>NC_079402.1:14329857-15529857 GCF_029220125.1 Pseudoliparis swirei | reverse complement strand
CAAGACTGAAAGAAAGAATTTCACATTTTGGGAGATATGCTTATATCCCCTCATGCGTGTGAACTGAGTGTGAAGCTTCAGCCGACAGTTTGCTTGGTTTAACGAGTCAGAAGGTAGAATCAGCGAAGCGCCTCCTGGCTCTCGCTTCATATTTAACACGCAGTAACAAGAGCTGAGCTGAACCAGAGCTCAAACATCTACCCATCGGGTCCATTTGACGCCACGACCTGAGCTGCTTTGTTCCCATCACAGCCACGTGTAATGCTCGCACACACCGTAAACACACGTATATAGACACTCCCGCTCGGCTCGTTTCACGCCTTAACCACGATGGCCTTCGCTCCAGGCCGGGTCGCAGGGCGGAGGGAGAAGAGGAGGAGGAGGAGGAGGCTATTGGGGGACTGCTGTCATAATTAGATCTGCAGTGACACACTTGCATGCCCTAGATGGGCCGAACTGTGCTGGCTCTGTGTCGTGAGTCGTGGTTGAGGTTTAAGTGAGGTCAGACGGCAACGCTCGGGGTCAAAGTGTTCGGCTGAGGCAAGCCGTCAAAGTCACCACGCGCACAGCAGCGGCGGCGCGAGGAATATGAATTGTGGCAACAAATTGAATCCATTTCGACATAATAGCCGGCCTAAAATAACTGTGACATTTACCAAGCCCAACTTGGATGTCAAGCACAAGTTATTTCAATGTGTGGTTGGTTTTGAACGCCCCGCCTCGTGTTATAAACTCCGTCAACCTTTCACCTCATGGAGTCATCGTACCGGCTTTGCAATGACCCACGCACATCGTGGACGGTACCTGAGCTGGACGACATATAATGACATTAACGCTTGGCACGCTGATTTGCACCGCGCTCACAACGTGTGGCAAATCCCATTTGAGGGATTTAGGTCGAATGAGGAGTTCCACTGATGTGCTTCTGCTGTTGTGGAGTCACACTTCCTTCTCTCTCACACAAACACAGTGCAGCAAAGGTTACGTCCTTGTTCATAAATCAGGGACAGAGCATGCCCCCCCCCCCCCCCCCCCCACACACACACACACACAAACACACGTACACACTCACACACACAGGAGCAGCCCTTGCGTGGTATCTGATTGTCACAGCAGGACATTGGCAGTGAGAACTCATTTATCTGCACGCGGACCCTCTGTACACATGCACATGCTACAAAGCCATATACACCTGTTTTACTAATAATCAGGACGTGATACATGTTTTAATGTGAAAGAGAAATGGAAGTATTGAGATCATTGAGTGGGTGCCGGTCAACTATCAACAACATACATTGTAGGATTAGGGCACGAATTGTCTTCCGCGTGTATGTGTGTGTGTGTGTGGGGGGTGTGTGTGTGTGTCTGTTGGGATGTGTTAATGATGTGTATTTTATGTTAACATGACATAAACACTTCATAAAGGCTTTATGTGCTCCTTAACCCTTAATAAGCCACACAAAAACAAAATGGCACATTGTTTGTTTGCCGTATGGAGGGCCAACGGTGCCAAAAATTGGACAAAGCCAAAACTATGCACTGGTACATTGTTAGTAACTCATGAACTCCTGGCATTTAATAGCAGGCCTGTTTTCAATTATTTTTCATCCTTAAATGCATTGTGCATATTTGTATTTCCAGAGAAACATTGACAAAGCAAAATGTCGCCATGTGGAAGATTCTTTGTTGTCGGGTGTTCTGCTTGTCGGGCCGAGCCGAGGGGACGAAAGGGAGGGCTGCTACCTTCGCTTCGGATCAATATGTCGTTATTGAACTACCACGAAACATCAGTGAATCAACACCTCTTTATTTAAACCACGTTCACACTCGGGATCGCCTGCCTGCCTTCATTTCCTGACTTTGACTTCTATCCAATGAAATATAAAACAAGTGAATCTTGCTGTTTTCCCTCCAAAATGGAATCAACACAGCCCCACGCAACCCTTCTGTGTAGCACAGAAGATAACGTGAGCGACTTTATGTGTTTCTCATTCTGTTTGTTTTCTTTTCCGCGTGTACAGCACTGAAATAGTGAAAGCAGTTTGTGTACTTTTGTTTGGCTTTGACTTTTACACCAATACTTGAAAATGGGTCCGTTCTGGCAAACATTTAAAACTGTGAAAATGCACAACATTGGGGAAACAAACCCGGAAAAAAATAGATATAATAAAAAGGTCTTTTTCATGAATGAATAAAACGAACAAACTTGATCTGTTGACTTTCCTGTTTTTTTCTCAGCTTAAATAAGGAAATGCATTTTCTGTGACGTTCAAACCGAGACTAACAACGAGGTTCCTTTGCCTTCGTCTTCTTTCATGACTAATTACGCTGAATGAATCTACGAGCTTCATCCAAACGTGTCACCTCAGGGCTGCTTTCCTCTCCAAACATGTTGGTCTGCGTATTAATTTACTGCATAAATCAAAGAACCAGACAGCTTCTGAGACAGAACAGAAAGAAATGGCTGAAACCCCGAGGATACACATACATGGCTGAGCACATGATGTACTTCTACAGCGTTGGAAAGGATGTCCCTGCTCTATAGATGCTCTTTGTTAAAAGCAATGACAGCAGATAAAGAAAGGGCAAATAACAGAGTGAAAGAACGGGGGGAAATCAAAGGAGGATATAGAAAAGAAAGAGACAAATAATACAGCTGAGATCCTTTCAGGTCTCTGTTGATTTGACACACATACAGAGGACAAATAAAATTACTGGTTTACTACAAATGAAGTCACATGACGCCCTCCAGAAGCTTCTGCCGGGACTGTCTGTGCTATCCTGGTCACATTCCTGAGCTTTACATTCACGGCTATATTTACTTGACTCGGAGTCTGTGAGTATGTTGCAGTATCTCCCGACATTCATCCACCTGTCCCGACTTGTAATACCAAATAATTGCTGTGTCACTGTATCTACTGGCATCAGACATTGCTATTAATACTCACATGCTGCAAATGTTAGAGGTGAAATAGCTCTCCGTCATTCTTTGTGATCTTCGCGACAATCTTGGGATTTATTAACCACTCGGCTATTTTTGGCCCGAGGAGACCTCCTCCGTCTTTAGCCGGAGTGACCTCCATGTCACTTTGTTGTTTTGGAGGACTGAGTTTACACTTTGTATCATATCTCACCTCCAATATCACAGGACTAGCACATTAGAAGTATAATGCCTTTAAGTCACAGTTATATTTTAGTAAAATAGATCAGATTATTTGGCATTTTTGTGAGGATGTAATAATATCTGCAAATATTTAATCAGGGAAAATTGGGGAAAATAAGTCTGATGGAATTACAGCGTTGACTATTTTTTGAAGATATACAGTATATGTTTTTTATATTCAGTGTTGATAAAGACTAAGAAAGACTTCCGCACATGTCTGTTATGGAGGGATCAGAGACGGATGCATCGCGTTTGGTTTGCTGCGCTTTCAATGATGTAATATCCTGTTTGGCCCTTCGGCGTCTCAGTCAACGCAAACAGAACAAAATAATGGAGGCAGAAAGATAGAAAGATTTATATTAGGCAACATACTTTTCATCGCAACGTTTGATATCTCTTTAGATCGTGGCACTCACAAGGTTAGAGTTATCACATGTAAGACTTAAATCTTTCTCAATTAAACCTAAAATAATATTTAATATGCATTTTACTACCACATCGATTGACTCATTTGATTTAAGTATTATATCACAATAATGAATTCATATAACCTGGGATAATATAACTGTCAGAAAATTGATGTATTTATTAATCAATGAAGTTTTTCTAAATTGACACATTATGGGATGATGAGGTCGTTAAGAGTAGTGACTGTGTTTGCTTTATGGAAACTCTGATAATACAAAGTAATGTCTCACCATTCCCACTTTCAGTGTCGACAAAAACATGTTTCTAACCGATATTACTGCTATAGCATAAAAGAAATGTTTTTATTTAAAACAAATTTAGGGAACGGAATTGTATACATTTTTTTAGGGCCTGCAGACAATATTATGTAATATTTTATTTAAATGTGATGCTATATTGAAGTATATAAAGCATTGTTGCCCCACAATGCAACTGCTACAGTTACATAAGATTGTTTTTTAAACAAGTACATCTGGACTACATCTGGAAATACTTAGACAAGGACAACAACTGCTTATTATACAGTATGCTGTAATTTCCATTTAAATTAATGATAGCCATTAAACAGTGAACATCCCACAAGTGGGGACAAGGGTACTTATAGGCAAACTTTAATTGCCATCAGTGTAATTGCAGCACGTGATGCTGTTGGCTCGACACCGCCCACTCTCTGCCAAGGCGCGAGTCATAAACGCAGACATCACAAGCAGCTCCTGAGGGAGCGCATCATTCACACAACGAGAAGCTCAACCGCTTCATGAAAAGTTAAAGTGAACTCCTCATCTGTGAACACCTCATCTGACCTGTTCCTGCCTTGCCCATAATTAAATTCTGTGAATATTAATACCGTCACTCGCATGAATAAAACATCAAACTTGGTCTCCTTTCATTTCAGAGTTGCTTTAATTTCTGTGTTCAGTTTAAAGCAGCTTACAAAAGGTCGGATGAGGTCGGAGAAGAGGTGAGAAAAAGCAACAGTTTTGGAAAATGTTCATTTGCAGACACATTTATTTCAAGAGACCATTCTTCACACGGCTGGTGTCGGTTCACGCGTCTCGGCTGGTGAATCTCTCATGCGGGTTTATGAGTGTTGAGGAAAGTAAAGAAAACATCAAGACGTTTCATTTTGATGGACATCAGTCAGGACAGAGTGCGACACACACACAGTGTCGTGGGCCCACGCGACATCGTGTAGCACGCGACAAGCAGAAATGCACTGAATGCACTTGGTACCGCTTCATTAATAATAATAAGTATTGTATCCATGTTTTATAGATTAGTTGCAAGCCAATATTATAAATTACTGAATTAATAACATTTTGGGTTGCCACAATCTTAATGGTATTCAGCCTCTCTCTTTTAATAATGCCATTGCATCATCACTTCTGCGGGAATACATTTTAATAAGTCTACATAATTTATTAACAAGTAATAAAGTAATTAGTTATATAACTCAGACTTTACTTATAACCTTATAATGGTGCCTTAATACAAAGTGTTCAGCCTACAAAACTCGCATTGGAAAACATCACTTTACATGAAGCTAATACTCTATTTTCTTTATTGATATACAATTTCAATACAGGCATATAGAGCAAATCATATTTTCTCAATCCTGTGTCAGATTGCTCAAATAAGCTATAAAATATAAACAATACCGTATCTGTAGGTGTTTATTTTAGAAAAGGCCTATTGGATCAGGACACACATCGACTGGCATCCTCCGACATTTCCCTCAATCAAACTGGATGTAATTAATGTAAAAGCTCAGCGAGGACACGCCTATGATTACGATGCTTATCCTCTTGACCGATCAGAAAGAAAAGCCATTGACGACTGCGAGTTTGGCAACGAGTCTGTTAAAACACACTATAATATATAAGAGTATAATAAAGAGAATGACGTGTTATTAGAGCAGGCCAGAGAGCCGTACGCATGGCACACTGTCGAACAGAAAAGGTCAAAGCTAAAACCGTTTGTGCTGAATCATTTGCAATGTCTCGCCAGCTGACCGTTGTGTTTTTATTGATGACCACACACTGGATATGGATTCAGCTGATTTATCTCAATCTGAGCAGTACCACACTTCTGCTGACACCAGCAGTGTTTAACATGAGATGCTTGCTTCGTCAACAGAGGGGAAAAGTCCTCCATTCAGCAAATTAGAGAATTAACTCCAGCAAGTGTTGACAGAGATTAAAGAGCTCAAACTGAAATCGTCTCGGAGGGATGTCGGCGAAATAGAGCGAGTCGAAACTGATTCCGGATGATATCACAACCCCTGCGATCAAATGACACTCCCTGGAGGTCGGATAAGAAAACGGCAAAGTTACTCACGCGATCAGTTCTGACAAAGTTGAGCGATGACTTGGACCATGAGCTCAAAGTGAATGCCAGCGCTGTGGAAACTGGGAATGCTCACCTGAGTGGGACATTCAGGGGCGATGCTGGGAAGCCAGCTGTGGCTCAACTCACACACACTGGGACAGAAGAAGGGGCTGATGTCAAGTGTGCTTGAGATACCGTCAGAGCAAGCCATGACCTCCGCCAGGTCGGTTTTTATTGTCTCATTGCCTTCGCATTGAAAATGCGGAAGGTAATGTTTTGATCGCCGTGTATTTATTTATTTATTTGTATGCGTGTTATTCGCATAAGTACAAAAGTATTAAACCGGATCGCATGAAATTTGGTGGGATGATTGGTTATTATCCGGGGACCATTTGATTCGATTTTGGGATCGATCGGGTCAAAGGTCATGGTCAAGGTCATGAAAAGGTCAACATCTTCTTTTTACCAATTGGCATGCAAATAATGCCAAAATGTTCATAATTCAATGCCCAATCTTGTGATATGCGAAGGTATGCGCTCTACCGAGTGCCCATTCTAGTTTCAGATTGTTTACGTCTCCAAACGGTGGAAAAGAAAACGGTGTGGTGAAGCTCCCAAAGCCCCCCCCCCCCCCCCCCACGACATCTGTGATAATGCCCAATGTCCGTTAAGACGTTAAACTCATCCTCGGTAATCCAAGTGTGGAAACTGATGTCTCATGCACATGTTTTTCTGGTGTCGCAAGTAAATGGGGAGAGGGTGTGTGTGTGTGTGTGTGTGTAGATTTGGAAGACGAAATGGAGTTTGATTTAAATAAAAACTCTCAGTACAAAGCTGCTTTGAAGTATCAGGATAAGTAATGACACCGAGCTGCGTAATCCCGGTGAGTCGGTTAAAGAGGAGGAACCGAGGCAGGTGGGCAATGAACGGTTGGGACGGATTCTCATCGCTCATGTTCTTCATCGCGCGTGATGCTGGTACCAGTGAAGTCATCACGTGTTGACGTTCGGCATCGTGATAGGACCAGTGGACGGGGGCTGCGTGACAGAAGTGAAGCGGCGAGTTGCAACTCGCACACACTTCTTTTCACAAGAGAGAAACCTGTGATAACATTTGAAATGAATATTAACAGTAAATGTGACGATGCAAGACGAAGGCAACGTGTAGAGAAAGTGCATCGTCCGTTGCTTTGACTTTTTAGCAGCGGGTTGTTCTTAAAAAGGGCAAAAGCAAATCATAGAAAAAGGAATACATCCAATTAACTTTAGCATTTGTGGATTAAGAGAAGTCTGATTTGGTATTTCAGATTCAGGTAATTATATGGCAGGCATAACAAAAAATGTAAATTGGCCACAGAAAGAGGAGTTAACCGAGACCAAGAGTCACAGTCATGCTCGCGGCTAAATGCTAACGTCAGTATGCTAACAACGATAAACATGCCGTGATGTTAAAAGCATTCGAACATTTGCTATTTGTTCACAAACAAAACAAAGTTCAGCCGAGGCTGACAGGAATGGCGGTAGTTTTGCGTTTTGTCATAAAACAATAAGAATAGGGGACATTTTGAGCTGATATTGGAGCTGTATGTAAATATATTAATTCTGAAGGGAGCGTGAATGCCTCGAACAATCCATCAAACAATTGTTAGAATAATTCAGAGTGAACCGACCGACATTGACGTCACGTGGTCTGGAACACACGTGGTCTGAATCCTATTTCATTGGCGTGCAGAGAAAGAACAAAATGAATCCAGACATTTGTCTCTCGGACCACACTTATTACTTATTAGCCTTCCTGATTAGTTGTCTTCTTGTCATCTTTCAAACTTCTCATCGTGGCCACTGTCTCCGTGAAGGCGCCGTTACCACCGCGGCCGGAGGAGGCCTTTGACCATGCCGGCATAGGGGGGCGCGGCCCTCGTCTGTTAGCGGATTATTGGATTTGGATTATGTGGGCAGACAAAATTACCCACGAGGAAAAACTGTAGCTCGCTCTTTCAGAGGAGCTGGTGGTCACCAGCACGGCTGAGTGACCCGAATCAGTGGCATTCATCGCTGCTCAGAGGAATGCCTCCAGGCCCAGAAGACGAAGGGAGCAGACAGATGACTTTCAGCAAAGCAGGATGTACTTAAGCTGCTAATCATCACTCACTTGGTGGAAGTGTGTGTGTGTGTGTGTAGGGGGGGCATAGAGAATGAAGGTGTGGTTGGGGGAGGGGTGGGAGGTGGTTTTGACGAAGCTATTTTTATCTGGATTCCACGAAGACAGCTGCCATCCTCCAGAGTTGCTGAGACTTTCCATCACAGAGGACAGCCACAAGAAAGAAGAACGCTCGCTGCCCAGTATTTCTGTTTCATTTGTGATCATATAATAATAATAATAAAAACGACTCGGTCGTTAATGGCGTTCATAGAGGCCAGTTGTGGATTGGGTGCTGAAAATCTGCAGGCAGTTTTTTATATTTTAAAGCCCATCGGGGAATGTGGATTCGAACACATCAGCGTGGGGGTGAGTTCAGGTCACGTTTAATGACCGTGACTTTCCCCCTGTGTCACTTAAGAGCAACCAGGACCCGTACCACCCGTCCGGTGAGGGACCCAAGCTGAGGATGGACAGAGTGACCGTAACGTGCAAGTCGGGGATGTAATTCTCTCGATGTTGTGACCAAATGTCACCATGGAGTCTCCGACAGGGCGCCATGGATCCCAATCAGCATTCTCCCTCAGCCCAATTTAGCTCTGTATGCGAGTCAATGGATTCCTCAGTGAAGATGGAGGAAGGAGCTGCATAGCAAAAGGATTCAACATTAATTCGTGAACCGTGGTCACATGGCCTCGGGGCTTGTTGCCATGCTATTCTTCATGTCACCTCGAGTTCGACAGAATCCTGTTTAGTTGGAGCATCCTTCAGATGGATTTCCCACGTGTGTGTATATATATACATATATATGTGTACATATATATACACATATATATACACAGGCACGTGCACAGGTAGAGCCCTAGTGGTGCTCAAGCACCAGCCCTTTTGCCCTGGATGAGAAAAGTGCCCTTTTTGCTGGAGCCCACTTTTTTTCTTCATTAAGTATTTAAGAATAAAAAATAGTCTCTGTCAACAAGTCCTCCCAAATGTGTTTGGATATCTGTCGGGGCATTTATTGGAGTTCTTGTGAGAATTTCGCCCCGACATGCTCCGCGGCGCGCACCAGCCCCAGCCGCGCCCCCGCCGCGCCCCTCCCTCCTCCTCCTCCTCCTCCACTTCCTCCTCCGCGCAGTGCTCCTCGCGCCACCAAACGGGTGCACCTCCTTCTCCTCTGACCCGCAGCATCAGACACAGGTCATGAGTCATGACGGTGTTTGTCCCCTGACGTTGTTTGGTGATAAATTAACCACAACTGAAAATATTACGTCACAACTGGTCCGACGTTTCCTATAAAAAAATAAACAAACACAAATTCCAGAAATCCGTGATTTCAAAGCCTAGTCCAGCTGTTTACTGACGTCATGTTTGAGAGAGAGAGATAGAAATAGAGCTAGATAGTTTTATAAATGCCATTTAGACAATTTCGATAGTATGTTGAATTTATTAATTCATTTTATAAATGTCACAATAATTCACAGCTAGAACAGAGCAGCTAAACTATGCTAACAATAGCTCTCGGTGTCGTGCTATCCATGTGCCACATTGTTTTATGTGGTATGTTTCTCTTTGTTTTGTCTGTTCCAGTTTTACAAAGATCTTGTATGAGTAATTGCAGAGGGTGAAAAGAGTAAACGCAAGAAGAAACAACACTTGTAATAGCTTCTTACTAACCAAGTGATGTCATGCCGGGAAATATCAGATTGAGGCCTTATAACGTTTTTACAGAAGTTTGATATTTCCCGGCATGACCGAACGGTCGAGGTTAGTACGTTGTTTATTATATGGCATTTTTGGCTCCTATTATTTTGTAAATGAAAATAAATTGTAATTGTAAATAGAAAACATGTCATTTTGTTCAACTCTCATGTCTTCTCACGACACAATGTGTTTCAAGTGCTGCTAGCAACCAACTCCTTAACTTGGAAAAATCATTTTGGCGATGGGTGCCCTTTTTTTGGTTTGAGCAACTGCCCCCCAAAATGTCTGTGCACGTGCCTGTATATACATACATATATATATAGAAATATATATATGCTGTTTGATCTGTGATGCTGTGAAATGATGTCACACTGTGTCAAGATGTTTTGGTAAATGTTTTAAACATTAAATTCAAACAGTATAAAACCAAAGCAGCATTATCATGCAACATCATGTATTGGAGCATTTCGCTGCTTCCAAGAACACCGAGACACGACATTAGACACAAATGTTTTTTTTCTTCCCCCGTTTCATAATCACAGGAGCATAAACATAAATGAGCGATTAACATGACTGCATTAAGAAATACAATTTTGAATAGACAAACATTTTGACAAAATTCCATTTATTTCCACACTTTCATTAAAAAAAACATCAAGAGGGCTATTACTGCAAAAGTCACATGAAAAAGAATTTTAAATTTGTTTCACCATTGCCCACAATTCTTTGTATGACATTAGCATGTTGGGCTTTTAGTCCATTCTACATGGGTGTAGGTCACATTTGTTTACATTAATTGACAAATGTATTGACAGATACAACTGGACTGAGTATGAATTTGTATAGCCATGCAAAGGACACAATTTCCCATCATTCAATTAACGACTAAACATTTTTGCAAAAACAAAATCTTACAAATGCTAGACACAAAATGAACTAGAAGCAAACATATCTCTGCAATATGAATGTTATGACAACAAATAATGACAAATCTGTGAACTGAGACATGTTCTCAAGGTCATGGACCCGTTTACAAAAAGATGATTTTGAGTTTTAAGATTTTTAAAAACCTCCATGTTCAATATTTGACTATCCCATGTCCTAAGAAAATACTAAGATCAGGCAGAAACTTCTCAAATGAATATATATATATATATATATATATATATATATATAAATTGCAAACAAAGCTGGCTGAAAACTTTTTCTAAAATATACAAAAACTCTTGAGGAAAAGAAAATGCATTTATCTCTTCTAATTCACTTTTCTTCATTCAGCCCAAATGCAACACGCCCTTCGCCCTCTTCCCTTCACACAGCGTGTGGCACGAAGAGCTGGATTGCACAAAGCGCTGTAGCAGTGACGCGGAAGATGAATAAAACTAACTTCTCCAACTGGCAAATGTTTGTGTACTTGATCTGGAAGAAGAATGCAGAGAGGGAGAGATTATTGAGAAGAGTTTAAATCCAGTTGTAGTATTATTCTTAGTTTCATCACAAGCTCTTTACAATTTCCTATTTGAAGTTATCGTGCTGTTATTAAGCCATTGCATATCGGATTTAAATATGTCGGTCAGCATAAGATGGATACGGCTTCAATAAAGTGATGGAACAACAAGACCGATGGAAAGTGATGCTGAGCAGCTTTGTCCAATTTAATAGGTCAAACAGCAGAACTTTGTTTTCCCTCTTTAACCCCGAGAATAACAAACCAGCAGTAGAGCTGGACAGCTTTGTATTCAAAATAAAAAACACAAAATGTCCTATGCACAATTAAATATCACTGGATTTGAAATGCCAATATGATTTTTCTCAACGCGTGAGAGTTTCACATCGCTCAACACGCTGGATTTAGAATGATTTCTATTAATTAGTCATTTCATTTTGATGAGTTTCGTTCTGGGGCATGATGATGTGGTTTCAGTCAAAAATGACAGAGGCTTGTTTTGCATATTAACACAAACCTAATAATGCAATGAATGAGGACAGTTTATCAAAGAAGCGTTGATATGAATGTTCTATGCAGGGAAGTCACAGAAGAACAACTAAGAACGACGGAGACGAGGATTATTAACAGCGTGTTAATAATCCTCGTCTCGCCACACTTCAGAGCGCATTGCACTGGAACGCACGCCGGGGAACCCGCCATGTGACACGCGGCAGCAAATGGAGGGAGAAGCAACATAAATGAATTAGAGGTAGGTAGAGGGATGAAGGGACGAAAGACAGGAAAAGCAGTAAATAAAATGATAAATCACAATGTGGCAATTAGTAGGGAAGAGCTCGGAGAGCTTTCAACCATCAACCACTCATTTATGGAGCGTCGACTTTCCCCGTGGGCTCACAATAATGTATATTTAATATGCGCGCCATTGTACTGTAAATATGATTGCATTATAATGTCTCATAGATAATGCAAGTTACAGTACAATAGCAACAAAGATCAGTTTGAATCTAAATGAATAAAGAGAAGCGAAAAGGCAAATAAAAGGAGAGATGAGGTGGTTTTGAATCTGAAGGGTTCTGTGGGGAGTTGTGTTGTGGGTTGAAAGATGAGAGCTTCTCCACAGGCACAGCACACTGATGCCAGGCAGGAACAGGGGATTGTGGGTCTGTGCATTCATTGGTTCACACACACACAAAGACAAACATTTAAATGAAATGTGTTGGCCACACTTACGGGTTTGGAGATCCAAAGGTGTTTCCAGAGAATCCTACCAAAGGAAAGAAAAAAGTGATTCATTGGGGGAATTCTAGCAATAAAACGCTCCGACTGAAAAAAGATGAAAACCAACAATTGTAAATGCAATTCTCATTTCACAGCACGAGTCATCTTAACATGCATCATAACATATGCGTAACAGAGCCGGACTCGGGCAGAGCGCAGCCACCCAGGGCTCAAGGACAGAGACAGTCGGTTTGGAAAGAGACAGAGACATTAAAGGAGACGCACATGTCACAAATGTGTGAGAAATTAAAGGGAAAGTGTGAAATAAAACCATAAAAAGGTAAGTTGGAAGAAGATGGCAAGAGAAGTTTAATCTGCTGGAGAACTCAGAGACATGCATGTTGATAGGATAGGAAACATTGGTATTTGTATCGTATAATAATGTCCTGTTTATAATAATAATGTTATTATTATTATTTGAATGACTATTGTAAAAGTCAATAATTTACATTTGCATTTCATGGCATCCCAAAATCACCTCCAGATAAATCCCTACATACAGGCTGGACATTTACAACCGTTTCTATAAATGTATAGGATGAAAAGTACTGGAGAAGAAGTGACGGCGACGACACTGGAGCTGCTTCCAAGTGCCGCTGAGCAAGAGGACACTTGAAGACGCCGAGGGAGGAAGAGGAGGAGAAGTCTCACCTCCCGCCTGTGGCTGCTGTGCAAAGCCAGAGAAGCTGCTGGGCTGAGTCACAAACCCAGAGCCCTGCTGGGCCAGACCCCCGAAGGACGGAGCGCTCTGACTGGCGAGAGCGCCGAAGGACGGGCCGCTGGGCGGCGACGCAAACCTGGACACGGACACAGAGGGCGGGAGGCGGTTAACGGGAACAAAGAGGAACAACTATTGAGACGACGGGTCAATTGGAAATATCTGGTACTGAGCGCGGGGGAGGAGAGGTGGGGAGGGGCGGGGGGGGGGGCATATGACCCCAAACGAGTGGAAATGCCAAGTCATGGAGACTGAAGGACATTCTACCAGAAATTTATTTGCACAAAGAGAAAATAAGGGAGATAAAAAAGAGACACTACTACTACTAGATGTACATATTCCTTGTTTAGCTGCTACGAACTAAACTTGCCACAAGGCAGAAGGTGTCATATGGGGCGCCTGTGTGTGTGTGTGTGTGTGTGAGAGGATTGCGATACGGGGGGTTTAAGAGGTAATCCCACCGAGGGAGAGAATGGGGAGAATAAACCAAACGGAGGGAGAGGGGGCGAGCCGGCCAGTTTAATCTGCAGGCAGCAGGACCGTGGAGTGAGATTATCGGAGGGAAATAATCTAGTCCGGCACAGCGCTCCAAAAATGTCGGGCTCATAGCCGTGTTCACTGGAACAAACCACACGGACATGATCGACACAGTGTTGATAAAGGAGATGACTGGGAAAACTAGGGAATTCAAATTTAATTTGGACTGAATCGGACCTGCGGGGGCTGGAAGGGATTTCCCGTTTAGACATTTCTGTCAAATTCAAAACTCAGGAAGTGGACACGGTTTCAATGGGGCTTCTAAAATGTTCTCCATTGGGTTGATTTTATCGCGTCATCACACTAATGTTAATAGAGGGTTTAACAAAGTGTTGAATGGCGCTCTCGGGTTGCTTCATGAGTGATGTGTTGGTGATGGCGCTCTGAGCGAGACACAAAGCAGATGTTCAGAGTCCCCAGAGAGCGGCTCGGCCCTCTGAAGGGTGGCGAAGGCCGACGAGCGCCGTCATCCTCAAAGTGAACCGTTGGTTAAATGTTCCACTAAAATGATGTGCCACATCAAACATTTGATGATTTTGAATTAAACCAAAAGGAAAAGAACCGTTATACACTTGTATAATCGGGCTGTAATTTGAGCACTCGTACGGACACGGGGAAATATAATAGTGACCCAATATGAATTTACAATCAAGTCAATAAGCACAACAGGCATTTCAAGTTAGTTTTCTAGTTTTTTTATATTTTAATCAGTATTCCCTTGTGAACCCGTCATTGAACTAATTCATAAAGAGCTAGAACACAAACGAGGAAATTGGATAATTTTAATTGGATAATTACAAATGTTTTTATATATATATACATATAAAAACATTTGTAATTATCCAATAAAAATTATATATATATATATTATAATTATTAAATTATTTTATTTATTTATCACGGATCATATTAAGTTTCTTACCCAAATCCTCCCATACTGGAAGCCGTTGTTCCCTCTCCAAACACTTTACCAGCTGAGGGAACCATGTTGTTGGGGAAGGAAGGGCTCGAGCCAAATGTCGCTCCAGCACCGAATGCCTGGGAACTTCCAAAGGAAGGAGCGTTCCCAAACACCGGAGCGCTGCCAAAGGCACCTGCAGGGAGGCAAACAGAAAAGCTTTTGGAACCGAAACCAGACTAAATACTAAATACAGGGAGTCACATGGTCCTCAGCACAAAGGTCAGTGACGATGCCTTTTCTGTGGCCTTGGAAAATAAACCGTATGCATGCATATTCAAACAAGTAAATGCATATAATAAATAAAAAAAAATCATATCTATAATACAAGTAAATATTCTTCCCCATTGTATTTCACAAGAAGATGTCTAAACGTGATGACTAGTCACAACAGTGTGTCTTCTTATGTACAGTACATGCTCTGCAACAACAGCCTGTGACAGCTCAAAGACCGGATGAATACTTCACACCGACTCAAAGCCACGGAGGTGGGAGTGGCGGGCGGGCGGGCGGGGGGGGGAAGGGTGGACTGAAATTACAGCCTGGCTACCAGCATGCCCCAGTAAATAATTGATTGGGCTAATGTAACAAGATTAAATTCCCCGTACGTAGGCCAGTGACGGGGCATTAGAGTGCCGAGTGGTCCTGGTGTCCCAGTAGAGCTACGAAATTGCTGCGATGGCTTCCACACTGACCACGATTTATTCATATATTTTTTACCAGGAATTAAAAATATATATATGTTAAAAAGACAAAAGCCCATTTTAAATCTTCAAAACCGAGGAATCTATTTAGGAGGGAATCAATTAATTCCCATTAAACGTCACGACTAATTTAAGTAGCGTTTTAATTTGATTGACTAACTCGTCTTCATGCCTGGGCGAATAAGAGCATCGTGGTTTAAACCACGTGAACAATCTAAATAGGCTAAATGTCCTTTTTCAACCATAATTCAAATGACCAACTTACCAGATAATGAGGAATGAAAACGCATTAAAATCAACACTTTTTTAAAACCCATAACATTGACTATTGAATGGTGATGGCTATTCAAGTTAGAAATTACTTAAATAATAACGCATCTTAAAAAACTAATTTAAAGCTTTTGGGTATCAAATAAACATTTACACTTTGATTTGTGGTGTTGAAAGTTAACACGGCATCAGCGGGCAGCGACATCACGACTAGCTCTCTTCCTGCTCTGCTGGGGTGAGGAGATGAGAGCACCTGCTGGAGCTCAGGTGATAAAGGAGAACGCAATGTCAGCTGGTATGCAAAATGTCAATATGTATAGATGCCACGGATTGCGATTATAGCCTTCCCAGCATCACTGAACCAGAGTCCCTGAGGCAGACCCCAAATAAATGTCAAGCAGAGAATATCAAACATCTCGAGTACAAGCCATCTCAGGTTAATGAAAGTGTGTAAGCGGGGAATTATAATATTATGCAATTACTCCAGTATTTACAATTTGCTTGGCCTTTAGCGCAGTTTTAATTAGTTATTCATTTCTACCCTCAGGGCGTATGCACAGCACATGGAAACCAGTCTGAAAATGTCAGCACTATGAAGGATCCGGTAAAATGTGAACTGCCAAGTTCAGGCAAGCATCAATTTCATGGAGTGGACGGGAGCAGGGCGAGCCAATCAGGACGGAGGGACCAGAGCACTATTAGAATAAAAAGAGGTCTGGGAAAGCTGTACCTGCTTTAGTCGGACTAGCGAAGGAGCCAAATCCCTGGGCGGCGACGCTCCCTGCACCGGTGGTGAAGGTCCCGCTGGCTTTCTGCTCAGCGAAGGAGGGCTGCCCGAAGCCAAACTTGGCGCTGGTACTTCCAAACAGACTGTTGGTACCTAGAGGAGATTAAAGATGTGTTCATATGTGCTATGCAAACAGGCACTTTACCTCAATGTTAAATTTAAAGTTCGTGGCAGGAGGCGTAGAAACAAAACATACCGCGAGGAAACAAGAAGTCAACGAGTTAAAGTCAACTCCTCAATGCCGAGGAGAAATTGTAATCAAGTGTAAACTCATTTCTCGTATTCATGGACAGACTTTATCACAAGCACTGGAAAGAATTAAGTGAAAAATGAAATTATAATGAAACGGGTTGATTACGCTGCAACGTGTTGATTTGGCCGTCTTTGTGAAATGAGACATTTTTATCGTGCTTTTATGAATAAACCCACCAGGAGGCCACAACATCTCCGGGCAAGCCGAGATTAGCTCCTGGTGCGCTCTCCTCGCGCCAGCTTCACTCAGGCAGCGATTAGATTAGCAGATAAATGCACTTTTCAAGGAGAGCAAACTGGGAAGTTGTTTCCGCTCCGGTTTCCATTTGGCCTCCAGTGTGATAAAGCTGCGACACTCACGACAACAATATGAAAGCCAAACTATTTTCCTACAGATTGCCTTTGCGTACCTGTCTGAGCGGGTTGCCCAAACCCTCCGGTGGGCGCATTGGTGCCGAATGGGTTCTTGTTGGCGGCGTCTTCGCTCGGTTTTCCTCCGAGGCCGGTGAAGAACCCTCCGCCGGCAGCAGAGCCCGCTGGATTGGCTGGATTTAAGCCAAACAGAGTCCCACCAGATGACGGCTGCTGCTGGAAAAGAAATGTTAGTTAAACAATGTGTCCCGAAGAATAGAGTTGGTTTCTCTATCATTCAACAAAAAAAAATCAGTGGGTAACACCTGTCCAAATACACTCCCAGTGCTGGCTTGTTGGCCGAACGCAGGTGGCGGAGGAGCAGCGGCAGAGCCAAACGCTGTAATAAGGAAAAGAAGAGTCAAGGCTGAGACATCCGCAGCGCTACGTCATGTCGGGAAGAATCACTGTAGTAGCCACTATAATATATATATAAATATACACATATATATTATATATATACATATATAAATATACACACATATAAATATATATATATAAACACATACACATATATATATATATATATATTGTTTTTCTTCCACAATATCATGAAACAGAATAAGTTAACTTTGAAAACTGAGCTGCCTTAAAATGGGCAAAGACAGGAAGGGCTGCGTCTTACTGCTGATCCATTAACATCAGCTGTCCACACACACATTCCCATATTATGCGAGTATTTAGAGAATCTTTGGGAATGTGACAACTCCCCTCATGCCACCCTCTGTACTCAGATCACCACACCGCCCTAAACCCCACAGCCAGTCCCCCAACCCACTCAGGCAGGCAGTGCACCACAGTCACAATCGGATGTCTTCTCAGCTGCAAGATGAGGGCTTTTCATCCAGAAGAGGCGTCACATCGGACTGCAAATCACCTCACAATGTGCATGCTGGTCAGTTTAATGAGAGCTTCACTGTCCATTACAGGCATAATACAATTTAGAGGTTGTCAGACACAACTCACCTATCTGTAGCCGCGTAGTTCTGATTAGTAAATATAACACCACTTTTGAGTGACAACTCGAGCAGTTCACAGTCTCCACTGTTTACGGCTGACTGCTTTGAAATTGAGAACTTTGCAGACTCAATGCCTTTGAAAGCCTTAATTATAAATAGCCACATGATTCTAATAGCATTTTGGTCTTGTAATGTGCTGTGGTGAAATAATGTAATGACTTGAGACGGTCAGGTGCAGTGTAGCATTAGTGGCGTTGAAACTACAATTTGCATATGCCATATTAGAACATGAAGGCTAAAAAGAATATAACTCTCATCCAAATAACAATTGTGAGGACAGAAACGCAATCTAGGTAAATAAAGAAAAGGCAAAGGGCCGATATTAAATGTAGCGGTACGTGTTCAAATACTGTTCTCGACTCTCAGCCTGTTCCTGTTGGTTGGTTTGTTGGTGCTTGTACTTAGACACGTATCATTTGTGAGGGAAGACGCTTCCGAGTATTTATGTAGTTATTACAAATCCACCAGTGGTATATATTCTTTCTAGCGAATCATGCCACGTCCATTCCGGGATTCAATTCCCCCAGTTAAACTTATTTATATCAATAGTATAAGCTCATTAATCATTTGAACCAGAACCTCAAGGATTCGTTTCAGCCAATTATGAAATATTAGCTGTGCCAGAAATATTAGCTTCAACAATTTGTTCAATGTATCGGATACATATAGAACATTTAAGTGCATATAAATATTAAATCAGACTTTGTATTGGCAGATATTCAATGTTAGAGACCCTGATCAGGATTAGCCCCGAATAAACCGAATCAGGAGTCTTGCCGTCTCAAATCTGTAAAGCTAGACAAAATAAATAACAGTTGGCTACAAATTATTAATATATTTTAAGAATTAGCAGTAAGAAATCCCAGACTCACACTCACCAGACGGCTGTCCGAAGCTGAATCCTGTAGATGAGGACGTGGTGGTGTTACTCCCAAACACAGACCCTTGCCCGAATCCTGAGCTCTGGCCGAACGCCGGTGCTGTGGTTTGACCAAACAGTCCAGAGCCAGTGCTGCTGGCTGTGTTGGCGCCGCTCGTGCCAAAGGAGAAGGAACTGGCATCGGTAGCAGTAGCAGCACCAAAAGCACCGCCTACGGTATTCGCACTGTTAGAACCTGCACCGAAGGCCGATTGGCCAAAGGAAAAGCCACTGGCTGCTTCGGTGTTGCTGGCAGGCTGACCAAAGCCACCAACTTGGCCAAACACAGATTTGCCAAAAGCAGTTCCAGCCGATGTACCAAAGGCAGATGAGCCAAAACCGGTGGCTGCTGGGTCTGAGGCGGGGGCTGGAGAAGCAACACGTTGTCCAAACCCACTGCCTCCAGCTGGGGCTGCTGTACTGGAAACCTCATTAGAGGGAGTGGTGGCTGTAGCGGCAGCTGTGCTGATGACTGGTATAACACCAAGGGAACAGCTGTCTGTTGTTGCAGGAGCAGGTTGAGTAAAAATGGAACCTGGTTTGTCAAAACTGGGCACCTGGAACGCTATTGGAGCTACCTGGGAGACAGGTGCTACAGCAGGGGTGGCCACAGCGGGAGTGGGCACAGGAGCAATGGTGGGGGTGGTGGTGGTGGTGGTGGTGGTGGTGGTGGCGGTGGTGGTGGTGGTGGTGCTGTCTGGGTTGCCTTCTATTGTGGGAGCTGCACTGGCTGGTGCTGGAGTGGTTGCTTCAGTTGGTGCAGTGACGGAGGGGGCAACGTTTGCGGTCGGGGCTGTCGTGGCCATAGGAGGTCCAGGTGCTGGTGCTGGAACCGCGACTGCTGCTGGCTCAGATACCACAACGGGACTGGCGCTCTCTACGACTGGTAGAGCAGCAGGTTTGTATTCAGGCGGTGGTGGGAGCTCTGAGGGTTGTGGGGAAACCTTTGGTTCCTCGGAGGGGTCTGTAGAAGCTGCAAGGAGACTACCGAAGGACGTGGGTGAAGCGGAGGCGATGGAACTAGACGGCGGAACAGAGAAGGCCTGCTTGGGGCTCGGTTCAGGAGGCTTGAACAAACTGCCCGACGATGCCCCCTTGGACAGGTCTGGTGACGGAGAATCTTCTGCAGACTTTTGGAGACCTGAAGCAAAGCTAAACGCTGTTGCTCCCTTGCCTCCATTAAGTGCAGTTTCCCCAAAACTAAATGAGCCAGAAGCAGGCTTGGCGTCTGAATCTTTAACCTCCTCTCCGTGGCCCACGCGTAGTCCAGAGAAACTTCCCAGAGTCTCCCCTCCAATTGTCTTCAGGGACTGTGGCTCTATCCTGGGGGCCGATGTGGTCGAGGCAGCTTTCTCCCCTGATGAGCTTGAAGGCTGGGTGGGAGACCCTGTGCCAGGAGCAGGGGTGGTGGATATTGGGGTGTGGTCGAAAGGCTCTTCTCCCGTCTGGGTAAACATAATCTTGCCATTTCCACCAAAGGAGAATTTATTCCCGTCTTTAGCTGCAAAGATATAAGGAGAAAAGAGTGAATATACATTTGACATTATCCTAAAGGGTGAGTCACAGGTGCTCTTCCCTTAAACAATTTATTTTTATTTTTATAGACGTGCATAAAAGATAGCTTTTCTGCACCAGGCGCGGAGTCGCACCGCTTGTCAATGTCACAATTGGCCGAGGCAACCAATCAAATCAAACGAGAGGCGGGCTTTATTACCTACTAACGTCCTACCGCTGCCGGTAGATATTGTTGCAACGGATATTGATATTAGTGATAGGTAATTACGATGATGTATATAATTGACCGCTCGTCCTCATCTAAGAGCTCGATGTCTGCATTGAAATATTTTCCCCTCCATTATTGACATTTGATCACCTGGTTGCGTAAGCACTCCCTCCCCGCCCCCTCTCGTGTGATCTGCCGCTCAGGCTTTCTGATAGCAAGTCGCCGTATCATCTTACCTTGTGACAGTCCACCTCCCTGAGGAACAGAAGCAAAACTGAAGCTTCCGGGCCTGCAAGAAAAGAATGAAGTCACAATAAACCAAGTGCAGCTTTAGCTTCTGTAATACCACAAATGTCAAAAGGGAAACTCAATATATGGCGTAGAAATGTTTTTGAGATTTGATAAAAATCGCTGCGGTAATCACAACATAAAGGAGCTGGAGCTGTTCACCTCCACACACGCCACCCTCCCCTGTGTGGTTGGATTAGGAGTTAGGGGCAAAGGGAGATATTAATATTTTAGACCTTCAAAACACTCCTTTGGAAAAGTATACGACTCATGATATTCAAATATCCAAAGAGCCGAATGCAACCAACACAAGCTGATGGTCAAGTGCATTTTTCTAATTATAGAAGGTGTTCGTCACATTTGATTGGATTGATACATTGATGATTATGAACATATACAAATATGAGGCAGTCTTCTTTAAGTCTCATAATTGACTCACCCTGATGCGAAGGAGAAACCTTTGCTGGTGCTTTGGTCTGCGGAGAAAGCCGGAGCCGCTGAAGCATCCGGTTTGACCGATTGACCTGAAAGACAGACACTTATAAGAGAGTACACTGTCCGACAATATTGAGAATACATGCTGCACATATATAGCAAAAATTTTATATCATATTCAAAACCATTATTCAGCAGCCCAAAAGTAAAGGAGAGGCCATTAAGGGAACGATTCAGAGATTTCAGGGAAATTGTCCCGTATAGACCGTCTATACCGAGAGGATTCGAGTAAATGTTTTAAATGTTTTGTGAGGTTTGGAGATTCACAATGTATTGTGAAGAGGTCGCAGTCGGAGCTTAACTTAACGACACAAATGAGTAATGCGAGAGAAGAGAACGCATGACACGCCAACAAAGACGCCACAGAAAAGGAGCCACGCCAGAGCCTCAACCCGGCATCTCGTAAGCAGCACGGCAGTAAATACAACATTTTCTTCACAGACTTCAAAGCAGAGTGCTGTTCGGGGTTCAAAGATAGATCGTTATTTTAACCGATTTAAAACAGCATCAGTGTTGGCATTATTTCTCCCCGGATCCAGTGTAAAGAAGTTAAGTCGAAATATAACATATTAGGTGTTACCTTGCAAAATAAAAGTTAGGATTTTGAATGCCTATCGTAAAGAATCGAAAGCAATGTTCTTGGTGGGAGGAAACCATGTATGCACCCATGTCCAACCGAGTGCTTACCAAACACGAAGCCCGATTGTGGGTTGGTTGCGCTTTCGTTGGACATCTTCTGGAAACTTTGGGTAGGATTCTGTACAGAGTGTTAAACAGGCATTGGCTGTTAAGAGTTTAATATATCCATTGTGTATGATTAAAACAATCACTGTGCAGGTTCCTTTGAACACACGGCTATATCGGCTGCAATCGTACGGCGTATGAAGAGCACAAGCAAGTGTTGATGTGCACACATGTGGCTAGATGAGGATGCTTTGGGCCACTCCCATTATATTGAACAGTGACGAAGATTTGTGCAAGGAGCTCCCATGCCACCAAACTGCAATTTGTAACATGACCATGGGAGGGAGCTGGGGCATTTCTCACCCATGTCGTTAGTGGTCTGTCTTCACATGTAAAACTGTCAGCAATCTGTGAATTATCACAAATTGAACCATCTTTAAAATTACAGGGAGAGTACTAAACATGCTTGATCCTCAGTAACTTCAACATCAGCCACTACCGCCAAAATGTTAGAAAATGGTGACATTTTTATACGTGTCAATAATTTGATCAATCCTTTAAAAAAATTCATTTGACTTAATATATATATATATATAACTCACAAGTCAAATGATTTTTTATATATATATCTATATAAATATATATATATATAACTCACAAGTCAAATGATTTTTTATATATATAAATATATATATAACTCACAAGTCAAATGATTTTTTTAAAAGAATTGATCAAATTATTGACACGTATAAAAATGTCACCATTTTCTAACATTTTGGCCATAAGATAGATAGATAGCTGCGTGTGTGCACAACCGTATCACAAGATGAAGGACAACGTGGTGAGTGATGGACAGATGTAGTACTCACTCGTTTGGCCTGGTTGGAAGAAACTGTTGCAAAGACCGGGGCTGCTGGATCCGGTATTGATGAGCTGGGAAAGAGAGCAGAACAAAGAACGGAGAGTGTTCAGGGTTTCGTTTTTTTTTCATTCCGTCAACGAGGACCAATACAACTCAAACCTATAAAATTGAGTGAGCTGAGGGGCGTTTGCCTAAATGAAGTATGCACAACCAAAAACCTGGTCTCTGCTACAAGTATTTCCATTGTGTAGGATTGGACACTAAATAAATAATACGGTTCATGATCTCACTATATAATAATATTGTGGGACAATGTTCATACCGATTCCTTTGCTCACAGTCTGAATTAATAGAAGTTATAATCATCACCAAATCTTTAACAGTGTGGATTTTTAAATTCTTGGAAGGATGTTTTGTTCAAACTAAATATATCTAGCTGGGAATCATTTGAAGAAAAGTCTAAACCATTACACTAGTGCGAGAGAAAAGAGGAGGTTGGAATGAGAGAAAAGCCCACATTCATAATCGTCTTACTCTCACAATGCCTCGCTTTGCTTGTTTGTTATTGTGAGCAGGCTTTATTTGGGAAAAGCCGCAAGGAACGGATGGCTTGCCGAAATATCAAGCACAAAAGTGGAGCACAGCCCAGTGAGGCAGAAAGAGGAAGGTGCAGGAGACTGAAAGGGGCCAAACGAGAGTGTGTGAGTCATGCAGTGAATTAAGAATCAAACGAAAGACATGAACAAATGGAAGTGAAATGGATAATGGTATTAAAAGAGACAATTAGACAGTGTGCACAGAGTGCAGTTACGCGGTTTTGTTTTGGCTCCATTCTACAGCATACTGTTTCTAATTGCCTCATAGTCACGGTTTCATTTAAAATCCAGTGTTCTGGAGACATGACATACAAATACAGATCACAGTTATAACATCGAACAGGCTTCATTGCATTTGGAAAAGACAGGATAATACACGATATATTAGAATAAGGGAGACACTCAAGGGAGATGGAATTAAAAAGGTAAGACTAAATACAAAGTGATATTTTGTGTACAATTATATGGAAGAGATGGAATAATTGAGGAAACAAACTAGAATGCAAAGGCGGCTGGCCGTGAGCATTGGCAAAGTTTAGGTGGAGTCAGTGACCTAACAAATCTATGCCGAGGAGACAAACATCATAACCCTGCAGGACTCATAGTGACAGACTGTCTACTCCTTATCAGAAATAGATCCATGTGGATACAGGCGTTATATATATATATATTATATAACATGTTTCAAATTAGACAGGACAGATAAGATGGATAAATTAATAAAAGAATTATAAAAAATGTAATAAACTAAATTAAAAATTTGAAATAATTTATAATAGTAATTAAATTTATCTGCCATGTTAATTAAAATTGGACAATACAACTTAATTTCAATTCAAATTGTAATGAATGAAGTTGGGACATACATGAACTTTGAAGCTTTGAAAACAGTTCAAATGTGTCATCAGTAAAATATATTGTGTGATTGTTTACTGTTATTCTGTAAGATAAGACCGATAAAAAGCATTGTCTGTTTGGTTACATCATTGCCACTATCTTAGGAGCCACACAGACATGACATGTTGAGCGTACACCACAGAACTTTGGACACATTCGGTAAACGTATTAATGTGGTTGTCATTTTACTTTTGGTGTTGTCAAGGATGGTCCCTCTAGATTTGCCAAAAAGTAGAACAAAATCTTGCAAAAGTTGCCTGACAACTTGCCCTAAACGTGACCATTCAAGGCAATTGCCTAACCGCAACCATCTTGCGAGAGTATTGAAAATTGTGGGTCCAGACACAATCATTATTGACCTTTAACGAGACCTTTTGCCTGCCACATTACATACATTCTGAACCACATCACATATTGGAGTTGGTTTAGCCAATTCAATCATAGCAGGCTGACAGAACATAATAGTTAACACTTCATACATTTTAAAACATCCCTTTCCTTAACACAACTAACTGTCAAGACTTAACTCAAGAGAAATCTTTACCTCATAACATTGGAAACCGGCATCGGAGGCCCTTTGTCCTTAAACTCCTGGACATTGACCACCTGAGGAATCGTCTTCGAAATGGACTCTGTCATGGAGGTACCGACCAGAGCTGGAACACACACACAAATGTATATGTGACCAATTCACAGACAGGAAAATGCAATGTTTATAATAAAAAAAAAAGAAACACCAGGCAGGTGTATTTAAATGAATGTAATGTAGCCATGGTGATTTAAGTTTTGAAAGGAAACAGTTTAGTACGTGATTCTAAAATAGGATGTGGCAAGCACTGTGCTTGGACATTAAGCTAGCAGGTTCATATTATTTGGTCAGGAAGTCTGTGTCTCCCCCTGGTGAATTACAGTGGGCACAGCAATACAATAAGTTACAAACAGCTTCTTAGACACGCAGTGTTGCCCATAAGAAATGAATACATCTCCCATTACCATATACAAATCAACTAATTAAAAAGCATTTTCAAGTGCAATCAAAGTCATGCTCCCCCTACCCGTCTTCTGGTTGGCCATCTGCCTTCGTAGAGCAGCAGTGGCTGCCGCCTGCTGGGCAGGGATGTTGACCGGGATGGCCCTCTCAGTTGGTGGGGCTCCATGTTTAACTGTCTTTGTGGCAAGAGCAGTGCTTTCCGCCCCACTGAGGTTGATCCTATTGGTTGGAACTGGAATATCAACACAGTGAGCAACAGTTATACAAACAAAGCGTGCCTACCAGTGTTTGGCAGTTGTACTCTGTGTCATCATGTGACATTAAAAAGCAGTCATTTGAATGCCAAACAACTTTAAAGCAATAGGTATTGTGATTTACTCACCAGGGCTGGCAATCGGGCTGAGTCCAAAGCCCATACCCTGGACCGAGTGAATTTTTGGGGTTGACTGGATGGCCCCGAAGCCAGGATGGATAGAGGGGGTCCTCACAACTGTGGGGTGGCGGGGGTTGCACAATGCTGGAGGGATGGCCGTAAGGGGAATGGGTTCTGGGAGTAGTTCCTCTTCCAAGTCAGCTGGGTGAGGCTCCAGGGACTGGGACAGGGAGGACGTAGAGCTCACATCATCCAGGTCCTCGTAGTATTTAGGTGAGAGGAAGGCCGAGCGAGACAGGTTGGCTGCAAGAAAATGCATGAAGAACATTTTTATCACCAATAACTGTGGTATAGCTACATTTAACAGTTATCAACGTTAACATTTCAACATTAATGTAGTGTTCTCGTGCAGTGTGTCGAAACTCTGATTAAACAGCGAGTTAAACAGAAGTCAAAGAAGAAATTAATTTTAGGGACATCATCATGCTCCACAAGCACAGAATATTGACAAGATATATGAAGTTCTGATAAAATGAGCATGAACATCACCTCATGAAAATAATCAAGCGCTGGCCAAAGTTCCCTCCAGAGTATTATTAAATATCATCAACAGTTTGATGGTTAGTTAGTTATTGAATACAAAGCCGCTCCATTACAATCAAATGCATGTAGAATACGACCGCCGTGTCATCAATGTGCATTTTCAATGATGTTTTGACACTTCTGTCTTTTATATATTCCTAGGCAAGAATATTCATTAAAATACAACACGCATTTGTTTTAATGATCGCTTTTTCTTTGTGTTACTGCTGTTGGAGTTCAGTTGAGAATTTTTTTAAAAACTAGCCTACATTTATAATGTTTTATGGAGCTACAAATTTATAGACAGTAGACCAAATGAACACAAGAACATGTCCTTGTAAACCCGGCTAACGAGCAGTTTGAGCCGGGTGTGTGTACCTGGTGCCGTCGAGCGGACAGGAGGCATCTGTCCCTTTGACAGGAAGTTACGCAGCTGGGACTGTTTCACTGGTGAGATCTTGACGGCTGGAAAAACATTTATATATTGAAAATAATACATTTGATCTCCTTCATTATTTTTTATTTAAAAACAATATATGAAGATTAATACCTGGAGACTTTGATTTGGTTTTAGGCGGGGTGGTGTCCAGCCTGGCTTTCAGGAGTGCGACCCTTAAACTCTCCAGCTCACTCTCCAAACTGTCATAAAACACAGATTAAAGTTGTTTAGGTTGCGAACACATGTTCTGAGAACTGTTTGCAGTGCACTGATGCCGATAATTGGAAATCAATGTTCATGTACCATTCCACACTGAAAGAAATAAGTGCAATGTTTGTTATTCTTGGACAATGTTGATTGAAAACAAATAACGTGAACATATTTTGCTGTAATTATCTAAAATAATTTCTAGATTCAAATTGCGTTCCATTTACATGACATTACATGTCATTTCATTTAGCGGACGCTTTTATCCAAAGTGACTCAGAATCTCGTGACATTCATACACCGTAGACAGCTACAGGGAGATATTCAAGGATAAGAGCCTTGCTCAAGGACACATCGACTAAGGCGGGGATGGAACCGCCAACCCTCTGATTGAATGTCAGACCCGCTAACCACTGACCCACAGTCGCCCCAAAGTATTGATCCTGTGTGACTTTGTTGTCTTTTCTACATTGTGCACTTTATCAAATATCTGTTGAATCTGTCTATCTTCATTTAAGTCACGGTTAACTTGAAAAGTGAATCTTATTCTCAAAGCTACTCCCCATTCCCCCAAATGCAATACTAATTTCTCCCAGAGATCTTCACTCCATCTCTTTGCCAACTCCTACCCAGCAGATGTTTCAGTAGCAGTGCTGTGGTCCATCATGGGAGGGGTGGTCTTGTTGTAGAGGCGCAGTGAAGTGAGTTGCTTCACCAACTGGTCCAGTTTGTTCTTCTGTTGGTTGATGATGTACAGGTTGTTGGCCAGTGTGGTGAACAGACCCTCACGTCCCGGCACGGCCATGTGTCTGTGAAGAAGATCATCATTTCATAACAAAGCCCCAAGCTTTTCAGTCTCATACACTCGAAAAGCAGGTCTTTGAGCTTACTTCTGCTTTTTCTTCTTCTCAAGGTGTTTCTCCCATTCCACATCCAACACGTCGTTGACATCTTCCACAGCAAACCTAATATACTGGTAGAGTCTGCGAATCTCCTAAATAAGGAGAAAAGAAAACATTTAATAAAATAGCCGAAATGCTGGGAGTGTGGAGATGATGCATTTTAAGGTTTTACGAAGAGTATCGATTCACGCAAACACTTCACCTTGAGTTGATCCTCGCTGCGCGGGTCCAGAGATTTTTTGTACAGCAGCTGTCTGAAATTTTTATCTCTGCTCAGCTCACTCTGGGCCTTGGCTTCCTCTGCCCCAGCAAAGCCCTCCAGCAAGGTGGTCTTCAGTGCACCGATGTCCCCATGGAGGGACTGTGAATCAGACAATAATAACCCTCATTCAACAAGGAGACACTAGGTATTACCATCATAAAGACATGCACCGCAGCCTCACCCCGGTCGTATGGATGTGAATGAATGTTGGTGGTGGTTGGAGGGGCCGTAGGCGCTGAATGGCTGCCTCGCTTCCGTCAGTCTGCCCCAGGGCAGCTGTGGCTACTGATGTAGCTCCACCACCACCGGTATGACTGTGTGTGTGTATGACTACTGGACTCTGCACTCTGTAAAGCGACTTCGGGTGACTTGAGAAGCGCTATATAAAATAGATTATTATTATTAAACTAAAATGCCAAAACCACTAAATTATTTATGGTTGTGTCAATATACACTTGAAAACAACATTTTGTGCTGAACTCAATAGTGTTGGTGTTCTTCTAAAAACATGAAAAGTTAAAAAGGGAGAGGAGAAGAAAATAGGCTATATTCACATATATATATTAGTGCTGTGAAAATAGTTAATTCAATTTAATTTTAATTTTAGTTTTTTTTTTTTTTTTTTTTTTTTACGCGTAAGAAAAAGAGCAACTTAATCCGTTGTTGGCCTGTTCCAGCAGCGTGTCATTCTGTCTCTACGTGTGTCGCCACGACCGACTCGATCTCTCCGTCTCGCCCGCAGAGGATGCCGGGACCGAAAAAAATCATCACCCCCCCCTTCTTCTTCTTGTCTGATCATCAATAACTGTGCGGTGCGCGAATGGACCGACCAGCCAGCTGCTGATCACCACAAACGAATGAAAAAACAATTTGGGAGCAATCAGACCCATTTTGACCGAGGAAAAACCCTGAATGTATATATGGGATTAATCATGATTAATCCACAGAAACCTGTGATTAACCTGATTAAAATTTGTTATCGTTTCACAGCCCTAATATATATATATCTATAAATAAAAATGTCTTGTTGATGCACTGGCCAAAATAATATTACCCAAATACCGAAATGTTATGCATCGTCTCCCACAGCCACAGGAGGGGACGGTTGTACACATGTTGGTGTTCATATTTATCATACTACAGCAAACGCACGACAGTGACTGCAGCACTATTGCATTCCGAGTAGAAGCCAGTTGTCGGGTGTAGGATTCAGCTGTCGAGTGTGATCTAGCAAACAGGGTTTTTAATCGTAGTATGTTTTAGTTTTCTAAATCTTGGTCTTACCTCTGTTGTTTCCTTAATCTCCAGAGTGAACATGTGGAGGTCCTCCGACTCCTTCCTTAACGCCTTCATCTCTTCGTTGCTGCCAACCTTAAAGTCAGCTCTCGCGCTTCGGGCCTTTAGATCATCCAACTCCTTCTGGAAATGTGCAATCTGAGACAGAAGAGTTTAGTTAGCGAAGCACATCATGCTGGAACAGAACTTCAAAAACTAACCTTTTTAGGAGGCCAAATAATACATCCAACTTAACCAGCAATGCAATTGGCAGTGTGAGCATGACATTTTGTGTTGTGCGTTTCAGAGTTGTAGTAATATTGATGCAGTTAAGCGTTAGCAGGAAATAGTCAGCCTCCGTTGAGGCTTCCCCTTGGGTCTTGCTGTGGGCAGACACGTATTCCAGGCGGCCGCCCATGTCGATCTTGCAGGCTTTGTCTCCGGTGTCCAGAACGCGAAACGGCCCGATATAGGGGGGTTGCAAGGTTCCCCGGTGGCAGTCCTGGCGAACGAACACATACTCCGCTGACTTGAGGCTGGACGGGACGTACGACTGCGGCAGGCCGTGCTGCGATGTGGGCACCGGTTTGAACAGCCTGGCCTTTTCCCACAATGTTTCTCTCTCCTGGGTCGCAGACCAAGGATCTGTGACTTTGGGGATAAACTCCCCCGGGACCCGCAGTGGCTGTCCATAAACCAGCTCGGCAGATGAGGCCTGTAGGTCCTCTTTGGGGGCCGACCTAAGCCCCAACATGACCCACGGAAGCCTGTCCACCCAACCACAGTCTTTGCGGCTGGCCCGGAGAGCAGCTTTCAAAGAGCGATGGAAGCGCTCGCACAACCCATTAGCCTGTGGGTGGTAGGCCGTTGTCCGATGGAGCTTCACTCCGAGGTTTCCTGCCACCGCATTCCACAGCTCCGATGTGAACTGCCGGCCTCGGTCTGAGGATACATCAGCTGGGGCTCCGAACCTGGAGACCCAGGTCGAAATGAAAGCCAGAGCCACTTCCTCCGTTGTTGTCGATGACAACGGCACCGCTTCTGGCCAGCGAGTGGTTCGGTCCACCATTGTGAGGAGATACGTGAAACCCCGGGATGGGGGCAAAGGGCCCACCAAGTCCACATTCACGTGGTCAAACCTCCTTTCCGGCACCGAGAACTGTGCTAAAGGGGCCTTTATGTGACGGTGGACCTTGGCGCGCTGGCACACCACACAGGTCCCGGCCCACTCTCGTACATCCTTTTTCAACCCGTGCCAGACGAACTTTGCTGCCACCAACTTCTGCGACGCCTTCTTGCCAGGGTGTGACAGCCCATGCACCGTCTGGAACACCTGTCGCCTCCAGCCGTCGGGAACCACCGGCCGTGGCTGGCCTGTGGAGACGTCGCACAGAAGCGTTGTGCCGGTCTCGCCAAACGGAACGTCCTCCAACCGCAGCCCCGTCTCTGCCGTCCTCAATTCGAGAACGCCTGGGTCTGCAATCTGCTCCTCGGCCATCTTGCTGTAGTCCAATCCCATCTGGACAGCCCCGGTGACGGCCCTGGAGAGGCAGTCTGCGACCAGGTTCTCCTTGCCTGCGACATGCTGCAGATCCGTCGTGAACTGCGATATGTAGGCCAGCTGGCGCTGCTGCCGCGCAGACCACGGTTCGGCGCTCTTCCTCGTGGCAAACGTCAGCGGTTTGTGGTCCACATAGGCGGTGAACTGCCGAGCCTCCAGCAAGAACCGGAAATGCCGAATGGCCAGAAAAAGGCCGAGGAGTTCTCGGTCGAACGTACTGTACTTTCGTTCATTCGGGCGCAACTGCCGGCTGAAGAAAGCGAGCGGTTGCCACGCCCCCTTCACCCACTGCTCGTGCACGGCACCCACCGCGTAGTCCGAAGCGTCCGTGGTGATGGCAATCGGAGCTTTAGGGGACGGGTGTGCCAACATTGTTGCCTCCGCCAGAGCCATTTTAGCGTCCACGAACGCCCGTTCCCGTTCTTCGGTCCAGTCCACCATCTTTTTGCTGGCCTCGTCCTTCAGGGCCTCGTACAGGGGCCGCATCAACTGGGCCGCTCGGGGAACAAAGCGGTGGTAGAAATTGATCATGCCTAAAAACTCCTGCAGGGCCTTCACTGTGAGTGGACGTGCAAAATTACTGACTGCCTCCGCCTTTGATGGGAGGGGAATCGCCCCGTACCTTGGGATGCGATGTCCCAGAAAGTCAATGGTGGATAATCCAAACTGGCATTTAGCCGGGTTGATGATCAACCCATGCTGGCTGAGGCGATCAAACAGTATCCGAAGGTGAGACATGTGCTCGGCCCTTGATGTACTGGCAACCAGTATGTCGTCCAAGTAGACAAACAGAAAAGGCAGGTCCCTCAGCACCGTGTCCATCAGGCGCTGGAATGTCTGCGCTGCATTCTTGAGTCCGAAAGGCATCCTCAGGAGCTCGAACAGGCCGACCGGAGTGATCACCGCCGTCTTGGGGACGTCCGCTGGCTGAACAGGCACCTGGTGGTAACCTCGCACAAGGTCTACTTTCGAAAACACCACGCTGTCCGACAAGTGGGCAGAAAAGTCTTGAATATGTGGAACCGGATACCGATCCGGAACTGTTGCGTCATTGAGCCGGCGGTAATCTCCACACGGGCGCCACCCGCCCCCAGGTTTCGGTGCGATATGCAGGGGTGAAGCCCACGGACTGTTGGAGCGGCGAATAATGCCCAGGCGCTCCATGTTCTCGAACTCGGCCTTGGCGATGGTGAGTTTCGCCGGGTCCAGGCGCCGGGCCCGGGCATGTACCGGCGGGCCAGTGGTAGAGAGGTGATGCTCCACCCCGTGTCTGACCGTGGAGGACGAGAAGGTGGGCTGCGTGAGGTCCGGGAACTTGGCCAGCAGCTGAAGAAACTCCTCATCCACCGTCAGCATGCCAGTTAATCCGGTAGAGCCAGCTCCACTTAGAGTACATGGGTACGAGCTAAATGTTACCGCATTCATCAGGCGGCGGCCCTTTACGTCCACCAATAATCCACAAGCGCAGAGGAAATCCGCGCCCAGCAGGGGAACGGCGATCTTGGCAGTGACGAAGTCCCAGCTGAAACGCTGCCCCGTAAAGGACAGCTCCAGGCACCGCGTCCCAAACGTGCGTATGGGAGTACCGTTAGCGGCTTCTAGGGGGGGGCTCTGCCCGCCGGTCAGCATGTCCACCCGCGATGCAGGCACCACGCTCCTCTGCGCACCCGCGTCGCAGAGAAAGCGCCGCCGAAACGTCGTCCTTGATGAACAGCAGCCTGCCTTCCCGCCCGACGCTCATGGCTGTTTCTGAGCGCCGGCTCTGGCGTTTCCCGTCCCGCTGAAACTGCACGGAGATCTGCAGCGTGTCGCCTTCGGCCCAAACATAGCATGGTCATCGCACATGCCGGTAGACCTCTGCCGTTGGCTCGCTGCTGCTGCTGTGGCAACGACATCCGTCTCTCCCGGCAGCCACGCCGTGGGTTGAGTCGGCCTCAGCGCCGCCGTGGAGCTCTGTTGGCCAGCTGGAAATAACTTATCGGCCTCCTCGGCCAACTCCCGACAGTCGGTGATCGCGGTGTTGGCCAACGCGGCTCGCACCGGCAGGGGCAGCTGCCGCAGAAAGAGTTCTTGAAAAAGAAAGTCCGGTCTGTGCCGTCCCAGCAGAGCTAACATTGTGTCCATGAGTTCTGACGGCTTGCTGTCGCCGAGGCCGTTCAGCGAGAGCAAGCGGCGAGCCCGCTCAGAGTCAGACAGCCCGAAGATCTTCAGCAGCCGGTCTTTCAACCGGGCGTACTTGCCCCTCTCCGGCGGATCTTCCAGGACGCTCGCCACTCGGCCCGCTGTAGAACTGCCGAGGGCCGCCACGACATAGTAGTACTTGGTGGCGTCCGCTGTAATGTCTTTTAAGGCAAACTGAGTTTCAGTTTGCGCAAACCACACCGATGCCTGCGTCTACCAAAACTCTGGTAGTTTCAGCGAAACTGCATGTGTCGTCATCTTCTCTCCAGAAACGTCCATGAGATATCAGGGTCACCAATGTGCGGAAAGAATGAAGAGTTGAGTAATTCTGCTTGACCGTGGTCGTTTATTTTCCTTTCCAACACCCGTGTTATTCTCTACTTCCTGGTGCCCTTTAACACCCCCCGTCACCAGGGCTACGCCCCTTTCCTTAAAGGGCCCTCGTGAATTCGTACTCCTCTACAAGGCCACATATGTCGATAACATTCAATGAATGATCTCTTTTACTCTATATTCTCAACTGGGTCATATAAAACATCAGTTCTGTAAGGTTAGCGCTAGCTAGATAACCTCAGTGAGCTTACAATATGGAGCTGGCGGTGTACTAGTATTATTATTATTTTGCCCATAAGTTTTGGGCCCCCGAGGAAAAGTGGTGCATGGTACTTTAGTGTGTATAGGATGATGTGCCTCACCTCCTCCAGTATACCAGCCATAATGGGATCAAAGTCTTTCTTTTGCTGGAGCTGCTTCTCCATGGTCTTCACACCAACAGCTGCCTGCATTGAGAAGTAATGGATTACATTCAAACCTACACTTAAGTCTCATACAGCCAGTTAACACACAGCCCCACACCCCACACTGCTGCAATGCCCACATCCTCCCACTTGCTTACAGTGCTGTCTCATTGTAACTGTCTCATTTGCTCTTGAATATGTTTGTTTTTTTACTTCTCACTTTATTGCCTTTTGAATGTGACAATCTCAGAGGCTTTTAAACATGTGCACTCGTCAAATGACCACGGAATGTCCGTTGTAATCCTGTTATATTTCTATGGTAGGCTACACATAATAAAAAGGTCTTGTTAATGTGTGAAAAGAAACAAAATCCTTCATAATAAACAGATAGGACCTGTGGCCCCTGGACACGGCCCTGGGCAGCGGGAGCAGGTTTCTGGACGACTGTGGCTGGTGTGCTGGTTTGAACTGGACGCACTGGGGCTGAGGCAAACAACAACATTAGAATCACAACCCAAGCCATGAACACATTAGGATTTAAAGAATTAATGACTAAAATGTAATAAAAAAAATAATAAAAAAATAATATATATTTTTAAGAATGACACGCTTGTGCAACAAATAAAAGTGACGGTCAAGCTTACCCAATACAGGAGGTGGCTTAGTGGCTGAGAGTGGAGGGGCCGTCAAACTACTGGGAGCAACGGCTTTGGGCTGCGAGGAATTGAAAGAGAAAGACTGTGGGGATGGTGCTGGGGTCTCCAGGTCTGAAAACCTTGGGAAAGAGCAGACAGATATATTTTGTATGCATACAAACGTCAATGTCTTTATTGGATCACCGTAAATAATTGATAAGCACACAATTATTTACCTCTCGTTTAGATTAAGTTTGACTGTTGATGAGGAGGCAGCAGCAATGCTCTGGGGTGTTGGAGCTGTGGCTGCCACCGCAGATGGTTTGACCGAAGGGGTGAAGGAAAACGCTGAAGGAGTGTCGGAGGGAGGCGGTTTGGAGGCAAAGGAAAAGCCAACGGACCCTGAGCCAAAAGGTGTGGGCGCCGCCATGGAGAACGGTGGAGGAGCAGAGGAGGCGCATGTAGTTGGGACCGAGAAACTGAAGCCCGACGATGATGCCGTGGATGTCGCAGGAGCTGTGGGAACCATGCTGAATGGGGCGGCAGAGGAAGCTGCAGCCGGGGCTAGAGGGGTGGAAGCAGCTAATGAAGTGAAACTGAGGTTTGGGAATGTTGCTGGGGCAGATGGGAAGGTGGCAGCAAGTTTGGGTGGTTGGGGTGCCAAAGAACCTGTGAACAAAAAAATAAATGAGCTCTCATTTGATCTCATCACATACTGGGAAAGTTCCGTCTACAAGCAGAGGTTGCACATTTTAGAAGTTACTGGATTAGCCCTCGAGACGGGACCAAGTTCACATTTGTCATGGTTCTCTCTTTGGCACAACCCATGTTGAGCCGTGAGGAGTAAAAGTAAGCGTGTCTGTCTAGTCAAAGATCCCCGCATCACCAAAACAACTGGTGTCATTCTACAAAGGCAAGTGGATACAAACGCATGAAAACAAGAAAATATCAGATTTTTTTTAAAACGTCACAACAATCCAGAGACGGGAGAAAAAAACAGCATAAAACAATGCTCAGCATTCATAAATAAAAGGATGAAAATATTGCAATGAACAAAAATGTGTTCTACTTCCTTTCCACCTTAATCAGCATCACTCAAACACAACCAGAAGGACCTATTTTGTGGTGTTACGTCCAACTTTATTTGTGTATTTGTAATTAATTATAATTGTATTAAAGTAATTGTCCCAGCTAGGGCCTAAGGCTACTCCACTACCCAGCCTTCTGCTGATGGACCATATTTTCCTCATGTTGAATTTTTTATGTGGAGATGTCGGCCTTATTATCGGCCCAGAGAATAGTTTTTGTGACGCACATTTTAAATATGCACAACAGGAATGTAACATTTTTTTTGTTTAGTTTCTCATGTATTTGTTGTGTTACAAATGGGCTACAAATGAAGTTCGCTGTGCATCCCTGGGTTGCATAATGACAATAAATTACCCATGAATTAAAGCTGGAGTGTGTAATGTTTGTCTACCCATAAACCATAGCGATGGGGCATCAGCTACAAAGTATGGAGGACAATCCGAAGTTTCAAGAGATAAAGCTTTAGATTTCAAAATAACTGCATTTAGAGGAACAATTACAAGGGTGCTGAGGAGTTGACGCCACAGATAAGAGACAAATCCATGATACTGCAAAATACAGAGTTTTTCCTGGCGGCGATAGGCTTAATCCGCATTGTGTGCCCTTGTTTAAAAATGTGTGAAAGTCCTGCACACCAGTTTTATGTTTAAGAACTAAACTGTTATGCCAAATTAAAGCCGTAAGGCATTAAGATAAGCTAAATATATTTGGATGTGGATTTGCTTGATTGACAGGCCTCTCAGGCTGTTAAACTGAGCTGCGATACCAAACTCCCGTTGAATATGCTCCTTGAATAAACCAATGGATGGCCAGCACTGATTGCAAACACTGCATTAGATGATTATCTCTTCGGGAAATTAATCGCTGCAATGCGTCATTACGAAAAAAAAAGTGTGCAGCCCTCAAGAACATGTGTGCCTGTCACCGGCTCTCTTACCTGGCTTGGGCAGTCTCTCCCCCTCCAAGGCGAGGACAGTGGGAGCTGAGACCAGCTGCTTCACCCCCGGATTGAGGTTGAGCAGAGCAAAGGGGCAGAGCAATCCCTCTGTGGACAGCATCAGCATTGTGGGTGCTGGGGGCAAAGTCTTCTCCTCCGCTTTGAGAGGGTGGAGAAATGGGATACAGACATTCAGACAGAGAAATACTTGCTGGGTGAAATAATTAACAGGAAGTGCTTCGTGCTCATCGTCCTTGCAGTGTTCAGAACGCCATTTGTCTCTTTAATCATGGTTGCCTGTAAAGGCTGTATGCGTGTGCTGTACTAGACTGTATGGCTCATTTTGCATTATGCCCCCCCCACCCCCAGTGGTTAAGGTACCCAGTTCAGTGCTTCAGTTAAGAAGCGACGCATTGTAACCGTGTGCAGAGACAAGTGTCCTAAGATGCCATATTTGATAAATCAGTCCATCCCATTCTCCTAAACTCTTTCCTGTTCTTTACACCCACTTCTCCAAAAACAAATGGCAAAACCAGCTTAAACCAACATGTATGATGACTCTTGAGCCTTCACACTCCAAATTAAAAGATACATCAGTGAAAGGTAAAACAAGTCATTGCTGACGCACATACATAAAGGACACGTTGTCCTCTATACAGCCATCTCATATCTAAAACTATTCCGAAAGTATAACTTCACCGTCATCTGCGGATGACGGCAGAAGTTGCTCTTCCCAAGTACATTTCAGCCTTTGATTAATTACCACTGACTCACCTCTATGACGAGTGTCCTATACTTTACATATTCAAGATGCAATTAAATATTCATGCCAACACAGAATGCTTCTAGAGAAATACACAAAATAAGCACACAATGCAGAAATAGAAGAAAAAAAAGAATAGCATCTTATGATCAGTTCACGTTATATGAAACTAAAGTTGAAAGTTAATGAGAAGTAAAACTGGTGACAGTGAGTGAACAGAAGGGAGAGGCACATGGTGAACCTCATCAGCATTCTGCAACAGGCTTGTCTGCGCTTTGTTGTGGTCCTCTAGCACGCCTGAGCCATTTTAATGAGGCCATTTTTTTCACCCACAGATAACTCTGCTTTCTCTCCCTTTGTTTCCCTATCTAATGTCTCACTTTGGATAAAGGTTTTGTCAAAATGTTGCTCCAATTGCAGGTGTTTTGTTGCTGGGGAGGGAGTTCTTGCAGTGAGCGGGGAGCGACGGGGCCAGACAGCAGCAGCAGCTCTACGTGAGTGTCTGGCCGACTAAGCCATTTAAGATTAAACAGCGTACCGAGACGGCAGCTTATCTATATTCTTTACACACGCTGCAATACAGCACTGCAGTGGAGGCTGTATGCACAAAGAAATCTGGCAGATTTCAGCTGCATCTGATCATAGGGGAGTATTGAACATAATACATGTTGGCGCTTAAACAAAGGAATGCTGTTTAAGACACAACACCAACGATCAAGAAATTAAAAAGTCAACTTTAATAGGACAGGAACCTACATGATTCTTGAATGCCGATACACAACTTAACATCAAAACATCATTCGACAAACGGAGAAAGCCGCATTGCTTTGAATTATAAAATGAATGACAATTGCATATCTTGTATGGCTACAGTATGGAATACTTAACGCGTATGGGGTGGGTGCTATAGCTGGCAAAACTATTACATACAACACATAAAACTATTAAAATCCCATTAGAATCCACACGCTTCCTTAAAAACAAAAGAATAGCCTAAAGTAAATGTTTTTTGAAAAAGTGCTAAAACACACCTTAATGGGCTCCAAAATTGGCCAAATGACAACAGTAACGGCTTTGCTGACGAGATTTAAAGGCTACCATTGGGGAAAGTGTAATCGTATTGTATAGATGTGCAAATCTGATTCGACAAGTGAAGAGAGGAAGTAAACGCAAAGCCAAATGCACTTACTGATGTGGATCTCATGCTGGCTGGTGTAGTCTATGGCTAAGCCAAGCGGCAGAGTGTCTTCACTTGTCTCAGTCACTGGAAGCTCAGCCCTACTCGCATCTTCCAGGATCCAGAGCTCCCAGATCTAAGAGGATAACAATCAGTGATGGTCATCACAGTCGACGGAGATTTGATGAGTTTTCCTCACACCGGCAGCTAGCCTTAAAACTGTAAATTAAAGCTGGAATTAAATGGTCTGAATAAAGTTGTAACGGTTAAACAAGACGTGGCATCAGAATTCCATGTAATCATTCGTAGCTTTGAACAGACCCAAGATAAAATTATTTGTTTTGTGGTTCAGTTATTGGAAAAATCTCAGCATATCCACAAGCTGGCCTTACTGTCTTTAATAGGGCTAGTCAAGCAATTGGCATTGGGTTTATAGACTGTAGGCGGGGATCTCTGCTCGCATAAATTATTTAAAAGGAGTTTTCAGTGAGAAGAACTTTGTGGAACAGTTGCGTAACTGCTGTAATAATTCATGGCTCAAGACTAATGGCTTACATTGGACGCACTGGTGTGCTTAACTTTTCCATTTAGGTGCATCGAATTTTTCACAATTCCTTGTTGTGCCGCAATACCACAAACTCAACCCAGACGTTCAACAAAAAACCGATATGAACGCCTTTTGCTAATGTTTACGAAGACAATAGAATCACAGTTGTAATATCGACCAGCATTGCCATTTGAATTGTATCATCTATTTTACTATCTAAATTTTTTTTTTCTCCATGAGCACCAAGCGGAGGATGTCTGCACCATACTTTGTATGGATCAGCTGGTCACCACTGGACCTGATAGCCGTAACGTTTGAGCACAGCAAGACAAAGCCAACGGTAATAAAAGCACAAAACTCACCAGCAACATTCAGTGGGAGCCCGGCCAATCTGCTCCCACAAACAAAATGTCCACTGTGACACATATTTTGCACCTTCTGAAATTAATCTTACCAACTCGGATCAGGATTAACAATAAACAATTGATAGTTCTTTTCATTTTGTATTACCGGTATGTTTTATGGTTGTGATGTTGCTCAAGGAAGAGCGCGCGGTTTCAAACATACACACACAGAGACAGACCTGCTGAAGGAGCACCGGTGCGATAAATTAAAATGTTTCCTGACCCTTTTAGTGTCACATTTTTCTTTAAAAACTCTAGGGTCTCAATTTATTTTAATTTGCCTGGAATTTAAATCCATCATAGTGAAATACCCCTTTCATTTCTAATTAAATTTAAAACAGTGCGTCTCTTAAATTTATGATTTCAAAAACATCTCCAGTTTTTCCACTTAATTTGGTACCTTGTACTCTTGTCTGGCGGCTATGACACTGACTTCAATGGAAGCCGCTGATGCAGCAAACACAAGGTCCCTGGATGAAATAAATAGATGCAGCATTACACCAATTTAACATGACATTGAAATAAATCAAACTTACAGGTTTGCACTGATAAACAACACGTGTATCGTGCTTTTGGGCGCCTCCTGTACCATCAATGCCTGTAAACCGTGGTCATTCTTACCAGTCCTCCACATGGCTCAGAAAGTAGTGGTGTTGTCGCTCAGTGCAGCAGCCATACACGGTGTCACTAAAGTTCAGATACTTTGTCTCCACCTTCTCATCCTTCTTCTACAAAAAAAAGATAAACAAATCACGCTTTAACACATTTGCTGAATGTAAATTCACAAGCTGGACCAGATGAAACTGTATGGTGGAAGCATATAAGCTGCTTAAGAATGACATTTTACCGGAGAGACTGACACTACATATACTGAGAAGTAAATGCTATTCATTGACATCCAACTGGGATCTAAGAAGTAATATTTAGTGACAAACTTGGAATTAACATGGATTCGATGAGTCATGACCTCAGTAGCTCTATGAAACCAGTAAAAAACATCTTCAATTAAATACATTTGATTAAATATATAGTAAAATTTAACTTCATTGCCTCTCCATTGAAGACTGCAGGGGTGAAACCTGACAATAAAACAAATGTGATGAGGTGAACTCAGTGGCAGTGGATGAAGGGCGTACTCACAGGAAGGGAGATCAACACTAGCTCAGGAGGGGTCTCAGAGGACCCATCTGCAGCAGCATATACCACTGCAAACACAAAGGTTCTCAGCCACTGCACATCCAGAACTGAGAGAGACAATGGGAAAGAGAGATTAGCCGCAGATGGGATTCAAACACAGTAATGAAAGTAAAACTAAAATGATATTCCATGGGTTGTATTGGTTACAAATGAAGTCTGTCTTATATGCATTTCAGAATCAAACTCAGTTTCCGAGCGTACAACACAGATGTTGATACATTTTCATTGGTACAGGATTCGTCTTACCTTTCACAGGTTGGTCAGACGTGTAGAAGTGGGGACACGGGATCACCTTTTTCTCTTCTAGTGCCTTTTCAACAGAGGACAACATCAGTTATCCATCTGGTCAGTCATTGAACGCTGCAGCTCTGATGGAGCAATAAGCGCTTCATTTTCAAATACGGTGAATGAGGTTCACTTACTGGTGTATACTGACTGACTGAGGAATTCATTTTTCCTGCAGCCACTTGTTTTCCTTTTGGACTCCAGCACACTGTGTGAAACAAAGTACATGAACTCAAATTTAGCCACAACAAATATACGGCAAACAGGTAAACTCAACTATCATTCACACTATTACTCACGACACGTGATGCCACTTGAAGCTGGTAGCTCAGCGTGAACTTTGACACAGTCAGTAACTTCCAAAATCATCATCCGGCCATCGGACAGACAGACCGCCAAAACGGATGCATGACCAGGATTCCACTTCAGGTCTTGCACTACAATGCCAGGGGCTACTGCTGGCAGCAATGATGCAAAAGGTAGCTTCTGTGGTCTTGACTGGAAAGGCAAAAAGAAAAGTTGAATAAATTAAGGAAGGAGAAATAGTTCATTAGAACTGAAATGTGTACATTTATTTAATTTTCATTTAATTCTTTCATAGACTATGCCCATCTGTATTTATAAAAGGTCAACATTAAAAAAGGTAGAATAATAATTTGGCAACATCATGAATGGAATTACAAAGGATAAATGTCTAGGTTTTGGTTAAAATTAGGGGCAACTACAAATCTGCTGCTGTTCATAATGGATAGTGCTGTATAATTAGTCAGCTTAAAGCGTTCACCAAATGTTTTTTAGAACAGACATTTATTTCCCTGTAAACATTCTTCATTTCAGTAAATCATCTGCATCGGACAAATATTTACTGGAGGATTGTGGTGATCCTAAGACCTGCGGTACTGCACAACTCGCAAATCTATCAACCGTCTGTTTAAAACAAAATGAAAATCCTGAAATAAGCACGATACATTTTTAAGACACTGGCACATAAAGTACACCGACTAACGTAGTCACCTTGTTCACGAAGACGCGGACATCGTAGAACGTGAGGAACAACCCCCCCCCCTCGTGCATGCCACATACTGACAAGGTAAGTTCATCACTACTGAGAGCCAAGTGGTGCAGTTGCAGTTCCCCTGTCACCTCCGCCAAAGCTGCGGTCGACTCCACTAGAACAAAGAGGAACATTTTGATGAGTTACATTGTGAGAAAGAGACACAAATGTGAATTAAGATGAAGCTGCATTGTTAGTAATGATGAATAACAAAACAATGTAGTGACAACTAGATGAATATTCAACTTTGAACCTGCACGGTGACGTGCGTACCTATTTCATTGGCCTTGCCGTCGAATGCATCAGCAGACAGAATGTCTCGAGTTTGGTAAACTTTGAATGTTCTGTTGAGCCCGACAAAAGTTAAACCAAATTTGTTTGAGATGGTGAGCAGACTACTTCTTTCTCTGGGCAAATCTTCAGCAGGGGCAAAGACTCTTGTTTTCTTCATCTGACGAAACTGAAAATCCTGAAAAAAACAAGTGCTGATTGTTACTTTGGGGTGATGGGCATGCTTTTTCCTTTAAACAAGTAACGTATCTGTTTGTGCACATCTCAGGTTCCCTTAAGTTACGCAACATCTTACAATGAAAGTTTACTTATTGGTTGCTGAGCAGTCACGTTAGCTCATGATGCTACACTACGTCGGCAACTTGAACTAACGTTAAAGCAATGTGCACAGAGCGTGATGAGCATTTCATGTCTTGATTTCACAAACAGGAGATTGTTAATTCACTTGTCACGTGAGCATTCAACTCTCAATGAGGTTAAACGTCACAAGATGTAGCGGACGTGCTAGTAGCTAACGTGTTAGCATAGGTAACGTTAGCTACAAAGAAGATACAAGTGATTTTTCTTGACTTTTAAGCAGTTGCCGATGTCCTTAACTGTCATTTGTATCTACGTTATCACCTTTGACACGGTGTGCTTTGTGGTACAGCTAGCTAAACAGAACACATAAACCAGGCCAGAGTTAAAGAAAACCAAATGCCACAGTGCGAACAAACGTTAGCTTGCACACGCTAACTTGTCAACACAGCTTGTGGTGAACGGCGTACCTTCATTTCCCTCTCAGGGGGGGAGTCCGTGTCGTCACTCATTATGAGGGACAGACGCGGTTGCTTCTCCTCGAGATAATGCTGTGCTAGTTTATTATTTCCTTCTCTGAATCCGTGACAATATTCCGATTCAACATGAGTCTGTCGGCGCAGCTGAACACACGGCGCGCGATTTTGCCATAAAAAGAACGCCGCAGCCACGCAGGATGAGTAATCGATGCCAGAGTGGCCTGAATGCACGTGAGCTCGTACACGGAACTAGAATAAACCGGCGTTACAAAATGGGGACAATTTCGGACATATTTTAGAAATATGTAGAGTAACAATTACTTAACAATTAAATGCAAATTTAATAAAGACAATAAATACCATTTACAAATTTCCCCCAACACACTATAACCAAGCATTACTCTAACTTTCCGTCCTGAATCTAACAAATACTTTGACTCAGTCAATCAAATAATATTTAACAAATAGGCGAGCACCATTTTTGTAACGATATTATATGGTATAGTAAATAGTTTGATAATGAGTTTGAGTAAATTAAGTAGGCTGAATTAATATAGTAGAAGTTGGAAATCGTTATGCCTCCAATGAGATAATTCTGAATTATTGTTGTGATTTTCATTTAAATTGATGTCTGTTAGGTCAAATCTAAGTATAAAGGTGAATGAGCCGATGGTCCACTGATGCACGTATTGCACCATTTATCTATTTTCACTGTTGCAAACTTGTTATCTGTGCGACATACATTAAATACACACAACAAATGGAACTGTGCACATTGCTCAGAAAAACACAGTTCAAGACTCTAGACTGCAAAACTTTAAGCACATTTTGATTGTTTTCACTCAAATAGAAATCGACCAGGACGAACATTTTAAGCATTGTGATTTACAAACTTGTGGAAAAATGAATACAATCTGCCTCCTTGAAAATGTCCTGCTACTTTATGTGAATTCAAATGTAATGCATTTCAATAATACATCGTAACTTCCGAAAAAAATTAAAACAATGTTGAAATGAGATCCTCTTTTGTAAAGGCTATTTGGGAGTCGTCATTGGTCAAAACCCTGAAGGTAAACAGCTTTTTTATAGAAATAAACTAATAGCATACAAACAGATATAAAATAAGGAGGAGGGCAGGATATGGTGAAGTAAGGACTTTTATTAGAAAGCAGAGTTTTCTGTATTGCATTTAAAGAAATCAGGTACTCTTGGACTATACATAACTGAAACTGGTGATGAAAAATACCATGATGGGAATGAAAGGTATAGATTCTTATGCAACATCAAAAGTGGCAACTTGCATTTATGTTGTATATATATTATTGATGCTCGAGTCAGAAGGCGCATACACATTTTAACATTAATCATTTGAAACATAAAGCAGTATCAACACTGTAATTATCCCATCCCAGTTTGCCTGGTCCAAGCCCTGTTGATGGTGAAGAACGTTACCACAATCAAAGTGTAGGGTTGCATGATAAGATCTTTTGTCGTATGGACTATTGTCCATTGAGAGGTTACGACTTAGCCCAGACTTATCGGTTGAAGCACATGCTTACCAGAGCATAACAGATATGGTCCATGTCAACATAGGACAGCTCTGTTCACAAAGCACCACAGTATCAGTGAAACTTCAGTCAGTCCTCGTTGCAGAGAATTACACTTATAACCAAGAAGGCTGGAGTTTATCATGTCCCTCCAGTCTGGAAAATAAGCTAGCACAGACCAAAGCAAGCTGGAGAAAGACAAAGCAAATAGCAAGAGCAGAGCAAGTCATGTCAGATCTCCCATAATGCACTTTGGCTCTCATCCCTATTCTGATTGTCAGTGCTCTGAACACATGGCTTTAAAAGTTGCGTTTTCTCATCATTCGCCAAACCCGCTGACACTCTTTCCAATCGTTTCCCCCCCCCCCCCTAGGTAGTTCTAAAGTGCTGGCATTATGTTCAAGGACACATACGTACACGGACAAACTTGTAGTGCATTTGTTCTGAGTCTGCTAAAGGTTCAAATGCACACTCAACCGGGTAGTTCGTCTATGAATTCCACTCTTCATCACCACTTTGCCGTCATTAATACAAGAGATTAAACTTGACGCAACAGTCAATAAAAGGCCAGGGTGTGATAAAAATACAACCCTACTCGTTGCAAGACTCCACAGTCTTTGTTTGCGAACAGTGACAACAGTTATTCAGCTTAAATTACATGGTGAATAAAGATCAGAGGTTTCATTGGGTTAGAGTGAGTGTCTGAATGGCATGCATTTTTATAATACAAGTGTCACTTTGCATATAAATGTTTTTTTTTTTTAAGGATAAACCACTCAATGGAACAAAAACTACTGCCCATCTGTTTTACAGTAATGGGGATGAACGGAGCACTATGTAAGGTTTTAGAAAGTAAGTAACAATTTATTTGCAAATAAATGTGAAAACAGGTTCTTTTCAACCAACAATCTCATTCTATCTATGTTGTTGTTATTTTCATTGAACGTTTAAGAGAATGCCAGATATTGCAAAAGACACATTTCTGTCATAAAAAGAATACAAAAATAAAATAATTCCTGACGAGTTGTATGTGGAGTAGACACTGGTTCAATCAAAGATACATGTAAAATACACAACCGTACATATATTTTACATTACTTTTTGCTTTTAGCCACCTTAACAGTTCACCCTTTCCAAGGCTCAGCCATGACATTCTGAGAAGATCTCAGTTTATAGTGCAACATCATTCATGTTTAAATTAACACTGAAGAAAAGGCAGAGAATTTTTTCCAAAAAAGGTTGACATTTTTTGTTGGCCAGGACAGTCAGACATATTTAGCTGAATAAACAAGCTGATATGTGAATGCATCAAGGAAAATAAATGTTTATGCATACGGGATTATTTTGCGAGGACTATTCTAAAGTGAAGTCCCTCAAAGACCTCATCTTAAATGTGAACAATGTGATTGCTATGGATATTATTTTGTAATACTTTTTTTTGGAGGTCAGTCAATTGTATAAATAATGTGAGGATGTCAGTCCAGGAAGTTGTTGCTGATTAGCTGTTGAATGCATCCAAGTACAGTAAATCTGGTATGATTTCAACTGGTAAACATAACGTGTGAAGAAGAGTGATTACGATATTAAATACATTGGTTCCTGGAGGCTAATTTTCATAATGGAAAACATCAGTCTGTATCCTACCCCTAGATGCACTTTGTCTTGTTCGTCTCCGATCATAAAGGTTCATATCACAACAACATCCACACAGTCACAGTCTAAGGCACTGCTCCACACCCATTTATCCCAACAGTGGAGTATAGCAATGTTTCCCACGCTATATTCTTTCTTTCTTTTAACTGGAGTATATTTCATATTCCTCTAAGTTAAAGAAGTGGGCGTGCAAAAAAAATTGAGGAAAATAACAAAAACGAACTAAAAGCAAAAATGGATTGTGCATGACATACTTGGTGAAAAAATGGTAGAAAAGTATACGTCATACATACTGCACAGTTTAACAGTGGCGAACACATGTTTTATTATTGTGGGGCTATCGGCTGATTGGCTTCCAAGCATTTTTTTAAATCTCAAGCAATAACTGTGAATTTAGTTAATGTCCAAAAAGATACATTTTGAGAAGATCGTTACCTTAGTTGACAAATCAGAAGTGCAGGCGATCTCACAAAGTCCAGTCATTACATTTAGTGGTTCCAATAAACAACAGAATATCTTTATTTTTATTATAAGAGCAACATTAGGAACTGAAGCTCAATAAATAAAAAAAACAAGATAAAGATATTATTTGTTCAATCTTAAAGTCTGTACAGATTTGTGAACAGTCATTTTAACATTAGAGACACATGATTCTCAAAATATCTAAAACAAATGAGGAGCTTGTTGGAATAAAACAGAATAAACCATAAAGTAATAAAAGCCTCACTAACTTTTCTATATATTAGGGAAATACTCCCTGTTGTTCACTACTATGGAAGACCAGTTGAAAAATCACTTAAGCTTTCTGCTTGAACATCACCCGGCTTCATGCAATTGAGGAAAAAACAGTCAAATAAAAAATAAAAAACGTGTATTTGACCGCTCCCCAAAGCAGTGCGTCAGTTTACATTCATTCATCATTCTGGTCATTCTATCACAGCCCTGTTTCATCGATGGTAGATTGCATTTCCTCCAAAAGAAAAAGACACCTAGATACTGTAAAACGTTAATATTATTATTACCGTGTGCAATTATAACTCTGCGTTTCTTGTGCGGGGCCGGTGTAAAGACTCAGACACATAAACACAACCTTCGAGGTGGCACAGCACTAAAGCATAAACAAACCAATGAAATATTTGGGACACATACTGTATTTTTTGCTTGGTTGTCAGCTTCTGCTTTACATTTTTACAGTGGAAAAGTTTTAGCAATGTTACCAATAAATTTAGGGTTCACTAAATTTGAGGGTCTGACTGTGATTAAATTAGCTTTGACGCAGAAAACAAAGAACAAAAAGAAAAAGAAAAAAACATACAGTGTGACTCTTAAAATCAATATACAAAGCAAGGTTGTTTGGACTTCGTCCCTATATGCGTGGCAGAAAGCATAAACAGCAGAACAGATATTTAAAAAAACAAAATGATTATGACACATACAGGTTTTTGTCCCTGTTCGACATTGCTTCACTTCGTCCCCTTCAGAAATACAGAAACTTATCTTCGAAAGACCAGTTTTCTCTTTACAAACCCACAATCCTCTCCTCAAATAAACAATCAGGGTGATGTGGAGGACATTTTCAGTCTTTAGTACAGTCACATTTTGCCAAACTCCTTAGTTTCCCACCCATAAACTTTTTTTTCTTTTCGAGTGCAAATGCAATAAGCCAGCAGAAATTGCTCTTATGAGATTTATTCAATAACTTACCCCCCCCAACCCCCCATCCCTCCAGGAAAACAATTTAAAATAACCAGGATGGAAGCAGGACTATGTAGTCTTGGTGCCACGCCACCACATCAAGGTGAAACAGTGCTCCTCTCTTCTACCACTCAGTTTAGTGCGCTTCCTCCTCCTCCTCCTCCTCATATTCAATCTCCTCTACACGTGGTGACAGCACACCTCGTGGGTTAGAAAAGAAAATCCAATCGGTATTGTGACAATCACAGTTGATCCCGCGTCACACCTATGTCAGTTCTAACACGTGTCAGACTGAGTTCAGATTCCAGTGAGAAATGGCAAAGTCCTCAAATGGCATATCTGGAGGCCACCGTAGCCGTTTGCTTATTTATATGCAGGTGTGTGGCTTTGTTGTGGTTTACAATAATTCTCTGTATCCATAGTTTGTATTCATGCATGCAAGCTTAGTTTTTTAGTGCATGTTTTTGTTCCGTGTCCCTCTCTTTTTCTCCAAGACAGAACGATGGAATCAAAAAGGACTTTTCTTTTTCAAAGTTAAAAAGCACTGTTCATTGTTGTTTTTTTGGGCAGTGTATTTATAATGATTTGATGCAGATATTGAACGCTAAGTATCATAAGGTGAGAAATGTGCGCATGTGTGTGTGGATTTGTATGTGTGTGTGTGTGTGTTTGTGTGTGTGTGGTTGGTTGGGAGGGAGGGGCGGTCGGGAGCAGACACAGGCATCACATTGACAATCTAATCCAATACAGATATGCATGAAAACCCAACTCCATGCGATAGATTATTTGTTGGATCATCTGGAAGTCTTTTTCTTTTCTAGTCCTAAAATATGAAGTTGTGTTTTAACACAAAGGAAAATTGTTCCGCTTAATGATGGCCATGCAGTAAATAACCTTTAATTCTGATAAATATTTATCATACAACAAATAAGCCACTTTCTTTCTTTTTTTAAAGAGCATCGTATCTTCCAGAGGTTACTCGGTTTATTTTCAGATGTGGATTTTCAAGAAAACATTTTATAAACTATACCACAATTCCTAAACTGCCAGCAAAGCAGCTCTTGCTTATAAATCAGTCCAGCCATGTGTTCTGCTATCAGGCCTTTGTAATGTTGCTGCAGGTGCCCAAACACTGAGTACATATTGAATACACTAAGAAAAGAGTGGCGCAGGAAGAGGTGATTATCTTACTGCGCTAATGCCATGCCTGTGTCTACTTCTACTATGAATGATCTACTTCCACTATCAGTGACTATATCAGTAGGTATGCGTGGACATGAGAACACGGGTGCGCATGCATGTGTGACAAATTCCTGTATAGTAAGGTCTACGAGCGCAGCTTTTTGTGCCGAAAAATTCCCGTTGAGGAAGCACGGAGGAGAAGAAAGAGTGGTGGACGAGATGTTAAGAGTAGGAGAGCAAGCCAAAGAAAATGCGATGTTAAACAGATTTCACAACGTGAGAGGCGGCCAAAGGGACATTCACTGTCCGTTCACCCTCAGACCTTGTCCAAAAGTTTCCACTTCCTGCTCGGGCGGCGTGTCGCCACAGTTGCCCGCCTCGGCTCCTGGGATCGAAGTTGGCGCCCCCATTGATCCGTCTGCACCTTCTAACCCGGCATCCTCCTCGTCTTCCCCCTGGTCCTCCTGGACGACTCCCTCGCCTTCACCTTCAGCCTCTGCTCCGGCTGCCACGCACCCGGGGCTGCTGTCTGCCAGCGGGAGGTGAGTCCTGAGAGGGTCCTTGCGATCCGGATACAACCGTTGGTCTAGGGCCTTGAAGTCAGGCTCGAAGGGGAGGGCTACCCCTGGTTGAGGGGCAGCCATTGCCAGGCCCAGGCCCACAGCGGCACCCATGCCCATCCCTGCGCGGTACACATCCATGCCATCGGGCAGCATCGACTTGATCTTCGGCAGCCATCGCTTGCGGACACGCCTCGCATTTGTGCACATGTCAGCGGCGATCACATTCATTTCACTCTCCTTGAAGTTGGGGTTGAAGTTTTGACAGTAGACTGTAAAAGAGATGAAGACAACACAACTCCACGTTGACACCTTGTGCTCTTTTGCAATTCTCCGACGTACATTTGAGGATTTCGACGACAAACCTACGTTTGACAGCGTTGAGCACCCTGCTGTCCAGGGGTTTCCTACTGGGGTCACTGGTCGAGGAGCGGATACCGGTCCCACAGCTGTTGGCTAAAGTGTTTCTGCAGGGACACAGAGTCAACACCAGGGGGCAGAGTCAGCAGCAGGGACATAGAGGAGACAAACATGGGGGACACACACGCACACACACACAACCAACCAACCGCATTGCACAACATGGCCACAGATGGAGTGTGAAAGTTGGTTTGAGACAACAGTGGCAGTGTTGGAGTCAGTAAACCCTTAAAAGACTCGGACACACTGTTCCGCTTAGTTGTGCATATATTTACACTCACCTATCGAAGAACGTGGCTAGCAGACGGCGAAGCAAGACTTTGTGTTTGATGCCAGCACATAGATGACAATTCATCAGCTGTCCTCGAGTCATGAACACCTGCGTACCTGGTGGAGAGAGAAAGAGGATTTTCTGAGAAAACTACTCGTGTTACAATCCATTTCAGATTCTTTGTCCTTTCTCTCCCTCTTTGGCCCAATTGACAGTTGAGCTTTTATTCTTCTGCTACATTTGAAATTAATGTTCAAGGAGATTTGTTACGCAGTCGAACAAAGCTTCATCTGTGAAAAGTAGAATCAGAGATCAGGAGAGGAATCTACATTGAAGGCCATAAAAACAGCATATTATTAAATAACTTGGCTCGGCTTTCTTTTGAAAACCATCTCTTTCACATTCATGTATTGTGTTCTGTACCTTTCATGCAGACTATGGAACTGAATAATTTGTTACGTTCCATTGTGTTTTTTAACTGACATCACCATCTGATTGAATCTGAGCATGCGGGAACCTTTTGACCTCTTGTACCAGAACTTCTCTTGAGTGATCACCAAGTACAACATGTCGTATTCAGGCTCTATTCTTGTCTGACAAGATTAAATACTGAATTGATTAAACCTCCTACATATGATTTATATTATAGACATGTTAAACGGTACCTGGTCTCTCTGAAAGTTTCTGATCTGACTGCCAAGAGCAATGTCTGGCAGGCAGATCAAAGAGTGCAGTTTTTGTTTCATCATACGAAGAAAAAAAATTCCCCATGCTCTGAGAGTCCTCTGTAAGGGGCAAACTCCTGGCAGGCTGTCATGCTTTTTACTCTCGGAGTGACTTCTGTCTAGTCACTCCACCATAAAGGCCTGATTGATGAGTACTGCAGAGCTAGTTGTCCTTCTGTCACGGTCCTCAATCTCTGCAGAGAAGCTCTGCAGCTTCACGTCGCCACAGTGATGTGGCTCAGAACTACCATGGCGGCCAATCAGCAGCGAGGGTCAGACGCTACTAAACTATTTTTTTCACGAGTGATCAGAACTCAATTGAATGTTATTGATGTCTGAACATAGGTTAATAAAAAATTTCGTAATTATACGGTTTGACGCTAATTTACATCAGAGTACTAGAGTCCTGTCACGGTGATGAATAGAGATCTCTGATATGGGTCCAATACACCTGTATTAAAGGGGAAGAGCCCCTCAGATGTCATTTGTGAATATAAGCAGCTTTGATTTGAAAGGTTTTCTATTTCACAAAGGAATACCTCCAGTTGTCTCATGTGTCTGTATTTCATGTATCCGTTTCATTCTACCCACGATTTAATTTCAAATGATCTCAAAGGGCAAAAGGTTGGAGGTAGGAATACTTTCCAAACTAACTGCATGCACGTTACTCTCCGCTCGTGTCCAAGTGGATTCATGCGAGTGGATCCATGCGTTTGTGTGCCTACCAGCTACTAGCTCCAGCTTCTCCCCAGGGTCCCCTTCAGTGTAGAGCTTAGGGTGGCAGCGGTAGCCTATCTGGCTGATGAGGCTCGCAGGCAGCGCCACCAGGTCCCTGCGGATCAGCACACAGTTGCGGCTCTCCAAGGCCAAGGGCATCGCTGCCATCTCTGGCTTGTCCTGGACTGATGAAAGCAAGCGGGAATAGGATAAGACAACTTTTGTTACGACACACAAAAACAGAAGCAGATACATGTGGATGCGTCAATATGAATACTAGAAACTACAAAAACAGCAACTAGCATCCATACACTTCTGTGCCCTCTATCTAAAAAGAGGCTCCAGAATGCAATTAATAAATCAGGTTGGTGTAATCTCAGACAAGCTTGTTGTGTTTCATAAATGTTTTAGAGCATTGCAGATGCATCTCAGATAAGTCATAATGCTGCATCCGCAACTTGGGTTTTGAACGGGGGACAGATCCGAAGCTGGGTGTTAGGTTCTTACTCACAAAATGTTCCCCCTAACCTCTGAGATGACAGAGAGTGTGCACATGCACACACCTCCTGTGCACACTCATGTACACATGCACACACACACACACACACACACACACACACACACAGAGAGCAGGAGAAATAAATCCCCTAAATGTCCCACACATGCACCGAGAGAAAAGTTGGATTAATGCAGTCGCATCCACACCTAAACCTACCACACACACACTTCTCAAATATCCCACAATGTCACCCTAGGGTGCTCCGATGGCAGATAGAGTGGATTTCATGAATATCTGAAACTCTAGAATTTGACAAAGCTGCAGGATGCTAAGAATGCTAGAGTGTGTGTGTGTGTGTGTGTGTGTGCACATCATGCATATGTTAGTTTGTGTGTGAATGCAAACACAAGTACATATACTGTTGCATCTATGCCTGTTTGTGTAGGCAAACCTGCACCAGCGTGAAAACTATAACAGACCAGCTGTTGTCGATGTGATAAAGAGTGTGTTGTTGGTCACGATGCACTCCAATCATTACTCCATGAAGCTATCTTTATGCTGAGAGAACCCACACACACACACACACACACTGGAAGCACAACATCCTGTTTTTTCAAGATGCTCAAGATACGTGATTTATGAAAGATTAAATAATGAAACTGTGCATCACGAAGCTTTTTTTCTGGACAATGACGAACTATGTTCCATAAATCGTACATTCGTGGGTATATATTTCTGCAAGTCACATCGAGTTTTACTTTTATGTCGGTCTGATATCAAATTAATTTCCTCCATCTGAGCCAAGGGCAACTGAGAAAGTAATTCACTTACTCAGATCTTACATGAATAGATTCGGAAGATATCGGTGAGAGGATATTGATGCCGACTTGAAATTTAAATATTTGTGTTAGTATTTTGTCAATAGTAACTGTAATTAGTTTTTTAAAAAGTAAATACAATAGCATTTGTCATACATGCAAAGTAACATTCGGTTTTGACTTTAACTGAGAACATAATGTATTTTGAGAAGTTTTAATGATGACAAATATTCAGTGATGAGTGCTCTCCACCAAAAGCACTTCACACAGATTTTATAAAAGCATCAAGTCAATACAATACTCACTCCCGTAGGGGTTAGCTGAACGCCCATAGAGATGACTGTAGGAATCCTCTGTGATCCCATCATAGGGCTCTTCCTCAAACTCTTCATCCTCATTCTGGTAGGACGTAGGGCTGTCAGTGGTTGGCAGGCTGGACGCTCCAGGACTGGACCTTTCAACTCCTGTTCCTCCCCCACCGGCCCCTTGAAGGTGGTAAGACGGCAAACCGTGGATGGCGGTCCCACCGGCCGTCGTGTATAACAGTGAACTGGCCCTCGCCAGCCGACTCCCCAACTCCGAAGACGAAAGCCTGCTTTGCGCCAAAGATGTCGTCAGCGGTGTCGGCTCACCCCCTTCTAGTTTAATCTTACGCGACATGAGCAGGGAGGGAGACCAGCCCGTGGTTCCCAAAAGGGCCGCCACCGCTAGCCCGTTTCCGTTGTTGCAAGGACTCTGCGGCTCGGATCCGGTTTCCTCTAAAGACCCGGCTGTTTGCGAGTCACAGTGAGGCGAGTTTGCCTTGAACATCAGGTCCATGCCTCGTTCGACTATATGCTGAATTTGGAGGTAGCCGGCTGTGTACATGACCACCAGCTGTTCGCTAGTTGCCATTGTTAGCTTCCCCGTATAGCAGAACGTGAGGATCTGCTCGAAGCAAGCAGGTGTGACTGAGGAGGGCAACTCGAACTGGCTCTTGGTGGAGCTGCTGAAGAGGTCACGGAAGTAGAGGCTACTGGCAGCCAGAACGGCCCGGTGGGCTTTGAAAGCCCGGCCTGGTTGATAGAAATAACAGAGAACAGAAAGAGAATTGAGATACACAATTCTAGCGTCAATTCAAAGTTACTGTAACTAAAACAAAATCTCTAGATGTTCTGCTAACAGACCTTTGACCAGGATGGATACATCACAGTAGTGTCCGAGCAGGCGCTGCTCATTAAGGGAGCCCAGAACTGTGGCTCCAAAGTTTGGGATCTCCACGTGGAGCAGCTGGGACATGTTGGCCACAGAGGAAGAGGAAGGCGGGGTTTCAGATATTCACTGCAGACTCCGCCGCTGAGAGAGGCATCTGTAAAAAAAGAAAAAAAAAAAGAAGGTATGTAAAACGCGTTGGCAAAAAAATAAACGCAGTGATGGGGAAGGAGAGAAAAGAGAAAGCGTGAAGGATGAAAGACTTGCCAGAGGGAGGCACAGAGGCGAGAAGGGAAAATTGAGAGAATCTTGAAATGAAATGAAAGCGCAAGAATGAAAATAGAGTTGAGATGAAGTGAGAAAATGAATACAGTTGATGGAGGAGAAGTGAGAGGTGTGCGAAAGAGAGATGGATATGCGGCGATAGTGGGTGAGACAGTCGAGGCAGGAGAGAGAAAAGGAGGAGTCAAGTCAGTCCACAAAGAAAAAAGAAAAAAAACACAATGCCGTGCCTACTGTACATGAGGACATTGTGAAATACCTCGAGGCTATGTTGTATTCACTCGACTAAATGCCCCCGAAAAAACTAAAACTCATTTAATGTCTTGCAAGCATGGCTTTGCCGACCTGTAAATCAGCCGTCAGAACAACTTTTTTTTCCGAGGGAGGAAACCACACTGAATACCAGAGTTTAGAGATAGTTCTTGAATTTGCTGACTCGTTATGCCGTTGTCAGCATTTAGCCTCTTTCTAAACTCGGGCTGGGAAACCAAACAGCACAACTCACCCCGTACACACAATTTCCCACTAACTTTGATTTCATCCGTCTCAGTAAAATACTCTCATCATGTTTGCACCATCGATCCGTCCCTGAACCGTGTGTCATTGTTATGTTCCCCCCCCCACACACACACACACACACACAAACATATACGCACTGGTTTCATTATTAAGCAATGCTGCAGAACCGTTTCCAGGAATACAAACTGAAAAGAAATGTCACCGCCTCTCTTTCTCTCCCTCACACACACACACGCACACACACTCTCTCTTTCTCTCTCTTCTACCTCATGCACTCCATACAGACAGACATGCACTCTGGCTTACTTACATAAAAGTGTTCACGCCTAAACACACAACACACACACACACACACACACACACGGCTGCATAGGGAAATGACTGTGTACTCTGGCACGCAAGCAAGCACTCACCTGGGGAAACCAGCACACGACACTCTCTCAAACATGCAGAGAAAAGCGCTCACTGTTATCCCAGACCGTTCTGACCTGTGTAAGCAAGTCTTCTGGGTAAAACACACCATGGAGCCTCGGCACTCGCTAACACACCAGCAGCAGCAGCCGGGACCGGGACAGAAGAGGAGGAGTTGCAGATGGAAGGCGTGCAGTCTGATGTACTCCGTCTGGCCGACTCGCTCTCTTAAAGTGTCATTCCCACTGTCTTGAAGATGATTCCCTCCCTGCTTACTGACTGACTTTTGCTCTGTCTGTCTTCCCCGGCCTATCCTCTATCTCTATATCCTCCGAATCCCCATTCTCTTTGCTCACTGTCTGTCATAGCGCGGTCTCAAAGCCTCCCTCTGCTTCCCTGTCATTATCTCTCTCTCTCTGTTTCTCTCCTCTATTCTCCAAGGGTGGAATTCAACAAGTGCCGCTGTGTCGAGAGAGAGAGAGAGAGAGAGAGAGAGAGAGAGAGAGAGAGAGAGAGAGAAAAAAGGGAGTGAGCGAGAATAGGGAGAGAGAAGGAGAGCAGAGCAGAGCGAATCAATGATGAAAGGAGTGGGAGGCTCACTGTGCAAGTGTGTGTGTGCGTGTGTCTGATCAATGCAGTATCTATACGTCGCAGGGAGTGGGAGGGAGAGAAAAACACAGGCTACAGTTACAGACAGAGGCTGGGCAGAGCTAGAGAGAAGCAACGGAGGGAGGGAGGGAGGGAGGGGAGAGTTGAGACAGAGAGAAAGTCATTTGAGGACAGTACGAGTGGAGAAAGACAATTAGGTTGAAGCAACTTCTGCCACTTGCCCCTGGACACAGATGCCGATACGGTTCATACGAAAGGGGGTGGATGACTAAGACCAAAGAGGAATGAGAAGAGCTTGCAGAGGTCATATCCACTGTTAATTAATTAAACATAGAATAGTGAAACTTTTGACATCCCTGTTTGACGCAAGTCTGGAGAGAATGCATCACGGTAGTGGACGCTGTATCCTCTCATCCTTCTAATGGTAGAATTAAAAAAGGTTCATCAAAAACACAAGCTGTCATTTCAAGGTATTTCCCATTGTCTTACAATCTTTGGAGGACAATAGTAAAAAGAAAAGCAAAGGAGGCTTTACTTTGGAGCAAGTGCTGTGTTATTTTCTCTGAATCATGCGAGGACTTCTCTGCCAAACACCTACACACACACACACACACACACACACACACACAACGGAGAGAAGTTCTGGCTTCACGCAAGATTATTTTGTATTTTTTTCTCCCTCTACATGAATTGGTCATTTAAATGATTAATTCACGCCTCCACTTTGCTGGCTCAGCTCATTCGGTGACACTTTTGTGTTTTGCGTTGACCAGCGCATGGAAGGCATCCCTAAACGCTGCTCGATGTGGATGAGGGAGGACGGGAGCCAGATGTCGCAGCCTGTGACAGCGCAGGAAAGATAAAAGACAACAGCTAACAGAAAGGATACGTTCCAGAAAGATGTTTGTGTGTGTGTGTGTGGGAGGATAAGAAAATTGCTGTGACAGATGAGTAAGTGCATTTGTACAAAACTGTATGTGCGTAACACACGTACACACGTACACATGTCCACCAAAAAAAATTCCTCGTTTGTTTGTGAAAACATTCATTCTTTGGCAATAAACCTGTTTCTGATTCTGATTCTGATTCTGATTCGGTTGTGTAATTCTTGCATGCGAGAGCAGAAACCCAACGGAGGAAGCGCTCCGACCTCTGCTCCGCATTTCGGTCGGACAGTCAACGTTTCAGCAAACGATTTCAAAATCTCATTCCATCTTTTCACCTCACAACACACAATCTGTAAAAAAAAAAAAAGAGAAAAGAAAAAGCTGATGCGGAGCATTTTTATAACCAAGCGTGTCCCCAGAAAGACACGTTGGGCTTTTAATTTAATTTTTTATTTTTGCCAAAGAAACCTCAAGTGGAGAAAGTTGTGCTAAACTGAACTTTTACTCCTCAGTCACAGCGTAAATATGAAAGGGAGGATATCACAAAGCGTTGAATACAGTGAGTCAGAGCTTTGCCCCAGCAGTGTGATATCTGCATGGCACATATAGCCACACATGAGCGAGCACACACACAAAGCACAGGCGAACGCAGGAGACACAATTTCGCAAACACACTAATGGAAACAGACGTGTACACACTCCCCCCTCGTTGCCCTAAACCCATGGCAACACAGTCAGGTAATCTCCCCGCGCAATGCACATTCTGTTTGTTTGTGTCCGTCTGTCCAGACAGCTTGTCCATCGGCCCATCAATCAGTAGTTGTGACTATCGTGTCCTTACATCGCCTCTCGCCTCTCCCCTCTCCGTTTTCCTCCTCTATTCTTCCCGCCCTGCATACCACGTAGCTACCGTCTCTCTCTCTGCCAATTAATGCACACAGCGCTGCATTGCAGTGAGGTTGGCACGTGCCACGGCAGCAAGCACAGTACAGAGTCTACAGACATGCATGTACGTGCCAGCCGGGCAGAAAGAGAGGGAGGGGGAGGGGGAGAAGGAGAGAGAGGAGAAGAGGGAGGGGGCGAGAAAGAGCAAAGGAGAGTGAACGGAGAATATGTTGAGTCAGGCAGACAGTACGGCAGTTTGGCACACTATATATATACATACATCCATACATACATATCTGAAATAAACATGCATGTACATTATGAAAACCGCCACACACATGCACGCGGAAATTGCAGCCTCCTCCTGCCTGCATTAAATATAGACTTTGCACATCCATGATGAATAAATATGAAAGCCATGAAGTCCCTCAACTGATTGTGTGTATGAAACGTTGACATGCGTGTGTGTGTGGGTGTGCCTCTCAGCTGCGTGTGTCCTCGTTTCCGACTGTGTTTGCATTTCCCTGTCAAAGTTTCTCGCGCACCTGGGCGTGTCTTTATAATCAACATTATATATGCGGCTGTGACTTTTGGCACCACAGGCGCGTGAGTGAGTGAGTGAGTGCGTGCGTGCGTGTGTGTGTGTGTGTGCCAGCGTTGTTTGTGATTTGAGATATGAGACCTGAATGTTGTTCTGATTGCCTTTGGTTGCTTTGTTGGAATGTGTAACATTCATTTTAATCAAGGATTCATACCTACGCACAGTGTTATTAACTGTAGCAGCAGGTCTCGGCATATTTGAATAATATGAAGAAATGAAACGATTTGCCAGATGGCCCACACACACACACATACATGCACACAGATTCAATTACTAGTTGTACTGTGGCTACACCAAATAACAAAAGGGTATCAGTCAAACATAACACTATAAAAGTCATACACAATGATGATTCATGTAGTTGCCGTTTAGCACTTTATAGAACAGTCCGAGTGAGTATGAATCTTGAAGTTAAGTTGGTGTCACAGTAACTTTTATTGGAGGCGCAGACAATAAAAATCTAACTAAGCTGAACATACATTCAGAAGACAATTACAGAGAATTGATTGCGTTAATTAATATTTCATAACGGTACAGCAATACACAAATAAAAAAGGAAATTAGAAGACAGTTTTGAAGTGAGCTGAATCGGAACAGCTCCCTCCTCTCTTGGGTATGTTGCTTCTATACAATCTCAGTATGAACAGTCCCCTCGTTATAAATATTCAGATCCTGCAGTTGTTCTCATGTCTAAAGTGTACCAGACAACAGATTCTATCCACGTTGAGACGGCAACGCTCCCTGGCAACAGTTCTACCAATCGTGACCGAGCGGGTGTCTGCCTGAGTCTGTCTGAGTATCATTATGGGATGTCGAGCGCGCGAGCGAGAGAGAGAGAGAGAGAGAGAGAGAGAGAGAGAGGATGCTCATCACTGCTTTTAATGCAACATCATTCTCTGTGTTAGACCCTGCTGGGTGACGTTGTCTGCATAGTCAGAATCAAAATCATCTTCTTTTTTTTTTTTATATTTTAAAAAAGGAAAAGAAAAAAAAATCCCTATGATTCATACAGTTATGTAACAAACAGACAACTATGAAATGATTTGTTGTGGGCTGATTATTGTCTGGTATCTTTCCACTTGTATTTCAGGTGAAACTGAAGTCACAATGCTGTCTGTGGCGATATAAAAATGATGACATTAATATAAAGTCTAGAATTATATAGCCTTAGTAATATATATATATATATATATATATATGAATGCGGGATGATTTGACGGGAAACCTTTAGTATAAAATTGTGTCACAATTTGATTTAATACATCAGTATCTGAGAATTGATTTATTGTATGACCACATTCAGTTTTCTGGACTGGACATCAATTATTTTATTTTTTCTTATGGTGATATGAATCTGAAGCTATCCACTTGGCTATTCACTTATAAATAAATCAATATTTTCACAATAACAATAAACAAATGACAATGTGAGAGGGGCCAAACCAAAAAGAAACACAACTGTGCAGTTGCCCCCATTTTTAAGAAGCTTTATAGCGCCCTTAAGTCCATTGCTCTTTTTGTCCAGCAAAACAAACAAACCTCCACCGTAACCTACCTGGCCAGCGAGGGAAAGCAGACTGTCACATGTTCTAAGATGGAGAACCAAGTGGAACATTTAGCAGCAAAAGAGAGTTGCTAGAGACCAAAGAGCGAGCTGAAGGAGATTGAACCTTCGCCAAATGATTCCTAATCTGAATCTGCTGTGTAAACAGCCAACTGCATGCTAACAAGTTAGCATATAAAATGTCACAGATTGTTCGCATATCGTTTGCCAACAGCGGACACAATCAATTATACATGGTAATTTAGAGTTATTATGAAGATATATTAATATGTATTGCGACTATACTTAGTGGTGACTGTTTCCTAAAATCAATCAGTCAAAGGCTCACTTGTCATTTATATAAAATGACTAATAACCATCCATCCATGTTCTAGTGCAGGGAGAAGGGGAAAGCACGCACATGAACACGGAGAGCAATACATGCGTATAAATGCAGCAGCTTTATGGAGGAAGACGGCATTGCAGCGAATTAACGACCTCTTCTTGCACCTTAAACTCTGACATGTCACATGTCAGCGGTTTGAGACTTCCCCAAAACACAAAGTTGTGACAGGAAGCTCCTGTAACGGTGGGTACCCGTCTGTGTAGTTTGGAGTCGCGGTGATGCGCTTGAGAGAAGATAGTAGGAAAGACAGCGGAAGAGCACGTCTGTGTGTCGATTAGTCTCCTGAGGAACAAAGGCATCGCTAATGAACTCCAAGTGGCCGTGGGAGGTAAACAAACAAACAAACAAACAGTAGCAGCGGCTACTATGTCACACCAAACTCCAGCGACTAGGACACACACGGCGAAAAGGAGTGGAATAGAGCGGATAAACGAACAAAGGGAGTGAGGACAGAGAGAGGGAGTGTGTGTGAAAGATGCAAATAGAAAAGAACAAGATAGAAGTTGACAAAGGACAGTCACAGGAGAAGAGAGTTAGAGAGCAATAAGGAAATCAGAGTGGTAGAGAAAGGTAGTGCTTAAAAAGACTGTTCTGGATGAGGAATGAAACTGAGCCAAGACGACAACATATTAGAACATGCTGGAGAAGTAATAGAGAGAAAAATAAATAAAACATGCTATTAAGCTAAATCACCCTGATTGGCTGAATCTTTTTTTTGCCCATTTAAACATTTATCAAAATATCCAATAATTTGGTATATAAGGTGTGGTTGTAAACTGTAGAATGGGAGGTCAAGTGACAGATGAGGGGAAGTGATATCAACAAACTGACACGTCGTTCTAATCAGAAGACATTCCCCCTCCACATCACTGACGTCAGTTGCAAAGTGTCTTTTCAGACTGCTTTTTTCTAGAATGCAGTCTAGAATGCAGTTGCTATACGACAACGGGAAAAGAAAGATAAAGGACAAGGACGGCTGGATCTTTTCCAGTAATGCCTCGTATTGCTGAACCACGGGGGCCGGCAGGTCGTTCTAGTTTATAGCAACACATAAGTGTGACGTTAGAGCAGCAGGGAAACTCGGGCTCAGGACTCACGCAAGAATGAGATATTTTGAACAAACACTGACACAAGACCGAAAATTCCCCCGACGTTCGACTTAAAAAAGGAAGCTTTGTAAACAGCACGAGACGAAAAGGAGGGAAGAGAGAGTAGACCAAGACGTGATGATTAAGGATTCAGGAGGCTTCAGATGAACAACTGTGTGGCCGTCAAGCAGCAGCATTTGTGCGTGCACACAATGACAGTGTGTACAGCACCATGAACGCCATGTGATCTTCTTTCTCCGATTCATCCTTTACATCGGCATCGGCTCCGAGCTACCGTGTGACCGCCGGGTGTCTAAAGCGTAACACGCAACTGTACATTTTCCACGACCCTAAGGGTGCTAATTTCATGCTGCTGTGCACTTATCTTCTGCCAACAAAGTATCCGTTTTGATGCGCTCAGGCATTGCCCATTTGGTGGTGACATTACTTAAAAATAAACTGATATTGGTCACAATGTTGATATGCATGGCATATTTACCTTCGCATTGAAAATGCGGAAGGTTATGTTTTGATCGCCGTGTATTTATTTATTTGTATGTGTGTTTGCGTGTTATTCGCACAAGTCAAAAAGTATTAAACCGAATCGCATGAAATTTGGTGGGATGATTGGTTATTATCCGGGGACCATTTGATTAGATTTTGGGATCGATCGGGTCAAAGTCATGAAAAGGTCAAAATCTTCTTTTTACCATAGCAATTTTGATCCAATTGGCATGCAACTAATGCCAAAATGTTCATAATTCAATGCCCAATCTTGTGATATGCGAAGGTATGCGCTCTACCGAGTGCCCGTTCTAATTAATTACAGTTTCAGTTCAAGTTGGGGACTGTATGAAAACAAGGGGAAGATGTGTGCAGTTTTATCTTATCTTACCTTCATGAAGGTAGGGTTTATTGGAAGCCTAGATGGAGCTCGGTGCGAACAGTGTGAATGCATATAAAAACTGTAAAACTTATTCACGGTACAAAGTGTATGCGAAGAGATAACAGCATTTGCCCTTGGCATCACAGTCGGGGTGTTGAACTCCCGCTTTGACAAGGACATCGGTTTACTCTCCCGAGAGGCTTTTGTTGCGTCTCGAATGCGCCTGTGATTGTGCCCTGGCAGGGAGTAGACAGGTGTAAGACGGAGCTGATTGGCTGGAGCTGATGCCTGCCTTTAGAGCTCCTTGATAATTTATTCTTGCAAGTACAATTACAAAGCAGGAGTGTCACTGCTGTGCTCGCGCTCCTGGCCGCAAGACATCCGATACCAAAGGATGCAAAACACAGCAGATTTGTGCAGTTGCCTGCACTTTGTTTGGAAAGAACAGGGCCCTAAAACCCCGATGATATCCTCCTCAACGTGACCTTCATGTGGGGACACGGGCCGTGAGTGGCCTGCTAAGTGTCACTGGCTGTCACACAAGGACTACAATTAGGTTAGATTTCACAGGAGGCCTGCCTGCTTGCGAGCGTATGTGCATCAATGGGGACTCTGTATGCATTTTTTTTTCTCCAAACATGATTTGATCGTCATGGTGAACGAGACAGTGAAAGATGGGAAATAGGGCGAATCGGTATCAAATGAAAGCACATCAGTGGTGATCCTGCACATGCACATACCAAACAGGAAACAGATAGTAAGTGAATAGAATGGGTGAGAACATATTTCATGTTTCCAAGTGTCTGTACTTTTAATGTAGATATGTTGAATAGATTGACTACCAATTCAAACAATAATCTTTTCTCGACTTACACTACCGTTCAAAAGTTTGGGGTCACTTAGAAATGTCTATATTTTTTCAAAGAAAAGCACTGTTTTTTCAATAAAGATAACATTAATCAAAAATACACACTATACATTGTTAATGTGGTAAATGACTATTCTAGGTGGAAATGTCTAGTTTCTAATGAAATATCTCCATAGGTGTATAGAGGCCCATTTCCATCAACTATCACTCCAGTGTTCTAATGGTACATTGTGTTTGCTAATCGCCTTAGAAGACTAATATCTGATTAGAAAACCCTTGTGCAATTATGTTAGCACAGCTGAAAACAGTTATGCTGGTGATATAAGCTATACAACTGGCCTTCCTTTGAGCTTGAAGTTTGAATAACAAAATTAATACTTCAAATATTAATCATTATTTCTAACCTTGTCAATGTCTTGACTATTTTCTATTCAACTTTCAATTCATTTGATAAATAAAAGTGAGTTTTCATGGAAGACACGAAATTGTCTGGATGACCCCAAACTTTTGAACGGTAGTGTAAATATTTTAGTTTTTGTTATGTTCAGTGTTGTTTACCATAACACAAAAATACATCTAATGGGTCTAATAAACCCAGTAAGTGCATTACCTTATATAAATTTGTATATTTCAAATCTTTAATTGTTTCCGTCAGATCTGAGCATGCTCGCACATGTGCGTGTGAAAAAACTAAAAACTAAACCTACTCTTACAAACTTTGCTCTCTGTATGTTCTTTTTCCCCTCCTCTCTTTTACTTCACACTTGGTCTCCATGTGTGGTTGGAATTCATATTTGTCTTCATGTCAGCATTGTGATTCTTGACTACAAAGATTCTTAGTCATCCAGGTCAAATTCGATCTAGAAGCCAAAGCGGGCTGGATTCACCCTTTTAGACTCATCCAAGGAACTTCAAAGATTCTGGCGGGTGGGGAGTTCCCGGGCGTTTGAATCTCAAAGAGCTTAAGTTTTGCTGGGGGAGTTTCAAGCTGATAACAGAAACAAATTAAAAATAGTTTCAAATGTGGTTTCAAACAGTCAAGACTAAAATTAGAATTCCTTAAAAACAATCTGAGCAAAAAAGTTAATTAGCAATTTCACAGCCTCATTAATCCAAGGCCTTTCAACTACCAACATGCAAGTCATGTAAAAAGGACTGCACTCGAAGATGTACATTTTGGTAGAGTGCCTTGGAAAGAATAACCAACTTGCTATCCAGCAAAATATTAGAAATGTAGCGAACATTTTTAGAAGGACTGGTACCAAATTCCTAATCTTGTAGTTCTTGAGGCACAGCTCTATGCGTGAGACTTAGGGGCTTTGCAAGTTCTCCCCTTTATGATTCACACTGAGAAAAAAAGAAGACGAAGAAGTCTCCTTTGCCGGTCTATAAATTCTACCAGCTGAAAAGCCATTTCAATGATAAGGTCTTTAGGTATTCACGTGTTGGAAGAATGTGACAGATTATGCCAGTGGATGTTCATCCAAGAATTAAAAATGGTGGATAGCAGCTGCAGCAAGAAGTGTCAATCAAACAGGGACAAGGACAGGTGAGAGGAAAAGGATTGTGGCACCTTTAAGTGTGAAAGCAATGTTTAATTCCTCGTCAGCTTTTGTCCCCCTCGTGAGACGTCCCACTGCATGCTAAACTACATTTGGGAACGACTTTAACCGTATGTTACAGTTTCAAGTTCACACACACAGGGAGTATCAGAGTGAGCGACAGGAAGAGAGTGACACAGAAGTGGAGAGAGAGAGAGAGAGAGAGAGAGAGGGGTGGGGGAGGGATATGGAGACGATGTACATGCCATTTTGATCAGCCCGCGCTGTGCTGAATGTTCTGCAGTGACACATACGTGACATCAGAGCATGCCAACATGATCGCCAGAGGAGCCCAGTGCAGAAATGAGGACACATCTTTCAGCATCAGTGCCCCACGGTCTACAGCCAGGCATGCACAAACACACACCCACACAAAGACACATACAGAGAGAGCAGCGTCCACATCGACTGAGCCATGTACATTATTTTCAATTAGAGCAGCCAGAATGCTTTAATTCATCAGCTTGCACGCAAAAAAAGAAAAAAAAGCGGCGTGGGGGAACGAAACACTGTTTGATATGATCAGGGTAGGTGAAAAGAATGTCTCATGACATGGGATGTCTCGCATAATAAAAATATAATGTTCTCTAGTGTTAGTGTTATATAAAAGCCTGTTTTGTTCAAGTGCACAGCCATACATTCACATTTATTTTTGAGTGCATACCCCCCTCCCTCCCCCCTCCTCCTCCTATTCCCACCCTCCACACGAACACCCATTACTGTGACCTGAGTCTCCCAGTCAGAACTCAGAAGCAGACTAAGCTAGCATACATGTGATCAAATAACATGCCACCTTGGTTAACCTCATGGGCAGCACTGAAAAGGACCACAGCTGACCTATGCACACAGCGCTCGTTCATCTCCTCAAGTCACAACTAAGAAAACATTGACCGTGTTTACATGCATTCGTATAACTGGCTTAGTCGGACTGAAATCGAATTATCCGTTTCATGTAAACACCTTTGTTCGACTATGTGCGGTCCGACTACGATCCGATCCGGTTGATAATTCGACTATCGCGGCATGTAACGGTGAATTGGATTAGGAACTGGACTTTGCGTCTTTGCGCATGCTTGAGATCCCGCCGCCCTCCTCCCCCCTCCCTCCCATGTCGTGACCCGGAAGTCGAAAGAGTCGAAAGAGACGATAATGTCACTATTAACATCATGCAAGAACAGTAGAGGGATGTAGCTTCGCCTTGCTCTCTGTTCGCCATCTTTCTCGAAATGTTGATGTTGTTGGTTGTTGTTGGTAGTGGTGAAGAGGTCAAGCGGAAATGGCTGTATCACCACGAGTTGTAATGAAAACAGCGCCACCTATCGTATCGGATATGACATGCTTTCGGCCAATGATTCGAATTACTCACTGCCATGTATATTGGGATAATAGCAGATCCCCCAAAAGATAGCATAGTCCGACTAAAGCAAGATTCGAATTATACCATCATGTAAACGCACTGAGTGACAGAATGAAAAGGGCATTTTTTAAAAAGTTATATGTACAGAACTAGAAGAGGGTCAATTGAGGATAAGTGAATTGTTATTGCTAAATCATGTGATAGTTCCACAGTAGCACACACAAGTGTACGTCATGTGAATAGTTTGTTGTTGCGTGATCCTGAACAAAAAGGTATCAGAGCTATCATAGTCTTCCTTCAGGGGGATAACATCATGAACACATTAAACAGGATGGTTGTTTTCATTACTTAAAAAAGGTCAGGTTACTTTGATTTGCTGATCGACTGACATTATGGCCTGTACCGTTTTTCATGTAGCTACAAATGTATCGGTAAAAATAGAAAATGTATACATCTCAACTGAGCTAACGACACCAGCTGGCTAACCTAGCTTAGCACAAAGACTGGAAACAAGGGGAAATGGCTAGCCTGGCTCTCGCCAAAGGTAAACAATATAAATATATATATGTAAACCAGCACCTCTAGAACTCATGTATCTCATTTGAAGAAGAAAAAAGAAAACTTCATTACAAAAACATCAAGTTCCATTCTTACGGTGAGTTACGTGCTGGACAATCTTTCTTTGGTGAGAAGAAATGACATCCAAGAATTGTTTTTTGTATGGATGAAATAAACGAGGCATAACGTGTTAAATAGTGAGCTTTATGGGAGCTGGTCCACAGATTTCTCATCTTTTAAAACATCTTTACGAGGCTAGCTGCTTTCCCAAGTCTTGCTGCTAAAGGCGCTAGCCGGCTGTAGCTACATAGCACATCAAGGGATGATCATGTTTATCGTCGCCTTCAGAACAAGCACAAAGGAATGACACTTCTATCTTTAGTATATTACCAAACAATACATTTTGGGGCAGAATTTCAAGTCAAAGTGGCGTTTCCCTTCTGCAAGGAACACAATTGCAAGCAGCAGGTAAGTAATACTATGATTCTCCAGTAATTGCAAACGCATGTTAGCTGTGGAAATGTGTGGGGGGTAGGGTGTTGGGGGGGGGGGGGGTGATTGCGTAGTGAAAACTACCCGCCTCAGATTCCTGTCTTTTTCCATTGGCTCTAAGCCACATTCTGCCAGGCAGTTAGGACATGAAGAGCACATACAGGACAGGTCACCGCCACAGAGAAGGGGTCAGCGGATTTGCTTTCCTCGCGTACTACCTTATGCACTAATTAGCAAGCATTGTCGACTGGCACAAGTCTAGAGAGACTTGAAGTTTGCAGCAATTTAATTATGTACAGCACACAGCGAAAGAGCATGGAAAATTGAGGTGGTCTGCAAGGATAAATGCTCCCTCTCTCTTCTTCTTCTGCACGAGTGTGCGTATCTGAATGAATCCGTGGGTTTTATTTATGCGTTTGTGAATTTGTGTGTTTGTGCATGTCTGTGTGCGTCATCCCCCGAATTATAGGTTTGACTTTCACAGTAAGTCTAATGTCCCCTCGCTAAAACTCGAAGGATCTGAGAATATCCATCAGGCTTCAGGCCTCAGTTACAATGAAGAACTTGCAAAGATATGTGGGGGGGGGGGGGGGGGGGGTGTTAAAAAGCCAACACATTCTTCTCTCGAGGTATTTAAGTGAGTGCAAGTGACTGTATAGTTGTCAGCCCTGTACTGTAAACTAAATACACAAAAAGGAGTTCAACCAGAGTTCCCAGAATTGGAAATCATATGCCAGGTAATATATGGCTTTTCAGAACCACCCCTAATGCAGAGTATATTACCAAGTGAAATAAGCTGCCTATAGGGCTACATAACCTTCATGGATGTTTTTTATGTGATGATACCACAAATACCATAAAAATCAGGCAAAAAAGCTTTGACTATGAATTTTTAAATCGAATTTACCATCCGATTGGGGAATGAAATCTCATGACCATCAGAAACACGTCTTCATCATACTTCTCAGCACATAATTATTTTCCAGGGCTACGTGCTCCTATTCATGCTGCAAATACTTGGAACAATCAAATGTGCACATGCTCTCTTTCTTTCTTTTTTTCTCTACTCAAGCACAAATGCACACGCACACACACAGGCACACACACACACACACACGACATTCATGCCATGTGATCTTGCTAGGCATTATGCCAACGGCCAAACATGTCACTTACCAGAAATCTCTGAGAGAGTGAGAGAGCGAGAGAGAGCGAGAGAGTCTGCACATTGGCAGTTTTTGAGAGCTCCTTCTTGCCAAGTGTTGCCAAGTGTAAGTACAGTACCACACATGGAACATGAAATTTAGCTGCTGCAGTTATTAGCAATGTAGTGTGTGTGTGTGTGTGGGGGTGCAGTCAATTCTGAGAAAAAGAGAAACACGTGATCTTTGCGATCTAATGTGGAATAGTTCTGAGGAACATGCCATGTTTACTGTTCATTGTCTAAATTCCTGGAAGGCTTCCTGAAAAGCACGTAGCAAGCCAAAGTAGCCCAAATAAATTACAGTTTAAGGTTTCCAATGGCTTTCGCTGATCCTCATTTTCTCACATTTGCGCCCTCATTATTTCGCCCCACTTTTCTGCATTTCAGCATGTACATAAATAGACTGTACATGTTAATCTGTGCACAAATAACAGAAAAGGTAGTAGAAACTCAGATCTCTGGAGGCAATTATTCTCAACTTTATTGATTAAGACTTTTTTCTTTTTCACTATTGATTAAGGTGGGAAACATTGCCTACCAGGTAGTTACATCAGTGAGAAGACAAACCTAACGCAAGTCATTTGGACTTTATTTTGTTTATCTAAGTTAATCTATTTTGTCAACAGTGCAGCCAGATTCACCTATAACGCAATCCGATTTGACGAGAGTCCCAATTTAATTGTGGCTTAATATGTGGACAAGGCAAGGTCACAGGGCCTCCAACTTTGTTCACTATACATATCAGGAGATGAGCATTTACACATTACATTATTACATTCCATTTCATTTAGCTAATGCTTTTATCCAAAGAGACTTACAATAAGTGCATTCAACCATGAGTACACATTTAGAACAACACAAATCAAGAAAGTATATGTATACTTGACAAAAGAACTCCATTTAATATTCAGAGTATTAATACAGCAGAAAACAACTATATTCTATGTAAAGAAAAAGAAAAAAAGAGTCTCCTAAATTAAAAAAAACAAGTCCTTCTCCCTCCGTGTGTTGTTTCCAAGTTTCTTTTTGCTTTGTTTACATAGCCGAGCCGGCCGTGCATGCTTATATTGCATGTTCGTGCATGTGACCGTACACCACCCGTTAATTCACGGACGCTACTCCACACTGCTCGCATGCAGCGGTTAAAGCTACCGTCCCGACCACAGCGTTGTTGTCATGGAAGCGTAGCCCCCACCCTCCTGTCCCACCTCAGGTGAACACTGTGAGCTCTGTCAGCACTTTTTCCGTAGTTTGCACTTTAAGAGCTGTTAGCGGCGTGAGAGGAGGAGCCGTCGGCATGCTCTCAACATTGCCTTCGAGAAGCAATCGAAATGCTCCCCATCTAGCACCTTTAAACCCACACAATATTGGTTGGATTCTCTTCTTCCGTTTCCATTTTTCAAACCTTTTAGGATGGCCAACATTAAAGTCATTTCAGATGTATGGACTTACCAGGCTTTTATACTGAACTACTCGGATAGTGATACACCCCATCACCGCATTAAGAACCAAACTATTTGTATTTCTACTTTGGACATCCAATTCAATAGAAATAATCACAGGTAACCTAATCTGTTTGAATATCTTACAACAGCAACTAACATGCCTGAACACACCAGCAGCAGCAGGTATGTGCTACATAGTGGATACAAGAATGTATGAGCATATGATGTATGACTGGTGCCTTGTTTCGCATATCATCAGCAATGACTCATTACAGTCTCAGGAAAGGAACATCAAACACACATCACAGTCCCCACATGAGTTTACACGCATATATAGAGTGCAGATAAAAGTGCACCAGGCAGGCACAATCACAGAGCAAATAAAGCAGCACTGGGAACAAAAACTCCAGGTTCTGAATGTTCTAAGGGCGCTATTGTTGTCCTCAAACAGTTGTGTTCTAAGAAATTAAGAATGCCATATCTTGTATATCCTGAATATGCTTTTCATGTGTTGAGGCAACCTCAACTCTTGTTCATTCAGGGGTGTAACAAGAGATGAGGCAAGTCCCTCGCAGTCTTTGTACTTTCTCCCCCTTCTCTGTCAGTATCTGCATCAGATATATTTGAAACTGTGTTGTCTTCTCTCTCCTTGACACTCCCCACTTGCACACAGCCCCTGGGCCCCCTTGTGGAATGCCGTATAATGTGAGGCCTATGGAGGAAGGGCATCCCGGGACATAGCGAGAGCACACACACACACACGCCAACACACATACACTGAAAGAACACACGCAAATACGCACACACACACAGACAAATACAGCTGTTGAGAGCCATCACAACACTTTGGCAGACGTCCAAGTCAAAGCCCAGTGGCGTTGGAAGGCCTCCGTTTAAAGGGAAAGAGAAAAAAAGTCCCATATTTGCCATGTATGTTGTGTACACTGAAGATAAAAAAAACTTGCCAGTAAAAACGTACATCAATCTGACATCCCCGTATTGGGTGGGATATCATAAACTGCTTTGTAAAAGCTACCTTGGTGCCTCCTTAGGTCTGGCAGGCACACCTATGGATTTATACGGTTTGTTGTTCAAAAGAGAAGTAGAATACCTCTTGTTATCCCCCCATTATATTTCTACGGGGGAGAAGCAGAAACAGATGGGCACTAAAACACTCTAAACACTCTGAAGTGGGACTCAAAACTGTAAAATAGTGAGGAACGCTACACACTTCGCCACCTAAATGATTCACAACCAAGCTGTCGTTTTAACGTCCAACCTGTGCGACACATGTCGGGGACCAGGATGCTACATATACTGTCATTTGAAACCACACGACAGAGATTAAGATGTAAACCATAAACTAACTTGGTAATGGTTGGGATTTTTATTTCATTTTTCATAGTCGGCCGAACAGAGAATAAGAGCGGCTTGATGGAAAGAAAGTGTTTGTGAGAGGGAAGGAAAGAGACAGGAAATGAAGAAAATTGCCACAAGTTATATGCTTGCTGGTTAGCACCCCCACACACACACAGTTCAGGTGAGGTAAACGGGCCACAGCTGATGACATCACAGCAGGCAACTGTAAAGTGTATAAACTAAACAGTTTAAAAATAAATAAATTATGAAACAAAATCGTAATATTCCATCACTCTGATACATTATTATATATTTTACATTTATCGATCCATTTTTGACTCAAGTACTAAAAGCACTCAAATAAATACCTTGAACTAGCAATGCTGACAATGTTATGCGGGAAAAATGCTTAAGATTGAGAATCTGGAAAGCCATCAGCATTGAAATCATACTTCGGGCTACTTATTACTACACTTGTGCAATAATGACCCGGGCAAGAGCTGCAACTTCAATTGATTTTTTCTAAAGTAGGCCCATTCCTTGACGCAATGATGCAACATATAGCACTACAATGGATCCTTATGGGCGGAGATATGTTTTTTTCTTTCTTTCTTGTTTTGGCTTCATCGTGACGCAAGAGCGATAATATCGTGCCACTTTTTCTACTCATACAGTCGCAACTAATGACAACACTATTTCCTGCAATTAAGAGTTTAAAAGTACCGCCCAGCATTATAATTCTTTTGACGACAGAAATGTGTAAATGGGGAAAAGCAACACAAAATAGTCCTTTAAAACCGGATTAAATCATTATAGTGGCGCGTGGTACACCTTTTACCCTCCGAGTAAAACCTTCACATTTCGCGATATGACTCCGTGAAAGTTTAAAAGTCGGGCTGAGTTTAGCTGGTAGCTTTAATCTAAATCGCCTCCCATGCTGTTATGTCAGCGGATTGTCGGGGTGTGCAGCCTATTGTATATAAAGAAGAAGCAGCGAGGGAATAATGCATGGTAAAAAACAACAACTATGCGTCACACAAACCAGGCAGTGTACACATCAAGCCAACACAGAAGGGGATATATTTACCCGAGATATGTCGCTATTCCATAAACTGCGGCTGACAGCTTGCGCAGATGTGGCAGGCTTTCTCTTCGGATAACCTATAAAGTTTGCGGTGTGTGTGCGTGTGTGTGTCCAAAATAAAAACAACAGCAGCAGCAGCAGGGCCCGGTTTCCCCTCGTCCGCTGGCTCACTCTATATCACTCCAGTCCTATCTTGGCTCCTCGCCCCCCCCGCCCCCATCTCTCTATCCCACTCTCTCTTTCTCTCTCTGCCCGCTACGCTCCTATCCCTTTCTTGCAGGAAGTGAACGCGGCTCACATGAACAGCGCATGCAGCCTGACATCGTGCACCACCCGGTAAATAGTTCTTTTTAAAGACGCAGACATGTTTTTCTTTTGTTAGGAGGACCCTGCCCGGGGCTACAGTAGGTACCCTGCCTCACTGTCGTCCGCGCGCTAAGCGGACTGTCAGCGGTGCTCGGTCATACCGTGCTCCTTTACGGTCACGCGAACCCGGTGAACCCGGTGCACTCTGTGGGCTTAAAGGTGCACCTCCCCCCCGCCGCTACGTACCGCGTTGTGTCACGAAAAGACCAAACTTTACGGGGTGTTGGGTGCCTCCGCGGTAAAGATAACACGTTCTTGTGCGGTTGTCTCACGCGCCCCGGTGTGATGACAGCTCGCGATGCGCATGTGTGCCGTTCTGCTAAATTATAAGCGCCAACTGGCGGCGGTGTGACCTCAAGTCAACTTTTCTTAACTGCAGGCATGCGATACCACAGCGCCCCGGCACACGGGATAAATCACTGCTCTGGGGTCTGCTATACGTCGGGGTGGCTGGATATGCTCCCGTCACGTATTTGTGTCCCAATACGTTATATATGTTGAATGTTTACGTGATAATATGGGTTTTTTGGGTAGTTATGTATTTTGTATACTTCAACCTCGTGATCCACCCTTCCTCCATGTGCATGGCAGGGTAACACCCACATTGCATTTGCATGCGTCACACTTAGTCACACTTGTAAACAGTGGTGGATAATGTATAATAAAATACTCATTGAACATATCTCATAACATATTAAGAAAGCCAATTGGTCAAGAAAAGGAAAAGAAAATTGCAGCCAACTGAAGATATTTAGACACACCATGGTTGCATGTTAAGAAACAGTCCTATCCTCACTCCTTAATCATCATGTTACCTGCTGAAGGGGTCACGACCTCTTTACGTTTACGAACCACTGCTGTAAGTGAGAGAGGTTAAACTAAAGCTGTCTATCTTTTAGATCTTTATTATCTCGTCATCTGTTTGGCAAATTAAAGCTTTTCTGAAAAGTTGTAAAACACGGTAATCAAATAAGTGTTGAATACAAATTATAATCGACTACAATTATATATTTTGATGAAATGGATTTACTTCCCGTTATATATATAGCCTAACCAATTAAGTAAATGTATTTTGTTACTTCCCACAAGTAGTTATTCCTGGTCGTCCTGCAACCCAAAGGTTGTCGGTTCGATCCCGGCTCTCCCCATTAGTTGTTGCAAGTCGAAGTGTCCTTGAGCAAGGCAATGAACCCCCAGTTGCTTCCCGGGCGCATAACTGCAGCCCACTGCTCCTTAATAACTAAGGATGGGTTAAATGCAGAGAACTAATTTCCCCCTGGGGATTAATAAAAGTATATATCTAAACATATCTATGTAGGCCATATCCCAATTTGCTGTGATTCATGATGGCACTGGACTATCTTTATTTATTTATCTCTATTATTTTATATTACATTAAATCTTATCTGTAACTTCTTTCATTTCACAGAGTAAACCCTGTTGAAATTTCAAATAAAGTAGCATATCTGTGATATTTACCTTCACATTGAAAATGCGGAAGGTTATGTTTTGATCGCCGTGTATTTATTTATTTGTATGCGTGTTACTCGCATAACACAAAAAGTATTAAACCAAATCGCATGAAATTTGGTGGGATGATTGGTTATTATCCGGGGACCATTTGATTAGATTTTGGGATCGATCGGGTCAAAGGTCAAGGTCAAGATCATGAAAAGGTCAAAATCTTTTTACCATAGCGCGGTCAATTTTTATCCAATTGATATGCGAAGGTATGCACTCTACTGAGTGCCCGTTCTAGTCCTCTATGGGTTTGCCGTGTGCTGATGGCGTTTGCTAGAATCCTCAGGGCACTTATTGTCCCTCTTGGTATTTAAACGGTGTACGGTTGCACTGACTATTCCTACATGAACTATCATGCTAGCAGGAGGAAGCGCTGTGCCAACGGCTGCTTGTTTCAGTAGTGGCGTTTTGCTTTTATTTTATTGTCTTTTTTTTGCACTTTTCCTCTCTTTTTCTTCTTCTTTTCTTTCACGTTTGTCTTAGTTACGGTCGGACACTGGACCATAACTACTTTTTTCGATACTTCTACTGTGGCTTTTGTTCACTTTGTCGTGAGTATCGGTGAGCCGCAGCATAACAATGACTGGGACCGTCGTCTACTCGCGCGCTCAGCTGATCGCGCTGCAGGCGAAGCTTCTGCCTGGAGAAAGACCTGTGATCCCGCTGGAGCTACGGAGAAGGGCTCGCGGCTGCAGAGCGGGTGTCAGCGGAGGGCTAAAACGAGGAGATACAAACCCTCGGTACCGTCGATCACGAACGTGGAGGTCTTTGGCGAATAAGACGGATGAGCTCGGCGCTGGTAATGACCGAGAGTCTTCCGTGAGCAGTCTCTTGTGTTTCACTGAGGCGTGGCTGCCGCGGACTATCCGGTCACAGCGTCTTTGCCCGGCTTCAGGACTGTTCGGGCTGACAGAGTCGCTACACAGAGCTGTAAGAAGAGGTGTGGCAGGATCGCTGTTTATGTGAATGTACGATGGTGCCACTCGGACCATGTGTGCGTGAAGGCACGCTTTCGCAGGCCCAACATTGAGCTGTTGGCCGTGGGGATGCGCCCGTACTATTTGCCGAGAGAGTTCACGTCCGCCATTTTGTTTGTCTGTACGTGCCGCCATCAGCTGACGCTGAGGAAGCTGTGGACACCATCCACTCCACTGTGTCTGCTCTGCTGAATCATCAGCCTGGAGCATTCATGGCTATCACTGGTGACTTTAACCACACCACACTGGATAAAGCTCTGCCAACCTTCCATCAATACATAGACTGCCCAACTAGGAACAATAAAACTCTGGACTTGCTGTATGCTAATACTATGATACAGCGCCACTGCCCTTCCCCTCGGCAGGTCTGATCATGACCTGGTCCGGCTGACACCCAGGTATGTTCCTCTGGTGAAGAGGCTGCGGTGACCACCAGGACTGTGAGGAGGTGGTCTCTGGAGGCTAACGACGCTCTACAGGACTGGGACTGGGATGTGTTGTGTGGACCGCACGGGAGGACATCAACAGTATGACCGACTGCATCACGGAATACATCAAGTTCTGTGAACACACCACCATCCCATCACGGACTGTGCTGCTTCCCAACAACAAGCCCTGGATCACCAGGGACCTGCAGGCGCTTCTTAACATGAAGCAAGCTGCTTTCAGGTCTGGAGACATGGATGAGCTGAGAAAGCCCAGCGCAACCTGAAGGTGAAGCTCAGGAGGCAAGGACTCCTACAGGAGGAAGCTGGAGGCCAAACTCCAGCTGAACAACACAAGGAGGTGTGGTCTGGCATGAAGCAGATAACTGGCTTCAAGGTGGGAGGAGACAGCCAGGGGCTCCTGGAGAGGGCCAACGAGCTGAACTGTTTTTCAATAGGTTCAGTTCACAGCCCTCCCGTCTCCTCACACATCACACCTCCCAAACACCTCCCCTCTGTCCCCCTGCTGAGCTGCACATCCACCGAGCCCTCAATAACAATGGGCTCCTCCACCCTCCCTCTCTCTGTGACGACTGACCAGGTGAGAAGACAGCTGGAGAAACTACACCAGCGCAGAGCTGAAGGTCCTGATGGCATCAGCCCCAGGGTCCTAAAGACCTCGCCACCCAGCTGTCTGGTGTCCTGCAGCGCCTCTTCAACCTCAGCCTGAGGCTGGGGAAGTCCCGTGCTGTGGAAGACGTCGTGCCTGGTCCCTGTCCCAAAGAAGTCAGCACCATCTGGCCTCAACGACTAGACCGCCCTCACCTCCCATGTGATGAAGGTGCTGGAGAGGCTGGTCTTGGCCCACCTCCGGCCGCAGGTGAAATCATCGTTGGACCCTCTGCAATTTGCTTACCAGCCTCATGTGGGAGTGGCCATCATCTACCTGCTGCGAGCTCAGTCGCACCTGGATGGAACCGATGTCTCTGTGAGAGTCACTTTGACTTCTCCAGTGCATTTAACACCATCCAGCCACTGCTGCTGAGTGAGAAGCTGTGTGCGACGTCAGTGTGAGCCGCGTCCACCATCTCCTGGATCACTGACTACCTCACAGGCAGACCACAGTTTGTCAGAATGGGCGTGTGCTGTCTGGAACGGTGGTCAGTGATGTTGAGCCCACAGGAACTGTTCTGTCTCCTTCCTCTTCACCCTGTACACCAGTGACTTCCAGTACAACACGGAGTCATGCCATCTGCAGAAGTACTCTGATGATTCTGCAGTGGTCGGGTGTATTAGGGATGGACGGGAGGAGGAGTACAGGGCAGTGGTGAGTGACTTTGTAAAGTGGGCGATGAGAACCACCTGCGGCTGAACGTGGCCAAGACCAGAGAGATGGTGGTGGACTTCAGGAGGAAGGCGACAGCTCCTACACCTCTGAGTGTCCTGGGAGTGGTCGTGGACATGGTGGAGGAGTACAAGTACCCGCGTCTCCATCGACAGCCGACTGAACTGGAAGGCCAACATGAACGCTGTGTACAAGGAGGGGATGAGTCGTCTCTTTTCCTGAGAAAGCTTGATCCTTCAACGTGTGCAGCAAGATGCTGGAGTTATTCTACCAGTCGGTTGTCGCCAGTGTACTGCACTTTGCCATTGTCTGCTGGGGGAGCAGCATCGGTGCTGGTGACACCAGCCGTCTTAACAAACTGGTTAGGAAGGCTGGCTCCATCATCGGCTGCCAGCTGGAGCACCTGGAACAGGTGGTGGAGAGGAGGTCGTTGAAGAAACTGGTGTCCATATTGGACAACCCGGACCACCCTCTCCACCACCTCCTACAGGGACAGAGGTACTTTCACCAGGCGTCTCCGCACGCTCCGCTGCCACAAGGAGAGATACAGGAGAACATTCCTGCCATGGTATGAGGCTCTACAACAGTTCACCTCTTGCCAGATCACCCTAACCCTTCTTATATTTTGTGTTTTGTTTTTTTATTCTTGTGTGTTGCTGCTACTGACTCGACAAATTTCCCCTTGGGGATTAATAAAGTATATATCTATCTATCTATCTATCTATGTGTCTGTGGTACTGAGTGGCGAGCCTAAAATTATCTCATTGTTGGTTGGTGCCATAACTTCAATTCCATTGATATTTACAATGAAATTAAAGATTTTTCATAATAACAAGAGGTCCAGAGGTCGTAAAACATTAAATGTGGCCTAATAAAACTGATGTTTGTTCCCTTTGTTAAACGCTGTCTAGTTGCAACACAGTTGATACAACTTTGGATGAATTAAGTTGACATGTTATGACTTACTTCATGAACCTCAAGAGATAAACAAACACAGAACAAGTGTCAACGTCAATCAATGATCTGGACATTAAAAAAAATGTATAATAATGAAACCGACCAGTCATACAGACAGAAGCAATCAACTTCAGTTTTTCAGACGAAAAGGAAGAAATGAAAATGAGTCTCCCACGACTCCATCATCAAGCCTACCTTCTGCACCATGTTGACATCACAAGACAACTCATGTTCTCTGGTGCTCCTCTGTTGCAAGTGAGCTGTCAGATCGGCCCAGTTTAGGGCATGAGGCATGTTATGTGTTGATCCTCAGAAACAAAAGCTTGTTTCCCCACTGATTATCTAATTACAACCGGAGGCCTTACCAGTTTCAAACATGTCGCAGTCAGGCCAGCAGTCTCTATGCTCTAATCTCCCATAAAAAAAGATAAATGACACCCTTTTTTGCTCGGTTTCTCGTACTAACGAACGAAACACAAAGCCGCTGCTTGTACGTGACGGCGCACTTATTCTCACAAATGCCAGGTTAAGTTTAAAAGGCTTCTCTGAGTGCCTCAGCCCTCCTTAGATTCTGTAAGCATATCCGATGCCATGTGAAAATGAGGCTATATAAGGTGATTGGGACACAGCCATTGCCATTGTTATGCTTGGCAGAGACAGCGGGGCCCAGAGTCGTGGCTGGCGTTCGCATGCTGGAGGAAGCTAAACAGAGAAGTCTGTCAGAGCAGCTCTGAATCAACGTGAACATTTGACCCAAAGACGAGTTCTCAATTCAATTTGAACTGTCACACACTCTTGTGACACAGCTCGAGGCATGCGATCATGGGTGTTAGCCAACACAGTAAACACATTCACTCGGCGATGCGATTTAAAGCACCAAACATTTCATCAACGGAAAATACATTTAATAACTTTACAAAAGAAGTTGATGTGTAGTCACTTATTCTATTCTTCCACAAAAAGCACATTACACACACTGTTGACAACTTTAGCCACCATAGGTTACAGTCTCTGTGGTACATGTATGTTTATATGATATCAGGTTTGTTTACACTAAATACATGGAATTCTCTCAACTTGGGAATCGTGGAACATTTTTCTGATGGGGGGGGGGCAGCCTCATTTTGGCACAAGTTGCATGTCTTTTATTAAGACAGCCATGATGCACATCATTTATGTGTTCAGTCACTTTGCCATGCAACATTGACATTTTCCATTATGGTAAACAAATGAGTTGAGTCAAGATTACAAAATTCGTGAACACGGTTTACAAATGGCATGACAATACAGTTGAAATTGAAACGATTTCGACCCTCCCCGTCTCTCGAGCGTCTGACTCTGGTCAGACTGACTTCAAGCATCAGTGTTGACATTCAGCACCCAGGTGGTTCTCTCCGAGCTATATTGGACCAACCACTTTGAAGGACGGTACACACAGCTGTTACAGAGATTCTTAATGGACTCTATCATATCTGAAACTAAACCATAAAGCTCTCAAGTTGACGTCAGAGGGGCTTTTTATCAACCGGAGCTGAAAGTGATGCAGAGCAGTCCTACAGGACATGGCGAAAGTGGACGTTGTCCCGTACCGCGACAGAACAGTTTCAGTGGGACGTTCCCCCCACGTCGTTCACAATCCGAGCTACATGTCCACGAACACCATGAGGCACCAGCCAAGGCCCCCCACCAGAAACATGGTGATCTGCATGCTGTAGATGAGCAGGTCATTGAGCGCCCCAAAGTCCAGGCGCCGGTGTCCTAACAAGAGCAGAATGACGGACAGCTTGTACTGCAGCCGCAGGAGCACTCGCACGCTGACGTACTGCAGGAAAAAGAGAGCGGAGAGCGCCACCCAGAGCAGGGAGGTCAGCAGACTGCAGCCAAAGTAGAGCAGGAAACGGAGGAAGCTGTACATGCAGCGCGAGCGCAGGTAGAGGTCAAAGTTATTGTACTTGGAGCGCACTAGCTTGGAGGCATGCGTCGACCCACAGGCCGAGTGCATGCAGGTGGTGTGGGGGCCATGGAAGCTGCGCGCCCGCCGTGGGATGGGGATCACAGGCATGGGTGGGCTACTGGAGCCCAGCACGGTGCACAGGAGTCCCAGTGACAGGCGGAGTCCTCTGCGAGTGCTGCTCCTGGGGAGGACGTTGGCTTCATTTGCTTGGGGCAGCAAAGAGTGGCCCTTCCAGGAGCCCAGGAACGAGACGGAGCAGCTGGTGGTGCCCGCCTGCTGGGAAGTCCAGACAGCAACGTGTTCTCCTTTTTAATGCAACAAGAAACAAAGTTATCAATGTATTAAATATATATATATATATTCAGAATACACATGCACAGTACATTGTTGCACCCCTATACAGGCCCGTACATTGCAGACAATAGGTGTCGATGTATGGGTGGAAGCTTTTTGGCTATAAATTGTGTATTAATGGCTCAAACATAGCTAGCACATATTATATCACGCCCCCCAAAAAAGGGACCGTACGTCCATATCCTGGTCTAGAAGTGACCGTGCGGAACCAATGGCAATCTCACAGGCAACACGACGACGACTTCCTGCTCACCAAAGCAGCTGGTGTTTGAGTCTCGGACGCCCGGAGCATGGTTTCACATTATAGACAGCGGGCTGTGATGTGAACACACGGGGTTTGTTTTCGTTCTTTTCCACGATGCACTGCTTTATGGCAGCGGAGACGAGGCAGCGACGGCGAGCCGGTGCGTGGACTTCGCGTCGCAAAATATACGAGTCATCCTGCTGTGACGACAGCTGCCGCGTTAAAGGGGAAGTGCTTCTGGAAAAAAGGGGACGCTCGCTTCGGGTTTACGCGGTCAGCAAACTATCAATCTGGGATTTTGTGTTGGTGTGTGTGATGAGGAAGATGGGAAGATGATTTGAGTTCGCTTTTGGATTGAAATATATATTGGGATGAATCGTACTTGTTTCTACTTATTCGCAACAAAGGGAAGAAGTATATTTCACCACCATTTGGCCTATGGAACTATTTTCTACCACAGCATTAATGACATAAAAAACAATATGCACTTAATGTATATGTCCTACCAATATGTCACACTATTTTTTGGATATAATACTTACAGTATGAGATCAACAACAAAGAGTACAGTAGGCTACACATGATGCAAGGACGAATATATATATATATATATATATATATATATATATATATATACACACACCTTTTCTGATGGACAATGTACAGTGTTTTTGAAAAACATTTCTGCCATCACATATCTACCGGCAACATTTATGTAAGAGGGCTGGGTAATTTCCCCCCTTTATTTCCCAAAACAAATATTTTTTTCGTCATGGGTCTGTAAATCTCACACAAGGTTGCAAAGTGTGTCTACACACACACACGTGTGTGAAGCCTCTCGGTGTGTAGATCAAGTAACCTTCATTGTGCAGATTTATGGGTTGGCCGAATGATTGCATGCCAGCTATCTCTCAGCAAGCCAGATGGCAGCAGGTGATGATAAATCATAAGATAACCTTTTTAAAAAAGTGAAAAAATAGTTTATTGCCGTTGTTAATCGTGTGCCGGATCACTTTGCTGGGAATTTAAAGCTGCATTATAGAAACTAAGAAAAACAAACCTTATAATATGTAATCAAACACTCATAAAACTGTCACTGAGGCTGAAAATATGAATCTGTGTACTTTGCTTTCACACTTAATGATAATATATATCAAATAACAATTTGAGTGGCAGTCTTGAAGTCTGAAGTTAGCTCGGACTATACAAATTAAAATGTCAGTATATAAAATGAAGGGCATTTTGTCCACAAGAGAGCGCTCTCTGTGCATCACTTATTCATCTTAAAGGATGCGTACCATTAAAAGCAAAGTGTGTTAAGTGCCAGCTGCCACCTTCGTCAACATCAAAGCTATTATACAATGTGTGAAAACCCACAAACACCAGCCGTACTGTGTAGTGTGTTACATGATTCATCAGCGCAAATGGCTTTTTCTAAGTATTCTCCATGACGGCGTTCTGATAAACTTGTTGTGAAAGCTTGGGGTCATATGTTGAATCCATTGGACGAGCTGCTTACAGTACTCTCTTTCATTTGCTCATGTAACCATGTAGCCTAATTATGAACTTTTAGCCTTATCAATTCCATCACAGTAACAAACAACCTTAAACCGAGGCACTGAAATCAATTGCTTCGGAAAAAAAGAGAAGCTTCTCCGCTTTTGTTATTCTTCGTCATTGATCAGGGTACTTGTCATAAGAACCTTGAAGATGATTTATGGTCTCATCCGTATCTAATTTATTTCATGGTACAATCTGAAAATACATCATGTGTTATCCCATCAAACCATATTCATGGAGGAAGTCACTTGATCATTATTCAATATAGTCCACCTGTATAGTTTTACTTTTAAAATAGTTATTTTAAGACTGTAGTTTTAAACACCAAACACAACTCATGAATTGGAAACTGAACATTTTTCAATCTCAATATCTCAGATACAGATACTGTTGATGATCGTAATCTTAAACTCACAAAATACTTTCTTACAGTTTCTAAATCTAAAACCGCTTTGTCATCACACCCATTTGGCAGTAACTTGGTTTGGACACTTTATTTAAAGAGGAATAATTTTTTTTGGTGACTATCTTTCCTCTGAATTGGATTTTTTGTGAGAAGTGCACGTTGTTCCCCTTCTTGTCCGAGCTGAAGCAAGAAACCTCTCCGCTCGTCTTCCTCCGTAACTCCCGAGAGAAGTGTTCTTGTAATGGGTTGCACTATTTTCTGGTTAGAAGATTAATGGTGTTCTTTTAGAAAAAGAAAATAGCTTGAGGGTTATCCTTGCTTGTCGGGTAGTGAAGAACTACCCCTTCTCAAGGATAAATAATGGACACATGGTTGATAAAGGGTAAGGCATCAGAATGACCTCCATTTGAGTTCACATTTATGTTGGCTAAGTGACATTCAATGACGGGAAATACGGATTTATTTTGAAAGTTGAGGACAAATCTTAATCAACAGAAACTTCTCTGTCCGAGGAAACGTAGAAGGATTTGTTGCGGTTAATTTGGTTACATTTTGATTGTTAAAGAACGCAAGTTCTTCCCTTTTTTTCCCCCTGAAGGGTTATTTGGGAGTTTTTCCTGATCCGATGCGAGGTTTTGGGGCAGGGATGTCTATATGTACAGATTGTAAAGCACTCTGAGACAAATTTGTAATTTGTGAAATTGGGCGATACAAATAAACTGAATTGAATTGAAGTTTAAGTATATCTGTAAAATGTTGGCAAGAATACAGATCAGCAGTTTCTTTTTAATGAGTCTAAATCTCTTGAGTTGACCTATTTTCAAGGCTCACTTATCAAACAGAACAAAGCAATGTTTGAATTTTGTTGCAACGCCAAGTTCCAAATTAATGTTTCACAATCGGGGATCTGACATATTCAAGAGATGGCAACACAATAATTACAGTAAGTGTGTGTGTGTACATGTTACACAGGTAAAACAACACAAAGTTGTTGTGGTGTGTGTGTGTGTGTGTGTGTAAGGCAACAAGTGTGTGTGTGTGGGTAAGTGGGTGTGTGTGTGGTTGTGTTCTTGGTGGGGTGAGTGTGGAGTGTGGAATAGTCGTGCAGCTGTCTCTGTCTGTTGTTGGGAGGGTGGAGCCTGCCTCCTGATGGCAGCTGAAACAGTCTGTTGTCCTGGTGTGTCTGATCCTGCATGATTCTGGGAGTCGGGGCTCAATCCGCCTGTGCTGAAAGGCTCTAGGGTGGGAGCGTAGTTCCTCTGTGCCCTCCTTTCTCTCTGCTACTCTCAGTGACAAGTCCTGCACAGTGCCTGCAGCAGCTCCATCCTGGTGTCTGCAGAACCTGCAATCCTCTGCTGCAGAGCAGAGCCTGAGAAGGAACCTGAAGTCCTCAGGGACTGGAGGACTGCCTCAGCTGAGACAGTAGCTGCCCAAAGGAGGATTGCAGGCTCAGCTGACTTTCCCTCTTTGACCGCTGCCTGAGGTGGTAGCTGTACCCCTTTGCACCATACCCTCACCCTGTGTTGTAGTTGTGCTCTCTCCCCATGGTGGGTGTTGACCCCTCCTTGTTATTGCCCTCCACCCTCCCAGTCCCACGTCTGTTAATAATCCAGTATGACTGTTGCTGTGTCTGTCCCAGCACCAGGTGAGTTCCTCAGCTCCTCAGGTGACATTTCATTTGGTCCGGAGGTCCAGGAGTGGTCACCACAGTACACATCAGCACCTTCCTCCAGGTTGTTGGAGATGAAGAGCCACACTCAGCCACAGTCTGGTGGCCTCAGGGCTGTGTGATGGTGTTGGAGCTGATGGGGCCCACACACAGTCATGTGTGAGGGCTTGGCAGTGTGGGGTTCAGGGACCCAACCCTGGGGGTCCTCAGTCAGGGGTCAGACAGGGGTGTGTGTGGTTTGCCCTGGATTTGACGTGTCATGTCCTGTCTGTCCAGTCTGTAGGGATCCAACAGACCCAGCTCGTCCAGCAGTCTCAAGCACCCTGTCTGGCTGTCCAGATGAGAAAGTGGTGTGATGAGAACCTGGTGACAGATGATGGTCCTGGCATCATAGCTGTCCAGAGAGGGTCCATATGTGGGGTCTGATGGTCAGATGGATGTCACAACATCCAGCCTCTCAGCATTCATGAAGCACGGTGAGTGGGTCCATGGAGGAAGGGAGGAAAAGATCATGGACTTCTTGGGGGGGCTCCAGAGATCACTTTTCGGCAGGGGGGGGACCCTTCGGTAGTCGAGAGGACATGCTGGAGGGTGGGTCTTGGGAGGAGGGAGCTGCTTGGCTGGTTAGAAGGAGTCGGGACAGGTGCACACAGCCTGCCATCTGGACTGTGGTGAGCCATGGAGAGCCTCTGCATGCTGGCTCTCACAGTCTCAGGTGGTCACAGAGAGTGTGTTCCTGAGCCCAGCTCCTGTGTTCCACCTCCTCCTCACAGTTGGTGTCCGGTTGTCAGCTAGGTGTTGTTGCTGTTGTCCTCAAACCGTGCGCCAAATGAGCTGTTGTGCGTCCCTAGGTTGCTACTTAAAAATAAGTAAAAGTAGTTCAGGTCCTGTAGTTTGTGATAGTCCCGCACCCCTAGGCCGGCGCCTGGTGTAGGCTTCTTGTGTGTGTCTTCCACTCTGTCCTGCCACCTGTCTCGCTGCTCCCCTCACCGCCTCCCAGTCATCTCTCGGGCCTTGTACTTCGTCCATGTTGCGGATACTCCTCAGTCCATACTAGCGGATGTTCAGGCGTTCCGCGGATGGATCTATCAACATATAGGCAGTACGGGCGTTAAGTTTTCACGGATGGATCTATCAACTCGGTTGTCCGTTAAGCGTTACTCGCTAACTTTTACCGACTTCCTTCTACCTTGCTGCGTGGGATGGCTGGGGATTGATTTTGTCCCCCGTCGGTGCCATACTACGGCAGCCTGTAGCTCAGCCTGATTGGGTATTACGTCGCATATCACGACGCTCTTGGTCACCGCTGTTCATTCCCTTTTGTTCCTGCTCGGAAGAAAAATGGCGGCGGCTTCTGATTTCAGGCGGCAGGAGAGAGCCATGCCTTGCTTCCTGAGACAGCCTTAGCCTCAGCCTAGTGGCGTTTTTAGTTGGTAGTGGTCCAACGTTCTTTCTCTCTGTAGCATGACTTTTTTGCTTTTTTTTGGTTTGTAGGTTGTTTTCGCCACCACCCACCGGTCCAGGCCACCACTTGCGCTGAGCCCCGACACCTCACAGCGATCCGACACCGACATGGTGTCGGATGCGGCTGTGGGTGGTGTGTGCTGTGCTGTGGGAATGACGGAACTGTGGATGAGGGAGATGGGAGAGGATGAGATATGAGGGCGGCATGGAGTTCCATGTTCAGGTTCAGGGAGCAGGAGTGAATCAGTTCTTGGTGTTTCGCATTGTTGCACCACACACGTTGTTTGTCACCTCCACCCCCTCCACCCTTAGATTTCCTGTCTCTGTTCTTTTCTGAAGAAAAGGACTTGGGCATATTCCTCGATCCGGCACGGCGGGGTCAGCCAAGTTTCCAAAGAGACAAAAGATGTTACAATCCCGCATGTCCCTCCCATCCTGATGTCTAATCTCCATCTATCATTCCAATTATTTTCCAGAGACTGAGAGTTAGCAAGAAGGATGTGGAGGTGGAGGTGAGGGTGAACTCTTGACTCTCAGTCTTCCGTTCGTTCCCTTTTTCGTCGTCTCTCCCGCCCGCGTTCTCCTCCGCTTGTTGTTGTCCACTGTTGTTGTTGTGGTATCTCCTGCAATCTCACGCTGGGAAAATGGGAAAAAAAAAACCCTTGTTTTGCGCTTAAAGTTTATGTCCAAAAGTAAAGGGTGATGTGTTGTTGTGTTGCCGATGTGTTTGTAAAAAAAAAAAAAAAAAAAAAAAAAAAAAACAAGAAGAAAAATCAATCTCCGCGGAGCTGCCGCGACGGCGACTGGACACAGCCGCGCCATCTCTCACAAGAACAAAGGCGTGCAATAGGAAACATTTTCTCGAGAAATAACCATCATACCGTACATATTATTTGCAGAAAGCAGTAATGTTGTCCTTTTTATCACATGTTTGTATTGTCTTCAAACATTTTAGTGCATTTGGATGAAACTCTTGATGAGCAAGCCGGAATTTTTTTTGTTGGTTTCCCACCACTAGAGGGAGCTGTTTGTTCAGGTTTCAGTGCATGTGACGTGACGGGCTCTCCAATCCTACTTCGAGGAGGAGCAGCACATTTAAATGCATGGCACCAAGCTATCTCTCTTTCATCTTATACTGCCGTTTTTTAAAACTAAATCCAGCTCTGCCATCTTTGATAAATGGACACATGTTAGAGGCACTGTTAGAGATGCAAATGCTTCTAAATAGTGCCACGTTTAGATTTGGCCTTTTCCCGACATCTGGCAAATATCTGCATCCGAGCTGAGGAAGCTCCTCTCTCTCGCCCCATTATGAAGAAAAACGATGTAAATAAAGTGGATGCAAGAAATTTAGGCATCCAAGTGCCCTTGTAAAGGATGCATACAGGGTTGTAATCATACATTATGGCAATATTATCGACTCATATTTCTCTCCCCTAAAACATGAAGACCTTTGGAGCGTTGCCTCGTCTTCCTGAAGGTGGAGGTCGGTCAGGGAAAGCCGGTTCTGTGCAGGTTTTAGTGTCTTTCCAAGTCTGAAAGCGGCTGAAGAATGGCGCCTTTAAAATGTCACCGCCAAGGCTACTTCTTCACGCGCTGACAAACTGCAGAAGGACATCCGCTCTGTGCCGGTAGCCTTGTGGAGTGGCGAATGTGATCCACAGCTATCCGCCCTCCACCCCCTCCATCCTTTGCCAATACATTGCCATCATGACCAAAAAGAGTGGCTGGAGGAAGCAAGATTAAAGGGGCAACATGTCAAAACCCTCTCTGACTCCTCCAAATACACTTGGGCTAAATCAATTAATTCATTAACTAAGTAGAGGTCAACGCCAATAGTTGAGCTAAGACGAATTAAATCAATTAGTCGGGCTAATAAGATGAGGGAGACTTTAATTAGTGGAAGTTTCTTCTAAGCTTGTGCTGTGCGACGTTATGAATTGGATCTCCTCTAAGAGCCATTGGGCCTGTCACAACACATTTGGCCACATGAACATTTATGCTTCTTTGTTCGTTCTATTTTAGTAATAGGAGTTCATGCACTCTTTTATTTGCCCGTGAGAGATGTAACACCGTGTGTCGGAGCATGTTTTTACATATAGAGCAATGAATTCTACATAAAACTCATCATTTTTTTAAGTAAAGTGAATTAAAGTAAGAGATGTGAAAAGGGCCTAACACTGATCCGTTTCCAGGAAAGTAAGTTGTGCAGACGATGCCAAGCCTCGGAGAGCAAATTAAGTATCCAATTAAACTAATTAAAATAGTTCATGATGCAGGCGGTCGGGTCAGTCGCTTCCAAGTTTCTTTGCTATATAAAGTTGAATTATTAAGGAAATCGCCTCTAGCCTGTTCAAACACTTTTAATCTTCCGCAGTGTATTTTTTTCTTGTGTCGTTTCATCATCTCTTGTGTCTGTGAAGTGCATGTATCTCTGTGTGTGTGTGTGTGTCTTCCATAATCCTGTCAAGCCATCTGTTTTCATTAAAACCTGCTCCTGTTGCTCCGCAGATCCCAAGTATTCATCTGGCCAGATGTTACTTTAAACTATAGCTCAAAGTTTTGCACAAACCTAAACAACTTTTAACAGATTAGTCAAATGTGTTAAATTGATGAACAAAATAAAATAAGTTCACGTGTGTAATTTCTTTAGGGTTTCGAGGACACCTTGGGAAAAGGCTTACATTTGTAATATACAAATTGTATCCAATATTTTGCTTGCAAGTTTTATTTATAAATAGTAAACTATTCACGTTGATGGAGATATTCTCCTTTTGGTTCATATTGTCTCTGTTTCTTGTCCACCACATGTGGCTGTGGAGCCTGGCTATTGTTAATCCTTGGCATAAGGGGGTTAGGCTGGATCATTGATTATCTGTGGAAACATCTGCATGCGTGAGGATGGTGGTGAAGCTGCATTTCAATCTCCAAGATATAGGATATCATGAAGATCAGCACATCCACTCGCAATTTGGAATTTTATCACAACAATTTTATTTTAGCATTTGTTAACTATCAGAGAACACTTGAGTAAAATAACAAATATTATTTAAAAAATAAGAAGACTATTAGAAGACTCGGCCCCAAGTCCACGATGTTTTAGGATTGTGTTAATAACTTGGTCAAACTAAGTGCAATAAAAGACTGATTTGGCTCCTTGGATCAGGAGATCTGGAGTCCCTTTTAATTTAACTGATTAAACTGATTTTAAAAAAACTGCCCCAATGAGACCAACACATGCATGTTTTTGTGTTGTTTCATTTTGCATATAGAACCATTCTATCTGCATAGAGCCATTAGTATGCAGGGATGATTTAGAGGGCAGGGGAGACTTGGGGATGAAGCCTGATTCAGTCCTCACTGGGGGGACTTTGAGGAATGAGGAGGTTTACATCAACAAGCCTTGATTTACGTTTGGTGAACAGATGGCGGAGAAATTGCTCTGTTTGGAAAATATGTGCAATTTATTTCAGTTGATATTAGAGAGAGAGAGAGAGAGAGAGAGATTGCTCATCACTGATATTTATCTGTTGGGGGACTTGGTTGGCCTGTAGTCAAGTTCAAAATAATCTTCTTTTTTTAGAAAAAGAAAAATATCCCTGTGATTCATACAGTTATGAAACAAATAGACAACTATGAAATGATTTGTTGTGGGATGATTATTGTCTGGTATCTTTCATTGTACGGTGAAAAACAGGTGATACCAGAAGCCTTTCTGAAGTATTGTGCAGGGTTTCTACAATCACATAACTCATGATGATGAGTGCGGTGCAAGCACATTTTCACATTGCAGTTATTTTTCAGCCAACATCATCAACTTATTCCCACGATAATTATTTCAAAAAATGAGCTGTGTTAATGTAAAATATATGGCCGCTGTCAGTCAGGCCTTCATCCATGGACTGTGCACAAACTTCTTCTTTGAGGTCAAAATATGATATTGTTGGGAACCATTGAGATTCAGAGAGTTCCCAAGAAATACTAAATAATTTTGTCTTTCATTGCTGCTTCTTGAAATGTGTCTATTTAACTTCATTAATGTCTAGAGCATGGAAGGTGACGTGGAGGAAATGGTTTGTAATGCACTGGGGAACTACTTATTGCCATAATCAAAAATGTGTTTTTGCGCACATTTATTTAGCTTTTCAACAAACCTGTAACATAAAAAAACACTTTGATTAAATTAGGATTTTATATTGATTTAATTTTCATATTGAAAACGACTTGGTTGATATACTGTATGTTGTGTAATATAATGGGATAAATTATGGATGTAATGCATGTCTTTTGTCTTTGTTTGGCTCCTCCCAGCACAGTAACATCCATTGAATTTGGCACCTCTCAACTACTGTTCAATTTAATGATGTGACGCTGTATTTTGGGCATGTCTACGAAATCAAAAATACAAAACCTGGGTACAGGCGCTCTATGAGGGTTTGGTGAACTTCCTCGTATCCCAAGTTTGACCTGTCCGCCCCAGAGTGTCTGGAACACACCCCTGATGAAACCCTCTCGTCAATTAAGGATCCATACACTACCATTACATCAAATAAGTGGACACATGATACAGTTAACACATACTGAATTTGATCAATACAGCCTACTGCCACTTCTCATCTCACTTCACACATATACACACACACACACACACACACACACACACACACACACACAACCCCTCCCCCCCCACTCACACTTGCATTTTAGTACATAATTGATTTATGAAGATTGAGCCTGCAGAACATATTGATCCACATGAGGCAGTTTTGATGGAATATGGTGATTCAGCATTTTAATGATTGATATGAACAAGTGGTCCCAAACGGAGTATTTTGTACGTTTTAAAAATGACTGAGAAGTGTGACAAAGAGTTATATTTGTGAATCCAAAACAGTCTTGCAGCATGTTATTGTAATACAAAGTGATCATGGCCCGTTGATTTTAACAAGCATGCAGAGAGAGAAAGGTCAATGCTAACGAGAGTACCTCAGTGAAGGGCGTGCCAATACAGGCAGTTAAAACTGAGATGGTTAGAAACCTATAGTGTGTGGGGTAGGACTGGATGTCAGTGTGTGTGTGTGTGTGTGTGTGTGTTCACGCAGTGCAAGTGAAAGGGTACCAGTACGGTAAAGCTGGAACCACTACCCGCCATTAGCCTGATTGGCCTGAGAGGTCAGCAGGGGTCAATTGATGGGTCAATCACATTGTGGATTTGATGACCCAACCACATTGGTTTGGCAAATAGAGGGCTGAACGCTGGACACGCTCGCTCGCCCTCCCTTTCCTCTGAGTTATTGTGCATGCCAGGGCTAGGTTACATTAACACAGAAAAATCTATCCGATCACTTATGCTGATTTACGCCGGGACTGCGCTGCCCCATCAACCCCCTTGACCAGCTCAAGAGAACATTTTTAATGCAGGAAGATTTATGCTGCAAATGACATCACAGTAGTAAAATACGAGTGCATGAGATCTGACATCGGAGCAGCGTGTTCGTGTTGAATTTTTTCAAACCCTACCCTGTAAAGAATTAGGTATTTCATGCATGATTACCAGGACACTGTGATCGTCATTCAACATCTTTTCTCTCTTATCAATTCAGGGCATCAGTTCAAAATAAAATAAAACTAATTCTGAAAAGCCAGACCTACATGTGTTGTGAACCAAAACGTGGTTGAGATAGAAAACACAAGATAAACGCATTAGTTTTCAAAGCCAGTTTTCCAATCTGGAGCAAAGTGCCAGAAGATCTGCGTATCCCAGCTCGGATACCACTCTTCCTTTACCAGCCAAACCCAGAGCCGCCTGAGCCACCAGAAAGGAATACCTCCACACGCTGCTCCCAACAACATGATGTCAGGGGTCAAAAGGTTAAGGGTCAGGAAAATGCAATGAGGTCAACCCCTCATTGCATCACTCCCACCAACGTACCAATGAAAGGATTAAAAGGGGGGAACCTGTTAACCTAATTTCTTCTTTTTTTGTTTGTTAGTCAGCACCTGTTCTTTTTTTCTTTCTTTTCTTATTACCCCACTGCAGAGAGAGACAAATTACAATATAACCTAGACGAAATAGATACAGATATTACGAGAAACCTAGACGGAGAAGATATTCATACTCAACAATAAGTCAATTTAAGTAAGAAATGGGGTTAAAACATTTTTTTATACAATATCATTGTTTATTTAATCGTTTTTAAAAACAATATTTTGCTTAAGCGGGTTAAACATCACTAGCTTGACAGACGTAATCAGGCCATGGACGATTGAGTGGCCATGGCTTGTTCAGACAAGTCACATCGTGGAATGAATTACAGCATTAAAGATTACATCAAAACTGCAGGAATTGTGCCATACGGTGACATGCCATAATCTTCTAAAGTCAAAACGAGAAGCAGTTCAGAAAGCAGTTGCACATGTATACAACCAGCACATAAAAAGCAGAATTTGCATTCATTTGGAGTTTGACTTCTTACCGGTAATCTAAAATAAAAAATTCAACCGTTTGACATCTGGGTTGAATTCTTTAAAATTAAGAATTCAGGTGGCTAGATTCTGTCGACAACTCTCCCCTGGAAAATCTGTTTCCCGGGATCATCGAGCCTCTCAAACCGCATGTCTAGTCGGTCCACTTCCTGAAAAGGACCAATCAACCAGTGCGAAGAGAAGGATACTTCACCAGGGCAGGAACGCCTAACCCCGTCTTGAAATCAAATTCTAGTAGCTCTTTGACTCCAGACAGAACCAACATAAAATACATCGGTGAGTGAAGCAAATGGAACAAAAAAAAATCAGGTTTAGGATATCAGTCCTCCAGGCTGCCATTTTGACAATAGCTGTGTTCAGCAGAGCTGCAGATCGGGTGTCCAGCCTCACACACGGTGACCCCGGGTTTGCAGGTCTGCGGTTACCTCCAAACTCCTCCAATATTAAACACAGACGCCTATTATCTGCAACTGGTCTCCCTTTACACAGGGACACACGCAGAGACACACGTGCACGCACATACACAAGTGGGCCACCTTTACACAGGCACGCGTATTTTGTGTGGTTGTGTTGGGTGCTTTTGTGTGAACTATGAGGACAATTAAATATTTTAAAGAGAGCAGCACACAGCCTGAAGTAGGTCACATCACCGCCTGAAACGGGAAGAAATCAGTAGCATCAAGCTTAAAATAGGAATGGTCCTGACAACATTCACTTGCTTTCCTTTTCCTGCAGTTGTTTCCTGTCTCCTGTGGACATCCCTGTGGTTTGGTACATTTTTCAATATCAATTATTCTTTCCCTTTTATGTTTCCTCACATTGATATATGGTAATAAACCCATTTTGAAGGAATGCAATATTTCTTTTTTGTTTAAACATTGTTTCCATTTTCTTTTTTGTGTGTTAAAAATCAACATTCCCACACCAAGTGACGGTTCCTACCGGGCTAATATGTCCTTCCACAAATCCTAACGTGTCACAACATTTTCATGCGACAAGAGGAGACGTGCTTCAGAGCTGCTGGTGGCTTATCCTGCCCAGGTGGGGTTTTGCCCCAGTCAGCTCGCTACAAAGAGCGTTTAGCCTCTCCTAAATAATCCAATGAGAGCATCCGGTAGATGGAGGCCCGGGGGTCGAAACCTGAGAGCGACATCTGACACACAGAGGGGACCTGGGGACTGGATGACTTCGAGTGGGTGGTGGTGGTGGTGGTGGTGATGGTGCTGGTGCTGGTGGTGGTGTGGCTTCTGGACATGTCACCTAACCCACAGCTCTCTCTGCCTCTCTTTGCTGCCATGTGGATGCCTACATGGGGGAGAGTTGGTAGTGATTGTGATGAACTCACTCTCTCACCTGGCCTTTCAGGTTCTAGTTTCCACCAGATAGTCTCCAGTCTGGTTTTGATGACTTTCCATTGAGTGGCTACTGTGTGTGTGTGTGTGCATCTGGATATAATATTGTTGGTGAACTTATATGGTGAAGAAATGCTGAAAGAGGCTGCCGTGTATATGACCTCATGTAATAAACTCTGATGCCATTCAAAAAATAACCAGCTAAAACAAATAAAATACATGATAAATGAATAGGCATTTCCAAAATGCCATATTGAACCTTTTTCATACATTTCCCACCAAATACGTCATGGTGCGGTCCAGCCTTGACAGAGGTTCATGTCTTAGCTGTCAAGCAATCACAATTACGGTATATTTGTTGGCCACCTCTACGACTCGCCCTGACCGCGGTGCTCAGTAACTTATCGCTCCGTCCCTAACCTTTCTGTGCAGAGGGAGCATCCATCATCTTAAAGTGCGATCTATTCCGGTCCACCTTCAGTCAAGAAGGGAAAGGCCTGAGCAAGACGTGTGTGTGTGTGTGTGTGACGGCACAACTTATGGGCTGTCAGCACAAAGTGCAGAGCCTTGCCGGAAACTGACAAACACGGAATGACTGACAGGGACATTGTGCCATTATGCTCCCAATATGTGTACGTGTGCATGTTTGTATGCTTGTGTGTATAATCATGCACATTAGACCTCCCTTCAGTTTCATTTCTCTCTTTGCTCGAAAGGATCTTTTAGTTTTTTCCCATGCCACTTGTCACGTAGAGAAGCAATGCGCACGGCCGCCACTTATCATTATGATGGCTTCAAGGCTGTCACCGAGAAACGTGACGGTGGCAAATTAAGACATGCCTTCTTTAATGATTGCTGCAGCAATGACGTTCGTCTTTTCTCAAGGTTAGTGTCATTGTTTCTTTTTACATTTTAATGTACCTCTATGTATTTTCATATCTAACTCCTAAGATCATCTTAATGCCATACACAAGTAAACATATTGCTGTCATCCTACTGCTTTATCAGACTTCCTGCTTATAGCTTTATTCTCACATTTTCTCTCACGTGACTCCTCCTCCTTCATTTCTCCTTGTTTACTCCTTTCTTTACTCCTTTTTACCACTTTTAAATAGGCTCGCCTCCTTTTCTACTCCCTCTCTGTACCATGTGATCCCCCCACCCCCCCCGCTGACCCGCCTCTTTCCCATCAGCACCCTGGGGCTGATGAATGCGTGGCCTACTATTGATCGCGATGGGTGATGGATGATGGCTGGGAGATGAGTGATGGGGTGCAGGCAAAGGTGCCAATAAGGGGGCAGCCGGAGGGTGGGGTCTCCCCTACTGGCGCTAATGGGAGAAGACTTGGTGAGACGGGCGCCCGGCCCGGCCCCGCCTTCTCAACCCCAACCACGTTCCGTGCTGCGTTTCAGCTCTGCTTTGCATTTTCTTCCCACACACAGCATCTCTGGGTGCCGCCTTCATGTCCTGTTGGAGAGAGGCCTTGCTTTGCATCCAGTGTGTGTTTATGCGTGTGTGTTCTGCCTAATTGCACGAGGCTGCAGAAAGTGTTCATGTGTTCCTGTATGTGTAGCCATGAGAATGCAGAGGGTAAAGGTGTATAAGTGTGCCTGTGTGTGTGTGTGGGTTGTTGCAGGGTGGAGGAGAGAGAGAGGGGGGGGGGGGTGCAGAGTGCCCAAGTGGTGGTTAGTACGAAAAGATGATGGATGATGGGGCAGGAGGGGAAGACTGCTTCGCAGCTCCAAATTGATATCCCAGCAAATGTTTTTGTCTGCTGTGAAAAATGGTGCTGCAACCCTCATCTCCAGTGCTCCCCTCCTCCTCCCCCCCCCCCCATCCCCCCCCCCATCCCTCCTCCCAACCTCCCCTCCTCCTCTTCCTCCTCTTTGGTCTCTCTTCTCTCTCTGCAGTGAATCACACCCTGCAATCCATTTCCAGCACCCAAAGCTTCCCGCTCCCCATGGGATCCTGACAGCAGATGATCACCACATCAGCCTCATGGCTTTCCGCTCACATTGCATACCTGGTTCTCGTTTCCTTGTTGCCATAGAAACCTGCTTGGGATTATTGTTCATCGCCCCTCAGCATTTATTCCCTTCATTTCCTTGCCCCTCCCGGTGCAGCATTTAGAGAGCTGCCTGTCACAGAAGACTATCAGTGGTGGACTATCAGTGTGGGTGTTCAGGGAGGGGCGGAAGAAAAAGTAAAAGGCCTTCAGTGAGCGGGTGGCTGACAGAGGGCGGCTGTGGGTCAGCGGTTGGCAGGTCCGTCTTTCAATCAGAGGCTCGGTGGTTCAATCCCCGACTCTGCTATCCCTAGTCGATGTGACCTTGAGCAAGACACCTAACCCTGAACTGCCCCCCCCCCTATATGTTTATGGTGTATGATTGTAAGTTGCTTTGGATAAAAGTGTCAGTTAAATAAAATGTAATGTAAAGAGGGGCTGATTCTCTCATTGAGTGGGATGATGTGAAAGTTTGGTGGCCATAAATATTTAGATTGTACCCTTTATAAAATATAGGTTTGTGAAATGTCAACAACTAATCATGTATATATTTCAAATTGTTGTGTCTTTTCCCACCATTCTAGGCAGACACTGTCCTACATTTTTTATCTGAACAGAATGAAAATCAATGAGACGACATCACAGTAAACATTGAGTCTGCATGTCTTATCATAATAATGTAACAACTTTTACCATGGTAACACAACTCAAGCAGTCTGTTACTTATGGAGTCTCTTAATTCATTTTCATATTGCACAAAAAAGAGTTGGTACCAATGCCTGCCCGGAAAAGTACAGAATAGGAAAATAATTCCTCTTATGCATAATATATATTATGGTTTTAGACCCGAATAAAGTGTTGAAGATATTCTGGTAAAAGTGTTGGCTTGTTGACAACCTGTCCGACCACTCGTTTTTTCTTCCCCACATTCCCAGAAGTCAGTGATTCCAATCGATAGAAATGCTGCAAAAATCGACAAGAAAAAAGACCAATGTTAAAATAAAATGGCATTTTTCTTGAAAAATAGATTTCAGGTTTTATTTGGGTTGCCATTCCTTGCCGTAAATGCAGTCTGTGTGGGTTTAAAAGAGACATTCACACCATTGAAAATGCTCCATGCTCTATGGTTCTGTGGAAAATCTACTACTCGGGATGAGAAATGAGAGAGTAATGTTGGGAGAAGGGGATCAGAGAGTTGAGAGATAACAGGAGAGATACATGCAGGGATGAGCTCACTTCTTTTGCGGTGTTTAAGGAGAGAACCATCTGCAGGAGAGATTTTGCCTCAGATTAGGAGTGAGGCTCCAGTGGAGAGGATTACAGAAGCAACACTAATACAGGACAATCCAGCTGCCTGGCTGGAACAAGCTCTGCACCCACCCAGGAAGAAGGAAAAAAAGATCAAGAAATACAGACACAGCGACATAAACTCCACACTAAAAAAACAGACATTCATATATCAAAAGAGGATTTAAGAATCCTTGTATTTGGCAACAACGAATCAGTGTGCCAAGTGCAATATTTTTTGGGGAAAGTGATACATATTGTCTTTGCAGATATAATAAAACAGACGTATTAATGATCACCCTGAACACCATCGCTGAACACGACATTGATTAGATTATCGGAAACTGTGCTGAACAAATGCTTTGCAATGAATGCTATATCGCTCCTTCTTTTCATCAAAGAAGTAAAAACTTTACCGACAGACAACTCTTTCTATACACTAAATCTGAGGATAGAGTCCTATGTTTGGCTCCAGGATATGCCGTAACTCTAATCCTAGTTCACTAACTGGGCTGCCCAGTAAAGGGGCCAAGAAGCCTACTCCCATAAAACCAATCCCTCCGACATCTGGGCCTCTGCCTTTCTCTGGGCTCCAGACAGATGTTGGATGATTGTTAAGCTCCCAGGGTTCTTCGGGGAGGAGAAGGGAGAGGTGCTTGTGGTTTGACTGTTCTAAAACAACTCTGGGTCAATCAGGCATGTTAGCATCACAAAAGGTTTGTGGATGTTGGCATCAATTGAAAGATTATGTGGTGAACTGGGTTTTGAAAATGGTTGAAAATTGATATTTTAATAATATGACCCTCCCATTATACCAATGTGATGTGGGATGAAGCTCTCTTTATGGTCATGTTCTTAGTTATATCTTGGAATTTGGGGTTTAAGGCACATCTAAGTGATTTTTAGCCACGTGAGCGGCGTCCAGGGATAGCAATGTTAGCATATTGGTTGAATTAATTCATTAATAACATGGATTGTTACAAAACTGGCAAGCTGGTAAGCTTGCTGACACATTAAACTGAGTTGGTGAACATGGTGAACATTAAACCTGCAGCAATACCAGCATGTTTGTTAGCGTTTGAGCATTTAGCCTCCGCATGATGTTAGCCTTTAGCTCAAAGTGTTTAAGAAGCCTACAGCCTCACCGAGCGGCAACAATGTTATACGTGCAGTCATATTTAAGACCCAAACCCCACAAACCCACACTGTTTAGACTTATTCTGCCTTATTTTAATGGCAAACTGCAAAAATATAAGATAGGCACGGCCGGGTAAGGACAATAACAGCTTCCACTCGTGGCGGTTTTCTGCAGTCAAGACCTAAAAGCATTTTAAAACCAATTCATCATGACGAACCATAAATACATTTATCTGTTTATTGCTTAACATGCATTATAATATTAGCATATTGTTTATGGATTAATCAAGTCAATGGAAAAAAGTCACATCATGCATTTTTGTGTTGGAACAAGCAAAGGTCAAAACGAAGTTTAGGTGAGAAAAAAAACCTTTTCCGCTGATCAGTCAGCTGTTTTCTAACCGCAGGATGACCTCCCATGTTAGACTTTCAGTCAATGTAGACGTGCTAGAACTCCTATCAGGGTCGCGCTTTCCTGCCCGTGCTCACTTTACCACTCTTGTCCAGATTTACAGTTCGGGGGTCAACCGACTTGTTATTCTCAGTCCAAACAGATTTATGGACTCCGGGTGAGTCTCCAGTCTCAGCCGCTAGTGAAATAATTAACACATTACTGAGGATACATAGTTCACTGCTCTCATAGCGACATCTTCGGCTGCAGCATGGAGCAGTTTTTAATGAAAAGGTAAAACGATGGCCTGCTCTCTTGCTGCCGAGCACCAAATGGCAGACAGCTGGCGAACATAGTGGAGCTTTCATCAAGTAATTATGAATGACTAAGTCACGCGCTCCCATCCCAACATGAGTCCACAGTACAGACGTTTTGTAAATTGTGTGTCACTCTCACTTCGTATGGATTTGAGCTCATCTAAAAGTATAAAATTCTTTCAAAGTCTCCTTACTGTTAGTTAAAATAGTTAAAATATATAATTATATTTGGCAAGCCACAATCCTGTGGGCCTGGATAACATTTTCTGGATGCTTCTTACTTGGCGAAAAGATGCTTGTTCACCCCCTAATGTCCAATTGTCTCTCTATAATAGCCATGATATAGTTTGATTGGTGGATTAAACACTTATCCCTCCCCTCAGTCCGCCTTATTGATTTCCCCCGTCCCTCTTTCCCCCACCGCTCTCAACCCCCCTCTTAAAGGTGAGGTGGATGCATGGCCTGATAAATGGCAGAGGATTGATTTGTATTTAATTAACAATTTGCTGTAGACTCTCTCTCCCTCCTCGCTCTACACCCCATCCCCACCCCTCTCTTCTTCTCTCTATCAGGTCTCGGACGGCTTGTGAGACACGCAACGAGGAGAGGAGAGGTGATGCATGGGTAATTTATAGTCGGATCGATAAGTCCCGGCCTTACATCTACGCTGGCTGGATCTGAGGGCCGGAAGGAGTGTCAGGGTCCACAAACGGGCCAGAAGGTGACTAAAAACATAATGAAAATGACAAGATGCTAAAATAAATGGGAGAACAGTTATGGAAGCCGGGTAGGAGACGGAAGAATGATGTTCAAGAACATTAAGAGAGCTGAAGGATGAACAGAATCATGAATAAGTGAGTGAAAGATCGACAGAGGTGAGTTTAGTTTTACTCTAATCTTGGTGCAGATAAAACAACGAGCTATGATAAAACAATGCCTATATTCTTTACAGATAACTTCTAATCTGTTTCTATTTATTGATTAGTGAATTGACGGAAAATTAATGTACATACAAAATAATAATTATTGCTGCCCTGTTTTATTAATCTAACACACACACACTTACACACACACAGTTATTCAGTCTATATGTGCTGTTATTCAGGCATCCATCCATCAGGGGGCAATGCTGAGTGCTCCTCCAGAGTCTCAGAGCTCCTCCATCAGCCCGCTCACACACAGCAGAAAACATGAGCATGAAAAACACCTCTTCAAGCCAGCTGGAGAAGCGGTGTGTGCACCATCTCGGTGTGCAGAAGAATGAAGCCCTCGCTATAATAAAATGCCCGAAGAGAAAACAGATTCTCGTAAATATAATGATGCCCAAACGAGAAAGAAGTGTTTGCATAACTTTAGAGAGGCAACACATTCACTTACCCGGAATGAACCTGGACCAAGGTGAGAACAAAGACAATTAGTCACTGCCCCCCCCCCCCCCCACCTCTTCGGGATCACTGGGCACTGGACAGCTCCCCCACCCAACACACACACACACACACATACCAAATGGACCGTTTAGTGGGCACAGTGTGGGATGAGACCGCAGCATTTACAGCCCTCCCCATAAAAGTGTTTTATCACATATCTTGTAATGCAACACATTACGGGGGTTGCTGTTGTTATTTCCAGCAAGGTCATTTGTACCCCCTTCCCCAAGCATCTCACAGCCTACGTCGCCGTCTCGCTCCCTCTGCCGCGATCTCGGCCTCCCCTCGCTGCTGTTCCTAGCACGCCATGACACCGAGGCGTGATGGCATTATTATGCCCATAAAGGCGTGGACACTGGGAGAATAAACACAAGCAGGGATGCAGAGGGCTACATCGTGACAAGGTTATCTGTGGCATCGCTGCCCTACATTCCCCAGCGATGGTTTATCGGTGTGTCTGTGTTTGTGTGCTGTCTGTGTAGACTTTTTTCTTCTTCTTTGGTTCAGCTGCTATGCACATTTCTTTGTTGGGGAGCTTATGTGAGATGTGTGTGCACTAAGTTTCCTCACCCTGTGTGTCACCAAGTGCGTTTGCACAATCTTCTGAGTCATTGTTGAACTGCTTTTGAGATTATTTGGGGATTATCATTCTGTCAGACCCACTTTTACCTTTTATCTGTATTTTTAGAAATTCTTTTATTCAGATGTTTCATCCAGTCATCATCTTAATGAACACATACATGTATTTAAAAAAATATTATTATTATTATTATTCTTTCCTTCATATTTAAGTCCACAGGCTTTTCTGGTAATCCTATCAGGTTGGCTTTACCCCCCTAACCCCACAACTCTCCTCCAGATCCAGCAGTAATAAAAGAAACCCCACAACTCTCCTCCAGATCCAGCAGTAATAAAAGAAAAGCATAATCCAGTGTTTATAAATATGAGATTTGCTTGTTGGAATCCAACGAGCCATGTTGGATTCAGGATGGCCGAGGCTGACCCACAGGCGTCGTCTCTGAGCCCCCCGGTGATCTCTGGGTGGACGGAGACGGGGAGAGAAGTGTAAAAAGCACAAGTTTGAAGGAGGACCAGGTGGCGCCTGGCATCCAAATGAAAAGGTGTCTTCATCCCAAACACTCAGCACAATACTGGCAAAAAGAAGCCAATGCATTAACTAATAAAATAAAATAAAATAAAAGCATTTTGCTTCAGAAATAGATACAATATATTCTGTATTTCATGTAAGAAAATTGACAATCAGCTAAAATCACGAGAGAACATGTGTGTATGTGTGTGTGTATATAAGGGTGATCACGAGAGAATGTGTGTGTGTGTGTGTGTTCATTTTATTTATGGCTGCCAGGATTCGAAACGATAGAAAAGGGAAATTGGGCCGCTTTTTCATTTGTACCCCTTCCTATTTTACTGCACCTCACTCATTTCTTTAATACGCTCTAAAATCTAAATCCGTATGCACACATGCATCCTGGACAATACCACGATGTGAATTTTATGTAAAACGCACCCATAACTCTAGTCGACGGTGTAACATATGACTCTATGTAATTTCATTACGTAGAAAGGTTCTGTGTTTGTTGGAGAGTGGGAGGTGTGTGTGTGTGTGCGTGTGTGTGTGTGTGTGTGTGTGTGTGTGTGAGCGTGGGCACGTGGACTGTTTGTTGTTGGGGGGTTAAGAAGATAGAAGAAGTGATTATAAGTAAAGCCTTATTTGTGTCATGCCTGTGCGTATTGTGTAGGTCGAGGGTGAGTGTGTCTGTCAGCAGCAAGATCACAGAAATGCAAAGTGGGCCGAGGCATTAAATAAAGAGGAGAGCCTTTCATTGACATTTGAATAATCCAAACTGTTTTTGTTTGGAGATTTGAGCGTACACTTATGAAGGTAGGCAATCTACATATGGGACTAAATCGAAAAGGTCAGAGCCCAATAATTTGTAATATTCTAAGTAATGTAAAACTGAGGCTGATCTCAACTTCAATAACCCTCAGGAGAAATACAAATGAAGATGAGAAATATGCTTTATTTTTAAAGTGAATTACATTATGTTGTTTCAAAACAGCACTCACATATACCAGTAATCCCATACAGTGTTGTAAAATATACCATTTTATGAACATGCTTTTCAAAACCATGTGCTCTGTGTTTTTTATGACCTACTATACTCTAAGGAAAGAGGCTGCACATTTACATGGCACTAAAGCAGCAAAATAAAAAATAAATGCAATTTTTTTAATAGTTAATTTGATTGTAATTATGTCAGACAATATTAAATTAAATCATATTAATTAAATTAATGTAATCATGTTAATTCCACATTTCTATCAATTCATTTCAACAACAACATGTTAATACATATTGTTTTGTGATGCATAACGTATCTTCACTTCATCTGTTTCTACTTTATTTTACTTCCATATCCAAATGCAATTGTGTATGAATCTCACGGAGTGTCGTTAGCACTCTGCATGTCTGGGTGGGTGCATACAGGTTAATATCTCTGCATGGTGCTCTGCTTATGCCATAATTCTCATATGTGCCCTTGTGTGGATTGCATTCAATTAGTGTAATTAGAGGTTGAGTTGGACTCAGTACGTTCCCTGCATTGTTTTTTGAACCCACAACCTTTTGTTTATCCTTTCATTGTGCTCAAAGATGTCCCCATTTGTCCTTTTGTATGCATTAAAAAACGAGTATTGTATGTAACTGCAACTCGAAAGTCACGTCACTCTCTTTCCACTCAGTATCTTTCATATTCTGTCGCTACATAAACACGTATAGATTGCACACACATGCTGACCCCGATGCACATGCTGCACACCTTTTCTTTTATTCAGGAACTGTCCGTCTTTAAATGTGCAAATCATACGCTGCTGATATTGATTGGGGGTGGTGTGTTGGCAGCGAGACCAGGAGTGTATTTGTACAAATATATTTGTGTGGTGGGCGGGTGTGTGTGTGTGTGTGTGTGTAAGCTGTACCAGACACTCAGTCTATTGGATTGAGATTCATTCCCTATTTAAGGGTCAGGGTTCGGGCCACGTGTGCGCTGCATGGCTCACTGATCAATACCTCCGCCACGCACCCTGCCTGACCCCAGCATTTTGTCACCGTAAATCCCAGAGTTCCCCTTTCTCCTGTTCACCAACTCCTCATGCTCCTTTTTTCTTTTTTTTGTGCTTCTTAAGTCATTGAAAGAAGTGATGGATTCAAGGGGGAGCACTTTGTAAGATCTAAATACATTTAATGTAGCTGCGGATGGCCCTTTGATGGCTAATGCTCAGAGATTCAAGAGATGGTCTTCTCTCAGGAGGGATGAGCCGGCGAAGGTTGACTCGGTTTGTGGGAGGAGGAAGAAGCAGGAAAAGACTCCCAGTGGAAATTGTACTTGATTATGTGAGAGGAAGGAAGTCCTATGTTTGTTGGCTAGGCAAGGGGTCATATACCGTATTCTTAACCAGTAAAGGTTCCCCTAAGCTTAACTAGAATAACTGTAGCCTGTTAAGCCCCTCCCGCCCTCAAATGAACCAAAACCTGTTTTTTTCTTATGTAACAAACACAACTGTATTTTATTCATAGGATATGATATTCCCTTTGTATATGTCTGACATAATGTTAAGTAAAGCAATTAGTCAACACAAAGAATTTCCAGCCCTCCCTTTTCTGCTTCTTAAAAACATCAAATGCACACACACACACACACACACACACACACACACACACACACACACACACACACACACACACACACAAATGCACATACACGCACACACTAAAATACGCAAACACAGCACATTTGCCCTTCCTCAGTGTCCTTCGCACACGACATTCCATACAAAATGCAAACACGGTGCCCCTTCACCTCCCATCACTTCGGCTTCCTTCCTTCCTCGCTTCCTTCCTTCTTTCCTTCCCTCCATCTCTGGCCCCCGGTGGCAGCCGTCACATCGCGCAGACGTGTCTGCCTGTCTGTTTGATATAGTGGCATAAGGTTTGCCTGATCACCAAGGTCAGGGACGAACAATCTATTCAATCCACTCATTATTATTAGGGGTATACATAAATTTGGATGGACCTTGAACCTTGAACCTTTACCCCGAGCTGAAATTAATCTTTTTACCATTTTTTCCCGGTTGCTTGGTGACAAAAGGTGTCTCCTCCTCAACCTCTCTACGGCTCCCTCTCTTAAGGTCTGTGGTCTAAGTGTGCAACACATCCATTAACTGAATGAGATGGATTCTGCCACTCTACATATGCAATATGAAGAGATGCAGCTTTCACAGAGATGGATGTCGACGTTTATTATATATGGCAGTAGAATTGTTATATATGTTTTATTATTGAAAAGGATAAATAATAATCTACATTTAAAATCATTAATTCTTCGTCAAATTTTGTTAAATGTATTATCCGAAAAAAAGACACAACGGGGTGGCTCGGTGGATGAAAATACAGTAAAATCCACAATCTGTGATGTTGGTTGATGTAACACTGCAAACACCGGACATCCAGTGAGACATAATGCTGACTTACCTTTAATATGTGGTTATAACATGTTAATAAATGAGTAGTTGCTTTGGTTTCCGTAGACTTTGGGTGGTATTCCTCTCAGTGCCTCTGAAACACTCTGCAGTGGTGACAAGAGATCAGCTCTGTGTGAATGTGTATCAACCATAATATAAAGTACATAAACCTTTTCAGATACAATATCTAAGCTTTGAATCACAAGCACTGGACTGTATTCTGCTCCTGTGTTAACAATAGTTTGCGTCTCCATCTTGCTTTTGGCCCTGATTCCCTCCTCCCCCTCCTCCCTCCTTCCCCCTCCTGCCCCCAGAAACCAAATTATAAAATCATCGAGAGCATGATGAGATTGCCGCTCGGTTATTAATCTTCAATAAATACATCTTGACCCAGGGATTAAGTGTGTGCCCTCTCCACCCCCTTGTCCTCTCCACCCGTCGCACCCCTCCTACCCCAACACACCACCCTCACTCATCTCTTCAGAGATGCTTTGACATGAATTATGAAAAAGAAAAAAAGGAAAGAAAACAACAGGGTTGAGGGAGAGAGGGGCTGGAACAAATGTTCCAACCTGGATGCCGACGACCTTGTGGGGGTGGGGAGGGGGGGGGGGGGGGGCTCGGCTGAAGCAGAATTACTACTTTTCCCTGGAAAAGTCAAATAGCGGAGCTGGAAACGATCAAATGGAAACCTGGGCGCTCATGTTCAGATAGGTTCAATGAATTAATCTACAGACGTGCTACGGTTACAACGGTCACACTCCGAAATGTAGAAGAATCATATAAACCTCCAATTTACAGCATCGGAACATCTTGTTATACAATTATATTTAAAATAAAACACAACTCTATCTTATAATTGATTAGACGTTAAGTAGAAAGCATTCTGCAATATTATACGATCTCAAAAAGGAACTCACTATCCACCTAAAAACTGTTGAAACCAAGACAATCAGACATAATAAATCCATAAACACTAATCGGTATAACAGCGCCGGTGAACTGTGGTCCTGGAGTTGCTTTATATTGTGAGAGATGTCTTCCGGTTTTGTCAGGCCTAATGAGAGAGGACCTGGCACCTGACCCATGCTTCTGGCCTCATTGATCCCCCCCCCCCCCCCCTGCAGGGGTAAGCAGGGGAGGATAAGGTGAGCTCTGATTGGTGGAGACAGTCGAAAAATGTAAAAACTAAACCCCAAATTGACTTTCTAATAATTTCTACGGTGTAAACGTTAAGAACATTATACACAATATGGGGAGATATAGAGTGTTGAATGGGAACTGGAGCATCATGGGAAGGGCACCAACATTTATCAAGGTATTGTTGGAGAGCATTATTGCTAATTTAACAAAGCTTCATTTTTTTCCCTTTTAGGTCGTTTTTGCTTAAAACACTTTAAGGTTTGAGGATATTGAGGAAATTATTGACTTTTTTTCCAGGGAGTTAGATTTGAAAATTGCTATTCATTAGATACGAAGCCACAGCTTAGTTTACAGTTGTTGTTGTATGGATTAAACGTTAGAGGTGCCTTCAGGCTCAGCTTCTGTTCCAGTCACTTCTGACCCGTACCAGTCATCAGCTCTGTGTTCTCCAGTGACACAGCCTCTGACTAGCTGATGCCTAGTTGTAGATGGTTGGTGCACACATAGACGGGCCTGCTTCTCGCCACACATTATACCCATCAAGGTAACTCTTGGATGTCAGCTTGCTCAAGTGTGAAAAAGAACATTCGGTGAAGTGATACATATTGAGATCCAATAGAAATGTGTCTGTGTGAAGACAGCGTTTGAAAACCTTAATATCCGGGCCTCTTTCCCCCCCCCCCCCCCGCTATGAAGCGATATTCGAGTGAGAACTATCAAACATGGAGAGGTTTGCCCTCCTCGTCCCCCCTCCCTCCATTCCACGCAGCCACTTCAACTGTTGGCTTGAAAACAACAATTACACTAAGTGATGCATCACCTCCTTCAGCCCGAGATCAGAGCAGAGTCTGCACCAGTCGGACCCTCTTTGAGCATCGCTGGCAAACAGAGCGTAGCTGGTTGGATTTGTGTCGGTAGCGATGCTCGTGTGTGCCTCCCTATACAATACGTATCTGTTCTTTGGGTTTTCCAACTTTTGGATGCAGGAATTCTCAATCTCCCATGTCTCTGTGGCTCCTCCCCGGCCCGCTGTGGCTGTGAGCCGGTGACAGCTGAGCAATGGCCTTTCCCGGGCGAAGCGATAATTGAAAAGCGCGATGGCTGCTGGTGTAGCGGCCATCTGTGAGTCTGAGTGGTTTGGTGAGTGTTGCATTCGTGGGCGGGGAGGTCGAGGGTTATGTGAGAGCTAGACAGCCTCCCGTGGGGAGCTGTTAACACCTCATAGATGCCGAAAGGCCCCAAGATGGCCCTTTGCTGAGCCAGGGCTCCTAATGAGAAAACGGGTGATTATGATTATCCCACTGCGAGGCAAATATAAACAAGGTCTGTTATGAATCCTGACATAAGTATAAGAGGGCCAAATCCCGTAGACATAGGTTTCAAGCATCAGTATTTACATTTCTTTCAAAATAAAATGTCTGTAAAAACATAGGTTCGTCCAGAACAGGGAGCTAAATCTTTTGGAAGGAAGATTTATCACCTATAAAAAAACAATTAATGCTGAAATGATTACTCAATTATTCAGTTGATCCTTGGAAAATTAATTAAATCCAGATGGGGTACTCATTTGTTTCAGTCGTTTATCAAAACCGCGTGAAAAAAATGCAAAAGAGCTGCTTTCTTTGCTGTTTTATTCTAAAAAAATGTACAGTTTTATATGTTTTATGTTTTATGTCAGAGAAAGTAAAAAATGTCATCATTAAAAAAAAGAACTTTTATTATTATTAGTTGTATCCACACCATACTGTAATTGATGATAAAGATACACTTGATGATAAAAAAGATTTATCGTTCGAATTATGCAAACCTTTCATGCAATTTGGTAAATATCCCTGGGTTCACATCCAGATCAAATGAGCCTGTAAAGTAGCTGTTAATGACGATACTTGAACAAACATGCAACCTGAAAATCAGGACGCTTCCCGGAGCCACTTCCAGGTTAATGCTCGGATTAAGTGCTACGAAGATTGCATGAAAAGTGACAAACTTCTATATGTCGGCAGGGAGAAGAAACACCGAGTGATACATTAGCCGATACATTTCTAATATGAATGTCCCTGGATACATTCCAGTCAACCATTGCAGACAGATTACCAGATATTGCATTCCCGTCTAAGAATGAAATGAAGAGATAATTATGCGGCCGGCGGGTAATGGAGAGGTGCAGCCGTGATGGATTTGATTAAAGTTGTCAGTAAAAACACACGCTAATGACCGTGTTGATTAGTTTGATTGCTTTAATGCTGCTGCTGTCATTAATCTACGGCGTAAACGAAAGTATCCTGATGGTTAGTGCTGTGTTTGCACTTTGTCTGCCTCTGTGTGCACCAACACTCTGTTGTGTACTTTCCTTCTTTCACTCCACAGTCATTCACAAGTTTAAAGCTTAAAGTTTTCGTGTGTGGTTGTTATGAGGAAAATTGCATTTTTGTTCCGGTCATTTCTTGGAAAAACAAAAGCCCAAATCATATCTTCGAATAAAAATCTCCCTTTCCTCTCCCATTTCTGCCTCTATGCCAAAAAGCCCCAACCACTGCAGGATCTTATTCATTAACACGTTGCCATAATTGATTGATATCTGGACCGCAGATAGTCCGCTGTGCTCCTCGTCGTCTCTCCCCCACATCCCTCCCCTCCTCCAGGGATCCCAAAATGAAACGTTGCTTCCATGCATTTGTGTATATATTTGCACGCACCCACACACACACACACACACACATTCATGCACCAAGCGGCCTCCCCTCCGTTGCCGCTCCATTAGGTCTGAATTGTCGCTGTGATGTGTGGGACCCAAGGGAGGTGTTATTGTCAGACCTGATTTACTTAGCACCATCTGACATGGGGCTGGGGGGCTTGTGTGTGTGTGTGTGTGTGTGTGTGTGTGTGTGTGTGTGTGTATATGAGAGACACCAGGCGTGCTGCCAGGTTAAGAGTCCTTTACAGAAAGGACAGTCAACAGTTAAACAGCTGCAAAGAAAACCTGCAAGGAAACCTGAACAGTCGTGGGGATGTAATTCATATTTCACAATGTACACATTGTTGTTCTTATTGCGTAATTGTTATACTGTCGACATTGTTGATTTCATGAGGAATCTATTTTCCCTTTCGTCTTGTAATTTAGAAACTTAAATAACATGTTTACTTTCACAATATAATTATCATAAATACACTCCTGTTACACCGAAACACTAATAACATGCTGTACTTTAAAATCTGAAATATCACAGTTCTCATTTCAATACAGACAATTTCTTTTGTGTTTTATAAAATAATCTAAACTTAAAATATACCATTTCTACTATATCTCATATCATCTCAATATATGTTGTATATATTTAATAAGAGGCCTTAACTTTAGAATGATATTTTAATAGAAATGATGAGTTATCCTCATATTCTGAAAGCATGTAGAGGTTAAATATGTTTTTTTTTAAAAAGGCCTATATCTTAAAGTGCATGGTAGATTCCTATTGCTAATCCCATCACAAACGTGTCACTGTAAGGACCAATCAAAATCTTCTTTCAGAGCTGTTGTGTTTCTGAATGAGCAGTGATGAACAGGAAAGAGGTAAACATATCACTTTGTGTGATGAGATATCTAATACGATTTTGGTGGAACATTCAAATGTAATGTATCAAACAGCGATGTACGGGGCCCTCGGACCTTTGTGCACGTTTGGGTCCTGGCTGGACGGCGAATCACACGGCCGAGAATGTCTACGACCGTCGGACGAGTTAAAGTGACGCTGTAAATGATGCTTTGCCACCACTTCCTGTTTTCACTGTATGGCTGTATAGACAACATGCATCAACATGCTTTATACTTCTCTGAAACAAGCGCAGATAACATCATGTGAATGTCATGCTAATCGGATGCTGGCCGACGTACTTGGGCCGTGAATTTTATAAAGCATGGCAAGTTTTGGGCAGATTCGAACAAGTTCAGTGGAGTTACATGAGCTTGTTGAATGGTAATTCACGTAACATGGCCGCCCCACCATGGCTGTGCTGTACCTTCAAACATAGAGCTTTTGATAACTTTTAATCATTAAGGTCTTGAGGTTGTTCTCCCCAAATTCAAGTACATTCTCCCAATCACCCCCCACCAGGTTTCGATGTCAAGGCCCACGTGAGCGTAGAAGTCTCCCAGGAGAACGATGGAGTCGGCCGGCGGCGCCCTTTCCAGGACTCCACCGACTCCAAGAAGGCCGGATCCTCCGAACTGCTGTTTGCTGCAGGAGCACAAACAACAGATTCTTACTCCCCACAACTCACAGGCGCAGGGAGGCGACCCTCTCGCTCTCCGGGGAAAACTCCAACACAGCGGCGCTCAGCTGGGGGCTTGTGAGTATCCCCCCTCCCGCCCAGCGCCTCTCACCCTGCAGGGCAACTCCAGAGAAGGACCAACCCTTCTCCGGGAGCTTGGTTTCAGAGCCAGTGCTGTGCATGGAGGTGAGCCAATACAGTAACTGGTACCGCGCCACCTCTTGCATCAACTCTGGCAAGAGGAGATTAATATATATTTTATTTTATTATATTATAATATAGTTATAATTATATACAATTATAATATAATATAAAATATTATAACATATTATATGATATTTATTATATAAATTGTATTATATTAAATATGATATATTCGTATAATACTAATAATTATATTAATATAATTATTATTAATACAATAATTCCTTCAATTACAATAGGTCCCTCTCTCTAATTCCTTAACTAATCCCTAATTATATTATTTAAGTACAAATTATACTATTATTGTATGTTCTCAGTTTTGTGCATATTAAAGAATAAGTGATTCAATAAAGGACACCAGTCCATAAGAACAGATGTATGTGCTAAATGTGTTATTTGTGACTTTAGAGTAGAGATGTTGCTGCAGGGCTTTGGACAAAACTAAAGACGACACCGTTTTAAAGAATGTGTGAGAAGAAAAGGCCTCTTCGTCTTTGTGTAAGCTGTCAACAACAGCCAACCATGAAGTATTGTGCAAAATATGTGGAGACCTTAAGGGGAGCCCCTAAAGTGGAATAAGGTAGAACAAAATATAATGAACAGATATCACCATTAAACTCCCCCAGGTCATCACTTATACCAAAAACATTATGTTTTCTGTTCAAAGTGTTTTAAGATTTCATGTTTGGCAATGCAAATGAGGCATTATCATATTAAATAGATTTGCGGAGCAGTAATATGATCATTGGATAAAGCCATGTTCAAAATTCATTTTAGAGACAAAGGTTTTTAAAGAGGGATATCTCCAACTCCATAAATCCAAGAATATTGTCAACAGCCATAAATCATTTTGGCATGGTTTTCAGAAATATGGGCTTATATAAATCAGACTGTGGATGATATATGAACTAACCCTTCGAATATAGATTGAAATTGGTAAATAAAAGTGCTACGGAAGGGGAGATTTCTGGCTATGAGAATAACCTCATTAGGAGAAAATGGCCTTTAATATTTATTGTCACTCAAGTTAAAGAGTGTGGACAATTTTGCAAATAATTATCATCATGAAACTGCCCCAGTTGATTATTTACATTATGGAAAATGTTTTTTTTTGTATTATAAGTTCTCTGGTATTATATGTTTCAATACACACATGTGAAATTGTGTAATGTTAACTTTTGATGAAATTAGGAAAATAATTTGCAGACACAAATTGGAAAACTGTAATAAAATATATATGTTTATTGGATGTTTTCTTCACACAGTCTGAAAAGTATACATGTTATGCAAAAATAAAATAGCCCATACTCTCAAAATGGTGAATGAAAAAACAATGTTGTTGTCTGCATGTCTCGCCTGGAGGACAACTTGATTTGAAATAAACAAAAGAACCCAATCTTCTAATGACACGATGCACACATGTCTAAATATGAATGTTCAGGGTTGCAAAGCAGTTCTACTGAATCCTTTGTACATTACAGTTGTTTGTTGTGATATTAACAAATGCTAACTCTACTTTAACGCCATTTTTTTTAGAGCTCAACTGCTTTAATAAATTTAGTGTTTTAATCCCAATAATTGTCGTAATGAACTGAAACAGAGGTTATGTCATTGTAGACAGACAACACCCTGAAGGAGCAGATGTAGATTACCGTAGTTATTTATTTCAAAGGTGTTCAGATACAAATCCTGTCTCTATTTATTCTCTCTTTAGTACAGAGATTATATATTATTCTAAATCTTGGATGTGATAGTTAAGGCTCAGTATCAAAACTGCTGTGCTACTCATAAAAAATATGCTTTACCTAAAGTCAGGAAGCATTTGGCCCTCAAATGTTTTTTTAATTTAGACCAATAATCAAGTCCACAACCAGGTATACCAGTTTTCTATTTACCTTCGCACATGCCATTATATTAGACATAGGATCCTTCTTGCATTGTGTATCTCTGAGCATCCTCATCCTCATCCTCATTACTCTTCACCAGCAGGAAGGAGAGCTTTTTTCTCACGTATTTTTCCCACCATTTACGTAATTATTGTGAAGCTCCCTATACATTCATGGCGTTGTCCTTTTCTCACCTTCTTCTTTCACAACCCATCTGACAAATTGCATACCCAACTTAATCTAATTCCTCACTCAGAAAACGGTGGATTTCCAACTCAATCTGAAAGAGTGGGGCGGGTTAATCCCAGATGTTTGCTTGGAAGAGTTCATCAATTGGTCACCGAAGTCTCACACCTGCTGTGTGACGGAGCTCGTCTGCTGTGTTTTTGTTTTTAACGCCATGCAGTCAACCAATTCAAAGACTCTATATACAACAAATAAAAAGCTCTTTAAGTGCAGTTACTTTCAGCGTGTATGCCGACTGAGCCTGCAATAAATCATCCTGTTTAACCCCAAAAACAAACAGTTTAGTGTACGGAACACGGTGGGTGTCTAGGAGATTAACACAGCCTTCGACACTTCACTCTCACCCCTCGCTGTCTTTGCCAAACTCTTCTCGGGTCAAGTTACACACCTGTCGGCAACAATGATACCTGCCACTCAGCTGGGAGGATTGGGCTGGATATCCTGTCTGGTGTTCCTTTTCTTGTTCTGGGAACCTGAGGAGCAGAGTGGGCATCCATTCACGGTGGAGGAAGTTGGAGATTGTACACCAAAACAAAAGGTTTGAGGACAGCTGGCTGTCACCTTCATGCATTTAAAACGTTACTTAGCTTCACAAAAAGCTGCCCGATCATGAACAGAATCATGCACAATGTAACACAATAAGCAGACAACAGTATTATTTTGCTGGAAACTTTGTCTAAAACTGTTATTTAACTGTACAATTGTCGGATTTTTACCCGATTGTTATTTTTATATTATATATAGTTGTATATGTCCTACATTAGTAAAAGTACAGAAGCAGAACTAGTCGAAAATATACTCACAATATTGTATCAAAAGTACAAATTATCAAAATGAAATGTGTGTTTCATCATAATAGATAGGTGGAAAACAACATTTTGTTGTTGCTGAACAACACAGGCTCATTTTAAATACTTTCTTTTGCTTGATAATTTAATCTATACTAATATATTTAATGTTATATGTTAATCATGTTTTGTATGTAATCTAAAAAGTAACTAATAACTACAGCTGTCTGAGAAATGTAGTGGAGTCCAGTAGTACCCCTAAATATGCAGTAAATGGAAAGCATGGAATAGAATGAACTGAGGACAGCTTCTTCAGTCAGGCCATCAGGCTGCTGAACTGAGACCAGAACATATTCTGTGAATATCTTATATATATATATATATTGTATATATATATATATATATATATATATATCAAAAAAGTGTATATTTTATTACATTGTTTTATATATATATATGTATATTCTATTACATTGTTTTATATATATATTGTTAACACTTTCTTCTTTTTTCTGCTACTGCTGTCTTTTGCACATAAGAATTTCATTATACTTGTATAAAAGGGGATGTGACAATAAAAACTTGAAACTTGAAACTTGAAATACTTACTGTCAGTAGAGGACAAGTACTTCAAAAGTACTTGGGTAAATGTTGTCAGTTACTTTCCTTTTTTTCAAAATACACTCATTTGATATTTAGGATAATTCATTCCTTATTTGTGGCTTAACCCTTGTGTTGCCTTAGGGTCATTTTGACCCGAACCAATATTACACCCTCCCCCCGCTTTAGGATTAATTTGACCCCATTCAATGTTTAATGTCGGTGTTCTTTCGGTAGTCAACAAACAAACATAAAGTGCCTCACACTTAAACTTGGAAAACAATATTAATTCTAATAATTTTCTGGAGGTTTTAATTGCTGGCGTCAAATTGAACCCAAAGGGTAAAATATGTTAGTAAATATAAAGTTAACAGGAGGGTGAAACATTGAATCGGGTCAAAATGACCCAAAGGCGGGGGGAGGGTGTAATATTGATTCGGGTCAAAATGACCCTAAGGCAACACAAGGGTTAAGACACTCAACACGTAAATAAATAAACAAATACATTTGAAAGAAAGTACAATTTCTTTTTACAATATATTACTTAAAATTCACCAATCATGCGAAGCATTCCGAACACAAGCCATCATAGAAGAAAGTAAATAAACTTGCAATTGCAACACACGCACACACACACACACACACACACACACACACACACACACACACACACACACACACACACACACACACACACACACACACACACACATTTACTGTTTAATCTACTTAATTGAACCTGACTTTGAATGACTAAACAAATGAGGAAATTCACAAGGGGCACTTGATCCCTTCTCGGCTAATGGATTGGAGATTCCTTCCCCTTCGGGGCATTTGGGCAAACAAGACCCAGTAATCTCTGAATTGATGAGTTGACTCTCTGTCTGCATCACATTTCTCCACTAAAGAGCTGTTCAACCCCTCATACAGTGTTGGGAGTTCGCCAGATACTTAATTTGCAGATGCAGCCAGAGCAGTGGGGTCTCTCAGTGTCGTTATGTGATAAAGAATAGATACTGCATTTAAGATAAATGTTAAGGATGACCTGGCTCACGATTCTTGACTTTGACAAGAAATGTAAATTAAATAAAAGACTTTGAAACATAACACTGTCCATTATTTTTCTTTAGACCACTAGTCCAACCAAAAAGGATGAAACTCCATTGTTGATTTCGGTGACAAATTTATTAAAGTCCTGTCATTTAATCAGGAATCATTGTCTTCATTACCAGAAGGAATAAATAAGACATAAAACATTTTCCACATAAACAAACATATACATCCGACCCCTACAGCAAGTTCATCGTCGGAGTTGTTTTCGGGAGAACGAAACATCTGAGAACACACAAATGCATAGAAGTAATTGGACCACGACCATTTAAGACAATATCTACATTTTTGCCTCTATCCCTGTTTAAGAATGTACAAAGTCCTCATATCCGGGTTCTTATTTGTGTCCAGGAAGGGGTTTGTATAAAAATAAAGTCTCCACAATGATAAACCATTATATATATGTATATATATATATATATAGACATTTGGCAACAACCAGACATTTAAAGACTCTGAACTGAATTCTGCACCTGAACACCGTGTAGAAAACAAAGTGATGAGAATAAAGAGGGGGAGTCGGTGAAAATACAAATGATTGAGTCTCAATGTTTTAAAAAGCTGACGTTTCTTGTCGTCGACCAATCAAAACTGCCCGTGGTCCACTTCGTCTAACCAGGATGCCGGACTGGCAGGAAAGTCTGGGTATCCTCCGCTGCTGCCGGTCGAGAGGTCCGAGCTGGGGCCGTTGGCGGCGCTCATGGAGCCCCTCACAGCGGGGTTGATCCCAGGCCCGCCGCCCTGGGTCATGATGGAAAGGTCGGAGTCGGGGTAGACCAAGCTGGAGATGAGAGGCTGGTGCCTGGGTAGCGCCTGAAGCGACCCTGGCGACTGAGGAAGGCCGTAGGGGCTGCTGGAGCGGATGTCGTGGAACTGGTCTTGAGAGGGAAGAACGCCATGCTCCAGTGGGAAGGAGCTGTGGTTGTTGCCCCCTTGGCGGCCCCCCATGGCTGGAGAGGACTCACTCAGGCTGCTGTAGATGCCATTCGTGAGGCCAAGCTCGGACATGGGTGGTTCGTCTGCGCAACAAGGACGGGATGGGCAAAGGGGATGTTTGTTATTCAGATTGGATAGCATTTACTACAACTGTAGTCCACAATGGAAACATTAATTCACTGCATATTTCTTTCATACCGTCTTTCAAAATTAACGACAGCATGTTAGCTGTATCCTCTTCTCAACATCTCCTTAATTAAATGAAACAATGAACAAAGCCAGGAGCTACTGTAAATGCCGAGGTGGCGTAAACGGCCCAGTGCAGGGTGAATAAAAAGATGTTTGAATAAATATTGCATCTGCAAAGCAACTTGCTCCCAGGATGCTAATGTGTTAGCAGTTAGCTCTCCAGCTACAGTAATTTACGAGCTGAACTACCATGAACTAACTGAGAAGTTACTACAAGCTTCTGGAAACACATACAGACAGGCACGTGCACAGATAGACCCTCGTGGTGCTCAAGCACCAGCCCTTTTGCCCTGGATGAGTAAAGTGCCCTTTCTGCTGGAGCCCCTTTTTTTCTCCATTCATCAGCATTTAAGAATAAAAATGACTCTCTGTCATCAAGTCCCCCCAAATGTGTTTGGATATCCGACGGGGCATTTATTTGAGTTTTTGTGAGAATTTCGCCCCGACATGCTTGTACCACAATGTTTTATGTGGTATGTTTCTCTTTGTTTTGTCTGTTCCAGTTTTACAAAGATCAATCTTGTATGAGCATTGCAGAGGCTGAAAAGAGTAAACGCAAGAAGAAACAACACTTGTAATAACTAACCCAGAGTGATGTCATGCCGGGAAATATCAGACTGAGGCTTTATAACTTTTTTACAGAGGTTTGATATTTCACGGCATGACCGAAAGGTCGAGGTTAGTAAGTTGTTTATTATATGGCATTTTTCGCTCCTATCATTTTGTAAATAAAAACTAATTGTAATTGTTAATAGAAAACATTTCATTTGGTTTAGCTCTCATGTCCTCTCACGACACAACGTGTTTTAATTACTTGCTAACTTCAAGTTACAGCGATCAATATAAAAATCACTTTGCCAATGGGTGCCCTTTTTTTGGGTTTGAGCACCTGCCCCCCAAAATGTCTGTGCACCTGCCTGCATACAGATGTTCATAAATGACAGAACAAATCCAAACTGTCTGTTCGATCTCATCAACCATGGAACAATGGTTAATATGTTTTTGCATAAGGACATAAAACTCGGATGGATTATCATCTTTTTTCAAATTTGTGTCTGGTGTTTTACAAAGAATATAGTCACATGTCACAAGTCAAATGTCTCCTGTGGAAAGTGTCCACTCTATTCACGTTGGGCTGTGGACTCCGTACCTGTAAAGGACACCTCGGCGTCACTGTCCATGCCCTCCTCCTGAATGCTGTCCTTGTCCGATTTGGAGCTTCCTCGTGACCTCTTCATGTTGCGGAAATACTGCCCCCACCTCTGCCGACCGGCGTCTTTCTTCAGCCTTTTCTCTTTAGCTCGTCGGTTCTGAAACCAAACCTGGAGGGTAAAAAGACGAGATGGGCTTTGGTGACTTATTAGAAATGCATTTGACTGTTTACCGCAACTTTTTCTGGACGCGGCTTCCCACCTTGGTGCCACTGACCAGTACTCCTGAGTCCCCTACACTAGATTTCTCAAGCGTTTAATTCACTTCACAAGAGCTACAAGTTGTCCTCACACCGGGGAGCCAGCAGGTTGGAGTGCCACTTCCTTAAATTATTCAAAGTTTTCTTCACTTTTGATCTGATTTATTCCTTATATCTTGAGAAAACATAAACAGATAGTCAGAAACTTCAACTACCTGTAACCTTGCTGCTTGAAATAAGATACAAAAAGAACAAATGCCCCATTTCTTAATAATCTTTATCTTATGCGCACAAAGTGAATCCATTTCGGTCACAAGCACAAAAAAGCGCTTTTACATTCTCCTTAATGATATTCCGCCCGTAAGTGAACCCTCTTCACCCCTTCCCTTTTCCTGAATAATGAGCTGCATTTTAGTGGCTTCCGTCTCTACTTTTGTCCTTGCAAATAAAACAATATATATGACCACCACCTCGCAACCGGCGTGAGGCTCCTCAGCAGCAGACAATATGCGAGGGGCCCTCCGAGCATTGTTAACGAGCTTGCACTTAAACCATGCTGACTTTCACGTGGACTTCATTTCACTCCATCTAGCCATAAATCCTCCCCAACACACACACTTATGCGTACAGTAGGCTTGTGCCAGTTCAGCCACAATTGTCCCCCAATAATGAAGTCAGGACACTAATGGAATAGCCCTTAATGGAAAATAATATACCTTACCTGCACAACTCTCATATCCAGGCCCGTCTCTGATGAAAGCTGCTCCCGGACGTGGCGGGCGGGTTTGGGAGAGTTATTGTACGCGTTCTTAAGTGTTTCCAGCTGTTTAGCGGTGATGGTCGTTCGTGGCCTTTTTGCAGTAGAATCTGCTTCTGAAAAATGAATTGACATGACAAAATATATAAGCCGGTGCTTGACAGTTATGCTGCCTCAAAGTGGAAACATTTTTACATTTCGCAATATTTTAATTAACAATAAATGAGGGAAATTATAGAATAAAGTGTAATCGTACAAGTCAAATATAATATGGACGCTGTTATACTTTTTTCTCGAACACAATAACACATCAAAATATTTACGCTGACATTTTTTTCCATCACATTTTGGGTCAGTATCAGCAACATCTTTGATAGAAACACATATTCACAGCAACCGGAAAAAAATAAGAAATAAGCTTGTATAATATCCAACTTTCTAATTGACCATAAATAGATAAATTCTCCTCTGCCTATAAACCAGAACCTGGCATCCTGTGCATAATTGCATCATGTCTGAACATCTGTTGGCCAGCAAAGCAAAACACAAAACCATCATCCAAATGGATGCTGCCCAAGTAATTGCGACCTCTCATTAGCAAAATAAACGTGTGTGTTTTTAGTGAAAACTTGCATTAAGTCGCTGCGTAAATCAACACTGGGTATCGGCCAGTAAATTCAAACAAACAGATGGGGAGATAAAACTTAACTGTACCAGTCTGCCCCATTTGGAGCAGAGAATGCTGGGAAGTTATTGAGGCATTGGTTGATATAATCAGGGTATCTAATGAAAATATGTTGTGCATAAAACAGTGTTGGAGGAAACTGTTTCTACAACAAGACATGTTAAAGATAAAAATACCAGATATTACTATATGTGTATAAGGTCTATGAATGATGTGTTTTTGGTCCTAATATGTTTTTGATGTATACGGCTTGATTTACCTTTTTTTAAACTCTTTTACATTTTATGTGATTTCCCTGTAATAACATTATCTCTTTAAACAATTATTACAAAAAATATATTATTATTGGGTAAGTAGCGATGTAAAGCATTATTACACTGATGTATTTGTGACTTGAAATTGAAATAATGCTAATAATGTTTTGGAGTAATAGATGGACATTCTTGCTACTTTATACACATAAATAAAAGCAGTGTACATGTTACTGCAAATGTACAATTTAATGACAAATAATAATAATAACTGCGTTTATGGATTCATTTAAAAGCATTTAGATCAGTATAGAAGTAATGTATTACACATAATAACAAATTGGTTCTCTCTCTTTCTCTCTCTGTCTTTCTCTCTGTCTCTCACACACACACACACACACGCACACGCACGCCTCTTTCTTTCTGTCTCTACTCTGGAAGGCACGCGCGGTTATAAGAGTTATTGAAAGCTGATTTCTTCCAGCCACAGAGTGCACGTGGAGGCATCGAGGCCTCCACTTTACGCAGTTTGCCATCGATTGGGTTGCGGGCAACGACGCAATTAGCACAGGTGGGTCAGAGTTTATGGGTGACCTCATTGTCACGTCAAACGCACAACTCAAAGCAGGCACTTAAACACATGTCCGCGGACCAACGGATCATATGACACGCAGAGTCAGCTCCACGCGCAGGCCAATCATAGACACGGAGAGACGGCCATTGTGCAGCTCACCTCTCTGCTTGGCGGTCTCGTAGTCGGCCTTGCACACCAGCCTGCTGTCCTCCATCAGATAGTACTCGTCCCCGGTGGCCAGTTGCCTTTTGCACACGATGCAGGCGAAACAGTGCAGGTGGTAGACGAAGTCCTGCGCCCTCCTCACCACCTGCGTGGGCGGGATCCCCTGCTGACAGGCGGCGCATTTGGTCCCGAATCTCCTTTTGGGAAATCAGACAGTTTCCATCAATACATAATAACATTATATAAGCGCCGTTAAAGTGTGCATATATATTTCCAAAGAAAGGAGATTGTTTGACATATTTTTGAAAGCTACTCACTTGAAGAAGTCCTCTTTGCAGTAGACGCTGTCGCCCCTGCTGAAGCACTTCTCCGACAGCTGCGCCTGACAGTCGCTGCATTTCAGGCACTTGCTGTGCCAGTGGCGATCCAGCACTTTGAGGATGAAGCGGTCCACGATGTGTTGATTGCAGCCGGCACATAACGGGATTTCTGCGAGGGGACAAGATGGAATCAGCAACATATTGTAGTCGACGAGCTGAAATAAAGATCAGCTGCGTGTATGAAATAATAATTATTCACTCTTTTTCCAGTTATTTTTTTGTTTCTACTATTTTAAATAGCCTACTATTAGGTAATATTGAGAAAAAAAATATTTAAAAATAATATGTGTATACTTTTCAGTAGGAGGTAAAATAATATTGATTTGTTATTCATGAATAGAAAGACCACAACGTCATCATCGCTCGTTTTGTCTCAGTGTAAATATTCCCCAAATGCAGTCAAATAACAAATTAACACTATAAACACAATTGCACACACGCGCGCGCACATGCACGTACACACTCAATAAAATAGAGAAATAGTAACAAAAATGACATGCAGAGTTGTATGAACACGTGCACCTACAGGCCTGTTAGTGTAAATTCCCCTCAAGAATTTGGAATACGTAAAAGGATATTAATTTATTTATATTCGGCCTGAAACACGAGAGCATTGTCCAAACTCATGCACCTCATCACCACATGCATGACACATTTGGATATTAAATGAATAGATTTTCGTTTTTGTTTTTTACTGGTATAACAGATATTCCTCCGTGAAGATGGTTAAATATGTTTGAAGTCGACTCGGCACTCTCGTTTATAATGAATACAAATTCACTCTAAACACACGTGTATTTGGCCTCGTGTATCTCACTAACCTACATAACATAAATAACACACAGTTTGAAATGTAAGTGTTGAATTGATAAGACGTGCTTTATAATTATTTGAAATAAATAATTATATCAGACACGTATATATAAACCGACAACTAAACTACTTTTTACACAATAAATGGCCATAGATTATTCTGAATAAAATAAACGACAATTGTTGAAGCTGAATTTTGCAGAATTCTCAAAATGACAATTAAATAAACAAATAGACCATATAAGCTAATGCATGATATTGGTCATTAATAGCTCGACAGTAGAATAGTGGCCACCTGCTTATTATTGTGTCACGTGTAATCAGCTTTAACAAGCAGCAGCAGCACTTATACATATTTCAGACAGACAGGCCGACAGCACGTTTCATCCCCAAACCACATTTCATATATTTTAACAACGTTGAAGCAACAGCGACGGATTAAAACAATAACTTTCTGAGACGTAAACAACAGAAAAATGAATATAGCACAACTGAAAATGCCAAGTAAAACGTCATCGGATCTCTTTATTACTAATTAAAAGAGGTTCAACCACTTCGTATTTCATCCGTGCAATGAATCGCAATCCTATTGTTCTGTTGTGGACAATTCATGAACCATTAATGAACCATTTCTCATGGTATCACCAGCGAAGCCCTGCGCACGTGGTGGTGGTGGGAGAGCCACGTCCAGAACAGGTGTATCAGGTCATCATTAATTCAATGCGCTCTGCACAACTAGCGAGCTGCGGCCTGAAGTCTCACCGACAACCAATAATATGTCCAACAAATTGCTCTCCTTATGGGGCCCATTTGGAATATTGAAAATAAAGACGCTTGCAAATCCCAAATGGAAGTCTCTGTATGGCGTTAATTCACAACTTTGGAGCAGGTCAGGCTCGGTACATCAATCCAACACACTCCTTATACCCATTCATTTGCATTCATTATACAACCAGTCAACACAAGTTAATATAAAACCGTTGTAGTTTACGCCTTAGCACGTGATTGAAACCGTGTTCTTTGGAATCATATAATAAAGTCAGACTCAAAAATATATATTTTTAAGAGTTTCTAAATTAATAGAGCGCGTAACCAAGTTACGTCTGCTTTACCAAAACAGTCCACTAAATATAAAATATAATATATCTACATTTTAAAGACCTTTTTATAGAACTCACTCTGCATGAAGCCTAAAACAACGAATATCGAACATTGAGGACTGCACGTGCACATCCATCCTCCATGACACACACAACTATTCAACAGGGACACACTAACAGACCAATGAAATCCTGTTTAAAGACAGTCAAACACGTGTGTGTGATCACATAATACACAAATGTGTGTAATATCGTCAGTGCAAAAAACCAATACATTGATGATATTGTGGCTTCCGGTTACCTTTCCGTAGCTCCTCACTGTGCGACAGCAGAGCGAGGAGCATCTCCGTGTTATGTGGTGCCTCTTTTGGAGAGTCGCGCTCTCCATGTCCATCCATTGCTCATGCTTTACGCTTACATGTATGCAAATGTTGTTTGTCATCTATCCACACTCACACGCCGGGCACGTGTTGTCTAAATGTGTGTGTGTGTGTGTGTGTGTGTGCGTGTGTGTGTGTGTATGTGTGTGTGTGTGTGCGCGTGTGTGTGCGCGCGTGTGTTTCACTAGGCCCGATGGCGAACACGAGTGTCCGGTGGAGTTCGCTGTTATGCTTGAAGCCTGTGCGGGATTACGCTGCGCCGTTTCCTGGGCGACAGGGAGATAGATTCACATCACCCACCCAGAGGGCCTCTCCCGGGAGAGGAGTAAACAGGAGGTTCAGTGTTGGGTGGTAACGTTACTCAGATATACGCGTTACTAAGCCTATACTGCTCCAAATAACACGAACAGACGATGTATTCACGTCCTCCTTAAAAAGTTCGTTTTCTCCAATTCTAAAATGAATTAATTCCCCAAAGTCTTTTCACTATTATATTGAACGATGTGATGGATTTGTAGTTGTTTTGTTAATTCAAACATAAATGGAAAAAGGGGGGAAAAGGAGGCATACGAATACTTTTGAAAATAAATTATTTTAAAATATTCTGCAAATAATTCTGATTACACTTTTTAATAATGCTATATGGCGAGTGAGTGCGTAATATTTCTTTCAATTGTTTTGAGTCAGGAGCCCATGAATTTAGACAGAACATTATTACATAAACAGTTTGCAGCATGCAGCACACCGAACTGATGCCACGAGTTCCCGAGTTCAACACAACGAACAGATTTACAACCTCTAAAAATATATATCTAAATATATCCAGAAAACTGGAAACCATCATGCTGTTGATGTTTTATGTAAATCGACCAGAGGGTTTTCTATCGGATTCGGATCCATTTTTAATTCAGATTCCAGTACTGCCATGCGTAAAGGACAGATTGGGCCCCGTGGGAGCACATTGTTTAGATTCTTGCCTTTTGGGTAAAACATGTAAATATAGAGGCCCAGCTGTGTTTTTTTAAAACTCTGAAATACTGTAATCGCTTGCTAGGGGAGCAATGTGTACAATATTGATTCTGACCAAAAGTGAAATATGTGTTTTTAAATATCTCTCTCTCTCTCACACACACACACACACACACACCCACACACACACACACACACACACACACACACACACACACACACACACACACACACACACACACACACACACACACACACACACACACACACACACACACACACACACACACACACACACACACACACACACACACACACACACACACACACACACACATGCACACACACTCTCCATCTCATGTGTGTTGAGTGCTCAAAGACAAGTGTTTATTTAGAGGAGATATTGGCTGTTCAATAACATGTTGATCGGGCCAACACCCCAATGAATTATATTGACACTGATCTTTGGCACAAAAGAGCGCCAGGGGAAATCACGGGTAGTGCCACAGCCGCCGGGCCGCTGATGAATCCAAAATCAATGTCCTATTTGCCTGTATTTCAGAAGTATATGAACGCCGTTTTGGAGAAAGGTGTGGGATTCATGGAGGCCCCTCTTGCTTTTTTAGCTTTGTCATATTTTTGTATGTCATATTGATAGCTCACTTTTGAGGGGGTGAGCCCGACAGTAATGTGACAACAAAGCCATAAAATGACCATCAGAATAATGTGAATGGTCAGTCAGTTCTGGAAAGTTGCAAAGACGATCATGTAATAATTAATTTTCGTTGGACTTTTTGTTTGTTTGTTGATGCTTGAATTACAATTTGTATATTTGGGTTAAATGATTAATGTGACCTGAATCAAAATCATATTTTCGCAGTTTTGTTCTTCATAATCCCATGTTTTTATAATACAATGAAAAAGTAGTATTGTGTTGTTAATGCACACGTATACTTTGACAACAACACGAAGCAGGCCTAACCAAATGTGTTTCGACTTCTTTAGAAGCCACTCAATATTTAATCAAGCCACTAATAATTCAGCTTTTACGGGGAGGCTTTGAATAGACCACTATAACAACATCACCTCCATTGGCACCACGCAGGTGTCCCACCTGTCGGGGTATGGAATGGCACCTGTTGCGCATATTGTGTTGGTGGTCTGCGGGTTGCAGGAGCAGCCCCTCTGCGCCTTCTGGCATGAGGCTGCTGTCGCCACAGAGGGGTCCGGCCTCTTCCTTCTCTGCATCGTGCACCCTGTGCACGCTCTCGTTACAACCGCGGGCGGCGGGTGTGAAATGACAGCACGCGCAGAACATCTGTTGGTGCGATTCTCCAACAATGAAGGCTCATTACATATTCATAACGTCTCCCACGCGCACCGCAAGAGAAGCGCCTCTAAACTGTGGACATCAACATGGTTCGATGACTAACAGTAGGGTTTTCTGCAACTGTTCCAGCGTCATATGACGTAATAATGTCCACAGTCCCGTTCGAGCGCATAGGATGAATTTAAAAGTCAGTGTCCTTGCTTTTTCGCATTACAATAAACGCAGTTTAACGAGGCCCATTTCACGCTTGTCAATAGTTCACTCAGCAAAACAAAAGCTTCCTTCTGTCCTGCTGTGCCGATTTGCTGTATTAGCCTCTATTTCACGCGTAATTGTAACTCATTGACTGACCCCAGGACATCACTTCAACCCGGCCACATGATGATGCTCATATATGCGCAGTGAAATAAGTTAAAAGGGGCTCTTACCTTGGCCTGAACTGTACCGGGAGAAATTCCCGGTGTTTTGACAGCTTGACCCCGGGTGTTCAAGCAACATTTTGAAGATTGTCCGCGATGTTCCAACCGGAGAAAGCAACGCCGAAACGCGTGCGGGAAAAAAAAAAAAAAAAAGCCTAACAATATGTATATGGATGATATCAATTCAAACCCGGATGTTCCTGGATATGTTATCCTCTCGAGAGTGAGTTGAGCTCTCTTCGATGGCAGCTGGATTTCTGACACTTGTTCAAAAGGACGCCCGTCGACCTGTCTCCTTTCGTCAGCCACCGAGGACGTGCACTTTGAATATTCATCAAGTTGCTCTTTTGATTCCGCGTTGATGAGCTGGAGATGATGCGGAGGCGAGGGGGCGGTGGCAGTGGACAAGTGTCTGACCATGAGCAGCGTCAGCTGACCTGACTGTGAGCCCGGCAGCCTGCGACTTTACTGAAGTACTCAAGTAGCCAGCGGTCAGCGCTGCCTCTGTCCAGGGTGCTGAAAGGGGAGTTCCTCTGGACTGGAGGAGGCGTGTGTGCTGTTCCTGTCGCCCCAGCCTATCTCTAAGCGCGCTCACACACACACACACACACACACACACACACACACACACACACACACACACACACACGTCTATGTTAACTGAAAGGACACTGCTCCCCAAACACGTTTTTTGCAGCATTAGAAGGACACCCCTTTCCACTTGTGTCACAAAGATGTGTCTAGTATCAAAATTTTTATTTTTAGCCGTACAACACAAATCTCACTTAAAATCTTGAATACACAAAACATAACTAAAAAAACACAACACCTGAAACCTTGCATCATTAGGAGGACAGTCGATAATGAAGTGAATAAGCCCCACCCATGACACACATGTACATAGTCAGGACTAACATTATTTGTCAGGACAGTAGCTATACACACACGTCACTGAGGTGCATTAAAGGGTCAAATGTGATCAAATGGGACATGGCTACACACAAGTGAAGGGTTGTGTATTAAAAGAACACACCTGCTTCAGGAGGACTGTGGATTGACAGACAGTATCTAGAGTATTAGTAGCCTAGTAGTGTGCTTGTCATAGAGTTATTGCCCGTTTCAAGTTTGCAACCTATTTGTCATTTTCATTCAAATGTACAACCTTATTTTAAGACCCTGCACCGAGGGGTTTCCTGTATTGTGATGTCTGTTTTAGTCAATTTGTCCCTTTGCTTACTTGTTCATGTACACACAAGCACATGAATGAGTGATTACACTTCAATGTCCTTTCTTGCAGTACACATGCAGCACTGTTCATTGTAAAAATATAAATTATAGAAAGACCATTTGCTAAAACTGGTGTGTCACTGATATAAAACAGACTATTTTTGTGATAATACTACTTATCTATATCCAGCAAGACCTTGAAAAAGCTGATACATAAAGACAGAACAATGCACAATTGGTGAACAAGAAGTTTAATCTTTTTTTTTTACTGATACATGTCCAGTATAGCTGTACATAATTAAAAAGAAACATTGAACTTTACACTTAAAAGGAAACATAGTGCTGCTATTGACTAGCATCAAAAGAGAATTGATGGTTAAAAACTATTCCCGTCATACCTTTAGATGTGCCTTCTTCGGCGGAGTCAATATCTGGGAAAATAAAACTGTTATTAGGAACACAGTACAAGAAACAGTAACATTGCTTAGCCTAGATGCATCAAACAAACACGCTGTGAGCATGCTAGTGGACAGCTGCATGCTGGGTCTCACCATCTGAGGTGCCTGGAGGTTCCTCAACAGGTCGCCTGCTTCTCTTCATCTCTGCAGAATGTAAAATAAAGCTCAATATAGTTGATGTGACAGATATATACATACATACATATACGTTAACTAAAAGGTTTAGGTAGTCAACAAAATTAAATATTAGTTTCATGAGAGGCAATGTAATGTGTGGTGCACTGTGAAGCATGCAAAGTAGCGCCGTGTATCTTTCCTAGTGATTCAATGTGTAGCTTGATGCATTCTCTGCAATATCATATAACAAGATAGCACTTCTTTGACATGATCCCATTTCATTTAAATTGTTATATCTAGACCATTATGGCTTAATACCATTGGCCATGGTTGTCATTTATTTTTATTAACCTTTAAAACTCAGTCTGCCTCAAATGATGAAGTCATGGAATATTATGAATAAGTGACATGGTGTCCCATGTTGTGAAACCAATAAAAAACATCATCGTTATTATGCATAACAGACAGCATTCTCGATCTACTTGAAAACAGACATAAGTGTGTGCACCCATCTAGCTGCTAAATGGCTGTTCAATGGGACACAAGGTGGTCCAAGAGGGCTTTACACCGACAGACATTTTCATTTTTGACCGATTACCCTCAAAGTTTCAACCAAATTCTGCTTCCAACTAATGCTATTAATATAGGTACGGCGTGATACTTAGTACCATCTTAGTTCTTGGTTTGGATGGGCATTCAAATGGGGAAAAAATGTAATTCAATTGTTGACAACTTGCCTTATTAATGTTGTCTGTGTGACAGTCAGACGTCACAACTGTTATGTCTGTGACGGGAGAATTCATCTCACCTAATGGCGACAAAAAATAATACATACAATAAAATAGAGTTCCAAACACAGAAGAGTTCAAGATAGTTATACATATATAAATATTTTTCAAGTTTGAATAATTTGGGGTCCTATACTGAAAAAACTATCAACACTTCTGATTACAAACCACAGTCCTTCTAGTGTCTCCACCTGTTCAATACAGGTGTACACAGGACCTGTGTATGTATACAACAGTCCTTCTAGTGTCTCCACCTGTTCAATACAGTTTTACACAGGACCTGTGTATCTCTACAACAGTCCTTCTAGTGTCTCTACCTGTTCAATACAGTTTTACACAGGACCTGTGTATCTCTACAACAGTCCTTCTAGTGTCTCCACCTGTTCAATACAGTTTTACACAGGACATGTGTATGTATACAACAGTCCTTCTAGTGTCTCCACCTGTTCAATACAGTTTTACACAGGACCTGTGTATCTCTACAACAGTCCTTCTAGTGTCTCTACCTGTTCAATACAGTTTTACACAGGACATGTGTATGTATACAACAGTCCTTCTAGTGTCTCCACCTGTTCAATACAGTTTTACACAGGACATGTGTTTCTCTACAACAGTCCTTCTAGTGTCTCCACCTGTTCAATACAGTTTTACACAGGACATGTGTATGTATACAACAGTCCTTCTAGTGTCTCTACCTGTTCAATACAGTTTTACACAGGACATGTGTTTCTCTACAACAGTCCTTCTAGTGTCTCCACCTGTTCAATACAGTTTTACACAGGACATGTGTATGTATACAACAGTCCTTCTAGTGTCTCCACCTGTTCAATACAGTTTTACACAGGACCTGTGTATCTCTACAACAGTCCTTCTAGTGTCTCTACCTGTTCAATACAGTTTTACACAGGACATGTGTTTCTCTACAACAGTCCTTCTAGTGTCTCTACCTGTTAAATACAGGTATACACAGGATATGTGTATCTATACTTATCAATATAAACCACAGACTTGTGATTTAAAAAAAACAGTGGTAATTAATGTACCTGCTGGATGTTGTCAAAGGGGGACTCGGATGTCACACCAGCATGAGGATCCGTCTCAGTAGGAATCTAAAAGGGGGAAGATGGACAAAGATGAATCACTAAACATAACATTTTGCACACCAAGGGTGTTCTGGATTAACAAGACATGCATCTATTGAAGGAATGAAAATACAGGTATGATATTGTGAGTGAACAACTTAAGTTTGAGAATTCATCCAAGCATTCAGAAGAGAACAGTAAAACCCAAATAGTATTTACCCAGAGTTAGGGCTGGGAACACCTGTTCAATACAGGTGTTCATAGGATATGTGAATCCATACTTCTGAATGTAAAACAGTCCTAGTGTCTCCAATACAGGTGTACACAGGATATGTGTATCTATACTTATGAATACACAAGAGTCCTTCTAGTGTCTCCACCTGTTCAATACAGGTGTACACAGGATATGTGTATCTATACTTATGAATACACAAGAGTCCTTCTAGTGTCTCCACCTGTTCAATACAGGTGTACACAGGATATGTGTATCTATACTCATGAATACACAAGAGTCCTTCTAGTGTCTCTACCTGTTCAATACAGGTGTACACAGGATATGTGTATCTATACTTATAAATACACAAGAGTCCTTCTAGTGTCTCTACCTGTTCAATACAGGTATACACAGGATATGTGTATCTATACTTATCAATATAAACCACAGACTTGTGATTTTTTAAAAACAGTGGCAATTAATGTACCTGCTGGATGTTGTCAAAGGGGGACTCGGATGTCACACCAGCATGAGGATCCGTCTCAGTAGGAATCTAAAAGGGGGAAGATGGACAAAGATGAATCACTAAACATAACATTTTGCACACCAAGGGTGTTCTGGATTAACAAGACATGCATCTATTGAAGGAATGAAAATACAGGTATGATATTGTGAGTGAACAACTTAAGTTTGAGAATTCATCCAAGCATTCAGAAGAGAACAGTAAAACCCAAATAGTATTTACCCAGAGTTAGGGCTGGGAACACCTGTTCAATACAGGTGTTCATAGGATATGTGAATCCATACTTCTGAATGTAAAACAGTCCTAGTGTCTCCAATACAGGTGTACACAGGATATGTGTATCTGTACTTATGAATACACAAGAGTCCTTCTAGTGTCTCCACCTGTTAAATACAGGTGTACACAGGATATGTGTATCTATACTTATGAATACACAAGAGTCCTTCTAGTGTCTCCACCTGTTAAATACAGGTATACACAGGATATGTGTATCTATACTTATCAATATAAACCACAGACTTGTGATTTTAAAAAAACAGTGGTAATTAATGTACCTGCTGGATGTTGTCAAAGGGGGACTCGGATGTCACACCAGCATGAGGATCCGTCTCAGTAGGAATCTAAAAGGTGGAAGATGGACAAAGATGAATCACTAAACATAACATTTTGCACACCAAGGGTGTTCTGGATTAACAAGACATGCATCTATTGAAGGAATGAAAATACAGGTATGATATTGTGAGTGAACAACTTAAGTTTGAGAATTCATCCAAGCATTCAGAAGAGAACAGTAAAACCCAAATAGTATTTACCCAGAGTTAGCTGGGAACACCTGTTCAATACAGGTGTTCATAGGATATGTGAATCCATACTTCTGAATGTAAAACAGTCCTAGTGTCTCCAATACAGGTGTACACAGGATATGTGTATCTGTACTTATGAATACACAAGAGTCCTTCTAGTGTCTCCACCTGTTCAATACAGGTGTACACAGGATATGTGTATCTATACTTATGAATACACAAGAGTCCTTCTAGTGTCTCCACCTGTTCAATACAGGTGTACACAGGATATGTGTATCTATACTTATGAATACACAACAGTCCTTCTAGTGTCTCTACCTGTTCAATACAGGTATACACAGGATATGTGTATCTATACTTATCAATATAAACCACAGACTTGTGATTTTTTAAAAACAGTGGTAATTAATGTACCTGCTGGATGTTGTCAAAGGGGGACTCGGATGTCACACCAGCATGAGGATCCGTCTCAGTAGGAATCTAAAAGGGGGAAGATGGACAAAGATGAATCACTAAACATAACATTTTGCACACCAAGGGTGTTCTGGATTAACAAGACATGCATCTATTGAAGGAATGAAAATACAGGTATGATATTGTGAGTGAACAACTTAAGTTTGAGAATTCATCCAAGCATTCAGAAGAGAACAGTAAAACCCAAATAGTATTTACCCAGAGTTAGGGCTGGGAACACCTGTTCAATACAGGTGTTCATAGGATATGTGAATCCATACTTCTGAATGTAAAACAGTCCTAGTGTCTCCAATACAGGTGTACACAGGATATGTGTATCTATACTTATGAATACACAAGAGTCCTTCTAGTGTCTCCACCTGTTCAATACAGGTGTACACAGGATATGTGTATCTATACTTATGAATACACAAGAGTCCTTCTAGTGTCTCTACCTGTTCAATACAGGTATACACAGGATATGTGTATCTATACTTATGAATACACAAGAGTCCTTCTAGTGTCTCTACCTGTTCAATACAGGTATACACAGGATATGTGTATCTATACTTATGAATACACAAGAGTCCTTCTAGTGTCTCCACCTGTTAAATACAGGTGTACACAGGATATGTGTATCTATACTTATGAATACACAAGAGTCCTTCTAGTGTCTCCACCTGTTAAATACAGGTGTACACAGGACCTGTGTATCTATACTTATGAATACACAAGAGTCCTTCTAGTGTCTCTACCTGTTAAATACAGGTGTACACAGGATATGTGTATCTATACTTATGAATACACAAGAGTCCTTCTAGTGTCTCTACCTGTTAAATACAGGTATACACAGGATATGTGTATCTATACTTATCAATATAAACCACAGACTTGTGATTTAAAAAAAACAGTGGTAATTAATGTACCTGCTGGATGTTGTCAAAGGGGGACTCGGATGTCACACCAGCATGAGGATCCGTCTCAGTAGGAATCTAAAAGGGGGAAGATGGACAAAGATGAATCACTAAACATAACATTTTGCACACCAAGGGTGTTCTGGATTAACAAGACATGCATCTATTGAAGGAATGAAAATACAGGTATGATATTGTGAGTGAACAACTTAAGTTTGAGAATTCATCCAAGCATTCAGAAGAGAACAGTAAAACCCAAATAGTATTTACCCAGAGTTAGGGCTGGGAACACCTGTTCAATACAGGTGTTCATAGGATATGTGAATCCATACTTCTGAATGTAAAACAGTCCTAGTGTCTCCAATACAGGTGTACACAGGATATGTGTATCTATACTTATGAATACACAAGAGTCCTTCTAGTGTCTCCACCTGTTCAATACAGGTGTACACAGGATATGTGTATCTATACTTATGAATACACAAGAGTCCTTCTAGTGTCTCCACCTGTTCAATACAGGTGTACACAGGATATGTGTATCTATACTCATGAATACACAAGAGTCCTTCTAGTGTCTCTACCTGTTCAATACAGGTATACACAGGATATGTGTATCTATACTTATCAATATAAACCACAGACTTGTGATTTTAAAAAAACAGTGGCAATTAATGTACCTGCTGGATGTTGTCAAAGGGGGACTCGGATGTCACACCAGCATGAGGATCCGTCTCAGTAGGAATCTAAAAGGGGGAAGATGGACAAAGATGAATCACTAAACATAACATTTTGCACACCAAGGGTGTTCTGGATTAACAAGACATGCATCTATTGAAGGAATGAAAATACAGGTATGATATTGTGAGTGAACAACTTAAGTTTGAGAATTCATCCAAGCATTCAGAAGAGAACAGTAAAACCCAAATAGTATTTACCCAGAGTTAGGGCTGGGCACACCTGTTCAATACAGCAGGGCTCTCAAGTTTTGTGAGTGACATATCAATCATCATCATCACCCCCCCCCCCCCCCCCGCAGAATGAAACTTTCGGATATCAGTCGCGCGCAATTCCAGGATGCTTTATTTTCATTGGATGCTGGATTAAATCTTACCCAGATACAAGGTACGTTTTTATTCTGATTGGCTATTGTGGAGCCCATTTCTTTTTCTGATTGGCTGATAAGTGGCTCCTCACAGCAGAACTCCAGGGGAGCGCTTGATTCCTCCACGGTGAGGGCAGCGCGGCCAGCTCATGTTGGCGCTGCACATTAAAACATTAAATAACCAAGAGTTTTTTTCAACGTGAGAAATACGATGTGTGACGAAAGTGCGTGACACTTGAGAGCCCTGATACAGGTATACACAGGACCTGTGTATCTATACTTCTGAATACACAACAGTCCTAGTGTCTCTACCTGTTCAATACAGGTGTACACAGGACCTGTGTATCTATACTTCTGAATATAAAACCCTGTCCTTCTAGTGCAGGGGTCAGTCTTTGACTGCGAGAGCCATAAAGACAAATATTTCTAAATATATTTCATTGAGAGCCACTCTTGTAGGGAAAAGTGACAAAGTTGAATCACTAAACATTCAGTTTGCACACAGAGGCTGTTCTTGAAGGTGATGCAAGATCGTAACAGATCATCATCTAACAATGACCAGTCATTTGGAATAACATGAATTGGTGTTCAGCAACAACAATCGTATTCGTAAGTAATGTGACCAAAAAGGACACGACCATATTGGAAAAACTACTCCACATGGTATTGCTTGACTTTGCTGTGAAAACAGTGTTACACGATATTGTAAAATTACACAGAATAGCAGTGGTGAGGTTGAATTTGTAAATACCTTGCATCTCCATGGCCAATATGAATCTCCATAGTCGTACATTATCTCGTCGCCGGGACTGATGTCTTTTATGGCAAAGAGACAAAGATGTGGTTTTCCATTCACACTCATTGCTTTCATTTTGCAATTTGGGTTTAAATGGTTGTCATTGACAAGTCTCCCAAGGGAGTCGTCCTCTTTGGCAGCATCAACACTGAAATGACAAAGACACAACGGTGATAACAAACTGTAACAGTATTGATACCAAACACTAGCAATTAAGGCATGCGACAGGGATATTAATCTAAGTGTTAACTTCCTACAATAACTATTCCAAACATGTAGTGAGTAAGAAATAGCTGAGTTTCTATCACTAGGTGAATGACAAATTTAGAAAGGACACATACCATAACTGTTGTCCATTATAACGAAAAGAAAACATGAAAACTGCTTCTGCATCATTGTAGACTTTAAGTCTGTTTTCATGTTGATGTTTCGTTATAACTTCCCCTCTGTATTCAATTAGGAAGTCGTCTTTTCGAAATGGTTGGCAGCTGAACACTCCTCGACTTAACAAAGACAAGATGAGTTCGGAAAAGGGATGAAGTTAAAACAATAATTAAAAATAGACCTGTTTTAAAGACAAGTAAACAAATACTTTGGCAACTCACCTTTCAATGCATTAATATGTTTGACATCAAATCCATCCTTATCTAAAGACCAGGAAGAATAATATGCTGCTTCGGCTTTAGGCTTTACCTTGGCCCTCCGGGGCCTCACTGATGCCATAGCCTGCAAAGACCTAATGTTAATGATGTCACTGCACAACATGTTATTTGATCATCTACATCAGGGGTGCTCACACTTCTTCAGCATGCGAGCTGCTTATTATGTGACCAAGTCAAGGCGATCGACCGACGGGGGGGGGGGGGGGGCTAGTGAGAGTCGCGCGAGCCGAGAAGGATTGTTGAGGGGGGAGGGGGGCTAGTGACTTTTTCTTTGGTCCATCCCGATGCGCGCAAGCCGGTGTCGGAGCTCTGTGGCGCACGAGACGGCGGGCAGAGGACTGTTAACGCAACACGTAGAGACAGAAATGACATGCTTCTGCTGTAATGTGGCGCTATAGAGAAAGTGACGGGGGAGCGGGCCCATTTTTTTTAATGTCATGCGATCTACCAATACTACGCCGCGATCGACTGGCAGGTCGCCGCGATCAACCGGTCGATCGCGATCTACGTATTGAGCACCCGTGATCTACATGATGACATTAAAAATGGTTCAGTGTAACTATCAAGGTTTGGGAGACCATTAACCTCTTTGATCAATTTAGTTAGCCAAGCCAGTCATCTAACACTATATTTAACCATTAGGCCTACTCAGTCAGGCAACTGTAAACAACAACATCTAGTTCAAGCTTTCACAAGCTTCTTCTCAGTCTCAACCAGTCAAAACCCCTCCACCAAAGAGACACTGTAACTTTGCTAATAAATCCTAACATTCTTTTAATTTAGATTTACCGACCAAATCAATGCTGATGCGTCTCTAAACTAAGCTTGCATTAGCGCCACGTGCTTAACATCAAGCCAAGTTAGGCGTGTCACATCTGGTTTAATACACTTTCAACAAGCTGATAATATTATTATAATATATTTTTTAAAGAAATAGCATAGTCTAATAAATAGCCTCTTACCTTGACTTTCTCCTCAATCCGGAAAATTAAATGCCAGCCACATTCATAGGCCTGTAGAAAGGATTTTAGGACCGTACCAAAGTTAGAAAAAATGAGGGTGTCGGGGGAATGGTCTTTTACTTTTTGCTGATGGAAGGATTGCCATATTGTTGAACGAAACGGGATGGTAATGTTTTATTTATATATATATATAAATACAATTTCAAAATAAATAGTTGCATTGAAAAAAGAAAAAAAAACTTTATTTGAAGCAAAACTCAAATGGTAGTGGCCACATGCAAAAGAAAACCCCAAGTGAATCAGGCTTTTAACTGTCCTGTCACTTCCAGATAATATCTATTGTTGTATTTTGATTATATATGAAAATGTAGTCAAAATGCACAAACTAATGCAAGCATAAGAAAACATGTTCAAGTTTGTTTTTGTTAATGTCAATGGCATTCTTAGATCTCAGGCTCCCTTGCACCTAGGAATATCAATTACAATATACTACTGATTGTGAGTTAGATGAGATGCACCTTTATTGATCCCCAGAGGGGAAACTCAGGTGTTAAAGCAGTACAAGACATACTGTTTGAATAAATATAATAAGAGGTATATGCAACTATAACAATGGAAACTATATGATCATTAAATATGCAAGAGCCATTAAAGACAGCGTTAAGAGAGACAAGTTATGTAACAATGTTACAAGGTATAGTAAGAGCAGTAGGTCTAGTATACATAGATGAAAACTGTCTGGTGCGGTGGGGTGAAAGCTCAGGCGCAGATGAACCAAGCAGGACCGAGCTCAGGTGGAGGGGGCTCTGGGTGATCGACACATGAGGAGGGTGCTCTGGGGGACCGGGCTCAGGACAAGGTGGCTCTGGGGGACCGGGCTCAGGACAAGGTGGCTCTGGGGGACCGGGCACAGGACAAGGTGGCAGTGGGGGACCGGGCTCAGGACAAGGTGGCTCTGGGGGACCGGCTCAGGACAAGGTGGCTCTGGGGACCGGGCTCAGGACAAGGTGGCTCTGGGGGACCGGGCTCAGGACAAGGTGGCTCTGGGGGACCGGGCACAGGACAAGGTGGCTCTGGGGGACCGGGCACAGGACAAGGTGGCTCAGGGGGACCGGGCACAGGACAAGGTGGCTCTGGGGGACCAGGCTCAGGACAAGGTGGCTCTGGGGGACCAGGCTCAGGACAAGGTGGCTCTGGGGACCGGGCACAGGACAAGGTGGCTCTGGGGGACCGGGCTCAGGACAAGGTGGCTCTGGGGGACCGGGCTCAGGACAAGGTGGCTCTGGGGGACCGGGCACAGGACAAGGTGGCTCTGGGGGACCGGGCTCAGGACAAGGTGGCTCTGGGGGACCGGGCACAGGACAAGGTGGCTCTGGGGGCACCAGGCTCAGGACAAGGTGGCTCTGGGGACCGGGCTCAGGACAAGGTGGCTCTGGGGGACCGGGCTCAGGACAAGGTGGCTCTGGGGGACCGGGCTCAGGACAAGGTGGCTCTGGGGGACCGGACTCAGGAAGAGGGGGCTCTGGGGGACCGGACTCAGGAAGAGGGGGCTCTGGGGGACCGGACTCAGGAAGAGGGGCTCTGGGGACCGGACTCAGGAAGAGGGGCTCTGGGGACCGGACTCAGGAAGAGGGCTCTGGGGGACCGGACTCAGGAAGAGGGGGCTCTGGGGGACCGGACTCAGGAAGAGGGGGCTCTGGGGTCGGCCGGGACGGGATCTGAAGCCCGCCGGGACGGGGAACTGGGACCGGCCGGGATGGAGACGGGGCAGGGGTAACTGGCGCCGCCGACGGGTCACGGGCAACAGGGGTCGTCGGCAGCGGCGACGGGTCCTGGGGATCGGGGGTCGGCAGCACGCCGATCAAGTCACATCCGGGTATTTTGACCGTGCTTTGCGAGAAGCGAACTTCGAATTGGAACATGTACTCGGGCTACAACTGATGACGTTTAACGAGTCACGAAAACACAAGAACAGAAAAGTACACACAAGAACGCTGATTGAGAAACAGCCTGCAAAATGTGTCTCACCTGCGCACTCACCCACTTCATCAGCTTATTCTGTTCACCTGTTAGACACAACCATCTCGTCAGCTCTATCACTCACCTGCTCTTTTAGTGAAAGGCTTGTTATGTTCAGGTGCTCTTCAGAAAGATTCAGGTATTTTACATTTGAATTGAAATTGTCATTGGCTGTTTATATTGATGATTCAGATTATCGTGTGACAATGATGACAAGGTTGGTGGTTGTACTGAGACTGGTGGTAATCTATGTGTTATAAATAAGTGCCTTTTGATGCTATTTACTAGCAGAGAGAGAGAGAGACAGAAAGAGGGAGACAGAAAGAGGGAGAGACAGAGAGAGAGACAGTGTAGCAGCTCTCGCACCGTTACCCGTTGGTTTCCCCCAAAAGCTCCAAGGATCAGCCATGAACGACGAGACTAAGGTTCTGTTCGTGAACATATTTATTACCAACACAGCAGACCACAACACTGCGCCGCTGCTCACTCTCGTGCTGCACTCTCAACTGAGAGCTTTTATGAGCGCAGCCTCGGCTGCTGACTGATTGCTATCACCAGCAGCCGAGGCCAAATTGGAGACAGCTGCCACAGACAGAAAGAGAGAGAGAGAGACAGAAAGGTAGAGACAGAGAGACAGACTGAGAGAGACAGACAGAGGGAGCATGACAGAGAGACAGAGAGAGAGACAGACAGACAGAGAGAGAGAGAGACAGAGACAGACAGAGAGACAGAGAGAGAGACAGAGAGACAGACAAACAGAGAGAGAGAGAGACAGAGACAGCAGAGAGAGAGACAGAGGGAGAAACAGAGAGAGAGAGAGAAACAGAGACAGACAGAGGGAGAAACAGAGAGAGACAGAGAAACAGAGACAGACAGAGAGAGACAGACAGACAGAGGGAGAAACAGAGAGAGAGACAGAGAGAGAGAGAAACAGAGACAGACAGAGGGAGAGACAGACAGAGGGAGAAACAGAGAGAGAGAAACAGAGACAGACAGAGGGAGAGAGAGAGACAGACAGACAGAGGGAGAAACAGAGAGAGAGAGAGAAACAGAGGGAGAGAGAGACAGAGACAGCAGAGAGACAGACATATGGAGAGACGGACAGAGAGAGAGAGAGCAGGCCCATGCAAAATCATACACAACATTCTTGAAAAAAACCTGAACTATCAGGACATCTGACCGCCAGCCAATCAGAAGCTTCGAAATCATACACTGTGTGAATTATTCATGAGCGGGTGCAGTACCGCAAAACAGCAGCAGGAATTATGCTGATACACAAATTATACACAAAGTATGGTAATTGTGAATAAAATGACTTTTGAGATTTTGGTATTTGACCTCTATACCCATAGAAACACTTCTGCGTTGTTAGAATTAAAAAGATTTAGCAGGACACCAACCATGTCCTGCTAATACCAAATGTCCTGCTTATGTTGGTGTGTAGTCATACCCAAAGTCAGGCTAAATCACAAAAGCACACACACACACACACACACACACACACACACACACACACACACACACACACACACACACACACACACACACACACACACACACACACACACACACACACACACACACACACACACACACACACACACACACACACACGCCCACACACACACACACACACACACACACACACACACACACACACACACACACACACACACACACATCATTCTCCTTAGCTATGTTGCGGTGCACGTGTCTGTCTTTCAAGGCGCACAATGGGACACTGCTCGGGACATTGTTGTCATGCTGTTCGGTCGCCGTGTCTCTCTTTTGTTGGTTACAAATAGACCGCGTCGCATTAATGATACAAGAGGACGGATAGTGCCGTTAGGTTAGTTTATAGAGTTACAGATGGGTTGTATCCAAAATAAGAGAAATTGGGTGCACATCGTTATACTGCTTGGATTAGCTCAAAAATGATTGACACGTAAGCTTTGAATTAAACTCTATTTTTGAAATATGATCACAGTACAGAAACGAGTTTGAATTTTAAAATGCACAGAGGTTATAGTTCAATATAGTAACACGTTTCTTTATTTTCTTTATTTCTTTCAAGGTTCCTTAAAACAAATGAGTGTCTCTAATGTATGCTTTCCATGTAAAATGTCAATTCCGTGCGCTTGCGCATAAGCTGCGAGTCTATTTGGCTCAGTGCCATGCTTCATTCCTTTGACGCTGTGTCAATTACCACCACAACTCACAGGACTACTCTGACGTAGTCCTACAGCGTTGATTCAATTTTGCTCGCCTGCAGCACGCGAGCCCACAAGTGGTGTGAACCAATTAGATGCTGTTCGTTAGTCCACTCGGGGCAATTAGCCTCCAAAACAACCACCTTTTCTTCTTCTTTCTTCTTTCTCCCTCACTAACCTTACACCCTCTATCAATCCAGCAATTTCACTACATTCACATAATGTCGGGTTTAAACAAAAGAACAAATCTGAATGTTGGTTTTCATGGACATTTTTGGGGTGTTTTCAAGGGCAGTAATCTCTGGTCAACAAGTCGGTGTGGATCTTAACGCAAATTAAGTGAGAAGTGTTTGTAAATCTAAAAGGAGCTGTGCAAAGCCAATGCGGCATCAAAGGAGCTTAGACAACCAGCACAACAACAGGACTGCTTTGCTCTTCCTTTCATCTGTGTGTCGAGAGAGTATTTGCTTTTCTATTTGTAACACACTTGGTGGACAAGTGTGACCCAAGCATGTTTAAAACCTTTTAAATTAGGATCTCAAAGAATGCAAGATACATTCATAAGCTATAGGGTATTCATAATGTTACTCAATTAATTATTTTTGGTAAACTATAACATCACCAAGTTGTGTAAAAGAAGGAATTCGAGGAATAAACTGAGAAAAAAAACACACAATTGAAATTAGTTTAGATGACGCAACTCTTTTAAAGCCAACATAAACATTTTGTTTTCTGGCGTCCTCGGCTCGCTCACATGAATATCACGAAGAGCCGAACCCGGAAACGTGCCGTGGCTTTTATTCTGTTTTGCTTGCCAACTGCGAAACCTAAAGCATCATCACAGAAAATTGGTAAGATTGTTAACACACCTGGGTCCTACTCGAGATAGCAGCTGCAATCAGCCATTAAGGGTCCTCCATTTAGACGCTGCCTTTTGCTTCAATAGACCTTGATCTTGATGTTGATATGAGCAGGTTCAACAGACTCACAAGTGGAGGAGACAAGCCTCGGTCCTCAAGGATGACTTGAAAAGAACAAAAGGCGATGCTGCACATGGAATCTCTGTTCAAGTGAGGGCACTTACCCCAAAAGAGAATGCAATAGTTTTTTGAATAGAACTCTTTACGAAGATCTGTTGTGTTTCATATAATAGAAAAATGATCTAAGCTTATATTTGATTTTTTTGCACACAAATTAATTTAATTGTATCAAAGGTACCAAACCACATTTTTTTCTTTGCAGTAACAAAAACAAAACCTTAGGGGGAACTTCGTGTCCACTATGCTATACTAAGAAGAATAGAATAATGGTGACAATAAACACCTGATGGGCACAGTTTGGCTTCAACAATCTATAAAATAAGTCTTGCCAAATTCTGTCTTCTGAAAGTGTTGGATTGTGTTTCAAAATAGGAAATGTTATCATTGACTGAAAAAAAATCCAAAAATTGAAAGCTTTCAAGCGCAGTATTTTGGCTAAATCAGCAAAACATTAACAATATATATGAGCAGTTTAGAAAAAAATATATGGTGAGGCCTAAACTTATTGACAAAAATATGGGTGGAATAATGAAACGTTTTCAGAATAAGCTCAGAATCGAAGAGAGATATTATTAGAATTATTTTTGAAATGATGTCATCTTACAAAGTGCTGTCTTTCATCCATATGCATGCACACATTGAAGCACGTGGTCTTGCTTGTTTTGTACCTCTCATTTGACGTGCTTGCACATGTCCACAAGAGCCTCTGTGAGCTGTGCCGTCCCGAATTGTGCACATCTACATGCCGTGTATGTTTGTAACTACTTTTGCACAGCTGAGCTGGGTGACTGAGTGTTACCGCGGGGGGTCCATGTGCACCATGCCACCCCTCTGACACCAGGCTGCCATTGTGCTGCCGTCATGATCAATCATGTCCTCCAAAGACTGGCCTTGTTCAAGAGGGAGGGGACCAATCACACGCCTCATTACCCAGGCTTGGTTACTCCTAAGCGGAGTGGTCCCAGGACACCTCAGCCTGTTGCTGTCTGGAGAGAAAGAGGAAGAGAGCAAGTGTGTGAAAGAGTGTGAGAGAGAGAGAGAGACAATGACCTGGAGAGAGAAATAGTTCGAAAGATGGTGTCAAAGACGGCAGGAGAATGACTTCTGAATTTGGAAACCAAGCCCGAACGTGCAAAATAGTAGAGGACTAAGAAAAAGTTGTTCACCTTAGATTGTCAGATGTAGTTCTGATTCAGCGGCTGCAAGACAAATAAGTCAAGAGGTATTAGAACAGAACAAACCTTAAAGAATTAAGCTGCTGACCCCAAGAATGTTTGTATATATTTCAATCCCAACCACAAGTTATAGATACTGTAGATAAAGGCCCTCCCTCTTGCCCCCTAAGCAACCAGCCTCTAGTTTTTAACCAAAGGAGCTCTCATTGTTTTAAAATGGCTCCATCTGGCAAGGTTTCACTGACCAGGCCAGCCGTGGCTCACTCCCCCAGCAGCTGGCTAAACTGCCCAACCGCTTTTCCGCTTGGCCCTCGGAGTAACCGACACTCTCTGGTGGCTTTGCCCCTCCAACACACTCCAACACACACAATAACACACGAGGTTAACTGTCCCCCGGCCTGTCAGTCTAAGGGTCAGATGGCTTGAGTCGAGGAAGGGGAGGGATGGTTTGGTGGGTTGGAATGGGTGAAACCATTTAGCCCTTTGTTATTCACCCGAGACAACTGGACAAGTGGTTCAAAACATTGCCATGTGTACTGCGAGAGATTTGAAATGATCCTTGGAAATGATAAGGAAAAAAAAGACAAAAAATGGTCGAAATCTTACCAGCTGTGATTTAAAAAAATCAGCTCTATAATTCATCACGCATCTTCTTATTATAGGCTTAACTCAACAGCTGGCCTTGGAGAGTCTAATGCAGGTTTCATTATTTGTGCATGAGGGTCTACTCTAGGCTAAAAAGGCTGCCACCTCTGCCTCGCATCAGACCCTTTGAATATTGATATGCTAATGATGAACAACACAGGGAACAAAGCCTGACTGCTACCACTGGAAACCAATACAATGGCCCCTCAGACAGGCCGTGACACTTTTACCACCCAACATGTGTCCCTGGTTTCATGCTCAGACAATAAAGGCCAACAACATGCCCATCCATTTATATGGGGGGTGCTGTTACTCAGTCCAGACGCACTGTCATGGGCCCCGGTTGGTTACGTTGCGGTTCTACCATCTTTGTCCTGGGTGGGAAATATCAGCTTTTTAGAGCATTGATAAGCCACCGCAGAGGCAGACATAAGGCCTGCAAGGTCAGAGTTCAAACCTTTCAGGCAGAGCTGAGGCTTGACTTAGCTTGTCATTACAGATGTTGGCCGACTGTGGGGTCTATCTGGATTGCAGGTGCTATATTTTGGTATAAATACGTAATACAGAAAATAAATTATTTTTTAAGAGCTGACCGGGGATATGAGCTTTACATCATTATGGAGTTGCAGAGTGGAATGTTTTGATCAAAAAGAGGCAACTCCATGGTCAAGGATGCATGGCCAAGAGTTTGAGCTAGACTATTTAACAGAATCAAATTTTACACCAATTAAAATTCCCAAATATTGAATTAGTTGTCTTAAAGCTATCAGGGACAATGAGCTAAATCCTCTGTAATTTCTATGTGAATTTGGGTTTTTATTCTACAGTAAAAGGACAAAATAGACCATTTGTCTTCAGTATTTTCCCTTGTGAATTCTAATCCTGTCCAGTATGGATCGGTCACGTAGTCTTTGAATTGTAACAGGTACATTAAATTAATAAAACATGACTAAACTAAATAATAACAAATGTTCACCAATTGTATTTCTAAAGTACTATAGTTACAGTACTAGTGCTAGTTACAGTTAACCCATTAACGTATCCCTTTTTCTTCCGCCATCACGAGGTGGAAAGTCGAGAGACGGACGCTGATTAGGGACTGTACAAGGAAACAGTCACTTCCAATGATGGATGTAGTCATACTGTTGCAAAATGAATGTATTTATTATTAGTAATTTATTTGCAGATTAATCATACTCCATGTCAGAGCATAGCAGACACCCCGCCTGCCATTAGTATCACAGGGTCCGTTTAAAAGCGAACATTTATCATGGTCCTGCTATTAGATTCCATTATTGCTGAGCTGGTTGGAATCCAGTGAATTAGAAAACAGTTTATTGGGAAACTGTACCGATCATCCTGGGGTGACATGCCAATGTTTTTCTTCTGTTTGTTTACATTTACAAGCGTTATTGTTGTGAATGTGTTTTTCCATGACTTTTAGGAAGTAGAGCACTCCATTAGCGACGGCCGTGCTGCGTTGAGAGTCAATTGTCTCAGACTAACAGGCTGATGGCTAAAGATGGATGTTTGTGTACCAGGGGCTGGTGGACGACATGTGTTTTTTTCCCCCTTTCTTTTCCATTGAAGGGAGGGGGTGTGGGTGGGGGGTCTAAACATTACAGATAAGAGGCGGCCCGGCACACGCCTGCCTGACTGTCGTTAATCCCACAGTCTCAGACTCATGACCCACTTTCTTGGAGGAGCGTGATGGAGCAGCGGCTTCTTACCCTGGAGGAGCCTCCAGACGCAGGGTGGAGGGGTCGAGGGACCCCCCACCTACCCTGTCAAGACAAAGGAAAAGACAGACCCCTCTGGAAGCCAAATAAGAGGTTCAGGAACACTAATACCTCAACCTGATGCTCTTATCAATCTAATAAATAATTCAGAGGGCGTGCCGATTTGCTCTCAGTCATGTTAGTTCTTTTATTGCTGATTGCACCTGTTGATATTTTTAAGATTTACGAATACTACACTATTTGAGCAAACCTTTGAATAACAACACTGTCATTTTATGCAGATGATTTCACTATAATATTCCAAATAGAGTCAGTGAAACACATTGGCAAATATGCCTACTTTCTAAGCTTGACCTTCGTGTCAGATGGACTTTGATTCTTCTTGTTTCTCAACATTGGATGCTCCTGTCAAATTCATGGACTTTGCTTTTGTTTCCTGAATCAGCAAACTGAGAAACCAATGATATGAGGCAAAGACTTGAGCCATTTCCTAACTAAACCACTGAATTAAGCAGAGAGCATCCTTGAATACAAAGGAAATTAAAAGAACAGCTTCTTTACTATTGTGTCTTATCCCTTGAGAACATACGGAGTGACATCACGGCACGAGCCACTGGCAAATAGGTCAACAAACGATGCCTTGATGTCTCGGATCATATCACCATCATACATCTTATTCATTTATTAATCACTGCCCCTCCTCTTCCATTTTTTGTTGTTGAAAACATCTCCCCACGCAACACAACGTACGCCGCTCTTACTTCTCTCTTTATCTTAATCCCTAGCAGACTTTAAGTGTCTGGCATTGGGTCAAAATCCCAAACTGGAGAGGAGCGTGGTTGGAGACCTAATCCCCTTACCCATGGACTCGAGTTGCCCTAAATTCACCTCTCCCAAAGTAGGCCAAGAACAAGGAGCCACAACAGAGAGGCAAGCGGCTTCACGATGGCTCCGCGTTGTCACGCTGCCAGACAGACAGTCGAGAGCGACACACACACGCTGGACAGATGACATATAAGCCGGTCTACCAGGAGAGTACACACAAGCTGACACACACAGACACACACAGATGCTAACCTGGAAATGACACACACACACACACACACACACACACACACACACACACACAAACACACTTGCTTCCATGTTTCTTCTCTTGCATCTTCACAGAGTAGCACACAGTCTCATGCAGTTCTCGTCTTCAGCCACAGCCTCCTTTCCTATTCGTCTGCGGTCAGCTTCCGGTGTTCCACTTGACCCCTGGAAGGGAGAACAGAGCCGCTCTGCTCCTGTGTGTGTATTCCCTGTTTCTCCTGGTTAGATGGGAACTTTCTTTTCTTCATGCAGCGGCTTAAGGGAAGATAATGCCCTGTGTGTGTTTAGTGACAGGAGGGGCTGCTGAGTGTAAGCCGTGAACACAAATCAATAGTTTTCTAAATCACGTGCCCAATATGCTGTTTTCATCAACCTGTAAGCTTGTGCAGAAAATACCCGTGGTCGTAAATCTGAGGAGAAACAAAACTTTAAAATGCGCAGAGGTTGCCATGATGACATGGGTGTCAGCCTCAGTCATGTGTGATCTAAACATCTGCATTGTGGTTCCCACATTTATAGAAACGTCCCACTGAAAGTAATCCTCCCCTTGAAATCAGGTGGTTAGTTAAGTGAAGTCGGTCATGAAGAAAAAAGGCTGACAACTTTTTAAACATGTCAAAAATTCTGATGATTCCTTGTCAGTAAATCTATCAGATATAAATATTTGTATATTGACACATATGGCAACTTTATTCCAATTTCAGACCAACGGTTTAGCACGCGAAGAGCATCGACTGAAAGTGTCTTGTGTAAACCGTATTTTATTGTTATATTAAATATACACTACCGTTCAAAAGTTTGGGATCACCCAGAAAATTGTGTGTCTTCCATGAAAAATCACACTTTTATTTATCAAATGAATATAAAATATAGTCAAGACATTGACAAGGTTAGAAATAATGATTAATATTTGAAGTATTAATTTTGTTCTACAAACTTCAAGCTCAAAGGAAGGCCAGTTGTATAGCTTATATCACCAGCATAACTGTTTTCAGCTGTGCTAACATAATTGCACAAGGGTTTTCTAATCAGATATTAGTCTTCTAAGGCAGAGGTCCCCAACCTTTTTTGAGCCACGGACCGGTTCCGTGTCAGGAATTATTTTCACGGACCGGCAATATAAATGACGTAATAAATATGACGTCATACAATTATACGAAGGGCATAAAGTGCCAAAACTACAACTCATCATGACGCCGAATTAGTGTGAGCCGTGCGCTTGTTTACCTGCAACGAGCCGCTGATGGAGACGGCGACACAGACGTGTGTTTGGTCCGCTGCTCCTAACCGAGTTCTGGTCGCTGTCATTAGAACACCGGCAGAGTTGTTGTGTGAAATGTCCCCACCGTCATTTGCATCTCGAACACATTTTTTTCTAGCTCGGACGGGCTCGATTCACCGGGTGGGTTTGTTTACAAATGGGTTGCAGGTCTATTCTTTTGCAGTCGGGTCTTTTGTGGTTGGAGTACCGCTCAAACTCTTTTAAAAGCCTCTTCCACCCGGTCAACGTCTGAAACATGTAGAATATTCCGCTGTTCACTCGCCCACACAGCAGCGACTTTATCGGCCAACTTGAAAACAGTTGTCATTTCCCTGAAGTGACAGAATTCATTGAGCAGTTTGAATATGTTTTAAGATTCTTTGTCACTGAAATGTGCCGCCAGCAGAGGGTTCGGCGCGTGAGACTCGCCTGCAGCGATAAACCCAAACTTTAAGACTCCTGAACGCGGCTCAGACGTACACACGGGTGTATCCGGTCTTTTTTCAAAATAATAGATTTTTCCGACTGATTAAAAAAAAAAAACATTAAAACTGTATTTAGTCACTTTTTTTCCGCGGTCCGGTTCCAACCAAGCCGCGGCCCGGGGGTTGGGGACCCCTGTTCTAAGGCGATGAGCAAACACAATGTACCAGAACACTGGAGTGATAGTTGCTGTAAATGGGCCTCTATACACCTATGGAGATATTTCATTAGAAACCAGACGTTTCCACCTAGAATAGTCATTTACCACATTAACAATGTAGAGAGTGTATTTCTGATTAATTTAATGTTATCTTTATTGAAAAAACAGTGCTTTTCTTTGAAAAATAAAGTCATTTCTAAGTGATCCCAAACTTTTGAACGGTAGTGTAGTTACATACATTTGCATCTGACCCACTCTTTGTCATTAAGGAGCAGTGGGCTGCTGTGAAGCGCCCGGGGAGCAACAGGGGGTTCAGTGTCTTGCTCAAGGACACTTCGACATGCAACTATGGGGGGAGCGGGGATTGAACCAGGGACCTTGTACCTCCACCCATGAGCTACAGCCACAGCTCTTCAAACCTGTCACTTGTACACTTGTCCATACTGTGCCATGAAGTGATTGCACAGTAAGTCCTGCAGGGGGACACGATTCCCATCACATGGTCAGTGTCAAATTACATTAATCAGTAAAAAATAACAAATATATAAGGTTTAAGCACTGAGTCAGACCAATAGTTGGTATCTTCCAAAGTTACAGCCTTTTGAAGACAATAATTTCTTCAGATATACAGTCAAAAAAGAAATTTCACAATACAGAGAAAGCAGATTATGTCCATAATCAATGACATGATAATCATGTAATAATTGTGTTTCTTCCGACCAATAAGAGCAGGAAGAAGAGTTTTTAAGCATTGTTTAAAGATTTAATGATTAACAATTTAATTTCTCGACTTTTCTTACTGTCTGTGTGCGGTTTATGTACTTTATAATCTTCAATTTAAAAACTGTTAATGCCAGAGGAAAATAGACACCAGTGCCCCCTGTTGGTCACTAGAGAACATTTACCCATGCATGTGGAGTTTAGGTTTGCTCAAATAAAGTCCCACACGTCTGCATCACATTTTGGAAAAATGAGACCAACCTGAAATCTATATGCTCCTATGAGTGGATTGTTGGAGGCCAAAGTATTGTCTTGGGGATTGCGGTAAAATAACGGGAATTCAAAGAGGGTTAAGGATTGACTTGAGCTCCAGTTGGTTTCTCAGATGTGGGCTCATCCACTGCGTTCCTCCTTCTCTTCATCGTGTCTCCAAGCTCTCATGCAGTAGTTCCGGAGTAGATTAGGTCTGATTTTTCCATTATGCAAATTATTTTTTCCTCCCCCCCCCCCCTCCTGTCATCACTTAGTATTATTGAGAGATTGCTTTATCATTAGTACCAAGCTGCACATAAAATAGCCAGGTTTTAGTGAAGTGTATTGTAATGAGCCACACAGGCTTGTTGTCCATGCTTTCATAAATTAGAAAGCCCAGATGTTGGATAATTTTACTGGCAAGAGAAACAACACTGTAAGAAAAAATATGTCATCGTAATGGATTTATCAGGTGGTCACTGGGTAACATTGCACTTAGAATATGTGTTGCATATCTGTATGTTTTGTCCAAAAGAATATGAAGCATAAGCCAATTTTCATTGATGTCCTTACCTGCAAGAATTCATAGATTTCCATGACCTTCCACACCTGTCTGTAGTAAATGCTGATGATTTATATATGTTTGTTGTCTTAAAAACTTGACTTGTCTGCCTCTATTTATCTTTTTTTTAAACATTTATGTTCACCTTAATTCCATTTGAAAATAATTTTTTTCAAAGTATGCAAGCATTTTTTGTTTGCCTCACTTTGGACCTTCAATTAATTCTAGCATAAACTGTGAAAAACCTTCTATTTCATGAGCACAAAGCCAATCATGTTGGATTGGCAAGCCACCAGTAATTAACCATAACTTGTGTAACATAGTGCAGCAAGTGGCATACAGATGATACACACTTGAGCTTTTGCTACTCAGGAATGCTTCCCTATCCCTCTGAAATGACATTCAGCGGAGAGGTCAGAATCAATGGAGAACTGGTGTCTTTTCCCTTTATTCATGGGATCCCACACTATCATCTGGCCATAATCATGCCAATCATCTAGTATCAGTTTTTTTAGGATTAATTTAATACTCTCAGAAATAATCTACCAATAGCTTTCTGCTATATCTGGCTTAATTCAAACAAAAGCCCTTTAAAAGATTCCATTGCTTCAGCAGAATCCTTTAAAAAAATGGTTGGAAACTACTTGTTCCCAGAAGATTGTGTTCCTATATTCTCTCTCTTCTTTGTGACTGATAATATAAGCATTCTAAATAGGAAAGGGACATTTCTCCACTGGTTGGTGCACCTGTTTCTGGTAAAATGCTATCTTTACCTTCGCATTGAAAATGCGGAAGGTTATGTTTTGATCGCAGTGTATTTATTTATTTATTTATTTGTATGCGTGTTACTCGCATAACACAAAAAGTATTAAACCGAATCGCATGAAATTTAGTGGGATGATTGGTTATTATCCGGGGACCATTTGATTAGATTTTGGGATCGATCGGGTCAAAGGTCAAGGTCAATGTCATGAAAAGGTCAACATATTCTTGAATCGCATGACATTAGGTGGGATGATTGGTTATTATCCGGGGACCATTTGATTAGATTTTGGGATCAATCAGGTCAAAGGTCAAGGTCATGGTCATGGAAAGGTCAACATCTTCTTTTTACCATAGCACGGTCAATTTCTATCCAATTGCCATGCAACTAATGCCACAATGTTCATAATTCAATGCCCAATCTTGTGATATACGAAGGTATGCGCTCTACCGAGTGCCCGTTCTAGTTAATATCTTGTTTAGGGTGTTCAGGCCATGATCAACTACAGCAGCACCTACAACCCACTTGTTTGTCCTCCTGGTTGTGTTGGTGCAGTGCTACTGGTATAATTAGTGCTCGTGCAGTTACAGCTGATTAGGATGTCTCCACCTCTGGATTATCAGCACCAACACAGTGAGGACTGACCACTTGCTCAATGACAGAAAGTAGGAGTGTGTCAGAAAAGAAGAACAAGATGAATCCCCAGCTGCTGAAGACCACCTATGGCTCCTAATGTAACAATCACACATTAGAAATAGGAAAAATATGTATAACTCATTTTTGATGTTTTTGAAAGGTGGGAATCTGGATGCTAAGAAAGCCAAGGCTCCAATCACTGTTTAAGGTGCTTTGGAAATAATGTTCTCAACATCAAAGTGTGTCAATATGGTTAAAAAAAATATCAAAACGAATACAAATGTGACCATTGTGACACATTAAGTCATTGATGTCACATTAGGTCAATTATGTTCTTAAATCTTCACGTGTTTGGCGTTAAACAACATTAATAAAACAATACTATAGTGTATTTTAGAGTAACGTATAGATGAAGTAAGGCCCCCTTTCGTATCCGTACTGACTATATACGATAACCCTGTAAAAAACAAAACAACATTTTCAAGAGTACCTAATAGATGCAGGCAGATGGTTTTGTTTTTGTCAAATGGGTAGCATCACAAATGAGAAAAAAAATTTGAGTTGCTCAGTTTAAATCTGAAATCAGTTTACCTCAATCTCATTTTGCTTTTGTTGCTCCTTGCTGCCGTCACAAGATTCAACAGAGAAATGCGGCGGGAAGATTAAGGCAGAAACACAACAAAGCGTACAGGAAGAGAACCAAAACACTTTAATTTTTTAGGGACAACAAGATGAATGTAGCTGATTTGATGAGCTTATTATGTAAAATGTACAAGTAGGGTTTCATTAAAATAAGTGGTTTCTATTGCAATAATGTAAAAGCACTAAAAACAAATACAGTAAAAACATACCGTACTCTGAAGATTAGTGGCTGGTCGTTTGTGCTCACGGAACAGTTGTTCTTATAATCCTTAGTTTGTCAAAGCACAAGCTCTGAATAATAAATAATTTTACTAAAATATGACATTGACATTACAGTCATTTAGATAATATGTATACAACAGGATGAGTTCGATAATACTATTATTTTTTTAATGTATAGTTTATGCCAGTGATGTGATGGGAAGGATGGACAACATATAATAATGCCGAAAAATGATAATAGCAAATATATTCATAACAGATGAATGTGTGTGACTACAAATTTATATATGTATATATGCATATATGTATATATTTAGAATAACAATAATAATAATAATAATAATACGTCGAATTTATACAGCGCTTTTATAGACGCTTAATATTATAGAATACAATATTTATATTTGTAATTAAATAATTATTTAATTAAAAATATATCTATTTTTTAATAATGAATAAAATATGAACGTGCTTATTATTATGCATGAAGCCTTTTGTGCCAACACTGGTATGTGCATATGGGTAACTACTATTGCACATTCAGATAAGCAGACAGATGATGTAGAAGTGTTATACAATATAGAAAATAATATATACATGTATATAATTATTTTATTTATATTATAAAATAAAGAAAATCATAATATATAGATATATATATATATATATATAGGATTGCAAAGATTGTATTGTTGCATGGCCATCGCATTATTTACTATTTTACTGATGAGTCCATGTTGTTATATCCACTCTGTTTCCTTCCTGTCATGAACTCGTGTCTCTCTGAGACGCCACAGCGCGGACAGCTGTGTGCACACTACTGCAATACTGACCTCTGCAGGTGAACCTTAGGTACTGCAGAGACCACTTCATCATGAGATAATAAGCCTTTATTGAAACAGGAACAGTCTACTTAATGTTATGTAATACGTACATTTAGCATTTGATGTGTGGGTAAGTAACTCCACATGAAAATGTTTTTAAAATATATCATAATAAAGGGATAATCCTCTATTCCTATTAAATTAACTATAAGAGAACCAGAGAAGATGCGTACAAGGAGTCTCCACCCTCCACGTCTGGCCTCAGCTTCTCCACAAAGAAGAGGGAGGTCCAGAGGTTTCTCAATACCAATTATGGACTTGTGTGCTTTGGAGTTTGGACTTGGGAGTCCAGACTCTCAGGGGCGGGAGGACGCAGTGCAGTCATTCTGCAATTGGAATAGCAGCTTAATTGATGACATCGCCACCTCAGCTGTACTTGTGATTGTGTTTACTCTGGTTCTTCACTGTGAAGTATTTTCAAAGATTATTTTCAGGTAGATTCTGATTTACTGATTTCAGGTAACATGTAGCCGTGTTAATAGAGAGGCCTGGGTCAGATTACTTTGAAATGTGATACTTGCGTATACTTAGATATGTTCACTGCCTATAACCTACAAATGAATTCTACACATACAAAACACTATTTCTCTGCCCACATGTGAGTCAATGTGCAGTAGAGCTCAGTTTATCTGAGTGGCAGTGACGAGTGACGAGTGACGAGTGCAGCGTGCAAATAAGACGAAGTCTTGCACATATAGTCTCGTCTGTAAAATATTGCACCTTGGCATTGTGGGTTTTCTAATTGGACCGGGCAGATTCTCATGAGACAATAAGCATCCAACAAAGACTATCTCGGTTTCTATGGCAACCACAGAAACAGGTCAGAGGTCAGGGGTAAACCGCAAAACATCCGGTGTACAGTCTCATGCAACAGCTAAGAAAAGGTTACATGTGCCAATTTATCAATACGAATGCCTGTCAAACTTCCACATTATTCAACTCATTCAAAGTGAGAGTAAATGGACCCTCACACATGTATCATGGGTGTCAGACTGTTGGATGCTCAATGTGCTTTATTTCAATAATGCAAGTCAAATGCAGAGGAAGTCAAGAAACAGGATCACACAAGTCATATTAATGTAAACAGCAACCGGTCATTATCCATTAAATATTACAATACATGAATTGCACTGATTAATAGCCATGTGTACAATACTGATTGATTTTAAAGCACAATATTAGCTATGTACATATGAGCCCACCACACCCTATTTATCTACTAGCACTGTGGTAATGATGTGCTTTTGAGCTGGGCTTTAGCAGTGTCAACGGACACTCTGGACATGCTTCAGAGAGGTGTTACATCTGTAATGAGGGGGACAACCTCCCTCTCTACATGGTTCAAATGAAATGAGTGGAATATGGAAGTGAAACCTCTGGAAATCAACACGCTGCAATGGTTCCACACTGTACCTTTGTCCCTGAACAACCCTTGTTTAATGTGTTTTGCAGAGTACAGTTATTGCTTAAGCCCATAAACCACACAAGTCATCATAACAAGAATGAAATCGTAAAGATTGCACCGCCAAGTTGATGTGAGTGAACACCAGGCGTGGATTATTATTTTGGCATTAACTCATGAGTTTTGGCAGTATTTCTATATGCACTATTGCATATTCAACTTGTACATTTAAACAGATGTACGTACTTTCACAATTTGGCCTAAACATGTTACTCAACAATTAGATTATCAAAGCACTGTGTCTATGGATGGGTGCGTTGTGATGATTGTTTTAGAGTCAGTTAACATTCCCTCGGTTGTTGTGAGGTCAAATCCATTGTTTAAAAAGGCACCAAGTATTAGGGAAAGAGTTGCAAATACTATTTCAACAAGCAATGTTTCAGAAGAGCCCCATTATTTTGATAATGAAGACATGTATGTCATAGTCCTTCACTATTTACTGTGATCTTGCAAAATAATAACAAAGAAGAATCACAAAAACATCACATTTCCCATTGTCATCAATTAATGTGTGAATGTATTACAGTGCGCATGAATTCAAATTAACATTGTGATTTTCAGAATGTTTTATACCATGCTGGTACATGCAAATTCACTGTACTGAGGCCCACATTAGAGTAAAAGTACCTCCACATGTTTGTCCAAAGCTCCGTAAAGCTGATACCGGAGATGTCTGTCGTAGATCTAGTAAAGTGGTGTAACGCATGAAGCACGTCTGAGAGGTGGAGCACTTTGTCCTCATACGCTCCTTCCTCCTTGGAAACTATTTCAAAATGAGTTGGACATAGCCTTATAGTCACCATTACTGTCAATCCAATGTTATTAAACCACATCCACACAGCCGTGATAAAGAACATGAGCTGAGTTTAAGAAGTCTTAAGATAAAAAATAATAATACTGATTAAAGATGTAGAATTCATAACTATCATTGTTCCCTCTTTTAGTCATGAGTAATAATTGTCAGGAAAATATTTAATAATGGAAACTAGGTCTTTCGGATCTTTAATAAGAATGACACAATCATGAGTCCCAGGTAACGAGCACAGACAGACTTTAACCCAAAGGCACCTCAATACAGGTGATACATCTCAACAGATTCACCGATCCCAGAAACAGGCAGGAATGTATACGCAGGCGGGTTCAGACAGGAAGAATGAACAAGGATGGAAAGCATGCAGGCCGGGCACAGACAATCTGGAGGATCCCTGATGGAAATTAACCTACAGTGGGCTGATTAGGGGAAATGGGAAGCAAGTGAGTAATTGGGTGGGGAAGATCGGGTGGTGATAACCACAGGAAAGGGGTCACTGAAGGAAAGGAGTGGCAGGATCTGGAACGACATGACATGTAGTAACAGAGCAATACACAGAATTAATGTTATGATCCGACTGGAGTCTTGACAGGTATTTCTGGAAACCCAAAGGTATTAGCAACCTAAGGAGCTATTATTGAATGAATTGAAGACTCCATTTAGAAATATCTGGTTATTAGGCAACACATTAGATAAGTAATTCATTTTATGGTTGTGTGAAGAAATCTTTGAAACCAAAACATGTTGGGATATTTTAATGTTCGTGGATATTCTGCATGCCTGGCTGTAAATAAAGCCATGTTAACAACTCCTGATATTGTTGTTTATGTGGCTTAACTTTCCACCTTGCTGTGATGCTGAGCAGCTGAGCCTACAGGTACAACTTCTGACCACACCCACCCGCGGCATCTGCTCGCTGATTCATTGGACACATTTCAATGAAGAGGCAGCAACAAAAGGCAAACAAACATTGAGACACATTTTTACTGTTTTATGTGTTTGTGCACGAAATGTGTCTTGACCTGTGAAACAACACACGCATAGTTTGCCCCTTCTCTCACGCAAAAGAAACCCCCCCGGCCTATGACGTAATTTCGGGGGCGGGGCCGAGCGTTTTTATGGTTTATTTGCTCAATAGCTCTCTTCCTCGGCAGCTTCCATTGCTGTGGTGGATGTGGGAAGAGGGGAGGGGAGAAAGAAACTGTGTTGAAGACCGAGCGTAAAAAAAGAAGAAGAAGAAGAAGAAGAGGGGGAGGGGGGAGGGGGGCGGAGTGGAGGGAGTGACAGAAACGGAAGGGCAGAAAGAAGAAAGGGGCTGCTGTCTCTGGAGGAAGTTATTGAGAGGGGCCTCATAGCGGGGAGGAAGCAAGCTAGGAGGAGGCGGGCAGGCTAGCAGCGGTTCTATGGCTCAGTCGGCTGCTAGCGGTGTGGACCAGGACCTGGCCAGCAAGAGGCTGCACTCACGGTAGGAGCCCGGTGGGGGGGGGGGCGCCGGCGCACATGGGTGGGGTGAATGGCTGTCAGGAGGAAGAGGGAGGGAGCGGCGGAAGGGACAGCAAACTGGGAGAATAATATAGGCTGCTTCCAAGCCTCATTCCTGGCTGGGGTCACTGAGCTGCTGTGGCTGGAATGTACAGACTGAAAGGAGCCTGATCAGACGTGGACGTTAGAGGAGTGAGTGTGTGTGTGTGTGTGTGGGTTTAAACGTGCCATGTGGATGCAGGACCGTACCATATGTACACAGTCAGGAGATGATCCCATGGACCGGGTGCACATAGAGGTATTGTGTGGGGAGGTGGATTCGTGTAGGGAATGTGTCACTTTAACCCTTATTTGCATATTTGGTGTTTATGTCATAACCATGTTCATTTGCAAAGTTTCTTTTAACTTCTAACTGTCTTTTGATGGCAGTCCCAATAAAGAAGTATCAATAGTATTTTTTAAAATTATATATTCTTGTTGAATTGATTGATGTCATACAATAGTGTTGGAGGCCCATTATGACATTCAAAAGCATCAAATCCTTACTTGTGAGAAGTGGAAAGCAAATAGATTAGCTATTTCTGCTTGGGGAAGAAAACAAATTGCAAATTATTGACAGATTGTAATCATCCCGACTTGTCAGAATGTTTTTTGACAGTTGCACCAACTAGCTCATGGGCCAGTTGATCTGTTTGCCTTTCTGTTAAGTCATCTCTTGACACCACCGATCAGATATTGGTAAAACTTGTCAGAGTTATGCATCTTTGTTTTATATGTTGACGTTTGGGAAATTACTAATCGCCACAACACTGGTTACATTTTCTTAGTGTTTCTTGATGTATTTGTTAAGTCAGTCAACTCGGATAATTCAGTAACACCCACGGATTATGCAAACAATTGTAGGGAAATGATCCATCTAATAATAACTGCATGGTAACATTTTCCAAAGGAATGTTTGGTGGGGAGGTCTGTGAGTCAAATCGAGGTAATATGTGTGTAACTGTGTAACATACTTTGAGCAAGCACATTTTCTGCACTCAGAACTTTATTAACAAAGTAACCAAAGTAACCAACATATAATGCTAACAGAACAGATTACATCCTTTTTTAATTTGAAGCCTACTGTCTGTGGACTGCTGGGAATAAGTGTTGACATTTTTGACGTGACTTTCATAAAACCTTCAAGATTGTCCATGACTCACACACACACACACACACACACAACCACACACAACCACACACACGACAAATACTGAGTCACAGTGCTGGTCATGTTCATATTGCCAGGTCTACCCTCGGTGAATGCCTTTTCTCTATTTTACAAACCGATGGAGTCAATAGACGACCTTTCTGAAATGAGGGTTGGGTGTGTGTGTGTGTGTGTCTGTGTGTGTGTGTTTTGTCTGTAGCTGCTAAGGAAACGCAGACAATACACAAAAGGATATTTTTTGCGTGGCCTTTGTAAACAAACAGTCCTTTGGTTCCGGACAATAATTCAGTTAATTGGATATTGCCATAAAACAGTACCATGCTATGATCAGTTGAAACTCTGAAGTATTCTGAAGCATCAGATCTGATTCTGTAAACTAAATGTCGATCTGTGGACTGAAACTTTGGACTTGCTGCTTCATATAACCTTTATCCTGGCCAAGAAGCGCACTGCAGCTTTATGTCCTTATTTACATATACAAATACGTCTTAAATCAGCTAAAGAATTGGCAAAATAATCACGAGAAGGTATGATGACGTCACCTCATTGGAAAAAGGATAAATGCCCGACGCTGAGGTTGTCATTAGATCTTTGTCATGTTCTTCACAGAGACCAAGGATCATGACAATTGTTGCTTCCGAGATGAAATTATAATTGTTTGTCCCGAAATGTCGTTTTATGTTCGCCTGAATGTTTTCTGTCGTTCAGACCATATTACATGATTTTTCGATGTTAATATTGGTCCAGACAAAACGGGGTTATGAGAAACTGAATCACAAAAATGAAATAAAATGCAGTTTTACAAGCAAATCAGACAGAAGAAGAAAGTAGGAGACATCTCTGCTGTTAATGAAAGATTCATGCGCTGCAAGAGGAACAAACATTCCTCGAGAGTTTCTCTTTGGTTTCCCTGACAACTGTCTGTGGCACTCTGTAATTATGGCTGGATCACGACTCTGAGCACAGAGCTTCTTAGCAAAGCCAAGAAGTGTTGAACCCTGAATACATATGGAATAAGGATAACAACAACAAAGAGCTCCAAGAAATACATGTAAATCCAAAATGGGCTTATTTTTCAGAAGAAATTAATGTAATCAACATTTTATGATCCAGAATTTATTGGGACATATTTCATATTCAGGTTGTGGCTGCATATTGAAACTTTTCAAAATCGTACTATTTATTTGAATTAATATTCCTCTGATTCATAAAGAATATAATGGATGAGTGTACAGTAGCAGGTGTATATTGCAGCATTTCAATCACTGGGTCATTTAAATTGTACTATATAAGTATATCGAGGGCTGCAACTCAAGGTCATTTTCATGATCAACTAATCTGCTTTTTAACGATTATTATTTTGTAACTACTTTTTCAACTACTTCCGATAGCTTAAATGCTAGTTTAAAATGTATTGTTTTGTTTGACTAACAGTCTAAACCAAATACATTCCACTTACAATGATGCAAAGCACAATAGGGCTGCAACTCAATAATGTTTATGACAGATAAGCGGCTCAATAATATCGTTGTGTATTCATGGTATTGACCGGTAAACTTTACAGCCCACGGTGATGTACTGTATTTTGCTGGTTCAATCAACAATAAAAACACCAGAGGAATTCTGTTGGCGATACAACAGAAAGCCGAGCGGCTTCACAGTGTCAGGACAAACCTCAGCCCGTCACAGTTCAGCTCACACAACCCAAACCTGTCCAATGTCCTCTGTGCTGTTATGGGAACAACACTGGGATACTGTCTTTTTTAGACCACAGGCAGGCTATTATGGGATGGATGTCTTCCAAACAGACCAATTAGAGTGGTAATCAGAGGAGGAAATGGTAGCCTGCACTGCACTGATCCATTCTCACTCCAACCTCAAAGATGACAAGAATTATAGTCACTGTGAAAATCCTCTCTTGGAGAATAATCCTTGTTTTGGTTCTTCACATGATGACCATGAATATCTTTCTCTCGATGTTTATCTCTTTCTTCTCCTTTTCTTTCCGTCTACCAGTTAGCTCTCATACTAACCCTAACGCAGTACTTTAAGTTGACTGAATTTGATCGAGATGAGTGATGAGCTTTTGGCCTTTTCAACTGCACGACTCGTGTTTTTTTAACAATGTCGCCTGGCGCTCTGAAGGCTCTCCACCCTTTTCCCACAATCTGTTTTAAAGTTCAGGGTTTTACAATGTGGTCGTGGTTTACAGAGGCCCCTGCACCATCTGCTGCTGGACTCAGTGCCCCCCCCCCCCCCCCCCACACACACCTATTGGTCTTTCCTTTGCAGCAGCACCTCTGTAATTACCTGCTTCAACTTCATTCCTTATCACTGTCGCGCTCTCATGAGTACACCGACTGCACCGCGCAACCACCTTGAGTGGATAGATGTCTGGCTGCTCTGCCTTTCTTTGTCAGAAACATTTTAATCGTATCTGAAGCAAAGGGGATAAAGGAAAGAAATACCTCCCTGGCCCTCACATTCTGTGAGCCCCTCGAGGACTCGTGCTGAAACCCAGTGAGCAGCATCCGAAACGATTGAGGCTTGTTGCCATAACACTCGGGCAAGTTGAAGGGACAGAGTATTTCAGCTGATTGGTGAAAGGCATTTGACGTCTTCTACATCTTAGATAAGATTGATCAATCATAAACGTGTTTCCTCTGTGATCTTGTCATTTCATTGACCTTGTACCTTTCATCCCCCTGGCTAGGGCGGTTATCGACATTTCTATCCATTTTCCCCACTAAGCAATTTCAAAGTCGGAGGGTTTCCCTCACGCAGCTAAGGGTACGGCCTTGCACATTTGAAGGACTGTGGTACTAGTTCCATCCACTTTTTATCGTCATTTACTTCTTTCTATCTGTTATGGCCAGACAACTGTAAAGAAGTTCTGAAACTGGGCACTTCGCAGATGATGGAAAACAGGCTTCCGGACGCGCGTGAATTAAGTTATCAACATTTAATGGCAGGAAGTGTAGAACAAACATTCAAGGCTCACGTAAATCGATTCCCGGCTCCTCCGCCCCCTCAGCCTTCCGGCCTCGGGGATACCTGTAGAAGAGACCCGATTTCTCTAATCTACGGAGTTTTATACTCAATGTCACTGGCCCCGGTCAAAACGTCACTTCCGGTCAAGTCGCTAAACAAGTATTTTCACAATAAGAGTCCCGTCTTGTTATTGTCCGCATTAAAGTCACTTTCACAATAAAAGTCCCTTGTTATTGTAAGTCACTTCACGGAATTCAACCGGCCTCGTCAATCTATAATACTAACATACAGTCACTCTCATGCAACATACATTAATTCTTGCCATTTACATTTGCATAGAGTAAACATTACCCCTATGCTTCATAATACATTATTAACAATATCAATAGTCTCCCTAATATTTTCTATTATAATATCTTTCTATATGTATTAATTTAAAACATAAGACCTCTGCAGATGTTATCAAAATAAACTATTACAACCTAACACAACCTAAAAGATGTTTAGAGTACTTAAAGTACCAGATGAAATGGCTCTCATGGACAAAATATGTAGTATTGCCCTTAAAAAAATGCCCACTTGTTCGAACGCATTTGCTCGAGAGACAGAGCAAATTCATATATTTGTAATGTTTGTTTTTGCTATTTGTTACATAAATCCTTGCTGTCTAAATCCAGACTGTTTTTGGTTTTAAATATGAGACGGACGGTCTACTGGGAGATGATATACATTTGTCCAGCATCAGAGATTTCACCCTGCCTTTATATGTCTTGATATCTATGCTTCTGATATCTGTGGCTGGCTGTAGAAGGCCATTCTAGACATTGTATGTTGCAATTTATTAGCCAGGACAGCTTTATGTCAATAATGTATTTGTATATGATTTTCGCATCAATGTAAGTTTTAAGTATTAAATTCCCGGTATGAACCAACACACATTGTAGTCTGGTTACGACACTAGATAGAAAGTGATATAAGTAACGAGGGAACAATATGCAGAAAAACACCACCTGGGGGACACTGCCAAGGTCAAACACATTGTCTTAGTTATCAGATCAAAGAGGATAAGCTTCTTTCCAGCTATGATCTCAGCAGCTGTTTCAGAGAGCTCAGGACATAAGCCTTTGTTTCACTAAAGACACCGTAATGTGTCCCAGTAACGAAGGCACAGGTGTGAATAATACAATGATTGACGACTGAATTCCATGTTGCTGCTTCGGTCATGGGCTCCTGCTATTGTGCTTTTGTGTAATTAGTAACACCTGTGAGCGATCACAGGAGAAGCCCAGCTGTGGTGTTGAGGCGCCGTGTAACTGGCAAAAAAGGGAGGCAAAATAGTGGGTTTACCTAAAAGGTAAAACTGGTGCAGTAAATATAATGATGAATGGCTTGAGGTGTAGAGGGGACTTTGTTGTTGTTGGAAGGATTTGTTTATTGTGCCTAGTGTCACGACTTACTGACACACCTGAATGTAATATCGTTAGTGTTATTAGTTACAACTCTGGCGCGTGTCGTCTCAACGGCTCCACAGAGCAGGAGGAGGAGCATAAGATGCGTTCAGGTACAGTTACCACGTTCTGGCAGCGTTAAGTGCTTATAGCGTGTTTCTAAAGTTACCCATTTCCTCCATGAAGAATCCGGATTAAATACATTTATATTATTTATTTTAAGAACTTCCAAGTGTCTTGTAGTAGTTGCTACATTATTTGTCCCTAGACCATAGATAAATGAACATGGACATAAAGTCTAAGTCATACATTAGTTATACATCCTAGTGATGATAATTCAAATGAATTATGCACTTATTCTTGATAGTTATAGGCAAATAACCTCATCACTCACATTCTTATTTGTGCTGGTTGGTGAGCTAATAATGTTTCTGCCAGTGTCAGCAGATAGTTGGATTAGACCAATTAGTTCATAAATTGTCCCGACCAAGCAGGTGCAGATCCCTGGATTAGCTATTGTCTCTCTCTCTCTCTCATCCATCCTCTCATTGGAGCAACGGTCAAGCTTACACGTATTGCCCGGGCTTTGTCGTTGCCTGACTGTCGTCCTGCTCTCACCTCGTCCCCCTCAGAACACACTCCCTGCTTCAAAGCGTGACTCGTCAGAACAATGGATCTCGCTGTCACAGCTGAGGACGGGTTGACGAGGATGACCAGGCCGGAACTAGTTCTGTTGGGCATTGTGTGAACATTACAACAACGGACAACTTCCTGATTACACTCGGCTGTGTTCGTGAAACAAGCCCGATGTTGTTAAATCAACTCGCTAATCAATACAACTGTGACTGGAACTGCTCTTTCGAGGAATATTCTACAATTGCCTCTCGACTGGGATTAGAGGGTTCATCTTTTGAGATTTTGCAACGTTCTGGAAGACTTGAAAAGCAGATGTGATTTATTTTATTACGTTTTTGGGCTGGTGCGGGACTGTCTCTAAACTTGGTTAGTGTCCAGTTTTGCTGCAACATTGCCGACATTTTTCAATTTCTCTGAAGTTATTCGGTGAACGACATGGACTTTCCAACAGAACAATTCCATCTGAGCTCGCTATATCAGCTGCTATCACTTCACGTCTCAGCACAGCAGCATCTGCTTGAATGGCCCGCAGCTCCCTTTTTTGACCACCGCTTGTCTCGTTAACCTTTGCCCTCATGGCATTGGAGCCGTGTCCTCTGACCGCAGCAGAGACAGCGATGTGTAGACTGGTCCACTCTGGACCCCGACCTCAAGCTACGCTGAGGCCGTTAACCTTGGAGCTGCAGGTGTATGTGGACAAAACACGCACCAAGCAAAAACACAGGTACTGCTTGAGCACAGGAACAGTCCTGTGGGGATTTGTTGTTGCTTGGCAAGCAAGGTTTTTGCAAACCAAATGATCTTGGTGCACACTGATTCTAGAACAGGACAACTGGAGACGATTTGACCAGATGATCATGTCGGTAATGTAAATGACTTGAGTACCTGTTTCAATAAATCCTTTTTGGAATTACCGTCATGGGTTTGTCAAACAGCCTCAGGAGACGTTCGTATTTCCATTTTCCTTTGACTACCAAAGGGCTACAACATGCACATGTGCTTCTACTGAGTGCATTTGGGGTTGTAATATATTTAAGATGAACAACATTACAAGGATTCCCAATATGTCGTCAATATTCCAGTGATCCTTTACATAATCATGTGTGATGGCAAGGTGGCAATATAAAGAAAAAGGGAACCGGTATCAAATATATGGATTTAAAAATAAATAAATAAGATGGGTTCATATCAGTTTAAATGGAGAATCAGAGTCAGAGTTGTATACTTAATGGGAGAGCAGGAGTGTAAAGAGGTGTTTTCTTCAATGCACCGATGAAACAAACGCTCTTTAGTGTCTGCTCAAGCTGCAGATGAAACTACATATAGACCGCAGTGTCTTTATACGCTATACCTTTTCAATGGAGTCATTTGTGGAACAGATTAGATTTGAGGATAATCCTTGCTTCACTCTCAATTCTAGTACAGTATCTGGAATTTAGTGCTACAGCTAAATCGTAAGGCCATTATTCTGGATTATACAAAGAATCTGGGGTGTATACTTTCTGAATCCAACCCACTGACAGGTGTGTGTGCGTGTGTGTGTGTGTGTATGTGTGTTTGTAAATTATTTCAAAGGAATGCATGCTAGTACACACTACATTTCCTATGGTCACACACACACGTTTGGCTTGATACATCAATATTTTGGTACATCCTTTTTTTGCCTCCTAATATTCCTCTCGCATAACACCTGCTTTTTGATTTATTATGAACAAACACGTCAAATATTGTATGTTTGTTCTTTTTGTGCTCAGCATCTTTTTAGCCTTAACTCTATTATGCTTACCTTTCATACTATTGAAATAGTGTCCATCAAATACTTTAGTCAAAAATGTACTTTACATTTAGTCAGCGTCATTGAGCCAGCAGTTGCCATGGTGACAAAGACATTGAAGCGGTGTCTGGAAGATTCCATCTCGACTCGGCCTTTGATTTCTGGATACGTGTTTCTTTGATTATATTTCAGCTTCACAATGTAGGAGAGCAGAGATACACTTGGATGGACATGTTTTCGAACGGGAGTTAATCATCTTTTGTCCTGGTCACTTGTATGATGAACAATATTAGTTAATGAATTACTCTGATATATTTTCATAGAAATAATTACTATTCACAACATTCAAGATCTCTCTTAATCTCTTTTGGGAATCAGCTTGATGTAATCAGCTGATGATGCAAATCAACTTTTGTTTGAACAAAATCTGACAAACAAACTCATGTGAGCAGTAATGAGTGAAAAGTGCACCTTTTTTCAAGGTGCTCATCCCTCAGCCTCAACTGAGTTGCTAAGGCAACAGTCCATAGTTTTGCCGACAGACTTTGTTGTCATGGTGATACTGTTACACAATAAGTGTCAATATTGCTCTGCAACTCTTATTCATTTTATGTATTTATTTAGGCTGCTTACAATCCAGATGATAACAACTGAGGTGCGAGTCAGGAGGGGTCCAGAAGTCGTGGGTTTTTACAACGGGCCGACCCACAGCCCGGGGAGGGAAACCAAAGAGAGACATTGTTCTATCTCAATAGTGCTCAAATGTTGAGGTGTTCTGTCTTTCCCTCTGTGTGTGTGTTAGGATGGAGGCCTCTTGCTTGGAGTTGGCCTTGGAAGGAGAGCGGCTGTGCAAGGCGGGCGACTTTAAAGGAGGGACTGCTTTCTTTGAGGCAGCCGTGCAGGTCGGCACAGAAGACCTGAAGACCCTCAGTGCCATCTACAGCCAGCTGGGCAACGCCTACTTCTACCTCAAAGAGTACGGCAAAGCCCTGGAATACCACAAGCATGACCTAACTCTGGCCAGGTGAGCGCTGCCCCTTTTCAAGAGCTGCTACCTCCTGCATCGGACGGGTGGTTGAGTTGCCACTACTTGTTTTGAGCTGGTGAAATTAGTTAGTCATTTGTGCAAATAATGTAATACAAATGACTAATTTAGCCTGTAATATGCACCATGTATTAAGGCATGAGTCTTCTCTTTCACCTTTGACTGTTGATCTATTTTGATGTTAACTGCTTCATTGTTAAAACAATGTCTTTTTAATAGGGCCTTGATTATTGCCCTGTGGGATGAGATATTATTATGGACCTACCTGCTTTACATTTATGGAGTGGTACACATTCATTTATGAACTGGTACACATAATCTCCAAATCCCAGGGAGTTGGATTTGGAGATTATTGTGGCAATAGGTTACTGTAAAGTTATTTCACTAAAGGAGGACGTGATTTGTTTCCTTCCTACTGTGTTAACGTTAACCGTTGCAGACTTCAAACGGCTCTCTGCTCCCCCGCTGGCAAAAGTCCACCAAACATTATTTACCTGCACATTTCACCCACATTGCAACGCTGTAATGCCGGTGGAATATCTGCAAAGTTTCCCTTTGAATTTGAAAGCGGTATTTTCATCCAGTCAGCTATGAGGTTATTAGGTGTTTGACGCTTTGCCTCAATTGACAGGATCAACAGTAAACATCCGTATTTTGTTTTTACAAATGACTCTCTCCAGGCCTGGAGAAAAGCCGATACACGCTTATCCCAGCATTCAAACCCCATGACACCCAAACAAAAATTGAAGTTCATGAGCCACTGAGTGCGTTGATGTGTTGGTGCTTGTTTGCTTTGGTGGCTTAAGGCACTAAAACAGAGTGGCCACCTCTGTAGCTTGATTTCAATTAGAAAACATGATAATAGCTTCAGGATTTTGTCGAACAAAGACAACTTTGAAGCTGGGTTCTAGTTATTCACATCCCGATTTGGCTCATTTATACAGAGGAATTATTTAATAATGATTCCGCAGTTAGACAATGACAATTCCAAGAAAAAGAGAATTTCTAATAGCAACAGTCGACAAAACCAGCTGGATATTTAGCTTTCGTGAGCAGTGTGGTCCCCTGCAGTGAGTGCAGCTGGTTCTTCAGCAGGGAGCCGATCAGAGACCCCAGGAGGATTTACTTACATTACAGTCTCATCACGACTTGGAAGTAAGCAACCAATTGGACAGCATCTCCTCATTATGTCTTCTCACAAAACCTCAAGGGATATTGTTTCACTAAGTCACATTTACATGAAACAAAACACTTGTTGTTTTCTCAGAACAATAGGAGACCGCATTGGAGAAGGAAAGGCCAGCGGCAACCTTGGTAACACATTAAAAGTGTTGGCGCGCTTCGATGAGGCTGTGGTGTGCTGTCAAAGACACCTGGATATTTCTCAAGAGCAGGGAGACAAGGTAACACGCACGTTTGTTTTTAATTTCTAGAGTCTTGTTAAAAGTCTACATACGTCACATTTAGTTTGCTGCCTGTATTTGTTTATGTGTTCATTAGATCAAAACCAATAATTGAGACTTTTTTTGTACATGCAGTCATTTTGATACTTTAAAAAAAGTTTAAACGTTTCTAAGCATCACGAAAGATGGTATTTATCATCGATACTAATAATGTTAAAATGCTTAAGCATGCACAATTATCTTGAAGCAAAAAGAAGTGAATACATATGGGGGGGGGGGGAAATGACCCAGAAAGACACGCAGATCATCTTTAATATCTAAAGCTCGATCTTTAAGCAGCCTGTTTCAGTTTGTTTCTCCTTTCTCTTTTGTTGTTGTGTTGTCTGTGTTGTCTGATTGCAGGTTGGAGAGGCCAGAGCTCTGTATAACATCGGCAACGTGTTTCATGCGAAGGGCAAACAGCAGTTATGGGGCTGCCCCCAGGAGCCAGGGGACCTGCCTCTGGATGTCAGAGACACTCTGCAAAGGGCGACTGGCTTCTATGAGTATGTGTTGTTGAGTAGGGAACTCGTACAAAAGCACAGTGGTAGCTCTGACGGGTGAGCTTAACAGCATTGTGTGGTGTCAACATGGATTTAGAGTATAACTCCACAATGTTGATGCATTTAGAATATTTAGCTTTTTCAAGAAACCCTTACAGAAATGTTTCCCTTAATGTTTGATTCCGACTCGCCTCTGGCAGTTATTATCACGTACAATCACGTTCCTGCATAGCACATCTTGACATGTTTTTTTTATTTCACAATTTTTGTCCTGAAGAAGCAGTCCTGACTTGATTGGGCTGTGTAGCCTGTGTTTTTAATCAAAGCTACCTCTCCTGAGATCTTGCTCGCTTGTCTACAGAATAACATTTACTTGAATTTGGATTCATTGTTCCATTTATTGTCACAATCGGTTGACAACAGCCTTTTAAAAAGTTTTATTTTCATCCTTAAGGCTTAAAGAATATACTATACACACCTCTTATCTCCAAACCATTATCTGAATTAGTTATTTGCATTTCCTTGCAGAGTTTCCAATCTGAGATGCAGGTTTATCTCGATATTCTAAATGTCTCTAATTCATCGGCTTCCAGTGTTTTGGATCCCAGGTATCTCTGTGACATTTAAAGGACATTAAATGCAGGGAGTGTCATCTTGGAGTGCAGCTGCAGGGAGGGAATACCAAACCCAATAAATAAAAATGATGGCCGTAAATAAAAGCAACACATACAATGCCCTTTAATTTTGTGGATCGTGTGGTGATTAGTGTTGAGATGCAACACATTTTCTTTTAAAGCTGCAAGATTCAGAAAGCGAGTGCTAAATACATTATGATAGTTCACGAGAAAAATCAAAATCCATAAAAAACTGCCATAAATCGCTCCAGAAATGGGAAGCAGGACGGTTCTTAATAACAAATGACACATTTGGCATTGCCTAGATAAATGAAACATCATAAACCCATAATATCATATCCCACCGGCCCTATTAAAGACATTTACTAACAGTAACGTGGTTCATATTACAGGCACATTTTTAAACAGCGTTTATTGTGTTTAATAACTATCATAATAAGCATATCATTGTTTATCAATATTTTAAATGTTATTATGTGCTTATATCTTTATATTTTGTAATGGTGACACTCATAGCAACACTTTACTTTAATATAATGTACATACTGCTGCTAAATTGGTGTGTACTTTTGTCTGTAGGATGAACTTGTGTTTGGTGAAAGAACTCGGAGACCGAGCTGCTCAGGGGAGGGCCTACGGGAACCTGGGCAACACCCACTACCTGCTGGGAAACTTTGTCGAAGCTATCAAGTTCCACCGTCAGGTGAGACATGCAACATGTTGACCAGCATCATATTAATACCGCGAGATAGGCGCTATCCACCAGAACAGAGCGGTGACTTTACGTCGCCATGTCAACAGCCTTACATACAAGGTCGTCCACCGTACGGCTGTTCAGGAACTTTGTGGCTTGTTGTGATTTTGTGTTGGATTGCACGAAATGGAAGTAGAAATACAGATTATGAGACACAGTGCAGTTTTGTTTAAAAAAAAAGAGAGAATATTCTTTCATGGCCCCTTTTATTTATATATAGATATACTGTATATACTGTATATATATATACATATATATATATATATAAATAAAAGGGGCCATGAAAGAATATTCCCTCTTTTATATATATATATATAAATAAATAAACAATATATATTTTTATATAATATATTTTCAAATAATATATAATAGATTTTTTTTAACAAAACTGCACTGTGTCTCTTAATCTGTATTTCTATTTCTATATTATATATATATATAAATAAAAGGAGCGATGAAAAAATATTCTCTTTATATATATTTATATATATATAAATATATATATATAATAGGGTTTTACAAATACTGTGAACACGAACACAGCTTCCTGGTTGGTTTGCTTTTTCCAAACCGTGAACACACAGTAAAATGTGGTTTGCTGGTGCTCATACTGTGTGGCTATGACATGCAGGCCAGGGATTGTCCTCCCTGCAGCGACAGTTCCACTTGGCAGACTTCGGTCACGATCGTGTTCGACCCCTTGCGTGTGCTTCTTACGTGCAGCCCAGAAGCAAACCAGTGGTTACTTCCCTACTGAATAAGCAGGCTATTGTGCATTTGCCTCTTGTTGATAATAGATCTTACCTAGTTTACTTTGCACAGACTTCAGTTTTTTTTGCACATGCAAAATAGCCGACTCTCCAATTCACAGCCAGTTTGAAAGGATTTGCTTGCCCCTATTACCTTCTGAATTAGTACAAATAGCAGAGTTGTGGAGATTGCATGGGTGGCAGTGAGTGCAAGGACAGAGATAGAGGTGGGAGACAATATCGTGTCTCATTCAAACCGGTGTAATTGTCCTGTTGGATGCTAGCTAGGACCAGTAAATAAAACCGTGGTGAGCTTTTCAGTGGATCACGATCCACCTCACCCTGCAGCAACACCGTGTGACATCTCATTGAAAGAAAATGGATGAAATTGGTTTCTTGGAGGATCGGTCACATCCATGGCTTCATGCTCCCCATGTTTTCTGTCACTCTTCATTGTAAAGCGCTTTACTTTCCTGATGGGAGAAGCCGGCCTCTCCTCTCTTCCCCATTACAGATCTATCAGTGTGCCATAGAGGAGAGCACACTTCCCTTAAAGGGTTTGTGGAGAAGCTGATTGGATGCACCACCACCCCCCTGCTGTAGCAGCACATCTTTTCATGGAATCGTGTTCCCAACCGAGCTTCCAACATGAACTTGTGTAATTGCCTCTGCTTGTACCTTGAGTAAAAAAAACAAAACATAGGGCAAAAGTAAGGTGAAATAACTTGAGTTATAGCAGCTAACGTTTACAAATTAGCTGCTATAATTACAAGGCATGTTGAAGGTGTTGATTTGGTTTGACCTCTCTGCTCTGTCATTCACAGCGATTATCCATAGCCAAAGAATTTGGGGACAAAGCGGCAGAACGACGAGCCTACAGTAACCTCGGCAATGCCCTGATATTCCTGAGCCAGTTCAACACCGCCACTGAATACTATGGGTGAGGAAAGAGGAGAGTCTGACACCTAGTGGAGGGAAGGTGAAGTGAAATCTCCGCAAAAGTACAAACTATGACTGAAACATTCTGAAACATGACAAGAGAACTCTGAAAAACAAAAACAAAACCGTTCCGTGAGACTATATTTTAATGTTTTCTTCCTTTTCTTCTTCCAAACTCTCTCACTCATTTGTCAACTGACTTACCTTCGACATCTTCAATGTTTCCTTCACTCAATTTACTCCTCTGTTTGTCTTTCGAAAGGAAAACGTTGCAGCTGTCCAGGCAGCTGAGGGACCAGGTGATGGAGGCTCAGGCCTGTTACAGCCTGGGAAACACCTACACTCTGTTGCAGCAGTATGAGAGGGCCATCGACTACCACCTGAAACACCTGTACATAGCCCAGGAGCTCACTGATAGGTAGAATGAGCAACAGCTCTATATATGCATGCACACAGACATGCATGAGCAGAGGAATATCTTTCTTCACGCTTCTCTGCATGTTTATGTCTCATCAGAGTCGGTGAGGGCCGTGCCTGCTGGAGTCTGGGAAACGCATACGTGTCTTTACAGAACCACAAACAAGCTCTCCACTATGCCCGGAAGCATCTGGACATTTCTAAAGAAGTGAGACTTGCTGCAGTAATTCTTAAAAAGATCTTTGGTAAAGCCAAGCCTCCTTGCGTTCAACTTAATTTGACTCATCTGGCTCCGTTTGTCTCGCCTTCCCTGTCTCTTAACTTCTTCCTCAGATTGGAGACAGAAATGGGGAACTGACAGCCAGAATGAATGTAGAGCAGCTGATGGAGGCTCTCGGGGTCAATGAGAGCGACCTTTCACCTTCCAGTTCAGAGTTTGAGATGCAAGGTAACAGAACAACTTATTTTAAAGCTTTTTATTCAACATATAATGTGTTAAACAGTGAGCTTTAGATGTGCTGGTCGGCAGATTGTGTTCCCTTCAAAACAGAGTCTCGCTAGCTTTATCCCCCCGCTTCCAGTCTTTATGCTAAGCTACGCTAACTAGCTGCAGCTCCATATTTAGCAGACACTCATGAGTGCTATCAATCCCTCAAGGCAAGAAAGCAAATAAGTGTGTTCCTGATAAAGAAAAGTGTGCACACATAAAGAGTGGGAGAGTCGGGTTTCAGAGAACACAGAAAGTACTGTTTGTTTTTCTTATGCTCTCTATTGAATAGAGGAATGGAATTATACTTGAAAACATTACATTAGCTCTGTCTCCACTAATTCTAGATTATCTGACAATGTGACGGGCAGAGAGGCAAAGTATGTTTGGTTTTAACAAACCAGATTTATAGTCGTATAAAAACAATTCACAACACATACGCTCGTGTCAAAGGTCCACTGCTTTTAGATTGACTGTAAATTGAATGAAGTAATGAAATTAATTTGTGCATCTCCCTTTAGGATTTATTCTTTTATGGATTTTGTATGATCAAGAATATTTAAATTAATATCCAACTATATGTTTGGTAAAACAAAAAGGAAATCAATCTTAAAGGATATAATGGCAACTCAATGAACTAAAGACTGTATTTCACTTTGGGCCGCCAGTGGTTTATGTGCACTTATTTCTTTGACACAGTGGAAAGGTACACAGCTTCCTGAGTCAAGGAGATTAAACACCTGTGTGTGTGTGTGTGCGCTTGTACCAGTGTTTGTGTGTTTGAATTTTTATGTAAAAGTCTATTTGCATTCTGCAAACTGTGGTTAGGGGAAGCTGTACTTCCTCCCATCTCACAGAAATAGACAAACAATATCCTTCAAGCTCAAGAACATTGTTTACAGTTGGAATTTATAATGTCAGGTTGAGCATTAATAAATCCCACCAGAACTGCAGCTAGGAGGCTCTAAAAATTATTGACCAATAGTTTTTAGTTTCTGCACTTTTAACTATGTTTAACAAAAATAACGTGTTGGCTTGAGCAAGCTAACCGGAATAATGTAAATCCGACTTAATTTGTCTTCAAATACTAAAATGTATTATTATTATTATTATTATTATTATTATTATCATTATAGACTCCCACCAACTAACAGGGAGCAGCTGATATACAATGAAGCATGTAGGAACTGTTTAGTCTTTATGTGTACAGTCAGCCTGGCTTTTGTGTTATGTTCCCCCCCCCCTTCCGCCCTCCGGGCAGAAGTTTACACCCATGTCCTACATTTCACTCTCGGGTGCGGAGCTGGCGAACAGACTCCTATTCAGAAGTTTGGTTGTCGACCTACACCGCACCGGACATCATGGAGCCAATGCTGACCCAAGAATGAACAAAGGGCACCTCGCACGCTCGTTTTAATCTCAAACTGAACTATTTGAAGGATTCTTCCGTTGTGATATAAGTTGTTTCAACTTTATCTAATACTCTTTTTTTAAATTTTTTATTTTTATTTTTTTACTGTAGGAGCGAGACCCAAGTTCACCAAGCGAAACAGCATGGACAGTGTAGAACTGTGGAAGTACTCCTCAGACAAGGTGAATACCTCCCTCACACTGGGACATGCGGGCCTGTGGATGTGGCCCCACACGGCTCTCTCCTCGAAGGATTATCGACAGCGCTCTCACAACATGTTCCTCTTCTGCAGAACGGAGTGAACCAAGACTTGGAACGGAGATCCAAGAGTCAGCTGTCACAGCCGGGCAAAAGGAAAGGCTATCCGGACAGCCAGTCGTCAGATGAAAGGCCGTGGTTGGACTCTCCTGTCGACACCGATGACATCACTGTGCAAGTCCCACCCCCAGTGCCAGTGAGTAGCTTCAGTTCATTGTATTACTCGCTTCTTACTATGAGCAAAGTTTGCTCGTTCAGCGGTGCCAGAGAGAAGCTTCTTTCCTCCGGACAGAGCCCGGCCAGCTGTTTCCTGTCTTTATGATACCTAACCGACTGCATATCAACCATGTCACCCAATCAAAGAGTCACATCTTTGTTTTGGCTTCAGCTTTATAGTCTTTTCCACTTCCGTCCCCAGAAGTTTTTCATATTGACCTATTCAGATTTTTTTAAAATCAATTTCTTTTAATGATTTGGAACTGAAGCTGTGATAAATAAAATGTAAGTGTTGCACTTTTTAAACAACACACATCGCTGCACTCCCTAACAGTGTGAAGTTTCCAGAATGTATACAATAAAAGTACTCCTCCGTCTTTTAATTCAATCACTAAGAGCCCAAGAGAAGATGAATTCAATCTCGCTCCTAGAAAGCATCGAGGGGACTGACTGCTGAATTCATCCCACTCCATTTGTCTCCCTTCTTGTCTGTCAGCTGTCCAAAATGTCTTCAGGGCTTCTGCTTTGAGGGAAAAAAAAAGAGAGAAATTACAGAGATTTAAATTGGGAACACTTCCCATGATTTCCCACAAGGTTCTACAGTATTATGTAAGAAGTCAGACGCAGTGCAAAAGGTGTCTTCGTATTAAATGCCAACGGTGCTCCATTTGCCGTGAACTAGATTCTTCATGAATATGCCGCTTCACAGCCGTTGTATCTCTTCAATTCTGAGCCCCCACAGCACCGAATCACGCCTTGCTTCTGTGTCGATGCTAATTGTCGTAATCGGCAAGCTGACGTGCTCGAAAAGAGTGGAAATCACTGGGATGCGTAATGATAGCTCATCACGAGGGACTAGAAAGCCAAATGTTGGTGATCCCGATGACTTTGATGCGTTCCCTCTTCAATCTGTTGGAGCCATCTGTGTCTCTGTGAACTCGCTTTCCTCCAGTGACAATTGGGATAAAAACAAACAAATTGTTTTAGGGAAGTTCACATTCAAGCATTGTTATGTCTTAAGAACTAGTTATAGATCGGTGCCGCATTTCAGTTAGTAATTCATTCTGCTTTGTGTCAAGGGGCTGTAAGGGCTCACAGTGCGTGGTTGACAACACATTCTCAAGGTCAAACAACTCCCTTCGTTTCTAGATGTCAAACATGTCCCATGGTCTTCATCAGCAGTTCATTTCCATTTGAAACGTCTTCTCATGTTGGCCTGAAACTTGATAAAACGATCGACGACTTACTCGCTCAACCTGGAGCTTCCTGCCTCATCACATGGTCTCCATTAAGGACTGAACGTTTTCCTTTTATCCTTCCTGTGGAGTGAATACAGATATTTACACAATAGGTTAGAAATCACAATGTTGATATAGTCTAGTAAGAACTGCATCTTTTATTCCCCTCCTTTTTATTCTTCCCTTTCACACATCTTCATTTCCCTCTGACTCTCACTCGTGTGCTACCTTTACTTCCTCTCTCTCTCTCTCGCTCTCTCTCGTTCTCCTCACATGTTTCATCCTCTCTGGTTCTGTCCCTTTGGACGACTTGATTAATGAACCATTACAGAGAGGGAAGTGAAGAGACGCACGCAGAGATCACGAGGACAGAAACTGCCATAAGTCACAGCGGATTTGTGTGCAAAAAGCAAGTAAATAACAACAACACGAGAGATTTTAAGGGCATATCAGAAGATTTCCATTTTTTATGAACGGTATATTATCGAACTTATAGTTTTTTGAAAGACATCATTGGTTCTCGTCATCTGATCAGATGATCTCTGCTGGCTGCCACTGGTGGCATGCAATTTACCCATGACTGTACCCGTGCACCCATCTTTTAACCCCCCCCCTTCTCCCCTCCTCCCATTTGTTCCCAGCTCACCCCTCTGCTGATAATGTGACCTTGATCACAGAGCTGCTAGGGTCACCTCCCCCCACCCTGCTTTCCATAATGAGTTGTTTTCCCACAGTGGATGAACAGGATAGAAATGGCCTGCAGGAGAACCACACAGAGAGAGAGGGAGGGAGAGAGAGAGGGTGGGGAGGGGAGAGACACATTGGATGGTTGAGATTAAAGGAAGGTTAGAACAGAGGGATAAAACAGGAGAGGGCATTTTGGGGGAGGTAGTCTAGTAGAGCAAGGGAGCAAAGAGAGAGAGGGAAGTGGTGGGTGAAAGTAGGGGAGACAGAGGTGTGAGGACAGAGCGAGAGGGAAGGAGAGCTCAGAGGAACAAGAGAGAGAGAGGAAGAAAAAGTGCTGCTGGTAAGATATTTAATTGATGTTTTCCAGCTTGAACAAGGACACCAGAGGTTGTTACCGTCGTTCTTTCTTTTAGATCTTTAGCACATGGGACTGTGTATGTAGTTGTGTGTATATATGTATGCATTTGTGTGTGTGTATATATATATTAGTCTCTTTCAGGGAGTTGATAAAGTGTAAGTGAAAAGCCTTTTCTGCTAAGCAGTAAAAGATCAGTTTAGTTTGAAGAATAGTTTGATTCCCAATTTTAAAAAAGAGTTCTAGGGGAGAAAAGAGAAAAGAGATGAGTGAGATCGGCCGCCTGCTGACCTACTTCACATCTCGCTGCGAGGCAAAGAGATGTTAACTTCCTCCGCTAGTTAGTGTTACAAATGTTACATCTTTTTTCTGTCTCGTGGTTTATTGTTAAACTTGTAAATGGTGGTAATGGCAGCAGTTTGTCTCTAATATAAAAGCTTTTTGACTTGATTCTCAATCTGTGACTTTTTACCTCGTCTCCCTGTTTTGGCATCACTAACCGCTTCTGCAATGTTGTGTGTGTCTGTGTGTAGTTGTGTCTGTGTGTGTGTGTGTTTTCTTGTCAAGTATTAATCGTTACATTGAGTCCTCATCCATCGTTAGTTTAGTCGTTTCTGCTGTGAACTGACCTCAATAATGTAGTTTAGTATTTAGTTGTTCTTCAATAATGACTACTTTAAGTCTTGCATATTATTTTTTCATTGTATTTATTATATATATTAATATTTTATATGGAATATAGAGTCACTTTTGATGCTTGAATAATATTCCTTTATCTCAGTTTTATTTTATGAGTGACATCACTTTTGAGAGTTTATTGGTTCATTTAAAAGTTTTGCTCACAATTGCGATGCACGGCGTGGAGAACAACTCCAAAAAGAAGTTAGTTAGCAATTATTTAATCTTAGCTCTGCTGAGTAACAACTGAACATGTCTCTCTTGATCTTTGGGCTCATCCATATTTCTTTAGTGACCCTCTTCTTGGATCCGGTCCCAGGCATTTTAAATTCTGAGCGATTCAGCCTATTGTCGCACTTTTAGTTGAACTAGTTTCTTTTAATATATTTACTTATATTTTTTTATATTTGTGATTATATTGTTTTTGCTTTCTCTGAACATTTTAATGAAATTGTTGGCAGTTTAATATTTTCTCAGACTTTTTGGTTGGACAGCAGCTTATTCATTTATTAAATTTGTTTTAATTTGAGCTCAGAGTTCCAACTCAACATCATTTATTGCCGATGTCCTCATTTGGAATCATAACGGATTGTCAGAATATTTCCGCGCTGGTTAAACGGAACACATTCAGCATCTGCTTTGCCGGCTCAGCGTATTTGAAGCGAAACCATGTTTCGTGCGTCTGCTGTTGCGAAGCTTGAACGCATTAGCTCGACTGACACTGGATCGGGGCGATTGAGTACGACGGCACAGAGCGGGACCGCCACAGGCTGACTGAGGATACGACACACTAATCGCATTTAATCAGTTACGGATTGAATTATTGATCGGCCGATCATTGATTTGACCCATTTGCTCATTTCCATCCCCAGTTGTATTTATTTGGTATAACACATGCACTGCTTTAGTGTCACATTTTAAAACAATTTACATTTTTAATTACTTTTATATTATTCAGTCAATCAAATAAATAAATCCCAAAATGTAAAAATAAATTTAAAAAACCTACAACTATTACAACGCGGTGCTACGTACATACATCTTGTGTTACAATCAAGTTATTACTAATCAACATCTGTTGATATTTCCATCTGCTTTCGCAGGGTGCCACTATGTGGGCCATTCTCCACGAATACAAAAGGCGTGTTTATTTTGACATAACATGTTATGATACTTTACCACCTTCAGTATCCAGGCCAAGGGCAGCCCACGTGAGTTAATCAGATAATTCTTCTCGTCCACATGCTGGCCAACTTAAAAATCCCCATCGTCTTCATGCAGATCTGCAGATCATATTTCTTGTTTCTAGCAACAACATAACTAGGTAGTCCCGTAGGATGTGAGACTCGCTCTGAAACGTGATGTCCCCGTTCAGAGTGTCTTACCAACCTGTCCTTTGTCTTTCAGAAGCTGGGCCGGGACCCGTCCGATGAAGACTGCTTCTTTGACCTCCTTAGTAAGTTCCAGAGCAGCCGCATGGATGACCAGCGCTGCCATCTTGATGAGCCCGAGGACGGAGACAACGGGGAAGGTGCCGAGAACTCCGTGTCGTCCCTGAACGAAATAATCGGTCGGTTGAGAAGAGTATTCCCACACCTATAAGATCCGTTTCATCGGCTATTTTAAGGACACGTGAACTCCTTTTTGATCACTGGACTCCTCTCCTTTCTCCTAGATCCGGCCACTTCCACTTCCCCCCAGACTGAAGAGCTGTTTGATTTGATCGTGAGCTCCCAGAGCCGTCGTCTCGACGACCAGAGGGTTAATGTCGGTAACCTCCCAGGACTGAGGATCACTCATAACAATCTGGGACACTTGGTGGGTGAAGGAGATCATCAAGAACCCAGCGATGACTTCTTCAACATGGTTATCAAGTGCCAGGTGAGGCGACATTGTTAGTATTAGAATTGAGGTCGACGTGTCCCCGGGAACACGATGGCCGCGGTGTTGTCTCACGCCTTCTTCTCCACCGTCTCTCTGACTGCAGTCCTCTAGGATTGATGATCAGCGCTGCTCCCCGCCAGAAGCCGGCCCCCACGCCCCCACAGTGCCCGACGAAGACTTCTTCAGCCTAATCCAGAGGGTGCAGGCCAAGCGTATGGACGAGCAGCGCGTCCAGCTGCCCTCGGACGACCAGGACGAGCCGGACTCCCCCGACCCCGAGCCGCCCGGTGGTTTCTCCAGCTAGGACTCGGTGAATAATGCGGCGGGATTTCACGACAAAAGAAAAATGCAAGCGGAGGAAATTGAAGAGGGATGAGCCAACATTTAAAGACGGCACTGAAGGGTGAACTAACAAGATTTTTTTGTTGTAATAACAAGACAAATTCCATGTGCAATAGGTGGTGCCCTGTCAAATGTTGCTCGATGTGATGTGTTCTCAATGTGTGTTAATTTAGGAGGAAAACAAAGCATAGGAAAGAAGGAAATACATTTGGGATAACATGAAATATAGTACTCCATCTAATGCCTTCATCAGCATTTATTTTTTCAGACTGAAGATTGTACTCCCTGCCGTCAGATGTGTTCTGCAGAGGCACATGATGACCATAAAGTGTACGATGTAGGATTAATAAGCAGAGCGACAGCACGAGTCGTGGGGAACACAAAGATAGGATGATAGTAACTGTGTTGATGAACAACATCAGAGAAATGACAGATTTGCACTCAAATCTTAACCAGTTTTATACAGATATGAAATATAATGTATATAGCAGCTGTTCTTATCAAACGAGTCGAGCTCTGATCAATGGTGCTTCATCACTAAATGCTCGTGGTTCCCACGGCTCTGAGACAACTGGTGTTCGTTGTGCAGGAACAGTATTCGGGATCATCGTCCAGTGAAACTACTTTGGTCAGTTTAAACTTTTCCACTGATTAATAACTTTTAGCTTTTGACAAAGTAATATGATTCCTTTTTATATTGACACAGTAAACTATGATTTCCCACATACATGTTATTCATGTGCATTCCTGCATTTATATAAGTGCTTTTCCTCAGACAGTATGCTGTCGCCACGGTTACCGGGCAAACGACATGAACTGGCTGCTTCTTTTATCGATCCAAGAATAAAGTTGTCGCGAGGATTAAAGCTCCAGTTCTGTGTCCCTGCTTAGCTTTCAGAGGAACGCAACCTGCTGCCCATAATGTTCCCACCATCTGATAACAGATGACTGCTTACTGCCATTATTAGCATCCCTTAACATAGACATAGAAACAGATGGATAAGATGAATATGTGATATTTAACTAATACCATGAACAATATTGAAGCACTACTAGTGTGCTGCCTCCCTGTGGTCAGAACCTTGTATTACCTCTAAGAAATACAGAGTACAGCGTATTGGGGGTTAAAGGCAACGCCTAGGACAACATTATAATAATAATAATAATACAGGTATGACGATTCGGATAACTTTCCTCTGGTTCCAGTAAGGGTGTATCCTTTCAGTTCAGTGTATATTTTTATATATTCTTTTCCATAAAAGTTCCCAAAATCAGCAGGAGAGGTACATTTGAATCGGCTAAGAGTTTGAAACCTCTTGCCGTGAAGAGCATCTTTATAACGGTACTGTAAACAAACAAGGGTGTCGTGCATACCTCATTGTTGTACCTCAAAGCTCATGAACTGAGATGTTGAGTTCTGAACCAGAATGGATCGTGTACCAAGTTCACGTGGTTGTGTTCGATTCATCCATCTTTGATAAACAACACATTGGGAGCTAAAGTAAACATTTTTATTTTCCAGTTTTTTTTGTGAATTAACATTTTTTTAGAAAGTTCTTGGTACGCTTCAATTGTGTCTTTTGCCATAATTTGTACATATAAATATATTTTGTATTTATGTTCCATATGAGGACATGAATATGTCCCTTCATGCTTTTAATAAAATGTTTCTGATGTTTTTTGGGGTTCTATTCTTTTTTTTCTTTGTATAGTTTTAGCAACATGATGAATCGTGTCATCACGGCATCGTTACACATCAATTCATCTGTTAAGTTTCGGATTGACCCAAACTCTAATAGTAGAACAAAACTCAAGTTTTGTTGCATCACCATGATTCAATAATATATTAAAAGACAAAGACATTAATTCATTGTTATATTGAACCATTCCTTTTTCTGCCTGACGATGCTGTGCCTTTTTATTTCATTTAGCTGACGCTTTTATCCAAAGCGACTTCCAATCTTATTACATTCATACACTGTAGACGCAGCTACAGGGAACAATTCAGGGTGAAGTGTCTTACTCAAGGACACATCGACTAGGGCGGGGATTGAACCTCCAACCCCCTGATTAATAGACGGACCTGCTACCCACTGACCGATAGACCCAAGTCATGTCTAATTTATCTCAATTCTTTCTAAATTGTAATAATAAACTATTCAATCGCAGTCACAAATGACTCTTGGGACAATAATGACAATAAAAATTGTGCCACAACATAATATTTTCCCTTTCTAATAGTCTGCTCTTCTAAGTGCTGCATGAATTTTATCAATTTATAACAATGTGCACTGAATGACCTGAACTAATAACTTACAGTGGTGGTACATTCTGCGACAACCCCTTGTTTTCTCTCTCTCTCTCATGCCTCCGCCCTCCTCCGCCCCCCCCATCTTTTCTCTCCCTCCCTTCCTCTTTCACATCCATGGTCATACTCTCCTTATGTTTGTGCTTCCTCCCTCTTACCCAGAATGCAACACTAGCTGAGCAGGCTCAGTTGTGCTATAAAAAGGCATAGCAAGGGGGAGGGTGGGCTGCCGTGCAGTAGGAACTGTGCACAAACACACACACACACACATAAATACACACACTCACTCACACACACACACACGCGGGGATCCAGGGACGGCAGCCCCCTTGCACTGGGATCTAGAGCCACAGCGCGAAAGAGAGGTCAGTACAGAGGACAAAGGCTCCATAGAGAAAGCATGCAATGCCAGGGAGTGAGTCTGAGAGGGAGTGACACACACAGAGATGTCAGAGAGAAAGAGAGCGGGCACGTCGGCTTGATGGGAAAGTGAGATATCAGAGTGGAATGGTTCCTGTCATGTGGTTTCTCCAGAGTCTTTGGCTCGCCATGCTGTTTAAAATGGTGGACATTACCAGAGGATAAGGCATGTGTGCAGAGTGCAAAGGCATGGCACTCTCCACAGATGACACTCAATGAATGACATCATTATTTTTCGCTGACATCATTGATTATTGTGTGTTTTTTCCTCTTGATGATGCTTTGCCTTCACTCCAATACAATGTGCTCATTATCCTCCACCTCCACCCATTAGAGGCTGTTTCCATGCAGCCAGCCTTCTAAGTCTAATTCCTCTGCCAATGTTCTTGCCCGGTAACAGTCGTTAACAACGGAGTACTATTGGTTCTTGTCAGTAGATGGCACAAAGTGAACCAACATCCACTACCGCCACAGCTCACACAGACATTATCTGGCTCCATCCTTTCACACACATAATGGAATATCTCCCACCGCACTGACGTCAAAGGGTCCCCTGTTCTCCCTTAAAGGAACAGTACGCTCTATTAACTTGCAGAATGCCTTGGTATCGGTACACAGCGAGAATGTACGAACAGATCATGTGCTCAGTGCTTCGTTTGCTTTCCTGTTGCATCTCCGGGGCAGTCGCTGAAAGCTTTATTCCCATGTGCTTTTTGAGAACGGTTGACACGCTATCCCTTAACAGCTGAGTCTTTTTTTAGCAGGGCCAAATGTTAAAAAACGGTAATAAGACATGAGGGTGTGACGGGTGACTAACATTGGGAGGTTGGGGGTTGTGGGGTTGAATTACAGAAATTGCATGTTCAAATCAAATGCATCTCCATGTTTCAGGTATTATTCTGTCTTAACAGCACACTCGGTCACACAATATCATATTATCTATGCAGTAAGACATTCATAAATGTCAAGGGGAACAATGTGGATGAAATCCTACAGCACATCCACAGGGCCTTGTCCAGTCCCCACGGCTTCCCACATCGATCTCCAGTACCGATACTGACCCAGTGAAGCCTCGGTTGCGATATGTATAAGCACTATTACGCTCAAACAATTACATGTAACATTTCGCTGCTACAATTTCATGCAGTATTGAGTGCGATCCTCACACTGACACGCCCCGAGAGCCCCCTCTTAGAACCAGAGCACCTCTCAAATGCCAAAGAAGCACGGGACCACATGACGGGACCATAATAGGCCAGGGAGGGATTCCCAAACCGGCTCCCTGCTGACTCAGACGCCGGCCTCCGAGTGACATTTACACAGACGGCAGGGTTAAAAGGTCTCGGGCATAAAACTGGACACCTGAGAAGCAGCAGCAGCAGCAGCGGTGCTGAGGAGGGTTGCATGCGAGAATCAGAAAACAAGCTGGTAGCATTTAGTGTATTACTTTCCTGAAATATAGCAATGTGATATAACTATATTATTCCTCCGCTGCAGTCTAGCTGCAGTGAAATAAGTCGCCTTTGTAATACCGTACATAACTTAAAGCTTGTCGGGCAGTCGATAACATGTTTGTTTAAACAGCAGGCTTTGAGGGAGTGAGAACACATTATCACCAGGTCAAATTCAAGTCTTGAATCTAATCTAATGTCACACTGCCCTGTTTTTATTTCTTAGGGATTTCGTAGGGCTTAGCAAATATGCAGGGTGTAGACTAACCCGCCAAGACTTAGGGATAAGTCTAAAATCCCACAATTATACTCAAAACGTTTAATACGGCACCTCTGAAGATATTTGTAATTCTAACTGTGTGCAGGATGTTCTTTCCTTTCTGATAACCACGCCAAAATACTTCAATCCAAACCGGACCACGTAACCTAAGAAGACATTTCTTTTACATCTAGTGTCACAAATCTGGTTTCACAAAACTCCGTCCAGCAACTCCTCAGGTTACATGATAAACAAGTTTATATTTAATTAACCGGTTAGCAAAACTGGAATGTGTATACGGAAAGGTGAATATCATATTAGTAAACTAATAATAGATACAGATAATATAGCTAGGCCTTGTATATAACCCATACACATATACTTCAAATTCACACGAGGCACACGTTGACATTCTGACTCCTAATGTCAGACGGAAGTCGCTCTGTTGAAGAAACATATGTTTTTAATAAATGCAAAATTGAGAGCAGAATCCATCATCAGGTTTGGCCTAGACAACTTCTTAATAGTGAGTGCAGACAGAGGCGACACTTGTTTGCTTATTTTAGCATACGGGCACCTGTTTAGTTATTTAAAGGCACTTCTTTCAAACACACTCATTATCAACCCGGGGCACATGACACAGATAGCATTTAGTGATGGTATCTATTTACACATGCCAGAACCAGTGACTCCCTCCGTCTTCTCCTTCATCATTCTTCCCTTTAAGTAAGTACGCAGAGAAGTGTGAACAGGAAACCACACAGCTGTTGTTTTCTTTAGCTATATATACATATATATATATATGTGTATATATTAGGGCTGTGAAACGATTAAAATTTTTAATCGGGTTTATCACAGGTTTTTGTGGATTAATCATGATTAATCACATATTACCGATATTCTCGGTATATTTTGTGAGAACATAGAGATTTATGACAAAAGACGGATATATACATTTATACATTCTTCTATACAATGGTGCTGCAACTCAGCAGTTATTTAGCAGTTTTCTTCCATATGGAACATTAATACATCTTCATCCTAAACAGAATGTTTTACCCTCCTGTTACCTTTCGGGTCAATTTGACCCCATTCAATGTTTAATGTCGGTGTTCTTTGGGGTTAATTTGACCCCAGGCTGTTTTTCACTGTGTCAAACATATCAGAAATATCAACTTTTTTATTTATTTAAAGGGCTATTTAGGTAGTCAACAAACAAACATAAAGTACCTCACACTTAAACTTGGGAAACAATATTAATTCTAATAATTTTCTGGAGGTTTTAATTGCTGGGGTCAAATTGACCCCGAGGGTAAAATATGTTAGTAAATGTAAAGGTAACAGGAGGGTTAAACAGAGCATTTTCTCTTGTTTGTCAACCATTAACTCCACCATGATACAATCTAAAGGTGGACAGATTGACAAGTGACTTTTTTTGCTCGGTCCCGATGCGCGCGCACGGAGCTCTGTGGCGCGCCAGACGGAGATCGATAAGTGTTAACGCAACGCGTAGAGACAGAGATGACATGCTGCTGTGGAGATACGATCAACAACAGACGTTTAGTTTAATAAAAGAACAAAGACGTGCTCTAGAGAACATGTCAGGGGGCGGGCCAATCTCTTTAATGTCATGCGATCTACCGACACTACGCCGCGATCGACTGGCAGGTCGCGATCGACGTGTTGAGACCCTGATCTACAGGAAGTAAAAGTCGTAACAAGGTTTCCGTAGGTGAACCTGCGGAAGGATCATTAAACCACTCGAAATCCAGACTGTTTGGTGTCCTGGCTCCTCAGTGGTGGAACGAGCTCCCCACTGACATCAGGACAGCAGAAAGTCTCTACATCTTCCGCCGGAGACTGAAAACACACCTTTTCCGACTATATCTGGATTAAAACACAGATTTGCACTTCAGTGGCACTTAAATAGCACTTACTTATGGTACTTTTGTCGTTCGACTATGTTGAGGAAATGTTACTTCCTGTATTCTTGTTCTTAGTTTGTACTCTAGGTTGAAATGCACTTATTGTTAGTCGCGTTGGATAAAAGCGTCTGCTAAATGACATGTAATGTAATGTAAAAATGTGTTTGTAAGAAGATCAGTGAGACATGAACGTGTGTCTTGTGTGTGTGTGTTTTAGTATTAAATGGTTTTACGAGATTTACAACCGGAAGCAATTTAGAGAGTCCATGGTTGATATTTGATGAAGTATCGGATGATAAAAAACGTAATAAACAAGGTTTAAATGGCCTTTTCTGCCTTTGTGACACAGACCCAGAGCTTTTTTACAAATTATAGAATGTTATTAAATGCCGACATGAATAGACTCTGGATAAAATGAACATTTTATAAGATCGTCTGACTTTAAACAAATATCTGCTGCTTTGACCTCATTTGCTCTTCTTTGTCCTTTTTCTGTTTAGTTGGAGGAAAATATTCATCTAACGCAACAAAATGGCAGGTAATAAAAATATCATGCAGAAGATTGATTGATGATGATTAATGATGAGTTAAAATAAAACAGAAGCAGACTCGTTATGCTCTCTTGGACTCTACTGCCCTCTTACGGTGGGCTTTGAGATTACAGTAGAGGTCTTGCATTTAATTAATAACACACATGGTATAATTATAATGATTATATACTTAATAGCATTATCACAGGACAACAGTTGCCATAGCAACACTGTTTAAATAATGTGCACAAACCTACACTAGCTCACAACAAGCTAGTGGACCAGCACACACGGTGTAGCTATTCAACATGGAAAGTGTGCGTACCGCTGATTTAAAGGAAGGCCTTTCCTCCACCTTTGACTGTCGAGATGGTTTGTTCCAACAATATTTTATTCATGAATTTAGTTTGTAAATGATTAATTTTAGTCAGCCATCTCACATGTATGAACTCATAATTGTGTTTTTTTATGTGCTCATTTTCAGACAAAATTAAAGATGCAAAGATCATCTTTGTTGTGGGTGAGTACATCAAAGCGGCATTTTGTCTCATACTGCTAAAAATAAAACGCTCTCCTTTGTGCTATATATACCAAATGCTTTGTGTCTGTCTTCTTCAGGTGGGCCGGGCTCTGGAAAGGGCACCCAGTGTGAGAAGGTAGTGGCGAAGTACGGCTACACCCACCTGTCCTCCGGGGATCTGCTCCGCGCTGAGGTGGCTTCTGGCTCTGAGAGGGGCAAGCAGCTCCAGGCCATCATGCAGAAGGGAGAGCTGGTGCCCCTGGTCAGACATCTTCACACCGTTTATTAACTTTAAAAAGTTGTATAATGTTCAGTCTTCTCGATTTAGAATCACCTTGGAGGATGTAGTTTGCTGTGTAGTTGTATAATACAGATAGGTGCTTTTGTTATTTAGCCGACCCTCATTGATATTAATGGGGAGACAGAATCTGGCAGTATAATAAACTAGCAACTTCTTCTATCGGTAGAGCCTTATTATTGCAACGGTCGATCATAATGTCTCTTTTCAGGACACGGTCTTGGACATGATTAAGGATGCCATGATCGCCAAGGCTGATGTGTCCAAGGGTTACCTTATTGATGGCTACCCCCGTGAGGTGAAGCAGGGCGAGGAGTTCGAGAAGAAGGTGGGCCGGGGAGAGGGCATGAGTTTTTTTGTTGTATAGCTAATCCCCGCAGAACAATGACAAATTTAAAAAAAACACTTGAAGGAGCAGACTATCTTTTCATCCTGCAGATCGGCAAACCCTGCCTGCTGCTGTACGTGGATGCCAAAGGAGAGACGATGGTCAAGAGGCTGATGAAGCGCGGCGAGACCAGCGGCCGTTCTGATGACAACGAGGAGACCATCAAGAAGCGCCTGGACTTGTACTACAAAGCAACGGAGCCGGTCATCACCTTCTACGAGAGCCGCGGCATCGTCAGGAAGGTGCGTATGGCCGCTGAATGACAGCGGAAATTAAGAAAAAAATGTGATGTGATTTTTTTGTGATATCTAACATGTATTTTTATCCAATAGGTTGACTCTGAGCTGCCAGTGGATGAGGTCTTCAACCAAGTGTCCAAGGCCATTGATGCACTCTAGTAAAGCAACATAACTATGAGTTTGATTGTTGTTTTATTTTATCAGGAGAAATTTCACAAGGACATAACATGCACATGAATACCATACCCTCATCACTTCTTCCTGGAAAAAAAGAAAGAGAGAATAAAACTGAAGGTCGTTAAAGATCAACATGCCTTAACTGGGCTCCGACTCTAGCAGGAGGACTCTACACATTGTAGGAATTGATCTGCCTGAAGCAGCATCGGGAAATCCATTTGTGTCTTTCTATAAGTATTGATAAGTATTGATTCTGTTCTGTGCTAAACGCGTACGTGGATGCATCCAAGTGACATGTATACAGGAGGTGTCGGCCATCTCTTCACCTTCGACCATCTCCTCATCTCGCTCTGGGGAAAACCTGCACTCTTATTTCCCACTTTAACCCTATAGGAGATATAGATAAACAATACAGCCCTTTATAATTGTGCCATTCAACATTAGTAGAGATCCCCCACTGTGGTCAAACTGTATACATGTACATTCACACAACTTTCAAATGACTCATCAAAATCATACATCATTTTCTATTAATTCATTTATAACTATATTTAAAGCACAGAAATATATATATTTTTTCCATCAAGATGCACTCATGAAACATGGTGGTGTATAAAGTGGTGTATGTAAAAAAAGTAAAAAAGAAAATTAAAGTATATGGAAAAAACTGGTATTTTAATTGAAGTTTATGAGCTTCAACTGTCTTTTTCCAAGATGCAGTTTCCAATGACATGTAATTTATATCACTGAACTATTTGACTGCAGGCCGACTGACGAGTAAGTATATCCTGGACAAACACGTACACAAACACAGACACGTCACGGCTGAAGTGGAACAAGCGTTGCTATGCAGACAATATGGTCACGGTGCTGGAGCATGTAGACACAACAGGATGCAGGACACGCTGCTGCAGCCACAGTGCACTCCTGTTATTATAACCTTTCCTTTGAGCCTGAGATGACCAACATGTCTTCCTTTACCTATCACCTTCCTCTCACACACACACACACACACACACGCTTCCAGCTAGTCAAGCAAACACCGCAACAGGTATCCGGAGAACCCTCCAAGGAGAGCTCTGAGCATGGCTGCGCTGTGGGGATGAGGAAGAGGAAGACAGCTTCTGAAGGGGGGACAGGATGTGTCCATCGGAAAGTCAATCAAGAAAAGGCGTCTGTGAGCACTTTCATGAAGCCGTTGAGGATCCTGTTTGAATGCTAGGAATGCAGCTTTTACCTAATAAAGGTACAACAACAAAAAGGGGAAGAAAGGCGATGGCGGTCACGTAGCAGAGAGAGAAAGGAAGAGCCACATGTCTGTGAACGTGCGGGAGAGAGGAACACCATGAGCCGATGAGTGCTTAGTCAAGGCAAACAACACCGGCCAGACAGCACCGGACAAACAGCACCAGCCAGACATCACTGGCCAGACAGCACCGGACAGACAGCACCGGACAGACATCACTGGCCAGACAGCACCGGACAGACAGTACCAGACAGACATCACTGGCCAGACAGCACCGGACAGACAGCACCGGACAGACAGCACCGGACAGACATCACTGGCCAGACAGCACCGGACAGACAGCACCGAGCTACACCATTTTCCGGTCTAAAATTATCATCTCAGACCAAATACTCATCCAGGCATCATTCAAAGAAAAATATAAATCAGCAATGCAAAGGATTAATAAGGGACGATAATGGAACATGACAATTTTACAATCTTTGGATCATTCAAAAATAGTAGATGATCAATGTATTAACTTTTGAAAAAGAATAATCAACCAATATATATGAAAATAGGTGTCGACAAAAGAAGAATTTGTTCCCCCTACCTTTAGAGATAATCGTTAAATCTTTGAAATATTCGCTTTAATAAGCACATGTGCAAACAGAACCTTCTGTGAGAGGCTTCCAAGGCAGATCAATATGGAACATAGATAAGTATGTGTACTTATTCCAGCGACAGAGGCTGACATCATTACTGTGGCACGAGGCAGATCCAACATGTTGTCTGGTTACATAACATATGCACATTTGTTTCTGCTGTAAAAGGAGTGTGCCAATAGAATAGGAACGTCTGGTAGGCTAAATGTAACCTAGTTACGGAGTATCTCAGAGGAATCATCTGGGCTACCAGTGAGCTATCCGTCTGTAGGTCACATGGGGACATTCGCAGCTTAAACCAGGGCTGGCTGGTGAAAATAATTCCTTTTTAGACTGTCACAGACAATTACATGCAAAGTTGTGTCTCCAATGTAAAATTAACCAGGACGAGCCACTTAACGGATCGCTGGCTGCTTTTAGTTTCGTGGAAGGATGGGATGTTTCTCAGGCCCTGCCAATTAGCATGCCTTATGAAAATGTAGATGTACGTCACTTTGTGAGGCTGAGAGGCCTCTGTTCATCATCCAGGTTCTGTTTCGGATATTAGCGCTGCAATGGAATGCGTCAGATCACCCCCTTGGAGGACGATAAGGAAACGAGAAAGCTGGCACATACACTTTATTCTCTTTCTCTCCGCCGCTGTAGACGGCGGAGGGCTGGCTGGCTGGCACCACTGAGACCCAGTGGCACCGTGCGGGAACCGACGTCAACCCGCGATGAAAGACGATGGCCGATTGTTTCCTGTTATTGAAACACTACTCATGGGTGTGGGTGGAGAGTAGAGGATAGGCTCCACGATACAAGTGGGAAGCCAGTGAAAGAGAGTGCTACTGTGCATATGTCAGCCTGAGATGTAATGAAGTACCTTGAATACTTTGAACGCTTGCCAACTGTGACATATGCTCCAGCATCTTAGTAGTCATGTCGACTATTAGAGGAAGGTAGTGCAATTTGTCTCTACTTATTGTAGTATCCCATGTGCATTTATTTGTTCTCGCCGCCTGAAGGAATGCGGTCAAGGCGAGTTCACAGAGCCAATAAGCCGAACATCAAGTAGTCTCAGAAAACTCTATGTCCACTCCATCTGTTGCAATGCACCATGGGATTGTAACACTCTTACATGTAAATTAGTCCAATTAGTCGTTAGGCACTCATGATACGCAATCATGGATGAACCAGATTAAGCCTGTTGAGTGGCGACAGTTCGAGTGCCCATTAAAATCAATTTGAAATGATTGTGGCAGACACTATCCTCTACATGTGAATTATTTGCTAAATTTGAGCAGTTTAATGCTTAATTAAAGTGCGTATTTATACACTGGATAGCTTTTTAAATGTCTGCTCCAAAGAAATATTGATTTGTTTGTGAGATTACATCATGTCCTGGTTGAGGCCACTACAGAGATCGAATTAGAGCCATGGCACCAGCTGTGACAATGTTTCTCATTACTTTGCACCTTCGTGATTTAACATATTTCACTAAATCTGTAACGAGCTGTTTTTGTTTTGTCCTGCAACTGCACTTGGTTCCTGTGATGTCCAGATACAGTTTCTTCCTGAAAAACAAAAATTCCATACATAGCCAAGAAGACTTCAAAGACTCCTTTCAACTCCACCCCCCCCCCCCCCCTTCCAAAATCAGGATTAGGAAAACATGTAACTAAAAACAACTTGACTTTGTTTTGAACCGACTTTAGAAGATTATGGAGAGAGAGCTCGGTGCCAGTGTTGCTGGTACAACACATGACACACACATGTGGAGCAAAATCAGAGCGAGAGAGAGAGAAGGGAAAAACAGAGTTGCTGTTTGATCAATTTGGTTTGCTACTGCAGTTTTGTTATTATTATTATATAGGCTTTTATGGCATTGTTGAAGTACAGTCCATACATTTGTTTTTCTTCTCTCTTACTCCTTCTGCCAATAGACAGTGTGGGAAGTTGATTTCACAGGATGATGACTCTTCTGAGTCTGTTCGGTACAGAAAGGATGTTATGTCTACGCTTTGTTCCACTCAATTTCTCCTTACAAAGTACCAGTTGTGTGCGGTACTGTATATAAAATGCTGTTCCTTTAAAGACATTTTTAAAAACATTTTATCAGGATAAATCTATTTAATTTAATGTGACATATGGAAACAACTTATGATATGAAACAAACATTTCCAAATCTGCTCCCAGTGAGGGGTTGTTGGTCAGATCAGTACACACACCATTAACATTTAGTGAGTTCAAAGTAACAGCCGCACAGGTGATTTCACTTATTTGGGTTGATTGGACCTCCTCGCCACTAATTAGAATAACTGAAAACACCTGTGTTAGTGTGGAAAGTCTTCTGTGAAAGACACGTTTACGCTTAAATAAGGACTCAAATGGGGCTCATTGTAAAAATATAATGGGTTTAAGATTTTATAGTATGTAACTAAAACAGCTATTTGTATCTCACAGGTATACATCGCTGTTTTAGTGTCTATTGCTTTTTCAAATTATATTTGTCTAGCTTGACCACAACATTACTTTACATGGGCATTTTCTCTCACTACATGTAGAATGAATATAACAAAACATTTGTGACAACAATGTTAGGATATTACTACGAGTGACTCATGTTCTGTTGGAAACGGTTTGATGACACATTATAATGTTATGACTGGTCAAGTGTCAATTGATAAGTCATGTTCTTTGTGCTTGAATTGTAGTCACCCTAATAATTGTAATGTTGCCACACAATTTGTTAAAAGAGAATGTATTCAGTGAAAAATCAGAAACATGTTGATTTTCACTCATTATCATCATCATTCTGTGGCTCAATTTGAGCTTTAAATGTATTAAAGTGAGGTTGTATGAGGTAGTCCCGTGTGTATAAAGAAGATGGCTTTCGGTATGCCGCTGATTTAAAGAAGCACTACTGCTAGAAGTCGCTCTCAGCTGAGCTCGCCCCCTGACCTCCGATCACCGCTCAGTTAAACAACGTTCGCTCTTGTCAGCGCTGTTGCCTTAGTTTTCACTGTTAGCACCGTTAACCGCGAACCGCCAGCTCAGCCGTTGCCATGTTGAGAACTGTGTGGAGATATACTCTGTGTTTTAAATGTATCACACGTAAGATTGTCTGTAAAGTCTCTATCTATTGCAGAATGAGGTGACACATGCCTTTTACATTTACAGTATTGTGTGTCTGAGTGTCTGTGGCGGCAAACTGGGAAAAATCACAAGCGGTGCACACTGTTTGGATCTCTGAAACATGTGATCCAAAAACACACACGCAATAAAGGCAACAGTTTATCACCACATTTCAAGATTGATATTGAGGCAGCACTTTGTGTGTTGCCCAATATTAAACAAAGAGATGTTACATAGCATTGTATTACTGTAAATTAATTTATACTTTTTTATTTAAAAAAAGAAATAATTTAGCAATATCACCTCGAGAGCTGGAGTTTAGCGACAGGTAACACACAGACATAGTGTGGACAGTGTTTTTATAAAAACAAAAGAAACATGTATATATATATATATATATATATATATATATACACACACATATATATATATAGTAAAAGGCTACTATAGACTCCTGGATAAAGACTGTAGCTGAAGAATAAATGAACCAAGGCTGTTGTTAAATATTAAATAAAAAGTGACAATAATAACTTTGAGATGCAAAGCTATGTTTAACACACTCTGGGTTGACCAGACAAGACAATGCAAAGACAGGGGAAATAGCCCGATTGTTACTGGGGAAAGAAAAGAAAAAAAGGCCGGTGGGAGGGGTACAAAAGGAAATCTGCACCGCCCAGGCTGCTCAAAGTTAGGAAAGTCCTGACATCTCTACATCGGCCACATCTTTGCCCGTGGATTATAAAGCCTACTTCACTCAAGAAAGCACCCCGAGCCGAAAAAGTAAGTTTGGTGGTTCATAACTTTGCTTTAAGTCTCTCTCTTATTGCCACAGGGACGTGTGGTCGGTGTGTACTTCCGGTCTAGGGGGCAGTAATGTAGCCATGCGCTTTCCTCGACCAGTCCGTGTTGTGTCTGTTCTGCAATGATTAGCTCCGCTGGAATAACGGGAGGAAGCTTAGAATTAGATTCGTGAAAATATGGAGTCAAGGACAAAAAGGCCGATGCGTGGCATGGAAGGGATCTACTGTCACATTACTGTTGTGCCTTGTTCATCCCATCCTCTGTCGTTATTACGTGTTTATTGGTGCGCTCGTTTCACCAGTTAAGTCTATTTATGGGTTCGCGTAAAGTACACTTTTAGTGATGATGTTGCGCGTTAAAGAGCGCGTTTCTCTCGCAGTGAGAAAGAAGTGCGCGGAAATAACGTGACTGTTTTCCTTTGGAAGTGCATACACAGTTTACACAGGCTCTTCCTTTCCCTCCATATGAATCATACAACAAGAGCAGTCTCCTCCTTATCTGATCTCGGCATTGTGATATTATTTAAAGAAAGCGATGCCGTCGTGCTTCCTGAAACAGTGCGCCAGAAGCGACTGACCACCAGATAACCCTCGGGTTCAGACCCTCATTGTCCACCAGGAAGGCGACGGCAATTATTTTCGGGTTGTCTCGTGGGGAGGGAGGGGGGATGCGGGGGGGGACATCCTGTCATCTCACTGAAGGAATTTCAAACATTTAAGACGCACTTCCTCCACTGTCAGTGTTGAATAAAAAAAATAAAAAATTGACCAATGTCCTTTTGTGCGCTCTCAATTACTCTGTTGCAATTACTCAATTACAATGCATGATTAAAGGTACATCCCACTTTTTATATTCATGTTTAATACTTATGCCCACACTGTATGCTGCCATGTGACATGGCCTACGATTCATTGGCAGCTGGTCACATCCTTTTCAACCCATCCCATCTCCTCATTGAGTCCCGGCCTCTTTTTTTCCTCTCCCACCTGACCTTTCTGCCTTTTTAAAGACTTGTCTGTTTCCGCAGCCACAGTCACTGCTGCTCCGCCACCAGAAGAGGACTCTTCAGCCTCTGCCCGAGAAGCTCCAGAGACCCAGACTCCACGTCTACCATCATCAACTTCAAATAAGATGGAGGGTCACGTGGCACGATTTGCACTTCTTCTGTGCATCACTGTTGCAGCCTCTGGTAAGTGTTCCAGCTGATATTCAGGGCTTTCAGCATGTATATCTTATGTCACTGGGTTTTAAAACGTGCATCTATTGAAAAGGGTATAACCTCAGACAACAGAGGTGTGGGTTTAGTGGCAGAAATTAATCATGTCCTGTGTTCTTACATAATTTCTTTCTAAAAACTATTATTTCACTATTTTTGTTGTTGTTGTCTTGCACGCTATATCTGCATTTTTACTACCAATTTGTAGTGAGAGCTTATGTGCAAAAAAAATCCTTTGGCTTGAATGATGGTTTATCCTTACAACATAGTAAATACTAAATAATATAGTGATAGTAAACCTCTGATTGATCTTGGGAAGCAGTTGTTTGTAGTTGTTCAGGTTTCAGTGATGAACAATATTTTATTGAAATGTGGCCCAGCCACAAGGCACAGAGAAAGTGGGGCCCTGACACATCTCACATGCTCCTCCTCTGTTGGCCCCCTTCTAACACTCCCTCTACTGGCTGCCTGTGGCGATCCATATCGAATCCAAAACTGTAATCCCTATAAAGTGGCAAAGAGATCAGAAATTATCCTCGTGCCCTCAGGTCAAAAAACAGCCTCATGCTCTGAACAGTGCTCTGCACTGCGGCTTCGGGATGTTTAGGTGTCACTCCCTGCAGTAATCTGGCATCTAGGGTGGCCACATGGCTTCAATAAATAAAACAATGCTAATGAATGTATTCGATTATTACCTTTTTGTAAAATTAATTGAATATAATTATATATATATAATGTATTTTTTAAAATCTTTTTTTTTAGGTAGAACATATTGTTAGAATTATATTAGATATATTATCTTTTCAACCTTATTAATCTTATACTATAGTTTTAGACAAACTGCATCACTATCTGGTGCCAATTGTGATTTAAAAAAACAGCAAAAAAACATATACACTCTGTTCTAAGCAGCTTTTTTAATTGTTCATAATATGTATAGAAGAAAAATGACGCTCACACTCTAAATTCCATAAAAGAAAGCATAATGCACAGTGCCGTGCCAGCAGAAAAGTAGTCTGCATTCACTTTCCAATGATGCACTGGAAGCCGGAACAAACACTTCAGTTCCACATAACCTTTTTCATACCCTGTGCTCATAGACATACACCAGAAAAGTAAACTGGCATTTCCAACTTCCAGCTTTTAAAAGAGGCAAATTGGCCCTCGGAGGCATACATCACTGTTGTGTTCATGTGCCAGAAAAACATGCCTGTTTGCTGACTCTGTGTTCAGGGCTGACCTGTATGTTAAATCACAACATTGCCACGAGTGTTAAACACCCCCTCAACATGAGGCGCTGATGGCAAGGACACAGAGGTATGTGTTGGCCAACTGGCAGACCTATTGAGAGTTGACCTCATGAAGCTTCCACTGTATGGGATCAGTCTCAATTCTGCCGGTAGAGAATTGAACGAGATATTCAGCTGAGCATTAATTGCCTGCGATAAATAGACCTGTATTCGCAATGATTTTCTTAATTTTTTGAAAGAGGTTTCAAGGATTTTCCTTTTCTTCTCTTCCTTTTTCGCTTATTCTTTTTTTTTTTGCAACATCATCTTTAGAAGAAGAGCGAGAGGGAGTCGTGACCCTGTTCTCAGACAGCAGGATGCTCGACTCTCACCCTGTGCACTGAACGTTAAAGCGTTAATAAACACATTGCTGTGACATGTATACATCCCTCTATCTCGGGCATTGTTTATCTGTCGTCATATTATCCAGTATTGCCACATTCATTTGTCAGTTTCTCGGACGTTGTCTCGTGGGTTAGCGCTATTGTTGTGGTTCAACAAATGACGCAGAGACATCAGGTGTGACTCACTGCAGCCAAGAGGATACCAAATCAAATTTGCACGCTCCCAGACTGAGAAAGGTGCTGCAGACTTCACTGAGATTTGAGGTTCGTTTATTTAATAGCATCCTCGCCAGTTGCAAATCAGCGTGGGAGCAGACACGATGTGAAGGTTTCTCAAAATAAGAAGTAAACACAGAAGAAGTGAAAGTAAATAACGAAAATAGCCTGCAGCCTGCAACAAATCCCGTGTCTCTCTTGGCCAGTTGCAGGCATTGGTACGGTGTCTTTCTTGAGCTTCAGCTTTATTTCCTCTGTCAGATCCTCGATATCAGGCTTATTAAATCCTTTTGTGATGTCTGAAGCACAGTTTGAATGTACTGCAGCTACTGCACTCATAATTTAGAAAAACTCAACCCATATCTGCTGTATCTGGAGATATCCTAGATACATAACAGATATCCAGACAGATATCCTAGATACATAACATCTCAGACTGATACATTATACTCTGGCTTTACTGGGTCACTTGGCACGGTATTTATATATTTATATATATATGTCTAAGTCTGAGACGCATACCTTTTTATCTACTTCATTTCCTGAAGCTGGACCCTTAATTCTTCCTCAGAGCAGACCGCTGGCATGTGTTCTGCTGTTCTGCTGTCATGCGTTTATATATTTTTGGAGAAATGCGTTTAATGGCCGATTAATGAAGGAATTGGTGCTGTGCAGTTAAACACCATCGGATCACAATTTTTTGTCCGTGATAGAATACTTCTATGGCGATGGACGTTTCTGCGATACATTTGAAATGTTCCGGCTTGAGTTGTCCTAAGGTCAGCCAATGGAAGTATCGGTACTGTTGCAGCTGCCCCTAGAAAAGGTATCTTCTAAATATTTGACCAATTTTTCAAAATGTAAAGACTCTGTAGTTGAAGGAAATTGCTGGATGGTTCACAGCCTCCTGCTGAAGAATCAGAGTAAAACTGCGGTTATGTGATTACGTCCACCAGATCAACTTCTTAGTTCCAAGAACACTCATTTTCTGTCCGTCCATCTAAAACCACAGAAGAACCCAGAAACAGCTCTAAATTCTACCCTGGAAATTGACACGAGAACCTGTTTTCCATCAGCCCTGGATTATTTATAAAATCGCCCACAGCCTATTTCTTTTTAAATCTAGAAAAGCTCATCCTTTGCTTTTTATTATTAAAATCCCTGATGTGCTGGGATCAGTGAGGCCTTTCTTTCTTGTCTACAGCTCATCAATAATCTCAAGACAGGCTTCTGTCAGACACCAATAAAACAGAGAACATCACACCAGCCTTAGTTTCACTACACTGCCTCCCTTGGAGGTTAATTGTGTTTAAAATGTAGCCGTTTGTTTCGAAGGCCCTCCATGGTCCAGCCTACGGGTTATCTCCGAGCGCCTACGGTACCACAATTTGTCTAAATCCCTTTCGTCATTAAACTGTGGTATTTGTTTGTGCCAAGATAGGTGGTGATGCCTTTGTATTAGGGAAATTAATTATCCCTCCATGTTTATGATAAAAAATGCTCAAGGCTCTTTCCTCCCAGGCTCCAAACTGTGCCTCTTTCATTTGGACGTTACTCTTTTGTTAATCTTGTTTATTTCAGTCTGTTTGTGCACTGCTGCTAGGCTGCTGCAATACTCTCCTGCAACGGTTCTGTTTAAAAGCATTTACAGAATGTATTTAATGTGGCTGTTATAGCCTCAGACAAGGTAATGTTCATCACTTTTACACGCCTCTTGAGGGTAACTTGAGGATTTAGTATTTGTCATGCATAAAGTTGGAGGACAGATTAAAATAGGGAGTAGAGGCAGAGATATTTAGACTTTTAGTGCCATCTGAAAAGTGTCAACAGCTTATTTGACTGGTTCACAGCCATGTTTTTACACCCCCCACACACTCAGGTCGTGACACAAACATCTGTTATGGTCTCCAAATCCAAGCTGAAAATAACCATTTATGACGCCATAACCGGGTGCTGTACCTTCTCAGCTCTATTTCTCCGTCCTCTCGTGTTGGACTGGAGGCAGACACCCCACAGTGACTCACTATCGCAAGACAGAACGGGCTTGGGCTAGCTGGTGTGCTCATTATAGTCGATAACTCTGCAACACGATAGACATTGTGTAAATACTGTTACCATTTCACTTTCTGTTTTTTATGTTTTAAACTAAAATGATGTTCATAGTAACTTCTTTTAAATCACTTCTTAAAACCCATTTTTATAGAACAGCTTTTAAGTAATGTCGTCCTTTTATGCAGATCTTTAGTTCCCCTAATTTAGTTTGTCAGTTTTATATTTACATTTTTTATTTTAATATTTGTATCTTACCATTCTATTTGTTTTTGCCTTGACTCAGATCACTTTGTAAACTTTGTTTTTAAAGGTGCTATATAAATAAAGTGATTATTTTTATTATTATTATATTTTACACGCACACAGTACATGTTGCACCTTTTTATTTTATTTTAAAGGACATCAAGAAGTGGAAGTGCGTTGATTCTGTCTGCCATAGCTGCTCATAACATGATAGTTAGTTGTATATTTCCAGGCCATTTTAGAACTGCAAGCACAATAACCACTTAAGCTGCCTGTAGCAGTTGGAAACAAACAATTATCTATGCATCTGACTGAAGCCTTTGTATTTTGTGATTTTATCCGCTGTGTGCCCGGCGTCTCCTCGTCAGGAAGTAGTGTTGAATATGCCCCTTTAATGTAACAACTTTCCCAGTGGGAGCCAGGCATCACGATGTTAACCATCAGACCTCCTCCTGCATTTTTCTGCCTACCCCAGAGTCTCCCTCCACGGGCTAAAAGAAAAGCACAAAAGTAATTAGCGAGTGGCTGGAGAAGGAGGGAGGGCCGTCTGAAAATGAATCATGGAGAGGGAAAGGGAGCGAGACAGACAGACAGACTGAAAGAGATAACATAATTCATAAAGACTGATTCATGGAGACAGTAAGGGAGTGGGGGGTCACATTTATGTGACTGTCAAAGAGAAGATAAGTGGTTCAGACGAAAGATGTGGGGAAAGTATCTAGGGGATTTAAAAAAAGAAACACAGATAGGAAAAAGGACACGACAGAGATAAAGACTGGGAGATATGGAGACCCAGTTAAATAATGTCAGAAAAAGTGGGAATAAAAGACTAAGTTGTTTTGACGAAAGCTGCAGAAAAAATACTGAACAACCAACGTATGCGTGACAGAAACGAGGTATGTTGGATTTAAAAAACGATGACGAACGTTTCTCGGAAGGCACGCAATACTGGAGTAGGCTTAAAGAAAAAAGAAAAGGAGTCATGTGGCGTTGAAAGTCAAAACAGTCCACTTCCCCCGTTTTACTGCAGTGAGCCAGCGCTGCCTGCCGTCAGACTGGGTGGCAGGGAGACGCGACCACTTGTCGCTGCCTCAGACCGATTTCAATCTGCTCGAATGTTATGCCCCTCCCAAATAACAATCCATTTCTGACTGCCTTGCTTTTCCTCTGTTTGAACATGCAGTGCAAGAGAGCCTCGCGAAGGCTTTGTTCCTCTCTGCTGTTTGTTCCAGCAGGATTTACACCAGCGAACACTTGGCTGTTACTCAAGATAGTTGTAGCATGCAATGTAATACAATACAAGTCATGTTATTTGTGGGAGAATTTAAAGACAAAAACACAATTTGATAGCATTTTATGTAAAAATGACATATTTTACAGTATTTTTTATTGTTTGTATTATTATATTTGTATAAAATAAAAAATAAATTAAAACAATCAGATACACAAAAGTAACTCTGATTATAATATATACTTTTAAAGATTTTTGTTGTTAATATTATTTATGAAACATTTATTATTGCAAGGTAATTTTATTTATATAAAAAATAAAAAAGCTAAAAACAATAATCCTTTTATACGGTAGTGTCTAGTCTAACTCTACTGTCTGTTATATTCTAAATATAGCTCCACTATTGCTTTAATAGTCATGCCTGCTTTTAAATATTTTAAGCACAGAACGACTTTAGTATCTATGACAAGGTTGGAAATCTATAATGCTCATCATTATAGATCTTTAAGGCTCTTTGCTGTGTTACCGTGTAACTACAACGTCTTGCGCCTTCTCGTCCGACGCTTCTCTTTATGCAGTGGCATGACCACTGAATGGCTCATTAGTGGTGGGCGAGATAAACGCCTCGACAGCATGGCGACCACTTCTTCATATCAACACGCCGGCTGTCTGTCCAGATAAGGCATGGCAATATCTACTGTTATCTCTCGGTCTGTCTACCCATGGTCAACCCTGGGGTTTGCACAAACACAGGAAATGTACCTGGACAGAAAACGCTTGGTGGCTCAGCCGATTCACCTACGACTTAAAGTCAACACAAAGTTCAGCTTTCGATGTCGGGGGAGGGTTGCATTTATATCATATGTCTTCGTTTCCTGAAAACTGTATTCACTAGTGATTTTGATTAATCAGGGTATTGTTATGCTGGGCAGAATCGGGCCCTTCATCTATGAACAAAATGTTCTCAGCTCAAATGTCAGCTCAAATGCTTCATGTCATGTTTTTGCACGAACCGAGGGTCCTTTGCTTTTAACCTTTTCTTTTGGCCTAGAAGACATTTTGGCAAATCACAAAATAGCATTTTAGAGCATGCTTGTTACATTTTCGTGAGAGAGTATACTATATTTTTCTGCATACCTTGATTTCTCAAGTGGTCAGCCATCTAAAGCCATTTCCTGTTGATTCAGGTGCAACACCGGTCAATCTGTATTTAGAGAGCTTGTGTGTGTGTGCGTGTGTGTGTGCTGTGAGGGAACGAATCCTCACGGGATTTGGACACTGAATCTTGTCATTTCCTCATATTTCTGTAACATGTATGTTGTGACTATATGTGACTCAAAGCAAAAGCCTCGAGACATCTGACAGATTATTTTAATCTGCTCATGTACTGTAACAACAAGTTACAGTCAAAGTGTGGATACTTAATATTTTCACAGACGCTGGAGGGAATAAAGTTACAGTTTAACAACTCTCCCCAGTCCAGACACTTACATCAGTTATATAGTCAAAATGATATCATAAACTTGAAGGCGTCTGACATTTCGCTAAAATAATTTAAAACCGTTATGTTCTTTGAGGCCAAATAGCATTTTTGTGACCAAAATATAAAAAATACAAAATAAAAGTGCTTCTTTTACATGTTTTTTGTCCGGTGTGATCGTATTGATGTAAAATACATCTATCCCCCAGATAGCCACTCTACTCATGTATTTTTCATTTTAGAGCTTTACCCTAGGATCCTGGATTGTACTTTTAACTTTCAATATGTTTATAAAAACAACAGAGCCTTCATTACTAAGTCACCCTCCTATCGGAAAACATCAATATTTTCTGGCAAAAATGAGTCAAGAAAAACAAGCTAATCTCTGTTGGTTCTCAATGAAGCTTATGTTGTGCAACGCTACATCAATCTTGAATGATTGGGGGCAACCACTGTGCAATGAATCTCCAAAGCTTCAATCTGCTCTGGTTGCATGCAGTTAGCATGAAACTAAATTACTCTGTCTATCCACCAATTAACACTCAGTTGATTAATTGTGTTTTGCTACTGCTCTCTCAGTGTCGTGGGGGAGGGCGACAAACTATGAGTGAATGGAAAAGACTCGCTCTGCACGGTAACTGATGGTGTCTGGAATATAACGGGACACCTGAGACAATGTTGGAGAATCAACTTAAAAATGATGGCATGTATTTCATATCTGCAGCTGCTGCTTGCTCAGAGTAACCACAATCCATACGATCAGATGTGTCTGCAACAAAGAAGAAGGAATTCCTAATTACTAGCGGCAGACGGGCTTTAAAGTGAGTGAGTGAACAACGGAGGAAGTGAGCCATAGACCCTCCATACGCCGCTGTTGGACTTGTTGTTCCCGCCGGCTTCCGACAACGATGAGACAACGGACGAATGGCTCCCAGAGGTGTAAACAGAGCGAGTGTGAAGACAGGCTGTCTCCAGACCCGCTATCACATCCTCCAGCAAACACTGGACGCAGGCACTTGGCACACACACAAAGTATTTGGCCATTATACTGACACGACTAATCAGCACACTTTTTGGGGATAGAATTTCAGGACTTAGGAGAGGGAGGTGAGATGCTAAGGAAGCATGAGTATGTGTATATGTGTGTGTGTGGTATGGAGTGTGTAGTGTGTAGTATGCAGGGGTGAGAGGCCAGGGGACAGTGCCTGCCCCTGCAGAGCACTGATAAGGGGTTGTTTACCTTCCTGTGGATGGTCAGGCCTCGATCTGCAGTTGCGGAAACGCCGGGACAATAGGTGTGTGTGTGTGTGTGTGTATGTGTGTGTGTGTGTGTGCGCGTGTGTGGCCTTGGAGCTCCCCTTTCCCTCTCCGACAAACTCTGATAGGACCGCTGACCCCTCCCTCCCCCTCTCCCCATCACAACCGACCCTGGACACAAACAGTTTACCCTACCCCGAGGGACCAGGGGAGACAGTTGGTCTTGACGTTGTCTGCCAGTCAGCCCCCCCCCCCCCGCCCCCCGCCTCTCTAAGCCATGCACTGTAGCCTCAAGTACTATTACCGAAGTCCTCCTTTTGCATCTAAACTCTCAAGCAGTTGGTGCACTTTTTACACAGTGACTTACAATCCGGGGAGGCGGGAAAGACAGGACATGAAATCAAGTGTGTCTGCCTGCTTGCCCGAGGTAAGTGGAAAGCCAGCTGGTTGTTGGGCCGCAGGTACTCAATCCCCTGAATCTAAATCAACATTTCGTTGTGATAGAAATTTCAGGCCACGCCACTGCCTGTCAGTACTCTGCAATGTCGGCTCAGCACGGAGACTCAGAGTTGATTCAACACGGGCAGGCAGATCTTTAATTTACAGGCTGGCGAACAGAAACAACACAGCCAGTAGCAATAACAACTAACCACGCACAACATGTCCACCAAATCCATTTCTTCATTTCGGAAAAAAATTATTTTTTCAAGAAGATACTTCTTCTTTCTGGTTATCACCCCGATTATCATAGTTCATTCATTTCTACATTTAGATGAGGTCAATTTCATTTCTGCTGAGACGCTGACACTCAAAACAAGAAGTGATAATTTCGTCAGATATGCAGTCCCGATGAAAAATGAACTGTTGGTGCTTCTTCTTTTTTTGTGCAAAAGTTTTAGACAGTCAGGAGCCACAGTGTTCCATTTCCCAGAAATACAGCATGACTTCTAAATTATTTAATGTTATTTATTCATGTTTTTTCATAGACAAGTTGCTTGTGTGGTGAAATGGTGCCCATGTAAATGAGTGGAGCGACAACAATTTAATCTCCTCTCTTAAGGCGTTCTGTCATCACAAATGCAAGTCCATTTACAATTTACCACTCCACTCGTAGCCACTCTAGGTTTTCCTGCTCGCGTCTCTCCACTTTCTCTCCACTTGCAGTAAGTGGAACCACATTCCAGTTTGGTTGGATGGGTTGAAACAGATTGATTTATTTCCCAATCACCATAATGTTAACACAGTGTGCCACAATGTGTTGAATGCTACCCTAATGCCTCAATGAGCGCCCACATTATGACGACTCATTTCCCAGAGCAATTATAATAATATAATGTAATTTAGTCCACCTCACTGGGAAAAATACATGTTCTTTTTAGCATTCAAGAACACTACTTAACATTTGTAGCAAATGTTCTAATGATTGGATTCTCAGTCAATCATTGTGTTCCTCAAAAGTGTTTTAAAGAAGTTTTGCGCAGCAGCAGAATGGTGTATACAGTGGGTATTATAACAGTATTACAATACATGTGATATTTCAGTTTTTCTTTTTTAATGAATTTGCAAACATTTCTACATTCATGAGAAATAAAATTAACTTTTTTGATTTTAGTAAATGGCTGCAATGAAACAAAGAGTGAAACATTTAAAGGGGTCTGAATACTTTCCGTAGCCACACTCAAAGAAATGACTCATTGGATGAACTCAATTAAATTGTTGGCAGGTTTTCCATCCAATAATTATATGCAACTCCAACTCAAATTTAGCACATCAGTACAATAAAATGTAATTAAGTTAGTCCAACTCATTTGTATCAAATACATCTCAAATAAAATAACGATATTCATTAAATTAAATTAATTTGTGTTTGTCCAACTCAAAATAGAAACTAACTAACAAACAAACAAAATATGCAAACTCCACACAAAAGGAACACCCTGACTGGGAATTGAACCCACGGCCCTCTGGCTGTGAGGCGACAGTGCTATAGCCACTACACCACCGCACAACCCTGAAAGTGTCTTCACCTCATGCAAACAACTGATTTTCAGCTGGCGCATGCGCAAAGGGTAGTCCTCAATGAAACGCATTTATTTTGAGTTGATATGTGCACCATCTAACCTAAATAAATCTAATAAATGAAAGTATTCCTATATTTTGTGTTACACCCATTCAATATAAATATCTTCATTTTGTAATTGATTTATTTAAATGTATCAACCAATATTTAAATGTGTCACCTCGAAGAAGGGCTTGAATCGTTTTTGTGAGTGTAACCTAAATAAATCTAATAAATGAAAGTATTCCTATATTTTGTGTTACACCCATTCAATATAAATATCTTCGTTTTGTAATTGATTTATTTAAATGTATCAAACAATATTTAAATGTGTCACCTCGAAGAAGGGCTTGAATCGTTTTTGTGAGTGTAACCTAAATAAATCTAATAAATGAAAGTATTCCTATATTTTGTGTTACACCCATTAAATATAAATATCTTCGTTTTGGAATTGATTTATTTAAATGTATCAAACAATATTTAAATGTGTCACCTCTAAGAAGGGCTTGAATCGTTTTTTTGAGTGCACTGTATGTGTCATGACGGGTGCTTTTAGGGACTTAAAATGTGTTTGTGTTCAAACACTTATTAGAAAATGCAGAAGAAGATAAAGAAATACTATTCAGGGCTACTTTGACACCTACGAATGGTAAGCCATCTCTAAGTCTCCAGTAACGGTCACAGTACAGACACTGGCCCCAGTGCAGTTATGTTGAGCTCTGCATAATTATACAGGAAGTGAAACTTGATTCAGGAGGTTCAGGTTGTCCCCCTGTAGGAAGGTTTTAATTAATTGACGATGCTTTAATTTAAATCTGGAGACGATGTAGAAAACACTTGTATGCACACATGGACACTCCTTAACTGTGATGTTGTTGTCAGGCTAGCTGCAGGCTAGCTGCAATCTATACATTCTTTCTAGTTCTGTCCAGCCCACAAAAGAAATAACCATAATTCATCAAATGTTACGGCCGTGTCAAGCTCAACTTGTGAGTCTCAGCTCTAGACCGGACTCAACTGTATCTGTGGAAGTATCGTGCCGAGTCAATTGTAATTAATTAAAGTTAATTGCCAGCAGTAGCCCGGCTGTTCACACCAGGAGTGCATTATTCCACATCATTCAACAAGCGTTTCTGCTCCTCTGTAGTTTTCTATAGAGCTAATCTCTCTCTCTCTCTCTCTCTCACTCTGCCTCTCTCTCTCTCTGCTTGTACGCGTATGTGTGTCTTCTCATCTGGTTTGACACAGTGACACTGAAAAATATGTGGAATTATGTAGTTAAAAAAACACATTGAAAACGGCAGTTTCTCTGTCTATTTTCTGGTAAATATAGTAGTTTATCAGTGTTTTCTGCCCAAATTTGCCCAACGCGTGCATATAAAAATGACCAGACACAAAAACTATTGCTTAAAATAGCGAGCCAGACGCGGAGCTCAACTTCTCTGAAAATGATGGCCCTTCCGATCTCAGTACACTCCCCAAGACACAGTATGTGTCTGAAGCACAACGTTAACTCGAACTGGCTTACCTCCAGTTAAAATACAATAAAGTACAACTGAAACTGACAACGTACAGCGACCTGACACAACGCAGCATGTTGAGCTAAACTTAACAAAGTCAGCGTTCAGAGGGATGGAAACAGAACAAGTTCCTGTCAAGCTCATCCTGAGATGCCCCAACATGGTCACAGAAGAGCACAATTGAACACATGGAAAACGGATGTTGCTTATTTGTGAACTAGTCTCCTATCTTCTTCTGGAATACCCTTGGGGTCTGGAAACAGAGAGCAGTGAGGCCCGGTACGTGTGAAGCTACTAGATGGGAGATTTTGTTTTAATCTATATTCTGGTTAGTTGTGGCCATAGAGCGCTGCAGACAACCAGGGGAATGCTGAGGCCATTTCAAAGTACATTGTAAGTTGTTCCTCGCGCCCAGATATTGGCGAGGTCTAACAAAATGTGCTTTCTCCAAAATGCAATCAGCCAATTGGCCATCATAGATTTTGGCTGCAGACTCGTTGGTCCTAATCTTATATGCATTCGATCAGCTTGCTATGATAATGTTTGACGTTAAATCTGTTTGATAGACATTAGGTCTGTTAATTTGGCGACGTAGTCTTGTTATTATGGTAATTGTCAGCAGTCTATTCAGGCAGACACATTCATTGATACCTATTTAATGAAATTTGCATCAAGAATTAAAGCGAATTTAGGGTCAAATGTGATAATAGGCACTTTTCATGAAATTAGGTTATTTCCTGTCTTCCCTAATGCGCCCTAATGGTTTTCCACTCACATCTCCCCCTCATACCGAACATCTAAATGGAAATCATCAACATTCATAAACATGTCTTCTCATGGAATGGGAAACGGGGGGTGGGGGGGTGGGGGACTGATAAAAGTAGACGACTAGGACAGGGAATGGAATGGCTCTTCTATACCTCATTTACCAGCAAACCGCTTAGAGAGGCCATCGGCATTTCCTGGTTCAAGAGGGCAAAATTAATGTTCTTCATATCCTATGGTGACTTGTAAAAAAAAGATAGACCAGTGTCGCATGCATGCACGTACGCACGCACACACACACACACACACACACACACACACACACACACACACACACACACACACACACACACACACACACACACACACACACACACACACACACACACACACACACACACAGACACTCACAGCCTCATGCAATCAGTGTGATTTATACCAAGACCGCTTGGGCGACAGTCATGGGCTGTTGAATCTGTCACAGCAGAACAAGAGAGAAATAACTTTATGGATGTGGATATGGAGCAACAGACATTAACACAGAGGGCCAGAATACCAGGAAACCAGCCTTGACCTCTAGGGTGAGGGAGGGAAAAAGAGATTTCAAGGGAACATGGATGGCTCTCCATCTCGACTTGCTAGAAAAGCTGCAGTCCAAAACTGAGCGGACTAAGAAACGGTGAAGAAGTTGTTTCAGGAATGACGAAGCCCCCCCCCCCCTCAACCCTGAATAGACACACATGTGTACTGGATTTGACAATTAAAGAAAACACTGTGGTATGATTACTCCCCCAGAAAAATCAGAACAATATAAGATTTTAATGAGACACAAACAAAAGATGTATAATCTTTCTAAAATTGACATAATGTGATCAATTTAATATGATATATCATCAGCAGCTTTTTTCTCATCAGTGATAATAGGGGTCAGAGATATTATGAACAAATACATGGATTGAACAAATAGAGTCTATAACGCCAATATCAGTTAAATGTGCGTACAACAAACAACAGGAGAAAGAGTTGATTATGTAACACGTTCTAGCATCCTCTATTCTTACCTCTATTCATCGCATTTATCGCTTTCTATCCCATTTAATTTATATCTCCATCCATTCTCCTCCAACCAGGGTCTTTGATTAGTGCTGCTTCTAAATAAGGCACATCCTGTTGAGCTATTGAACGTTGCAATTTCCTTTTCACCCTTTCCCCTCGATTCCCGTTTCCTTCTCATCTCACTTGCACCACATCTCCTCCCGGAGGGATTCGGGCTTGCTGGGTGAACATACCAAATACATCACGGACGTCAGTGGAGAGATATGTCATGCAGCATTTGCTTACTAAATTAGTTCTATCTGTTATGCTATCAGTCTGGCTTGCTTTAATGCTTCAGCGGCAGCTGTTTTGGGGGTGATTGACTCATGCATAGTGGATGCTTAGACATATATTGCTTATATTCATCTTACTGAAGATATGCTTATCTAAGGCTTAAGCGCAGGACAGAGTAGTGCTGACTGATCCACTCCATCGTGAAGTTGGGAGGCTTTAAGGCCTCGTCCTGACAAGTCCATCCAGACTGGAGACTATGGCAGCCACCAAGGCTAGAAGGCCTCAGGACTCCCACAATGCCCCAGTCAGACCATTGACCATTCCATCTCTAATCAGCAAGAGGAGGGAGACCGCTGAACCCCAGCACTGTATTCTCCCCCGTTCTTCTAGAAGAAAGGCACAGTTTGCTGGAGAATATTTTGAACGTACCTTATTGGGACAAGTTAGAGGGAGCGTGTACACATGAATACTCACATTAAGGACAAAACAGAACACACACACACACACAGGACAGGTCAAACACCAGGCATTTATACCCAACCTCATCCATGACCGCGCAGCCTCGGCTCAATTAATTCAGCTTCCAGAGACGCGGATGCCCAGGTTAAACAGCAGGCGCACAGCAGAGAGCAGAGCGAGCAGGCCTGATGGATGACTGCAGCTCGGTATCCTGACACGCCTGATAAACGCGAACCGGCTTAAACAATGTAGTCCCACCCACACATTTAACATCCATACTCTGAGACCAGGACATAGCTTTCAGTATGACCAATAACACATGAAGCCTCTCTCTGACAAGGAATCTGTTGCATTGCTTTGTTCATCTATCTTTTAAATAATGGTCTTGATTCAGATGTTATCTCCATGTCCAAATATGGCAGGTTTGTGTTGTGGATAGTCATAATCTTGCATTGCTTGGTAATTGACACACACAGGACTGGATAATGTTGGAGGCGAGAGATTATTTAGTGGAACCTGATTATATGGATTATTATTATGTTGATCTGCACTTCACACATTTCATTTACTTACACTACACACATACACACACTTTGCATTTTGCACACTGTCTATATTTAATATTTTAATATTTAATTTAATTTGTCATTAGTATTGTATTGTGTATTATGTATGCATATATGTTGTATAGATACATATATATTTTATTTTATATTTTACTTTGTATACTTCTTGTATACATCTTTATCTTTCATCCCTGTTTTTTATATTTTATTTTTTATTCTTGTGTGTTTAGTTTATTGGTGCTGCTACTGTTCCCCTTGGGGATTAATAAAGTACATATCTATCTATCTATCTATACTTCGCCACCTAACCATTTATATTTGATTTCTTTCAGAATCAAGTCCGATGTGTGATCCAATGGAGGTCAATGCCAACCCATGGGTTTACATGAGTGAGATTCGAATCGGCTGTTGGACCAGCTTCATCAGAGAGGACATGGCAGAGGTCCACATCCTTAACCTGAACTTTGCCGCCTCGGTAAGCATGTCAAGGTTATACAAATGAGTGCTAATTATATATATGGAAAGAAGTGTAAAATGTGACTGGCAGTGAGTACAATGTTAGATGCTATGCTAGTAAAATAGCTATATTCAGAAGGCGAAAACAAAACCCGCTCTGGAGACCAGATGACAGTTGAAAAGCTTTGCAAGAGAAGTTAACAGTTTAAAAGGCGACTCAAATCAACACCATAGCTATCTGTCAAGCTGACAACACGGCTGCCTTGTCATTGGAGTCCAATACCGCGGTCCGTCCTGGGTATGTTGTCATCCGCTAATTCATCATCCTTTAGAGTGGACAGTCCAATTTGTCAAGTTCAGTCACACCTACAGTAAAATGAAGATGCAGTGTGCCGGTCCAAGAATCAGATAAATGAGACGGGTCCGTCATTGTTACAGGTAATCAGTTAAAAGTGTATATAGAAATTACCATGGCTGAACTCCATTTAGCCTCTCTGGTCTCAGGATGACTGCATTTTCCATGCTGGTTCACTGTTGCATGCTGGTTAATGTTATTGTTGTACATTTTAATGTTGCTGTTGTACAAACTCTAACCCGTGGATAAATATGCACAAAAATGATTCTTCCCATACTCTCAAAAGTAAACGACACACACTCTGTGTCCACTTTTCAGACAAATAACTAACTAACCCTTAATGGATGCCAGACATGTCGGACACATTGTGTTTCCTTGCATGACATTTTTATATTTGTACACTAAACAGACTGCAATTTTTTTTTAGTTAAGCATCACAAACCGTACTTGCAGATAGTGTATTGTCATTTAAAAAAAACTTTTAGCCTTAGGGAATGACACCAGAAAGAAACTCTTGCAAACTTTTAATCTATACGTTGTTATTGCTGCACCAGAGTCCATTTTTCACTGTCCAACATTGTCGGTCAGCTAACATTAGTCATTTCTTTATCAGTGTGCTCTGTTTGTTTGCCTCTTCTGGTTGTTCTCAGAGTTTGTTATGTCGTACTTTCACATAACTTGTGTTAAGCAACTGCAGCTTATTTATTGGCAGTGTCTTTATTTTACACTCTGTTGGCCATGCTTTCCCATTTAGTGGTGAGTATGAGAAGGGAAGCAGATGTCAGACAGTATATGCAGGCAATACAATGCCAGCCTGAATCCATCACCTCTATAAAACTAATAAAATCACTCACGGTCCTTTCGTCAGTTGCTTCTAGGGAAGCTTTAGAGAATCCTGTCATAATGCTTCTCTTCAGGGACACCGTCACCCGTAAGATACGCTGATTCCTTCATTCATTCTTTTAGATCTTACGATTGAGGACACAAAGTTTCACTTGTATGTTATGTCATCAATATAAGTGTCTTCATCAATATAGCTAGTGAGCCTCACAGATGCTCGTAAGATATGTTTCTTTACTTTTATTTTGTAAGTGTGCTAACATTGTGCAATAATAAGATAGTTGTTGCCTCAGTGAGGGTTATTGACATACATGTTGCTGAACTATTTTGGCAAGTATTTAGTCCCATTGCAGCATATTCAACGTACTGAGAATAAGGATAACAAGCTGCTTGATGACGAAACAGATTAAAGCATAATAGGAGGGAAACACTAGTCATATCATTAGGGCTTAAACGTAACACCAGACAAATCGTCTTTTGTGAGAGAGTAAGACAAGTCAAAATTCATTTGAAAGATTATTTTGTACAACAAATTGTCTTAAAATACTGTAAATTCATGTGGGTTTTGTGGGAGTTCACAACACAAAATGTAGCTTGTGGTGTGTGTGTGCGTGATGCTATGGACCGGTGTGCAGCGTTTGCACATCGCTTGTGGGACTGCGAGTGCACGTTTTATCAAATGAAATAAGGAAGTGGACACACGATCCACTAACAGACCTCTTATCTGCTCTGGACTGTCTGCTTAGGACAGATTCTTCTTGTAAACGCACAAGAATGGAGGACGTCTTCATCGCTTGACAAACTGCCCGGTCAGTTGGGAGGTTTGCTCTTGCCTCCCATTTCTTCGTCCTTTCAATATTCTTATCACTTTCTTCCCCATCTCTTTTGTGTTTCATACTGATTTACAACCTGCCAGAGACGGTTGACTCTCACAGTTTGACCGCACAGAGAATTATAGAGGGAGTATCAGGGGCCTGCAAAAAGACCAGGCCAATTCATAGGGAGGAGCTGCTTGCTCAGGGCCCATTGATGTCACACTGGCTCGGGTAGTCAGGGTCTTGGCACCGGGCCGAGACTACACCAACGGAGCCAATTGAAGTTAAGGGAGTGAGCCAAAAGAATAACTGGAAACTGCATCAGCAAAGGTCCTTCAAAAAGGCTCTCTCTTGAAAAATAGAAAAAAGTCTTTAAAATAAAACAATTGTATCTTGAAAGCACAGGAAGAAAAGTAGAAAACTGAGTGATCAGGGGTCAGCAGCAGTCATGATTCAGAGAATGAAAGTCACAAATGGATGAAGGGGGTTGAACCTAGTCGGAGAGACAATGAAGCTCATTAGAAAGGAGTATTTAAGGAAAGCACCTCTGTGTTATCTCCGTTTGAAGCACAATGAAATCCACAGGAAATGCCATTCATTTATTTCTCATGTACGTGCCACGCGATTCAGGTAAAAAGGAAGTTGTTATTTTCCTACAATTCAAAGTCTCTGACTGTGATACGTGATATAACTACTGTCCCTCTTATGTTCCTTCTCTCCTCAAGGCAAACAGGTTATATTATTTGTGTGATAAGACTTTCCATTTTCAGTGTCCTTTTTTGGTACAAAATGTTAAAACGATAAAAATAACAAGTCTACAACTCTCAGTGATTTCTTCTCTTAAAAAGCACTAGCTCCTCTACACTCGCAAACACACCCTCAGGAACCCTACACAGCGGACTGACCCTGCATAATACTAATACCCCTACCGTGAGATCTGACTTACTGACTTATCAGAAGGTATCTTTTCTTATTTTTAAATGATCCTGAACCCTTGTCCTCTTAGAGACCGAGAGATTCCAGTGCCCCATTTGGTGTATTTAAAAAAAGTTGTGTGTGTGTGTGTGAGATGACAGATCCCTCAATCCACTGCACTGTGCGAGCCGCTCTTTGAAATGGGTTTTGCTCACTGGCAATTTGTTGTTGGTCGCCTCAGACCTAATTTTTTTCTGTATGGGTCTGAAAATTACCATAACTCAAGGCTGAGCTCATCACAATTCTTTCGGATCGAGCTCTGGAAACATCAGCTAGCAAGTAAATACATTTTATATTAGGTATTCACACTGTTTCCCCTGCATGCTCATTATCTCCCCAGCAGGCCCCGGCTTTGAAAACAATCTACCTTCAAATAAACAGAATAAAGTATTTGGTGTCAAACGGCATCACAGATGGACCAAAGCAGACAATTGTACTTATGAATACTACATTTCCACAAAATCCTCACACCGGAGAGGTCTTTCCAAGCTTTTTTGAAGCTGCTGTTCATTTCTAATGCATCGAGTCATACAATTGCACAGATTTCATATCCATGACTATTTCAGTTTTCTAAACCCAATTGTCTCTGGGGCTATTATAGAAGTAAAAGTAATTAGAACCAGGATTTATTGGAATAAAATCAGTCTTGGAAGAAAAAAACAAAACTCTAAATTCAGACATATTATTCCACAGAAAAAAAGGTTTACTCACCACCACTTACATCCATAACATTCAGTAGTAGCAGCAGCTTTACCCGATGCAGACGTGGAGCTTGATAATTAGGGCTGATTCAGTGACTGTGGTGGTGATTAGCGAATCACATCGCTTTTGTGTTGCCCTCAGCTGAAAATATGGTTAATTAGGTACTACATTATGTGTTACATTATGTTAATGAGGTGTTATAAACAGTATATAACTACGTGTGGGAGTACCCTGGGTTGCAAGAAATACAAAAATTAATAATAAGACGACTGTGCAATCATGTTCAATCCTTTTGCGTGACACAGTAGGTATCATTATTATTAATGTTATGGCATATTCTTATTATAACTAGAGTATCATCACACTATTTTTCACACTTTTAATGATACAAAGATATACACCATATAAAAAAATGCTCATCGCACATAAGGTAAATAATGGATTTTATTGGTTTCTTCTACCTTGTGGACTGATGTAAGAATAGAACCACACTGCATAACCTCATTAATGTCTGTGTACACACAGAGGAAGACAGCGAAGACAGCTTCCTGTCTGTCTACAGGCCCTGCTCAAATGACTGGCACTGCTTTTTCTGGAGAGATGCATGTGTTGACATTTAATAGTTGCAAAAACAAGAATAATTGTCATATCCCAAACTGATTTTTGCAAAAAAAAAGGACAGCACTGGAATCAAACGTGTGTCGAATTAAACTCAAGTTGGAATTATTTTTAAACTTGGTGCCACTCAAGTTGAGGTCTTATTTATTGGCACTGCATGTTAGATGGGGAGGCTTGCAGATCGAGGTAGAATAGCTACCTACTCTTTTATGCAGAACAATAAATGCTGGCTCAGGGATACATACGGTCACATTCATAGCTATAGAATGCTTAAAGGTACAGTGTGTAGGAACTGTTGGCATCTAGCTGTGTTGGTGACAATTGCAACTTACTGAACTGCGGTAACGTGAGCCGCAAAGTGCAAAACCATGGTAACAAAGTTCAGTTCAATCAAAGGCCGTCCCACGACACTCTGAAGTCTGACGACGGCTGGCAGGATAATTGTTTTGCAATCTGCGGTTTGTCTGTTCCGGACTCCTGTTAAAACGTGGCGATGAAGAGAAAAGCCGTTCCCTGTGTAGATATGAAGGGCTCATTCTAAGCTAATGAAAACACAACAATCCGCAATTTCATGACATTTTTTTACCTCTGCAGTAAAGTTTCGTGAAATATAAACACAATTAAAATGGTGTCAATCATGTGTATGTAGTTACCCAGACTGCACAGCTGAATTAAATCCAGCACCGTGCTGAATGAAAACACAGTTAACAATTGTTTGAGACATTTTATAAAGTTTTTTGCTTTGACTTCTCTTTTAAACACTGCATGGTACTGCACGGTACGCTTGCATATGACTCATTACAGGCAGTGCAATAGTTCACATATGGATGGCTTCACAGTGTGAGTGAATATTTATGCCAATTGATTATTTTGTTGTCTTCCTCATCAGTCCCAGTGTTCCACCTGGAGATTAAAACTACTGCCACACGTTCTCTGCCTTCAACGCAATCATACACTCCAAAGTACTGGCTTTCACAAAGCATTAGAAGTAATCGTCTCAAAATCACCCTCGAGCAGCGTTGGATTTACAGCTAAATAGGTGGCACTGTAAACATGTAATGTGTGAGGTGCATTGGGATTACCTTAAAAGTAACTGAGTTGGAATATGTTGCTTTCTTTTCTCCTCTCAGGATTCCAAGATGTTCTCTCTCCAGATGACCAATGCCAAGCCGATGAACCTCATCCTCACCTCCCCGGACACGGCCTACGGTCATTACATCCTCAACACCGACGTTAACGTTTATGTGAGTGGTGTCTTTTTGCTTTTCCGCATCATCGGCAGTAAGGTGGTGCTGACAGCTGGGTGGATGTGTGCGGAGCTCTCGTCATGGAGGGGAAGATAAAATGCTGATCGTGCAACATGAAACTACATTTCATTCACTCTGCGACTCTGTTGTTCCGGAGGAATGTGCTAAGTAATCATGAGAAATTAAGTGTGGTTTTTTCGGTATTGTATCATTTAAAAAATGTCTCCAGATTGACTTCCGTCTCGTGCCAGATGTTCGGCATACTGTCAAGCTGCTACAGCTGTGCATCTTTTTGGAGAGAGCAGTTTAGGAGAGACAATGAACCATGTTGGTTTTCTATAGACATATTCCCCAGTCGCTGCTCTGCACGAAGCAGTTTGTGTTTTTTGAGTTTTTATTATCCACACTATAAATCCGTAAGACAAGTGGCCAGCAACAAGAGGGGCTGATGGCATCGGCTATAAAATTAATGTTCCAATAAAATTGGAGATTCCGACTTTTACACACTGTCCGCAGATTATATCTGTGAATTAAATCCAGGCAGGCGAGGAAAACTACTTTTATTCAGCTGCTTGAGTATCTACTCAAACTGGAGAATAATACTGTTTTGGAGGAAATGTGTTGCAGCGGTTTTCACAGATTGATTGTTGAAGTGTGTCAAAACTATTTTTGTTATTAAATTGTAATTGGTGATGAACCTAACGAGGTGAATCCATCACAAAAGTCTTGTTATTGAAACAAGCCACTGAAGGCTTCAATTAGATTTTGAGGGAAACGTCTTCTTCGGATATGTCACACTCGTTTATTACCAAAATAAATAACCAGACAAGGAATTATATTAAAAGGGACATAAGTGTCCAAAGAAATGGCGTTGCCTCAAACTGGACTATTAATTCTAAGTATGTATAAGTGACAGACCTTTTTTTATTTGTCTTTATGAAAAATATTGAATATATTCACTTTTAGTGGCAACATGGAACTAACTTTCTGGAGAGGAGGAATTGTATCCTCACACAAACTTGTAACAACTTTTATTGAACCAATATTTAAACTGTGTTGCATCTAGATGTATTAAATTACACATAATTTAGAGGTTCCATGTGCTGTTTTGTTCCACATTACATGTACTCGTGTCAGATTCTTATGTCAAAGTTGCACTCTGATATAAATGTGTTTCTTATTTTAGAGGCAGTCACTGGTGTCAGTTTACATTAGTAAAGCATGACAAGTTGAATTGAGATTCAAGAATGCGATGGAAGTTTCTTCATCTTCTTTTCACAAACTGACACTATAATTGCGTTATCTTGGATTGTTCAATTAAAGTTGTCAGGATAATTAAGAGATGACAGGCGACTGCCAAACGTTCACCTTCTAAAAGATAGAAAGCACTTACATTCACAATTCGTCTTTCATGACGTTGTCGCTGATTGTTTGTCTGCCATGTTTTTGCACTTTTATTTTTGCCCTTATGAGTGCTCATAAGTGCAAATCAGTTCGTCATCATGTCGGAGCTTTCCTCCCGGACATGAATGCATCACTTGTCAGAACCATCACTTTTGAACCGTTTCAGCAGGACACACAAAGAACCTTTCACGCTGACAGATGACGATGAATTCATGATTACTGTGTTTATTACTTAGCCAATACATCAATGGGACATGAATTAAAACTACCGGACAGACAAAATATAAAAAGCTATATTTTTGTAAAATGACCAGCAGTATCGTATATCATTAGCAAATGTATATACAGTATATAACAGGTCTAACCCTTAAAATTATAACACAGAAATACATTAAATACAAATCTGAGCTGACCAATCAGGGGGATGACATATTTACAGGAAGGTCTCCAGTTACTGATACGCTGACAGCCGTGTGATACCACACGCTGTGTCATGTCCTGTCGAGAGCCTGGACAGCAGTGGCTGGCTACAGGATGTTTTTCGTGGGATGAGCAGCATCACTGGGGGATAATAGTGTTTTACTGCAGATTGCAGTGTCAGAGAAACAGCATCTGTTCTGCGTCTGAGTACGTCACCGGCTTGACAGCTTGGCTCAGCGTCACATTTGCAGCTTTCGTTGGCCTTCAAACGCTTGACTCAGTGCGCAGTTGTTGGGGGGGGGGGGGAAATGGAAAGAAAATGTACGGCACAATTTGTCTCTATACTGTATATGTCGTGAGACTTTATATTTAATTATTGGTCCCAAAAGCAAGTTTTTCCCCTGCATTTCACACATTACGCTGTCGAATATACTTACCTAGGATATGCTAATTTCAATTCAATACATAATCTTTTTCGGAAGAATCTAAGATATTGAGCCTGGCATTGAAAACTCATCCCGAGGCTGACTGGTGGGAAAGAAGTATCAGTAGAATTTTTTTTAAAATCCTGTTGACAGAGATGTACTTTCTTCTCAAAACATATTTGTATTCCCTGAACTTTACTGTGCGCCTGCACAATATCAAGTCGGCTTCACAGAGACTAATCTGAGTTGAATTCCGCTGTTATCATTAACACGTTTGCCATTGTTATTTCCTTCCCCAGCCTGGTTCTCTCGTGGCTGCTTTCCCCCTCTTTTATTTTCCCTTCACACTGTTTTTGATCTCGCGTCAATCAAATATTCATGTAGAAAGACCAGTAACTCCCTCAGGCTAACTTGGTTTTCTCTATTTGTTTCTGTCTCGCTTTGTGACGCACGTACACACACACACACACACACACACACACACACATGCACACGCACACCACACACACACACATACATGCACACACAGTAGACAGGCAAGGCAGGGGTTTTCATTATTTAAACAAGCATACTCTTACTTTATAAACATTAACATGCTGATTTACAGAAAATACAATTCTTTTTAAGATAAAGTGAGCATCAGGGATTACATAATTAAGAGGTACAGCACATATACAGATCTTTGTTTTCGACCGCAGCCTTAGGTCCTTTGAAGAAGATGAGGACACAATCTGTTGACCACATCTTAATTATTGAGTACATTATGTCTATGTGTCTAGAAGCCGACTGTCGACAGTCTATAATCATGAAAAGCTTAATGTAAGTGATTTCCCATTTGCCCAGACAAGGAAACAGCAGTGTCTAGTCGCTGGGATGGATGTATATATTTATACCTTGTATGGAGCTAGATTCCAGCCGACTATGATGACGCACAAAGCTAAAAAAGGTCCCATTTCCTGGCCCCAGTCAGGAAGCAAAGGAAAGACCATGGCTCCAACGGGGTTGTGCAACTGGGCTTGTGGACACTTAACCATAATAAACATTTTTTTTTACCAGCACCCAGCTCAAAGAATAGAGGGAGAGTTGGGTGGAGAGTAAAACACTCTTATATATATATATATATATATTAGGGCTGTCAATCGATTAAATTTTTTTTACTAATTAATCGCACATTTTGAAATTCATTAATCGCTATTAAAAGTTTTTTTTTCTTCTAAAGACTAAATCTTCTAAATGAACGAGTAATCCCTTCAGAGAGGGTGTATTTTAGACACTTGTTTAATTGTATTCTTTTTTAAAGACAAAACTTCAAACAGACCTGTGTTTTCAAAGAGGCTCCTACTTATAAAGTGCCAGCGAGGTATTTAATATCGTGGATGATAAATTGCTTCTTCAGTGAAACATCCAGATTAGTAAACAAAGGTGCATTTGAGACACCATTGGTCCTGTCATCTTTAACATTGAACAGCAGCAGAACCAGTGGCCTTGGTAAACTGAAAAATATGTTATGTTAACCCTCTGGAGTCTGGGCTCATTTTCTCGATTTTACAAAAAAATGTAAATTCACCTTTTAAAGGCTTTTGCATATGGCACATCCCAGTGTTTCCCCCACCATTCTATTAGGGTGAGGCCCCGCCCCCCTGTAATTTTCTCTATCGCGCCAGATTACAGCAGAAGTAATGTACGGTTATTTTCTTAAAGACGTCTTTGTTCTTTTATTAAACTAAACAGCGGTCTGTTGTTTGTCGTCTCTACAGCAGCATGTCATTCTGTCTCGACGTGTCGTTAACTCTTCTCGGTTCTCCGTCTCGCGCGCCGCAGAACTCCATGCCGGCGTGTCTGCGCGCGCATCGGGGCGGAGCAACAAAAAAAAGTCCCCTGCACCTTCCGCCCCGCGTCACCGACATGTCGCCCTCTGTTTCTCTGTGAATATCGAGGAGCAGACGGGAGGAAGGAGGCGGACTGCCGCGGTTTGACACTCAGAGGAGTGCAACAACTTCAACGCACACCGGAAGTAAACAAAGTTGCGTGAATGCGTTAAAATATTTTAGTGCGTTAATCGCGGCCAAATTAATCGCATAGATTAACGCGTTAACGCTGATTGATTGATTGATTGATATATTTATTTAAATTACAAGAAAGGGTGGATGAAAGATTACAGCATAACATGAGGGAAGAAGCAGAAAACACCAACCCCGACTATGCCCCAAGTACAGTGTGGGAGGGGTACAGGAAAACACCTGAGCACAGCCCATCCATTGGGGCGCCAGCCACAGCCGTCCGGTCCCACTGGGGTAAAAAGCAGGCGTGGGATGGGAGGGGGTAGTGAATGCAATCGTGTGTGTGTGTTCTGGTATGTCGCCTCCCCCAGGCCACAACAGACAGAGTTCTCAGTCCAGTTGTTGTTCCACGGCCTTGGGCAAGGCAAGGGCTCTGGTTGAGGGAGAGGAGCCAGATAAGATTGATTTGTTTGGTCTCAGCCAGCAGCAATTTTGCGCACCTGCTATTCCACCACTTTTCTCCCATTTTTTTTCAAATCCAATCAATTTCCGCGGGCAGGGGGGGGGGGCTTTTGTCACCACACCTTTTAAATTTTTTCCGAAACCAGGGGCAACGCAAATCCAATAGTTCGTCGTGGTAACTGCTGCAACCCCCCAGCAGGACGGCAGGTTCCAAACCCAAGCTTCAACGAGAAGACGGGTGTCATGGCGCTGAGAGACCAGTTTGATCAGTTGATCGGTCCATGGTTTAAGGTCATGGGAGAGCCAAAGAAATCGCATAGATTAACGCGTTAACGCTGACAGCCCTAATATATATATATATATATATATATATATACATACAATGGGTACAGAAAGTATTCAGACCCCTTATATATTTCACTCTTTGTTTCATTGCATTCATTTGCTAAAATCAAAAAAGTTTATTTTATTTCTCATTAACGTACGCTCAGTACCCCATATTCACAGAAAAAACATGTGATATTTCAGTTTTTCTTTTTTAATAAATTTGCAAAAATTCTACATTTCTGTTTTTTTCTGTCAAGATGGGGTGCTGAGCGTACATTAATGAGAAATAAAATGAACTTTTTTGATTTTAGCGAATGGCTGCAATGAAACAAAGAGTGAACATTTTAAAGGGGTCTGAATACTTTCCGTACCCACTGTACATGTCCAGCTGACTCACTCAACTCTGTGTCGTCGTGGTGGACAGACTCCTTTTTGAGATTCTCACTGTGTTCTTTCTGGAAATAGTATTTAGTGAAACTAATCGGCTTGACTTGGGCTCTACTTTCCAGATTAACAATGACTCCAAAGTCATGCTTCATGGTAATCAACATCAAAACAACATCCACAAGCAAGACTTCCCGACTCACGATGAGGAGCTGATCAAGTGGGCAATACAGAAGTTTGGGGGTGTGACTTCATTCACCACGGTCAGGAATCTGCATACCATGTCATCGACGGGAACAAAAGGTGAGAGTTGTTTTTGGTTTCCAGAGCTCTCTCGATAGAATTATTCACTAACCTTCTCTTATTGTAATGTGTCTGAAATCCCTCTCTGGTGTCACTCACTGAGGAAACACTCAGGCGTTGATGAAGTGTGCATTGTATTATTTAAAAAAAACAGATTACAATGCTTGTATATTCTATATTCTCACTTTTTTACTTCTTTTATTTGTATTGAATAATTAGGCAGACATTATATTACAGTACAGTATGACAGATAAAATATGTTACTCAGTATGGAGGATCAGATGATGACTATGTACAGAGTTGACCGAAAAATAACAACATTTATCCCACAAAGCTGCGTTACATACACAACTAGACACCATGCTGTTTGAAATATGGTGTGGGGGCCCAGCTCCAGCTGCCATCTGGACATTTTCCTACAAAGGCTCCTTGAACCAAAAGTGGAATATAAGTGTACTGCCATATATTCCAGTCAAGTTAAAATACTTATGATGCTAAATGCAATTCTAAAAGATCTAACATAGTCTCTCTTCTACTTTTCATATTGTATATGTACACACCTGACTGGCCATACTAATTTGGACAAGTCTCATGCGGGATCATTCTACTTTGTGTACCTAGCAATCTTTTGTATCGTATGCAGCAGTGAGCTAAATATCCGCATGATCAATATTTCGATTTGACAACTAGAGAATCTGCGTAGCCTTAAACGACACTACTTCTAAAAGCTTGTATTCATTTTACCATCAGCACATATTGAGCAGTAAACATGTGGAGTTTTGTGTTTGCAGTCAAACTGAAAGAGCTTTACACTATATTCCAAAATATGCAGCAGTGCTAAAGCTCACTCAACCCTTCACGACACACGTTATGCACAAATACCTGAACACTGACAAGAGGGTGGTCCAACAACACCATGATTTAAAGTGAGCTTTTATATCTGAGTAAAGGCTGGACATAACGGATATCATTGGCTGCTATTGCCAGCAGCGGGACGCTCAATGCAAGGACACATCTTTGCTCATAAAGCCTCCTTTGGGAAAAAGATGAGCCTTGACATTGGTTTAGTTCGACAGTATTTCACAGTCTTTCTCCCGTCAATAGGTTATAGGGCGTGTTTCAGTCATGGCATCGCACTATTTTCCCATTTTTAAATGTATCATTTGCATTGTGTTTTCAACCAGTCTTACATTTTAGCGTGTGTTTCTACTGATTCATAGGCCACACAAGCTTTACAATTATTCAGTCAGTGCAACGTTTATTTCGTTGTTCCCCTTGGCCTGCATCGAGGTGTGAACTTGCGTAGGCCTAGTTGTAGGCGTATTGAAAGTTTGTGCAACGGCTACACAGCGTTGCCAAGGTGAAATCTTGCTTGGGAAAATTATGTAAATGTCTCGCAGGTTTCTTGAATGTCTCAATGTGATTTTAAATTCGATTCAAGTGCAACGGAGGCGTGTAAAGCAGTGTTAAAGAGAAGCTACTTTTACATTCTAGTTGCACAGCAAAGGACTTGTAGCAGCTCAAAGCAGATTGAAGTGATACCGCACTCAACATAATTCTAGTCACACAGAATGTACATGTCCTCCTGTGTCAAAGGACATTGTCAAAAGCTGCTAGTGTCCACTACGACATGACAGTAGGGGTCAGCTTGGATTGAAAACTCAGTATCCTCTAATCGTGTTTCAATTTCATATTGGTAAACATTCTCAAATGACCCCCTTGTAGCGGGGCATGATCTCAGCATGTTCCAAGTAGTCCTACAGTCTGATTGTGATTGTGTCTTTCACACTGGTCAGCTGTTAGTTACAAGGTATACGAGGTGCTGCGGGATATATCATCCCCATTCCAGCAAAATGTGTGTAGCAATTTGAGCGCTGCCCCAGGGGGCATCTGTAAACCACCAGTCACCATTATCTGGTCAAAGGCTGAGTGAGCATAGTGTACTCTCGTGAGACTGCCCCTGGAACATCTCCCATGGTGGGAGAGGCGAGGTACTAATGTGTCTGTCCCCAGCAGTTCGGTCTTCTGTTGTAGACTTGCTATGGCTCCCCAGTGCTGGATACAGTAAAACACTGTAAACTGCACTCCTGTTATCAGCCCCACTGAACAGAAATAGTCTCCACTGCCCTGTTGAATAAATGTTAACAACTAAATGTAATTGCTTATTGCAGCCACTACCATGTTTCTTCATTAAGCATTTCAACAGAAGTGCTGGCTGTCCATTTTTATTTCACGCTGTTGTCTTTTTTTTTTTCGAGATTATGCATGCAGGAATAATTGCATTTCTCATAATTTCCCCCAGAATGCCATTTTTGTTTTTTTTGCAACCAATGAATGAACAATGATGGAAAAGTAATAGTTGTGTTTTTACAGGAACCAAACCTGGCTCTCGTTACTGCACACTCAAAAATGAAGACACAACCGAGAAGCACTTCTTGAAGATTGAAACGGCACCCCAGGCTTCTCTGTTCAAATCGTGCTCCCCACAGCAACAGAGCCCCGATGTTGACGCCGAGCTTCACATCATAAACATCCCGGAGAATTCCACCACTCGGTAAACCTTGAGATTCTCAACATATCTGGCATCTTATGTGATGTTTTTCGATTTTTGTCTAAAAGTAAATAAAAATCTCTTATAATTTTTGGTTCCTCTTATTGCAGCAACGTCTCACTTCGAGTTGACACCAAGAAGACCAGCGTGTTCCTGAGAGGCCCTCAGGGCACCACATGGACCATCATCAACCCGCAGCACACCCAGTTTGGTGTAAGCTTCCACATCGACATAGCATATTTATTGTCTCACAACCACATGTGAGATGACTGAATCTGCCAATTGTGTGATATAGCTTATTTAATATTAGGGGTAGTTGATAGAGAGTTTCTGAGCCATTACTGGTGTATTTGAACTGGTCTTCTCTTTCTCCAGTCCAACAATGACATCCTGCTGTCCACATTCACACACACAATCCCACCGTTTGTTACAATGGACATCGACAATGCAGAGGATGTGCAAAGGAAGGCTTTAGATTATTTCAAAGCCAGTACGTTCACCAGCTACACTGAACTGAGACCAGAGGGCTCTATGGTTTCACTGGTTCTTGGAAAAAAAGACAACTCTGCAGGTAAGACAATGAAAGGTAAAGTTGTTTTCAACTTTGAGGCATTTACGACAAAGAAAGTAGATGAAGTACCTCAAAAACCACGCATGGTATTATTACATAATGCTAAAATCTGAAGGGTAATGACTGCTGTAATATTCCCAATCATCATTATTACATTCGATGTATTATTTTACACACACAATGTGCTATGTTGCAATTTGTATGACCTTTGAATTTTGTTTGCAGTTCTTTTTCAAATCCTTTGTATGAGCCTTTTTTGCTAAATTCAGAATACATTTAAAGATTTTGTCTTGAGCGAGGCATAGACCTCAAAAAGAGTGGTATAATAGCATACTGTGAACAAGAAAGGACAACTATGCCCATATTCAGTCTAATAGAAATTGCAAAAAAAAAAAAATGGTTGTTCATCTCTTGTAATTTTAGACATTTTTCTTTCAGTCGGAGAAGCAGCACCAGCACCAGTCACCCCCATCTCGACTAATGCCCCTCATCAGATGCCTCTGCTGATGCAGTTATACACCTCCCCAGACTACCGTTCTCCCCTGGACCCGACCACCAAAGTGCAGAGTGACAAGAGAATCTATGCCGAGGTAAGAAATCATTCATCCTCTTCGCCCTATTAGTCTTCTCTCGATACAAAAGAAATGTCTGATGTTCTTAATGCGCTAATGTGCACTCCAGTTTTCCAAAACACGGATAATAGGATGGTTTTATACTCACTGCGCGCGTTGAGCATTGCTACGCTCGGCTGATCACATCCGTGTATTTTTTTTTCATTCTGTTCATGTTTTTTTCCCCGATCTTTCCTCTTTTTCCTGTAGATTTCAATGCACACGATAGGAAACATCGTCTTGACCATCAAGGTGATCAGCTGCTTTGTGCACTCCATGGGCTCATGCCCTGTCGTCAAGGAGCTGCCCTTCATGCCAGAGGCCTGCTCCTTGAATTCTTGTCCCAACAGCACCCGACTCAGCTTCTCCTTGGATCAGCTCCAAGAGCTGACGTCCACCACGTGGGACCTGGAATGCGCCGTCAAACTTTGTCACAGTGAGGTAGGAGTTGGTCAACTATTTTAACATTGCATTTTAAATAAAACATGCCACGTAAGGATATACAAATCTGTGTTACGACTTTCCCTTGCTAGTCTCGAATATTTTGTATGGATGGCCGTGCAGATCAGTCGTGGTGGGAGTGTTTTGATGGGACAGTGCTTTCTTCAATATCTAGCAAAATCAAAATACGTAATGCTTGAATTAGGTTTTTGACACACTTATGACCTTCTGGGTTTTCTTTAAGTGTTTTTTGTTTCCCTACCTTGATAGAAATGTGGAGATGGAGGAAGAGTGAAGAGGAATCTGGAGGTTACCCAGCCGTGTCTGCAACCACCAAGTGAGTTCAGTATAAACTCCAAAATATGGACCAGTTCAGATGCTACTTAAGGCCTCATTGGACCGGATTGGACCAAATCCTAATTTACAATTAGGGGCATATATTGATACAGCTGATTTTCAAATTAGTTTTCTCTTCCTTCTATAATTTACTGATCAAAACTGTCCTCACAAAAAACTAAAGTAAGTACATGTGGTAGATTATTTGTAGATAGGTCATAGTTTTAAATAGTGTTGTTATTCCTTTAATCATGTTGTTATAAGATGTACAAATATCAGAATATGAATATAATATAATGCACATGGTAAATAGGCAGTGAATTACCAACGCTGGGTGGGCGGTGGTCATAGCTGTGAGCTCAGGATATGCAGTGAAGCCAGTAAGAGGTTGCCCGGCTGGGCCCCGTCCTTTAGGAAGGTCTGCAGGCTGACCTTGTGGCCACAATCAGAAGTAATGCCCCCCCGGGGGACGGGGGTGAAGTCCTTTGTGTTTCCATGGGGTTCTGACTGTGTTGCTGTCCAAACACAGCCACTGGACCTGGTGCTATTGTCGAACCAGTCAACACAGTTGACCCAAAAAAAAGGAAAGATGTTTTTTTCTTCAAGGGAAAAATAGTCTTCAGACAAATGATTCATTTCAAATGATTTCATTTAAAAAAGACACCAGGAAGTGGACTTGATTAAACGGAGAATCACCTGAAGTTTATCAGAAATCTTTTGTAAAAGCCTGATAATAGATTTGTTTATTCTTTAAGCTTCCTTCACCTTCCATTTCCCTCTAGAGGAGAACGATAAAGATTGGTATGCCAGTGCTGACGCAGACTAAACGACTCATCCTACTTTCCTGTGTCCTGTTTGTCCTCCTCTGAGCTATTTTAACTTGAGTCGTGCGTTTACACATTTTTTTATTCTGGGAACTGGAATACAGGAATATCGTGCCGGTTGTTGAGGAACAAGTTGGTTGGTTGGTGTGTTTGCGCGGTTCCATTCATCAGCCAGTTTCAGAGATAGAGGGGTTATATCAGCTGGACTAGCGGACTGCATTCTGTTCCGAACCCTCGCCGAGCAGGACTGAGTGCTCCATTCAGCCATCTTTCCTGTTTGGAGCGTTTTCATACAGAGGACTCCAGGGAGTCACGGCACAGTCGGCCTCCTCCTCTCCACCTCCACTGGAGCTTCTGCTTCCTGCTCTTGTTTACTCAGCTTTGCTGTCAGAGCGTCACTAGTGCAAACTAGCACAGCAAGTGATTAGAGAAGAAAGAGTTAAAGTCTCAAGAGAAAGCCTGCTCAAGTTTCTGTGATGTTTCTGGCTCATTCGGGGTCAAGGAATGTTCCTCGCTGACCGAGCTTTCCAACTGGGTTGGCTCTCTGGGATGCAGTCGGCCCAAATGACCACAAGATGTCCCTGTTTCAGCAATCCTGGTCACGTTTAAGTCAGGAGATATTTGTCATTGTTTAATCAAAATCACAATGGAAGTAGTTTTCCTCATTTTAATTGTAAAGAAAGCAAATAAATGGAACCTCACGGAGCCGCATGTAACATAGCAGACATTATACTTTCCTAAATGTCCATCCAATTCAGTTAAAATATTATATGCTCTAATATCAGTATTAATTGATCTAGGGTGATGACAGTGGCATTTATTGAAATACACATGAGCCGCAGAGTGGTGGGAAGTTCCTACAAAACAAACCCACCGTCTTCTGACCCTCATGTCCTCTCTGCAATCTTCTTCAGGAAAGGGTGAGCAGTATTATACGAAGCCTAGTTTTGTACTTAGCCAAGAACATTCCACCAGAAGGTAGCAGAGGCAGGTGAGAGAAACCAGTGCAGAGGTGATGATTAGTTTCTTCCAAATGTTCTCAATACTTGTGGGAGAATCTCTACAGGTAGCGGAAGCAGGCGAGAAAGAAAAACAAGTGTTGGTGCACTGTTTATTCTTGATATGCAACACATAGCATGCACACACATGTGTGTGTGTTGCGTGTATTCCTTAATTAATGACAGAAATAAGTCTGGTAACAATGGATGTAATGAATTCAGCCAAATACAAAATACCAAACCCTCAGACTGCTGTGAAGTGCAGTGATTTCATGCTTTGTCTGCTTGAAAATTGGCAGCAAAGCTCCATGCTGAGTTTAAGGGGGCGTCTGAGTGAAGAAACTTCTCTTTTATTCAACCTTTGAAAGACGTCTATCTCAAGGAAATCGATTTACAGCCTTGCCAGACCACAATGGGCAAAGCAGAATTGGAACGGCCTTGCCAGGCTAGCAAAGGATGTCTGTGCCACAGTGTCACGGGCTTGAGTGGGTTTTAGTCTGTGTTGTTCTCGTACTCTTTCAAAGCTGGCTTGAAGGGAGTATTATTTTTTATAGCTGCTGATTTTTATATTTGGCAGGAGTAAAGCACATTGTGCGGGTCAACCCGGCACACAGAACTTCACCAATGTGAAACTTGTTTTTTAATTAAATTTGATCATTAATGAATCCAGAAGCACTTTTATTTTTTTTAACATTTCAGTTCAGCTGCAAAAGAGATGACTGTTATATTTACTGCATGGCTTTGCTTGTATTGCCATGGTAACTAGGAGGGGGAATGCATAGTATTAAAGGACCATACTGTCGCTGTGACAAATTGTGTATATCTTTCAGTGCTGTTAGTCGCTTTAGAATCCATACCACCAACTTTAAATGAACCGATGAACCTATGAACCGAGGCCGCTGTTGCTTTTGGCTCATGGAACAATAAAGAATCAACATGCAGAGACTTCAAACGTACACCGTTATTAGTGCATGCCAGGAAACTCCATCTTGAATTCAAGAAGTTGTTGCCTGAAAACATATATTTACGAGGCATGCCAGTACAATTTCTGTGTGGGTGTTCTGTAACACTGCAAGAATATCTGGTGCTGGCAAGAAGTACATCTTGTTTTCTACGGTTCTCTGGAGAAATCAGCCAATCTGAAAAGGTTGCAGAAATACTTGAACTTCCTGCTGACCCAAAAGCAATGCATTGTCTAATATATATACAATAAAATCTCACTTCTATTACATGGACAACTTTTCAAAAATGAAACAATATCAGAATGTTCCGTGCATTTGACCACCCACTGGAACATCTGCAAATGTATTTCTAGATTGTGTTGGCATAAACGGTATCAATCAGTTCTGCCTTGTGAATTTTATGATTGCTGTTTAACTGAAGCTTCCATACATTGTTTTTTCATTGTTTTCATGCATATGTTTCAGCCCCACCATGCTTTGATTTTGGCTTACCTGGCGTTCTGGGCATTGCATTTGGAGGGTTCCTGATTGGAGTACTACTTATTGGAGCACTGTGGTTTATCAAGATTAAAACAGGTAAATATATGACAAACAATATAGTGGTTTTGGTTTGACATGGAGCTTTGAGACTTGAAATTGTGTAATTCTGCTTATTTCAGGCTACCTAACTGGACTGGACATTAGCTCAACTGCAGCAAATCTACCTGGTAAGGGATCTTTCTTTCTCATTGGTTCTTTTCTTTCCTTTTCATCAGGTTCTCATTGGCTTCTCTCTCATCTCTCTTAAGGATGTCCCTGTTCAGGAGCAAAACGACAACCTGTCTCCACCAACCCATCTCCCTCTGAGAACAGCAGCGCCAACGCAAGCATTGGAAGCACCCAAAGCACACCGACCAGCAGCATGGCATGAGATCATGGTAATCTCCACCACCAGCAGAGCCACTGTCTCCCTTAAGTCACCTATATGGGTTTTGTGCTATTGTTTTCTTTTATAATGCTTATTAAGCATTTCTCCCTCACCTGCCCCCTTCAAATCCTCATCTATACCCACAACCCACATCTTTGACTTACCAAGCCTAGAATGGATGTGATCTGGGAGTTTGTAATGGTGGATCGGTGTGTGTGGGGGGGATGCTGCATGACGGATGACAGAAGTCTAATCAATGGCTTCTCTGACGCTCACCTCTGCGGCCTCTCTGTAAAGTCAAAGCTCCTAGACAGGAAGTTAAAGAGGGCAAGAGAACAAAAATTGGCTCCCAGCAACAGGAAAAACAAACCATATCCCCCAAGAACTAACAGGAAATTCCCAGCATTCCTTTCAATGAATTGTGCTTGTGTGATGGCAAGCACAATATAAGTTAGACTTTGAAAAACAGATGTGAAATGGTTTTGCATTCACATCCAAGCTATAACAATACGAAAGGCTTTTGGCTATGTCAGTCCATAAAGTTACTAATGTCTCTGAGACTGAAATGCTCAGCGTGCTAGGATCTAAAACCTGTTCATAAAATGCTCTTAAAGGAGTATTTGTCTAAATTGGAGTGCCAGGTCAATAGTTAACAGCTACCTCCTATTGTTTAGAAGTCTAGGGTTAAGTTTAAACTTAATACTAGATTTTACTGATGAAGTGATCTTACTTTCTGCCAATTTCAATTGTTGTTTCATTTTGTGTCACTTTAGCTGTATATTGTAGTGGACCTCTGTCTCATTTGTAGATCTCGACAACAAAGTCACGGTGCCTTTTTCATACAATCCAATAGCTGTATCAGGGCCTTCAGAGAATATATACATTATTTCCTAATTACTCAACATAATCCTAAATTATATTTATGGCCCAAAGGACACAATACATAGTGAACCACTTATATGTATGTGAACTTTAGTAATGCACAGCAAAGCATGCAGAGATACACGGCTGTATCCAGAGCTGAGTAATGTTCCATTATGAGGACTTAATACCAAAACTCAGCTCTCATACAGCTCGGCCCACAGGGTGGAGTTTCCCCAAAATAGTCGGTCTGGAGGTGGAATTCCAGTACTTTTCCTTTGCTCAATGCATATTATATAATTGTGTCATCGCAATTAGTTGTAACCATAATTCTTGTGACCGTTTATGTCATGTTTGTAACCATAAACATAAAAACCGACATAAACACAAAAACCCAACATTTTACTAAATATATCTCATAAAAGTTTTGTCAGACAGAATGGGGGATTATTCACTCCCCCTGATGAACTAGATGCCAATGCTTATGGTTTATACACCGTGATACTCTTCCAATATTTGAAGATCAAGACTCTCAGAAGGTATTAAGTGGATAACCTGATTTCTTATTTTCAATGACTTTGCATGCAATATGTAGCCAGCCTCTAAGACGAGTGCACGGAAAGGGAAATCCTCTGGGTCGATGTAACCAAACTCCGAGAAACTTTTATTCCTTGAGGGGGAACTTTTGGTACCACTAGGCTTTCACAATGAACGTAACGTTTTACATGTTTTCTTCCTTTCTCAGAATACAATGAAATTTGAGCTTTGAGGCAAATGTTTGTTTCAAAGGAACGGGCTACAAAACCTGATTTCTAGGTGAAGAACTCAGATATGTGGGCTGTATAGAGATCACTTTGGTATCTATCGATCTATTTCAGTCGACTTTCAGTATTGAGTTTAACACATGCAAGCCCACTTCTCCCTCATTTTACAAGTCACTTTCTCTGAATACAGCCTTATTGGACTCCATAGTATAATCAATAATAACAATATAAGACTACATTTTATATGCACAGTTTGCAACAATACACGAGTCATTCAGTTGTGCTTTAACCCCGTGAAGACTGCTTTCACAATGTAACTCTAGCTTTATTTCTAGCTGTCCCATGACGCGCCTGATGATATGGAAACTGTCATTTGAGACGGGTGAATTTCTCATTCAAATTAATTTCTGCTCTCTCCATTTGATAGGCTGCATCAGCCGCTGCAGTGCTAATGCTAGACAGAAGCTGCGTAGATGCATAATAACTCATGAGGGCTACAATTGTAGAGTGACGGTTGATCCGTGAACCCACTATTTGTTTCAATGTACAAATGTAAATGTAATTTCATTTTCTATTATATTTTGCCACTCTGTTACCTCTTAAAAACATATTCCCATCACACGGCCTGTGGTGTAAGTAAGCAGTTTGTATCCACAGTACATAGCTTTGACACAAGCGCCACATTCTTTAAAATACATTTGAAACAATGACACTGATTACTCTTCCATGCATATATATATATATTAAACAATTATATATGTATATATAAATATATATTCCCACTCCCAATCGTTATTTGCCTTCTGATTTTGTTAAAATAATTTATTCACCTTCAAACCTTAATCTCAAAAGTATTCCAAAACGACTGTTTGTAATTTCTCCTCATTGAATGTGAGCTACGTAGCCTCTCACCCCCCAAGCGAGCTCAATGTGTGCGTGCATGTACAATCCTCTGTGCATGCCGTATTTTCTTTATGTATTTGTGTAGAGAACAAAGAGGGCCAGTACAAATTGCCACTTGAGTATTTGTGCAATATGATGAGGTATGATCAACATGTAGTTTTTTCTACCATGTGTTTTTGTGCAAATGTTGTATGATGTTCTTACTTTTAATCTTTTTCTTAAGAGGATTTTTTAAATTTTTTTTTACATATTTGGAGAACTGGGACAATTCCTAATTAAGGCACTCATCAAATGCATCCATTTGTTTCGTATTCTTTTTTTTTTTTTTCCTTCTCGTATACATTTTTTTGGTTTTGATTACAATGTAGTCACAGACCAGTACATGTCACATCACATCTCAAAGACAGAAAGATGTTGGTTTTTTTTAATCCCCGTTTGACTTTTGCTCTCACCCTAAGATTCCCCTACTGTCCAAAAACATGGCATATCTCTTCCAATACTGACATCCTGACATTGTAATGCGTTCATTGGGTGTGATGGGGAAGTACATTCTGAGACAGGATGTCTCGCCACAGAGGAGCATCTTCGTGAAATATTCAACACTCACGGGCTTGTAGAGTGCAGGGAACATTCAGACTTAAAACAGTTCAAATATGGTGGTGATTGAGATTTTTTTATCATTTAATTGTAAGATCTTCTTTTATTAAATGTCAGGTATTCTGTAGCTGTGTTAAACCAGTCACGGTGACTGACGGCTACTGTCTGAGCACTGACAGTAAAATCAGACAGGCTGCCAGTTAAATCACGTGTTAACCCTGCAGATCCCTTCGTTACCTCTGACAACAGCTTCCTCATACACAGTGAACACAATATGTGTGTGTGTGTGTGTGTGCACACATGCAGAGTATCTGTGTCTGTGTGTAGGTGTCCAATAGACACTTTGCCTCCATTTATGTGAGTGGATCCTTACTCCAATCTCTTAACAATGTCCATATTCTGAATACTTACCAAAGAAGCTGAAGCCTTAATGACATGTCAGAATGTCTGCTTTGATTTAATCAAGTATAAAATGCAGTGTTTCTTTTGTACCATTTAAAATGGGTCCATTTCTTTAAATAATACTAATCTGATGTAATTCTAAGATGTCTCTGAAGAAATATATGTTTTTTTCTGAAATAATCTTAATAAAGTGAATATGACAATTGCTCTTTGTGTTCTTTGTGGTCTCCGTGGGCGGCATTGTTTCTGGTGACCCTAGAGCATTATCAAGTGTTGGAATACACAAACTCCAACAATCCCCAAGTATCATTGAGTATTTATTCAACACTCTTGGCAGAGCACTCACATAGAATAAATAGCATGAAATAAACACACTCTTCAACATATTAATGGTGAGAAAAGGAATAATGAGGGATATTCTGTATGTAAGCTGCATTTGCCTTGGGGTTTAATTGAAATAGTGTTTAACATGCTGTATGGAGGAAGTGAAAAGACCCAATTATTCGACTGGTTTTGTCGTGCTACAATTGCTGTGACATTTTCACCTCATGACTTGCTGCATCTACAGGATGTGTGAGCTTCTCCTGTTGACTTCTCTCTCTGATTTGATGACACGTCGGCCTTAGCACTAGCAGTGGAAAGAGATTTCTCATAAAATTGGCAACAAAGAGAAGTTACTTTCAACCCAACTAAAGGACACATGTGGTTTAGCATAATGACTAATAACAGGGGATCTCAGACATGAAATCCAGGATTTAATGTCCTGGTGTGTCGACCCCACTACAGGAGCCACGATTAAAACTTGGACCACAAGTGTTTCTGACTTGAAGATAAGATTTTTAGATCTTGAAAACCAGGACTCCAAAATAATCATTACAATGTTTGTCTGTTCTGAAAACCGTGTGTGATTGGAGCATTTTTTACAAGATTCATCAGTGGTGGAAGAAGTATTCAAATCCCTAAAGTAAAACTAATAAGAGCAGAATGTATACTGCTATTAGTTATGTGTTAATGTGTAAGCAACATTTTATTTTGCAGCGGGTTACGGTGGAGCTAATGTTATACAATAGCATTGACTGCAGCTGTCAAATCAATGTAAAAAGTACAATATTTCACTCTATTGTGTAGTGGAAAAGCAGTAAAACAAATAATTAAATGGAAATACTTAAATGTATACTGGCATACATAACAAAGTAAATATACATATATTCTACTCAGTAACAAGTAGGACATTCATTTAATTTTTCATGAGATTTTGCCACAGAATATTCCAATGTGGCAGTCTCTTGAAACTGTTTCTTTGTTTAAATCACATAACGCAGACAATTCTGTCTCAATATGGTATTATTATATTCATCTGATTCAGCAGAGCTTGCACTATCTCTGACCAGAAACACTATAAGCTTAAAGAATGGAAGACATCATACTCTCATGGTGTTATGAGTCGTATATAACATTTATTGTTGGGAGAAATGATACAAATAGTGGTGTTTTCTTCCATCTGTGCCCTTTCCTGAGGTTTCAAGTTATCCTTCTTATATACAAATTCAACTTAGTTTTCAGGATTCGAGCCAGAGCACACAATACATGTTTATGAGCTGCCGTTATCTCCAAATATGACCATGGAGCCATTTGGCCTTACAGGATACATTATGTGACGTGTGTGTCTGTGTGTGTGTGTGCTTGCCTGCATGCCAATTCAGGTTGTTTACGTCTCAGGAAAAATATGTTCTTTTCTGCAAAACTGTGTATGCAGTGACCTCAGGGCAAAACAAGTCTCTGCTGTTCTTTAAAAATTAAGATGTACATCAGGAGAGAAGAGGATCGGTAGAGAAAAGGAGTTGTAATATTTTACTTTGAGTTGTAATGGAATAGATGTTTTATAGTAGTATAAAATGGAAATATACAAATTGAATCCTGTTTTGAGGACTGATGGCTTCATACAGTCTGTGTAAAAAATAAATAAATAAAGAGACAGATGACAGAATGCTATGGAGCTGTGAGCTTGAGTATATCTTCTATGAAGCCTTCTGTCTGTGCAAATTGAATGTAAGGGAGATCAGTTCAGAAAAAACGGGAACAATCAAACTGCATTATTGTTGTTAGGAAGTCTCTCCATATACATCATAGTGTGTTACTCAGCTCTCATTACATCCGCATATTCGTGTTAGTGACCATGCTAATGTGCTGTATGGTAATTGTTTGTTGTGCACCGACAGATATGCTAGAGAGGTTCATGTCATTTATGTTCGCTTTCTCTCATTCCAGGCTTCCTGATTGTTTTCACCTGTCATCACACCTGTCTCCTATGCTCATCAGTGTCAGCCCCGCCCCTGATTGGTCCCACCTGTGTCTTGTTACCATGTGCTTAAATTCCCCTGTCTCCCAGTGTTCCTTGTCAGTTCGTCTGGTCTTTTGCCATGATCAGGTCGGGTTATGTTGTGCTCTTGAAAAGTTTTTGATCCCTCACTACGTGAGCGCTTTCATTTTGTTCACTGCAGCACCGAAACATAAAGTACTTACAAATACTTTATCTTTGTCTCCCGGCTCGTGCAATTGGGTCCTACTTCCTAAGTGTCTGAGATCGTAACAGAACGAACTGACCACATTATGGACCCAGCCGACCCAAGAACGCTTCACGCCGCTCTGTCGGTACAGGGCGTGACGATTTTTCATCACGAGGAAAGACTGGACAAAGTCAGCCGGAAATACAAGAGCTGAGAGGACGCCAGGCCGGGTTCAGGAAGAATTATCTACACAGATGCAACAACTGGTTGCCCAAATGAATAATGTTTTCAGTCAACAGACTGCTCCTCCGGTGACGTCATCCACAGCTGAGAATTTGCCTGTCAATACTCCAGCTGACGACCCAGGTCAGGCTGATTCTCCACGTTACGGCTGGCTCTTCCGGAGAGATTTTCCGGAGACTCTTCGAATTGCAGAGCCTTTCTGGTACAGTGTGATCTGCATTTTCAACACAACCCAGCAGCTTTTTTTATCTGAGCATGGTAAAGTGGCGTTTATTGTGTCTCATTTAACGGGAAGAGCTGCAGCCTGGGCTACTGCAGAATGGTCTAGAGACACCGAACTATGTTACTCATTGGCCGATTTCATAGAGACTATGAGGCGCATTTTTGACCACTCATCGCCTGCTACGGAGGCCAGCAGAAGACTGTTTCAAATACGTCAGCTCAACCGTCAGGTGGTTGACTATGCCATCGAGTTTCGTACAGCAGCAGCGGACAGCGGATGGAATGTTCCGCTCTTCGTGACGCCTTCATGACAGGACTTTCGAACCGATAAAGGACCAGCTGGCTCCACTGGAGACACCCGGGATCTGGAATCCTCATCGCTGTGGCCATCCGGATCGATAACCGTCTTCGAAAGAGAGAGGAGCCGACGCAACCGAGATGTTATTCCCAGCTTCCAGAATTCGCCTCGGAGGGTCGCGCCGCCAGCGGAGGATTTCCAGCTCATGTTACCGGACCATCAGAGGACTACACTTCCGAATGACTCCGGTGAACCCATGCAGCTTGGAAGAACCAGGCTTTCTCTGGAGGAGAGGCAGCGCCGTCTACAGGAGGGTTGCTGTTTCTACTGCGGCCAGCCGGGTCATCAACTCGCTTCATGCCCGGGAAAAGATCGTGCTCACCAGTCAAAAGGAGGGCGCTGGTGAGCAAGTTTCGCAGACTTCCCTCCTCGACCTGTTACTCAGGTAGACATTTGTATTAACAATCAGACCATTGACCAGGGTGTGTTAATAGACTCAGGGGCTGACGAAAGCCTTATAGACTGGGGCCTAGTCAAACAGCTAAAAATAAAACTGTCCCGCTATCTCATCCTGTTAGTGCCAGTGCCTTAGACGGCCGCTTGTTGTTCACAGTTACCCATTGCACTGAGCCCATACGGATTACTATAAATAAGGACCATACCGAGAGCATGCAATTTCATATTTTTGAGTCGACTCAGCACCCGATTATTTTGGGGTTTCCTTGGCTGAAGATCCACAATCCTCACATAGACTGGCCGTCAGGGAAAGTTAAGGAATGGGGAGAGGATTGTAAGGGCAGGTGTAAACTTAGCAACCTGTTAATGCACCAACAGACTCTAGTAGGATCATTATAGATCACCCTGACTATCCTGATCTACACAAGGTACCTTCCTGTTACCATGATTTAAAAGAAGCGTTTAACAAGTCTAAAGCCTTGTCGCTACCTCCTCACCGAGATTTTGACTGTCCCATTGATCTCTTACCGGAGCCCCATTCCCAAGGGGAGACTTTACTCGATTTCGAGACCTGAGAGAACAGCAATGGATGAATACATCTCCTCTTCACTCAAATCAGGGATTATCCGTCCTTCATCGTCTCCAGCCGGAGCGGATTCTTTTGTGGAAAGAAAGACGGGTCTCTGAGACCTTGCATAGACTACAGTCCACTAAATGACATTACGGTGAAGAACCGCTATCCTCTGCCACTCATGTCATCTGCTTTTGAACTGCTTCAAACGGCCAAGATATTCACCAAGTTGGATTTAAGAAATGCATATCACTTGGTTAGAATAAAACAAGGGGATGAGTGGAAGACTGGATTCAACACTACCAATGGTCACTATGAGTACTTGGTAATGCCTTTTGGACTGTGCAATGCACCGGCTGTTTTTCAAGCTTTTGTGAATGAGGTTTTGGGAATTCTTGAATATTTCAGTGTTTGTGTATCTGGATGACATACTGATTTTCTCCCCAGACGCTAAATCTCATGTTAACCATGTCCGCCAAGTTTTGCAGAAACTACTGGATAATCAGCTATATGTCAAGGCAGAGAAGTGCGAGTTCCACACAGAAGAGGTGTCTTTCTTAGGATACATAGTCTCACCTAATCATATCCAAATGGATCCTGCGAAAGTCAGTGCAGTATCCCAGTGGCCCACACCAGACTCCAGGAAAAAGGTTCAGCAGTTCCTAGGATTTGCTAACTTCTATAGGAAGTTTATTAGGAATTTCAGTTCTGTTGCTGCTCCTCTGCATGTTCTGACTTCTCCTAAGGTTCCTTCAAGTGGACCCCCCAGGCGGATCTTGCTTTCAAACTTCTCAGAGATAGATTCACCTCAGCTCCCATACTCACCATTCCAGATCCCCAGCGCCAGTTTATGGTCGAGGTGGATGCTTCCAATGAGGGAATTGGAGGAGTACTGTCTCAACGTTCTGCAGAAGACAACAAGATGCATCCATGTGCTTACCTGTCGCGAAGTTGACAACGGCAGAGCGGAATTATGACGTGGGAAACAAGGAATTGTTAGCTGTAAAAGCTGCCCTCGAGGAATGGAGACACTGGCTAGAGGTGCAGAGCAACCGTTTTAGTTTGGACAGATCACAAGAATCTAGAATATATAAGAAAGGCTAAGCGTCTCAACTCCCGTCAGGCCAGGTGGACACTTTTCTTTAGTAGATTCAACTTCACACTCTCTTTTCGTCCCGGTCTCAGAATCAAAACCCGATGCTTTGTCTCGTCTTTACGATCCCGAACCACTTGCGGTAGAGCCCAAGACCATCCTTCCACTTAACCGGGTGATCGGAGCCTTTTCCTGGCAAGTGGAGTCAGACGTTAAAGAGGCAAATGTCATGAATCCAGCGCCTAGCGAGTGTCCCAACAATCTGCTGTTTGTTCCTGAGGCTCTTCACCCAAGGTCATCCACTGGGCTCACTCATCTGTGCTTTCGTGCCATCCGGGAGTAACAAGAACAATGTTCAGGATTCAACAACGTTTCTGGTGGCCATCCATGAAGAAAAATGTGGCCGAGTATGTAGCGGCTTGTCCGGTGTGTGCGTGTAATAAGACCTCATCTCAAGTTAAGATGGGCTTGCTCCAGCCGCTGCCGATTCCCCATCGTCCTTGGTCACACATTTCGATGGATTTTGTGACAGGATTTCCTCATCCAGAGGCAAGACTACGGTTCTAACAGTGGTTGATCGATTTTCAAAGATGGCTCACTTCATCCCATTGACCAAGCTTCCTCTGCCAAAGTCACCGCAGAGGTCATGATGAATCACGTATTCAGGATCCATGGATTCCCTAATGACATTGTTTCCGACAGGGTCCACAATTCATTTCCGCCTTCTGGAAAGAGTTTTGTCGACTCATAGGTGCCACCGTCAGCCTGTCATCAGGATATCACCCTCAGTCAAATGGACAGTCGGAGCGCCTGAACCAAGAACTAGAGACTACGCTACGTTGTCTCGTCTCCCAGAACCAGACCACCTGGAGTGACCACCTCACATGGGTCGAGGTTGCCCACAATACCCTTCCTACGGCGGCCACGGGTCTCTCTCCATTCCATTGTGTCAATGGTTTCCAGCCTCCACTTTTCCCTAACAACGAGGAAGAGGTGATGGTTCCATCGGCACATGCCATGATCAGACGTTGTCGCAGAGTTTGGGCTGGTGCTCGCCAGTCTCTTCTCCAGTTCAGCTCGGATGAAGGCTGTTGCGGACGCTCATCGAGGGTCGCTCCTCCTACAGTCCAGGCCAAAAGGTTTGGCTCTCTACCAAAGACTTACCACTCCATGTCGCCTCAAAGAAACTGGCTCCGAGATTTGTGGGTCCGTTCCAGTGTCCAGAGTCATCAACCCGGCCGCACGCTTGCAACTCCCAGGACCTTGAGAGTGCACCCAACGTTTCACGTTAGTAGAATCAAGCCGGTGTGTGAGAGCACACTTGTTCCGCCTCAAGCCCCTCCACCGCCCCAGTTCTTTGAAGGGGTGACGTTTACAAGGTCCGTAAGCTACTGGAGGTCCGTAATAGGGGAGGGCAAGCAATTCCTGGTAGACTGGAAGGGTTACGGTCCTGAGGCTAGAAGCTGGATAGCTGCTTCATTTATCGTAGACAAGACTCTTATCCACGACTTTTACAATCAGCCTGGGCCATCAGGAGTTGGCCCTAGAGGGGTACTGTTGTGCACCGACAGATATGCTAGAGAGGTTCATGTCATTTATGTTCGCTTTCTCTCATTCCAGGCTTCCTGATTGTTTTCACCTGTCATCACACCTGTCTCCTATGCTCATCAGTGTCAGCCCCGCCCTGATTGGTCCCACCTGTGTCTTGTTACCATGTGCTTAAATTCCCTGTCTCCCAGTGTTCCTTGTCAGTTCGTCTGGTCTTTTGCCATGATCAGGTCGGGTTATGTTGTGCTCTTGAAAAGTTTTTGATCCCTCACTACGTGAGCGCTTTCATTTTGTTCACTGCAGAACCGAAAAATAAAGTACTTACAAATACTTTATCTCTGTCTCCCGGGTCGTGCAATTGGGTCCTACTTCCTAAGTGTCTGAGATCGTAACATTGTTAGTGCGTGGCCGTACTTGTAGAATTGGAAAAGCAAACAAAAGAAATACATTTTTTTGGTGGAGAGATGTATAACCTTATTGCTTCTGGAGCTTTCCGATGATCTTTTTTTTCAGATGAAGATAGCTCTTGCGTTTCCTACGTACATTGCTCAATATTCATGCCAATTTATTATGCATACCGAGAGTGTCGAGTGTACTATATTTTTTTAACTTTTTATATTTCAATCCTTTGCATATTAAAACATATAATACAATAATACATAATATGGAACTAGCATACAGCCAGTGTTATGTTTTATGAACACTGTGTGAAGGGTAATGTAACCTTTCCTTTCCAAGTGTTCAACGCTCACTTATTGTAAAATAACAATAGTCGATCAGCGACATCGCCTCTAGATGTTCTGATTTATTGTCGCTTTAAAGGGGGATAACAGGGTGTGCATATTTCAGATTTAAGTGTTGTACCATACTGCAACATAGAACATAAAATAAGAGAAAAGAGAGTAGAAAAAGGAGATCGGATTCAGAGAGAATAGCTGAGCTGGTTTGAATAGACAGATCCTTGGCAGGCGAACGGCAACAAAGCTTGTATTGTTTCATAACCTTCAATACAATTAAATTATTAAATATAAGAAGAAGGAGAGGAATGTCTGAAAGTTGTTCATTGTAATGACTACAGAAATATAGCTTATCAGGGTTTTATTTTTCTCCAATTTAGATTGTTATTGATATACTTATATATGTTTACAACATATTATATTAAGTCTATATAAGTATTATATAAGTATTATATTATGATGTCCTTTGCAAAATTATTCTTTATTTCTATAGGACATATTAAAAAGGTTTTACAAAGCTCTTCACAGAGATCAAGGCAGGCAAATACAGTGCAATTAAGAAATACAATAAAAGTAAATATCATTTTCTGAGGTTATCAATGACCCTAATATGATTATTGACAGTAAAGTTCACGTGTGTAATTGTATGTCCCTGAGCACGACGTAACAAACTTTCAATTGTGTAAATTTAACCTGTGCCCTTTGATGAAATTAAAAAGATAAACTATCCCAGCATACCGTTAATTACAGCGTTAGATTTGCCTCTAACGCTGTGTAATGACCGGCTGCAGGAAAACGTCCCAGTCCATTTAATTACTCAGATGAATGAATTACCACTAACCACCACCAGATGGTAGTACATTTTTTTTATTTCCCCTGAACACACTGACAGTACAGCCAAAAAACAGAAGAAGACAATGATACTCATTGTAAAGGAAAGCTAAATGCAATTTTTAAATAATTGAAATTATATCAGCAATGACGTAATGAAAACATTTAGGATCATGCCTTGATAAATATCATTTAGGCCGGCATCGAAAACAGTGGCATGGACATGGTCTGTTTTTACACCTTGTTTGCAGTTCAAATGAAGCCTATAAAGCCTTTAGGGCATGTTGAATTTAGGGAGCTACGTGACAGCATAAATGAAGCTACTCGAAATAAGCTGCCTCTCCCTCAGACTTTCACACCCTGAGGCAATGTGGTGCACACAAGGTTGTTTACAGACACTGGCACTGTGTCCAGGCTCTGCCTCTTTCCCCATTTCTCACCCACACGTCAACGTTTACTCTCTCACAAGCAGCCATACACTTGCCACCACCTCACTGATCATCCACAGCCTGGACCAGGCTAATCCCCTAAATTGCTGTGTGCTCGAAGAAAATTCCAGGTGTACGGCATGAGACAATCAAGGAGACAGAGGAGTGGCTGAGGGCAGGTGAAGGGAATTAACCAATCAAGGAGACAGAGGAGTGGCTGAGGGCAGGTGAGTTAGCTAACTTAACGTTAGCAATTTTGAAAAAACATTTTCAAGTAATGACTGGGTTGTTACTGTCGGTGCTGCTTTAGTATGATCTATGTCCTCTAGTTTGAATGAACATACTTATAAATGATATGAAATATAATTATATAAACACACTGTTACAACTCCTTCATAGTGTCATATTGCTTTTCAGAGAATTGTGATGTTTATAGTATATACAAAAGTATACTCATGTACAATATATTATGTTGAATATTGTTCATCCTGGATGGATCACAGCCAACCCAATTATTTTCAACACGACTCCTTGTCCTTGGTCATGGTGGCCACAGCATTTAAAAGAATAAACTTCATAATTCTCAAAAGTCTGACCCTTTGCTTTTTTTATTAACAGCATGTTCTTGTACTTTTACTTTCAATACATAAGTACATTTAACATCAGAACATTACTTTTGATACCTAAGTACAATAAATGTAAAATACTTTAAACTCAAGGAGTATTCTCATAGGTAACTTTCACTTTAACTGGAGTCATTTTCGCCACTTTCAGGATTTTCGCCACTGTCCAGCCAATGAGTTCGTCTCATAATATTGGAATATAGGTAAGCATGGGAAGCATTTTCTCCTTCAACTTATTTCCTGCTTAAATGCTTAACAGGTATTGTTTTTTTCTCTCTTAGGTTGGCTCTTACTGGCACAACAGATTATATATTGTTTTCATTGTGTTGCTTTTTCCTTCTAAAGTTGCTCTCTCTGAAAGAACTTTTCACGTTCACCTAAAACGGCCGAGTACAGTACCAGACTTACTGTAGCGTCAGAGTCGGGCCAGTGTTTCTGTCAAATCTGATTAATGTTATGTACCCGGGCTTAACACTGGCTAATGATTCTTTGAAGCCAAGCATTCAAGCAGTGGCACAGTTTCAACGATAAATAAGGTGAAGACATCTAGTTATTGACAGTCTTATTTGCATCTTATTTGTCGCGTGAAATGATGAGAGATGATGATATCGCTTTTCACTCGTCTCATTTCTCTATGTTTTCGTAACTCTTTGAAAAGTCCTCTCGACTTCATCGATGCGGGGTGGCACGGATTGTATTGTGCCATGCTAGTGGGTGTTTGATCTCGTGTTAACGATGTGAAGTCTTCAAGGATATATTCAGGATTGTACGACGTCTTTGAAATTTGTCCAGCAAGTTATTTAGCTTTTTTTTTCAAGACCAAAATTCGTATTTAACTCGTTTTATATTACTGCTTACCATGCAGATTGAAGGGTGATGCAATAACATCATCATCTTTCAATCTCTCAAAAACCTATTGCGCAATAATGATTTTGTGGTGCTGGAAAAGCCTCTGTGAGTTATAGTTTCACTGTAATTGATACATTTCCTCTGTGAAGGCGACCTAGCCCCACAGTGGCAGATCTGGAAATGAGTGGAAAGGAATACACAAATGTAAATTAGTGTAAGCAGTAAGTGAGCTCCAGATAACCCCCCCCCCCCCCTGACTGGCTGTAAAGACAAGTGCCTCCATGCACAGAATGCTGAGCACAGCTAGCCCCTTGTAAACAAAGCTTCTGCTATTTAGTTTCAGTTGGCTTGATTAGAATGAATGAGGGGGGCTTGTGCAAAGAGGAAATTTTTTTGGTGGGTGGGGGGAGAGAGGAATTGGCCATGGTGGAGGGAAAGCTGGACCGAGAGATACAAGTTACTAGCGGGTGGCACAGACCAATTGGACAATGACAAACAAAGCCTCCAGCCAAATGCGCAGCCGTAATGCATTTAGTGGAACAACATACATGTTAATTTGCATCCAAAGCAAATTATTAGGATTATTCTCCACGTTTTATCTTTACATCAAAGAGAGAGAAACTGTGTGTGTGTGTGTGAGAGTTTGTGTGCATGTGTGTGCATATGTGTTTGTGTGTGTTTGTGGAGCGAGAGAGAGTGTTTGCAATTGTAATTTATTTTTGCAGATATTCAGCATTTAAGTCTAGGCACTTCACCAGCAAGGGGAACACATTATTGTTCATAATCACTTTCAATACCAGTGTTATGGCAATTATACTACACAACGTAAATTACCTACTTTATGACATGGTAAATTCAAGGCAGTAAAATATCTACATATTCTTACTCTCAGAATTATTTACATTGTAGCACCATTGTAGTGCCTTTTAACTATATATTTCACAAGTGGACCACATCATAAAAACACTACTTTCTATTTGTAGTCCTGAGTCTAATTTTTGTTGTAGCTATTATTTCACTATATTCTGAATATGTGTCCAATGTGCTCTTTACTATGTCCAGTTATTAAAATGTCCTGCGTGTTCTGAGCTGGAGTCAAAGTGAGTGTAAAATGTCATCATCACAGCTCCAAATATGTGGGGTGCTGCTTAAATGCAACGCAACATAATGGGATTTATCACAGATAAAAGTATGAACTCAGCAAATGATGCATCACACTTTGTGTTGTTTTTCTCACCTAAAAGCAGAGTTATTGTTCAGGGGAATGCTTTTTTATCTGATTCCTTTAGTGTGTTTGACCTCAGTAACTTCTATGTGGCAGGGTCACTAAACATAACTCGAGGTTTCTTATGTATACCAGTGTTTCTATTCATATATACTCCTTTTCTTAGTAAACTATTTAATAGCCTAGGATTAAATCAAACAGTAAAAAAAGCTGAGGCATGATATTCTTCTCCATTTGTTGACCCAGCAGTCGGTAAGTTTACCTCTCACAAACCTTTGACACATCAAAACCTTGTTGGAGCTGTAGTCCCACCATGAAGCTTTAAAATACAAGATTTAGGAAATGCATCAGTTCAATGTCCACTCAAAACATGACATATTCAAGGTGACGTAGAGAGCGAATGTAATAATGACCAATGTTTTGGACAAAGATGGAGACTGGAACTCAATCATGTACGTGTCACACCCAGTCCTGTCAACCACATTGCACTGGATGATAGAGTACCTATTGTTAAATGTAAATGATTTAAACAACATCCAAGAAACAAAAAAGCTAAACATTTTCATTCTAAGTTATGCGTCGACGAAAGAATCGTATTCACACAAAATGTGCTATTTGGCATGAATGAATACAGTACATTTTTATTAGAAATGCATCTGAACAACGGTGAATGATCAACATGGTCCATGGCAGGTCAGATTCTCTCCCCAACACATTTGGTATATAAACAAGAATAACACAGAGGTTACTGTGCGATGTCTTCAAAAGCGAACAAGTCGCCCAGATTGACTTTGTGTCACTCTACCACTTGGCCTTTTGTTTTGGTGGGGATGTCCTGTCACGGAGACGGCTGTAGAAGGAGGGAAGATTTCTCTGAGGGAACTCGGCGAGGGAAAGGTCATGGTGAATAAAAGGCTTTTAATCTGAGCACCCTGTGTCGTGTGCCTGGGGAATATCAAGTCATTCCAATTCTGGTAAGGTCAGACCAGGGCAGTCTCCCTGTTTGTCCACTGTTCTATTCGGTGTTTGTGAGGCCTAAATACCCAGAGATGGAGAGCTGAGAGAAAAGGTTAGAAGCACTATGGTGTTTTGTCTCGCTGTTTTTCTGCCTCTGACTGTGTCCCTCTCCATGTGTTTGTGTGTGCTTCTGTAAAGCTCACTGCATGTAGATAAGACATGGAATGTTGCTGTGTTCGGAGCTTAAGGTTTTTCGGATGTTTCTAGTCGAAGGAAGATACTGTCTGTGCTTGTCTTGTTATTTGCAACTATTCGAGAGAAAGATTCTGTTGCTTCAAATGATTCAGACTTAGAAGCTCTAACATTTCCGCAGGGTTTATAGACATTCTAATATGTATTACATTTATATTTTTATTCTATTATATGCTTTGGTTGTACAATACGATGGGAGTGTTTGTCTCACTGGGGCAGATAGTAAAGCTAATTTGATGTCAGCAGTGTTCTCAGCTTGGAAAAAAGTCTGGGCTTTTATTTGGGATCTCCAGCGGTCTAGGGGATGGCTTACCAGTCTCTTAGGTGTGAAGTGGAATCACGTTTTCCACAACATTGGCCCCGAGCATCCATCATGTCACACATTCACAAGTATTCAGCTCCCACCTCAGTGCACTCGGTGATCCAAACATAAACAAAGGTTTTGGACCCAATAAGAACCAAAGCACAACAATGGAGAAAGCAATCCCTTTAAAAAGTGCCTGACAGCCACAGCAGAACAAACACATCGGTCCAGGACTCCGTTCAGAACGGTGTTAGAAACTGTTCAAAATGTCCAAAGCTCAGACAAAGAGTATATGTGTATGTGAAACTTGAGAAACCCTCACTGTGCAATAAGATAGTCCATGTTCTGTGTGCCCGTGTCCGTTTTGTATTCAGAAACACATTTTTAGAGGTCAATTCATTTGGCCACCATACACCAGGCCATATTCATCAATCAATATACTGCTGCTGTTTGCGAGGGACTGCATGGCGTATATTTTAGCACATTATGGATGTGTGAATAATTTGTTGACTGAGAACACATTGGACACATTGAAACCTTCAGATGCTCCTGATTTGGAAAACAGTTTTAAATGGGTTTCTCAGGTCAGAATGTACCAGTCAGTCCAGGAAGATTCATCACAGGAAACACTGAGCTGATACATGTTTACTTAACACTGAAATCATAATTTAGATCTGTACAGACAGATTTTAAGCAGAATGTTTTTTAATAGTTGTGAAAAATGTTTTAGCAGACATGTACTTTACCTCATATATCTTTGTACTTTAAGATTTGTGTGTAATTTTGTGGGCTAGGGATTACAGTGCATTGCTTTCAGTGATGAGAACAGCCTGCGTCAGTATGGAAAATGGTGTCCAGCAAGATTGAAATTCATGCCTGATCAAGGTTAAGTTCATTAGTGCTAATATGAAGAATATGGCATTGACATTAGGTCCACTGCCATGATGGCAGAAATAAATGGCCCAAAAGAAAATCAATGATATTATGCACTCGTGATTTGTTTACATTTCATATGTTGCACTTTTATATATTGTTGAAGTGAATATGAAAAAAACACAAATGTTCATGTATCTTTTGTATTTTTATAATTTGTTCCCATTACATGATAAACTGATGTTAGGGTTCATGCATATATTTGAAAAATCAATGAGTGGACATGTGGGCTGTATTAATCCATGTTCATTTATATTAACCACAGCACCCTGTAATGGAGGGATTTAAACAGCTTAGCACCTAATGAGAGAAGTCATGGATGGTCTTCTGGAGCCTCAGCATGGCAGCGGCTGACAGGAAGAGGCTGAACAAGCTGATAAAGAAGGCCAGCAGCGTGTTGGGGTGTCCTCTGGATACTGTGGAGGTGGTGGGGGACGGGAGCATGACGGCAAAGCTATTGCCCCTGATGAACCACACCTCCCACCCCATGCATGACACTCTCTCAGCTCTGCACAGCTCCCTTCAGCCACCGGCTGATTCATCCCCGGTGTCTGAGAGAGAGGAACCACAAGTCCTTCCTTCCCACTGCTGTCAGGCTGCACAACAAACTGCAGTAGATCACTAACAAACTAAACACACTCAGCACTTTACTTTATTTTCCCCTGTATATGTCACGAATTCCCCACCTTCCTAGCTAAATTCATCCTCCTGTCATTCCAGATCCTGTCATCCTCACCTGATTGTCCCTCATTCCCTTCACCTGGTCCTCACGCCCTTCTCACCTGCAGCCCATCCCCTCATTAGTCCCTCACTATTTAGATCCCTCACTTCCACTTGTCGTCTTCCAGATTGTCTTGTGTGTCACCGCCAAACTTTCCAGAGAATTCCTAGTACTAGTTCTGATCTGCCTGTTACGACCCTGTTTGCCTGTTAACCCGACTTGAGATTTTTGCCTGCCCCTTTTTGGATTTGTTGCCCTGTTTGACTGACCACCCGGTTTTGACCCTGCCTGAAACATTGAGTAAACTGCCTCCTCCTGCATTCCTGTGTTTGTCGTGCTTTTGGGTTCCAGTACCTGTAACCTTTACAGTATAATTTTTTATTTTTTTTATTTGTATCGTTATTGTGTTTTGTGTTTTTATTTATTTTCATTGATGCTCTGATGTGCACCGCTGCTTTGATTTTTGAAATTTCCCCACTGTGGGACAAATAAAGGAATATCATATAGGTAGGTCAAGACTAGTCAAGGCCTGAGGGACTGTTCCATGACTATTGATGCTGACAACATATTCCTCTCCTCATGGAGCACTTTTAGCTCAAGTCAGCATGCCAGATTGCCTTTCATCAACAAGTCCAAAAAAGCAAGTTGAGACACAAATGAAACAAAGCGACCCCAACAAATGGTGGAGTCCTGGCAAAAACACAAATATAACAGCAATAACAAGAGTCTTGCATGTCCCACTGGTTGTCCACTACCACTGGTTTTATTTATAACAGCTTTTCAATGTTTATTTATTTGTTTATTGCAGGGACAGAGCATGGCAATGAACATCAGTATACATATACAAGATGTAAACATGCCGGAGGTAGCAATATTATTCATTTATATCTATGAAGGCTGTAGACTAGGATTAAGTTCCACATTGCCAGCCAGTCGTAATATTCAGCCCATTATCATGGCAGGTTGTGTAATAGTCACAAAATGTAATCAATTGTTTTCATGTACATGGGCACACATTGTCTTTTAGTTTCATGTGGCTCAGAGTGAAAACCTAACCCTAACCCAGAGGGGAGGTGGATGGAAACAACAAACACAGGACTTTCAAACACGAGATACTCTTTTGTGGTAAACCTAACTTTACCAAGTTGTTTAACGTATTGTCGCCCTGAGAAAAAAAGTCGTTCTGAGTCGTTCTTGTAATACAACAGTGGTTCTCTTTAATAAGATGGAGATGAGATGCCACTGTGTTTAGGTTAGCGAGATGTATTGGCAAGAGCTGAGGCAGCAGAGAAACTCACTGTGGAAAGTATATTTTCCTTTTGATATTGTGAAAATGCAAACATAGAAAAAAGCAGCTTTTGCACACGAGCGCCAATTTTAAGATCAATGAAGGCCGATTGCTGTATATGATAAAAAATGTGTTGGATGTGATATAAGGTTGCAATGCTTCACCAGAAGAAAATGCACCTTGGACAGGTTGACCTTTCATGTTGGGTTCAGGCAAGGCAACGCAAGACACTCACAGGAATTCCATTATACCTTTATGTCCTTCCTCCTCTTAAAAAAAAGAGAAGGCATTTGTCTTCCATAGCTCTGTAGCTGCACTCTTGCAGAGGGCTCCTTTCTGAGTGGATACTTTTGTTTTTTTTCTCTTATGCTGAATTGAATTATGTAACTCTAAATCCTGCCGTTGAGTAGCTTTCAACAGAAGCAAGGTTTGTAGGAAGACATGTTGCTATATGATGTGCTAAGGCATTGATGACCATGCTTAACCTTGATCGCCACTCAAATGAATAGAGCAACTTTGTAAACTTTGTATTTTTGCAAAGTAATTTCAATGGCAAAATGCAGAATGAATGTTGATACCGCTGAGGGATAGAAGATAGAGCCGAGCATGACCAAGGCTTAAGAGGATGTGTCTGCCATGCTGTGTTTGATTAATGGCACCACAGGCTTCCTCATCAAGTGGTGATATAATGTGAGCGCATAAGTCAAGCCTTATCCTAGAGTTCTTGCAGGTGTGCAGGTCTTCAAGCACAAGCTTCTCCAAGGTAATCCACCATCAGCTTTATCTCCATCTTTAATTTTTAAAGTGTTCAACTCTTCAATAGCAAACCGTCATGTCAAAATGCAGAATTGTCAATCATTTGTGACAAGTCATAACTTCAGTTGCTAGATGACAGGAAAAGAAGGCTTTCAACCTGTTTTCATAATAAATTGAGGGTTCAACCTCAATATTTTGTCTAGAATGAAATATTAGAAAGTATCTTCTGACTTTTTCCTCCACAGAAACAGACTGGCCAAGAAATATGCTGTCACTGTCCATCATTTTAGAAGATGGCAAATCCTAAATGACAGTCTTAAAAATCCAGTCAGTGGAAATCTCTCCGTGGCCACAAAAACAGCTGCCTCCAAGAACTTGATAGCAGAGTATATGTGACTGAAAAATAGAACGAAGGATGTCACCAGAGCTGCTTTTCAGCTGAGAGCTTCGGAAATCAAGAAACAGCTGAATCTCAAGTCGTCTTTGCGATGGGCCACAGTTTCCCTTTCCACTGTTTCTATTTACCAGTAAACAACTCAATTTATAAGTTTGTGTTATTGAAATGTGACAAAACAATATTGTATATCTGTCTACGTTGTGAGTCTCATAATGAAGGTTGGCTTATGCAGTATTTGCATTCTGTACGCTCCTCCTGTACCTATATGTGTGTATGTTGGTATGTGTTAGTCGACTTGGGTGCTGGTGGGTCGCAGCAAATATGTTAATTTAATTTACACACGGGGAATGATCGCAACAAACAAATGCAATACTGTCAAACCCAGAAAAGAGCAGCTCTTTGGAGACCCTGCTAATGGTTAATGGGACACTAGCTGAATAATATGAGAAAGAAGGCGATCTACTGCTGATGATCCTTCTTAATAAAACACTCAGCACATAACCAGTTTAACTACGCTGGTTTGTTGGGGGTGTTTGCTGTAGTGTTTGTTTCCAAATGAATATCTAGACAGAGTAGATGCTCCAAGGCACGCTGCTGCCCCCTCCTTATATACTTTATTCTGTTCCAGATGAAAGTGTGAAATATTGATGTGACAATCAGACTCTACATGTGTTACTAAATCCACCAAAATATCACCACAAAACAATCTTTGAGACTTGGAGAGCAAATGGAAATTCTGTACACTTCACTTTGAGGTAATTTGTTCAAGCCTGTTCTCTCTTCACAAAGCCGGAGCCAGAAACAGCAAACACTGCAACAATTCGCTCCACTGGTATTGAGTTGTGATTTCTATTACAGGCCATGGTTGTGGTTCCTTAACATATTTCAATTGTCACTCTCTTCGTATATATATATATATATATATTTTGTTTTTTGTTTTGTTCTTTTTTGTTCTTTTTCATCCTCATACTGTATTACCTATGCATACGTTTGGCCAAATATTTTTGTAAGCATTATTACACAACTACATCTGTTCTGCAAAGCATGCAATATTACTGGAAATACCACTATGAATCAAATTTAAAATGTCCTGTGTACAGAGGGCTCGTGAAAGTAAAAGTTGATACTGCTACTGAGAGGTTGTAAAAGATATTGGTGCAACTCACTGCTTTGCATATTTATTTCCTATCTGCGAGCAGCCCTTGCTACCAGAAGATATCTTTTACTTTTTCACCTTTACCAATTCTAAGATGCACATTGGTCTTCTTTTATGTTTATTACTGTGACCTTTGAAGTGTTTGTTTAAGTTTTCCTCTCAATATGGTTGATACATATTGACATTCATGGCCTTTCTTTGAATCCAAGTCAATTTGGATAATTGTTCGAAGCATATTCAAGTGTCAGTCATCTTTTTGAAGGGCAAAGGAAGTCAGACTATGACACAGATTTTTACAGACAGCAACAGTTTCAAACCCATACTTTGTTAGCTGGATACAAATGTGGGAACATAATTACCATAGCCAGAAGTTTCAGTAACACAAATTATTGTATAATTAATGAATATGTTATTATAATTTGTATTAACTATTTTATTGTGTTGTATTCGTAACGTGTTTAGGCTATATAACATATATTGTGCAGTTGTCGCAACAACTAGGACTCAGTAAGCTATATTTCATCTAATAGGCATTTAGGCTCAAGACTGTGGAAGTTATTTTTCAGTATTCACTGACAAAAACACCAAAAGTGCAAAGAGCTCTCTTCTGCACTGAAAATAGATTAATTCTGACCAATTAACGGTGTAGACACTTACGAATCAACATACCTCATAGCAGGCAGCACTGCAATGTTTTCGTATTGGTACAATATAAAATCACGACAGAGAAGAAGATTGATACGCTCTCTCTCTTCCAATAGACTGTAATGGGGTGCTGTCAGAAGGACTTCATGTCAGGCTGTCACGCCAGGCTCCGCTCTATCAAACTGATGCATATGTGCTTGAACATGGCATTGTCTGAGCCAGTTGAAGCAATTAAACAAGAGTTGAGCAAGACATGTCCCCCTGGGGATGAATAAAGTGAAGGCTAATCTAATCTTAAATCTAGAAATAATAAAAACCTTTCGCAGATGGCAACCTGATTTAACTTATTAGGTGATGAGTTACAAGCACTACACTCCCAACCACCTGGCATATTGTTTAATTTGAACAGCGATAATTAGTGTGATTGCTACATTTCCCACCAAACTGGTTCCACATATTTCCCCAGTGAAACTTAATTTGATGTTTTCTCTACTTCTATGGAAATGTCTTAGAAGGGTTTTAGTTATTGAGATATCTATCTCTTTGCTTTATCCTCTCTACCTTTGCTCCACTTAAAGTCTGTAAGGCTAATGTGTACGATCACCATACAGACACTATTTGGCATTTAAGACTTGCAAAAGAAAATGTACATTCTCACAGTTTTGACTGAAGTAATACCAACGATCCACAGTCACCCACTATCAGGCAACATGATACATGTAAGTTTAATGTTTTCAGCTCTGTATTTGGTCTCCACCACCTTCCAAGAGAAATATGTGTCTCTGTATCTGCTAAATGCTCCACTATGTCCATCAGCTCGTCGCTAACTGTGACTGTCTGCTGTTTGGTGTTCAGCAGTCAGTGTATTGTGGGCTTTTATAACCTTTTCTTCAAAAACAGTGAAACTATAACGTTGCATACCAGGTAGGATATCACTGTAAAGCTCTGGAAGGCCAAGGGGAGCTTGAGCATCCCCTTCACATTGTCACATTGTTCCCATATTGAAGTTTGATACATTTTATGAGAATATTGATTATAGTCCGTCTTTTGATCTATTTGTCTGTATCTGCCAGCTGCCTCTATCAAAGATGAGGCAGGAATGGATAAGGAGTTGAAGCAGAATGTGCTAACTGCTGCAAAAATGAATGCAAACAATCTCCCAGTTGTAATGCACCTCAGTGCCTGTTCCCCGAAACAACGCCTAAATTATGGAGCCTTTTAGCCAAATCAGGTTATGTCGAAATTGGATGACAGGCTTAGTGTGGACTCCCCCAGGACAGTAGTGCAGACACATGGGGTTGTATGAAATAAAAGAAGCACATGACAGGATATTGCAATGCCCTGCAATAACACTAAGAAATACAACTGTTGTGAAACTTGGTCAGGAAAATGACAATTCCATGCTGGTAATTTTTATGGCAATAATATGTGGTGAAATTAAGCGGGAAAAAAGTGTCCTTCAATGAGTGTTAGTGTAGGTCTTTTTCTCAGCACCCTTTATCTTTGCCAGTGCAGTCTTCCTGTGTTTTGATGACATCATTATGCAGTGGTTGCGACCAATGACTCAACAATGATGACTGTTCTCTTTTCACACATTAGGTAACTTATTATGGTCCTCAAACTAGCAAAAGTAGAACATGTATTAAACCTGACACATAATGCAAGTTTGCAATCAACTTTATTTGTCTCTCTTATTAGCATGCCTTTAACTAAAAAGTACTGAAACTAAGTGACTTCCAAAGTGTTCACAGAATGTTGTCCACTGGCTTCACCCTCTGTTTATACTTGAAATAAATATGAAAATCCTATTTTTTTTACTGGATTGCAGGTCTACATCTATCTCAATGCAAATCCCCCTACAATGTTTACATCTTACAAAAACAAATGCATTCATCCCCTTTAGAGCAGAAGAGAAAAGGTTTTTCAGTGACCAGTTTAAAACAATCTGGAATCAATATCAAGGCTTCATGAAAAAATATTCATCAGTTACATTCAATGAAAAACAAACCTCCTCACAAATTCCTTTCAACATTCACGGATCCTCTTGTTGTAAACTCAGTGTGAATTCAATGATTTTGTTTCAAGTGTTGGTCCATCCCTTGCCAAAAGGATAGTTGATACAAAAGTTGGTAGAAGTCAGGACTCCTATTGTCAGTCTTAAAGGTCAATTTAGCATAATCCGTGACTGGCAGCATATTTTCGGACCTTAAAATGTCTCAGCAAGTCCCAAAGTTTCAAACGAGTTGTCCAAGATTACAAACTATCTTTATTATTACTGCCATGTTTTTCAAAGTTGACTTTTATGGTAATATGTATAAATGGCTCAGAAACTATGGTTTCAACAGAAATCAATTTTGCAAATAAATATTCAAATAAAATAAATAATTTGTTTTCATATTGTTTAGGTATTCTGATAGATGACGAACTCTCATGGGAAAAGCAAGTTGGTCTCTTGGGATGTTAGATACATAAGAGGCTTTGTCCACTGTATGCACAGTATCTCTTATTATATTATGGTTACATTTATTCATATTTAACAAACATATTGTATTGGCAAGTGCTTCCAATCACACAAACTTGAATCAAAGTTCTTTTACCAAGTCTATCAGTATTTTTTTTTATTGCAGAGAATGGGTATCTTACTTTTCCTTTGTATGAAAAGACCTGTGGTCAATTTTTGTTTTAAGTTTGATTTTGAGAAAAATCAGTCTTTGAAAATGTTGTTTATACTATTCCATTGTTCATGTGACATTTATTCCTGGATCTTTTTTTGTTTGTTTCAAGTAAACCCCTACATTTATATCTACACACACACACATATATATATATATATATATATATATATATATATATATATATATATATATATATATATATATATATAGACATATAGGTGAAGCAGGGCTCACCCTGTATAGGTCACCAGTTTATTGAAGGTCACATACAGGACTGTCTCAGAAAATTAGAATATTGTGATAAAGTTCTTTATTTTCTGTAATGCAATTAAAAAAACAAAAATGTCATGCATTCTGGATTCATTACAAATCAACTGAAATATTGCAAGCCTTTTATTCTTTTAATATTGCTGATTATGGCTTACAGCTTAAGAAAACTCTAAAATCCTATCTCATAAAATTTTAATATTTCCTCAGACCAAGTAAAAAAAAAGATTTATAACAGCTGAGTGTTTGTCAAGGCTCAGGAAACCCTTGCAGGTGTTTCGAGTTAATTAGACAATTCAAGTGATTTGTTTAATACCCTACTAGTATAATTTTTCATGATATTCTAATATTTAGAGATAGGATATTTGAGTTTTCTTAAGCTGTAAGCCATAATCAGCAATAAATCAGAATAAAAGGCTTGCAATATTTCAGTTGATTTGTAATGAATCCAGAATGCATGACATTTTTGTTTTTTTAAATTGCATTACAGAAAATAAAGAACTTCATCACAATATTCTAATTTTCTGAGACAGTCCTGTATAGAGACAGAGAACCATTCATTCTCACATTTACACCTACAGGCAATTTTTTAGCCTCCAAATAACCTGAGCTGCATGTCGTTGGACTGTGGGAGGAAGCCATAAAACCCGGAGGGAACCCCTCGAGCCACGTGGAGAACATGCAAACTCCACACAGGACTGCCCACCCGGGATCGGATATAAAACCTGGGCCCCTCTTGCTGTGAGGGGACAGTGACAGACACTGCACAGTGGTTTATGAGTTTTACTTTAATGTTTGTCTGTTTTACTTTGATGTTTGACGACTATGAAATGGTTAAATAAATATATTATCAGTGTGATATCTATATTACTGATAATATTTATAACAGTTTACTTAAGTATGATGTTTAATGGAGGACTTTTACTTGGAACTGTATTTTTACACTGTTGTATTAGTACTTTTACACAAGTATATCATCTGAGAACTTCTTTCATCACTGGTCATAAGTGGTGATGTGTCCTATTTATTATTTTGTGTTGATTTCTGAAAGAGATTGTGTGTGTGTGTGTGTGTTTGTGTGTCTGTGTGTGAGAAAGAGAAAGAGAGAGAGAGAGAGAGATCACCATGAACCAACCAGAAACACTTATGGACTTTGCCAATCCTTCGGGCTCCAAAAAGTTGTTTGACACCCTGTTCACAGCGAGAGTGATAACCAAGTGTCACGCTCTCCAGACCCCAGTCAGGAAGAGTGGTTCTACCACGCAAAGAGACTGCAACCAGACAATTGAGGGACTCACCATCACCGAAGGATATATACACATACATGTATATGTACACACAAAACTACATACATATATATATACACACACACATACATACATATAAGTATATATATTTCTATATACATTCATGTATATATATACAGGACTGTCTCAGAAAATTAGAATATTGTGATGAAGTTCTTTATTTTCTGTAATGCAATTAAAAAAACAAAAATGTCATGCATTCTGGATTCATTACAAATCAACTGAAATATTGCAAGCCTTTTATTCTTTTAATATTGCTGATTATGGCTTACAGCTTAAGAAAACTCTAAAATCCTATCTCATAAAATTTTAATATTTCCTCAGACCAAGTAAAAAAAAAGATTTATAACAGCTGAGTGTTTGTCAAGGCTCAGGAAACCCTTGCAGGTGTTTCGAGTTAATTAGACAATTCAAGTGATTTGTTTAATACCCTACTAGTATACTTTTTCATGATATTCTAATATTTAGAGATAGGATATTTGAGTTTTCTTAAGCTGTAAGCCATAATCAGCAATATTAAAAGAATAAAAGGCTTGCAATATTTCAGTTGATTTGTAATGAATCCAGAATGCATGACATTTTTGTTTTTTTAATTTCATTGCAGAAAATAAAGAACTTCATCACAATATTCTAATTTTCTGAGACAGTCCTGTATATATATATATTCATTAGGGCTGTCAATCGATTAAAAAAAATTCACTAATTAATCGCACATTTTGAAATTCATTAATCACGATTAATCGCGATTAATTAAATTTTTTTCTTCCTCTTTTTAAAGACAAAACTTAACACAGAGCTGTGTTTTCAAAGAGGCTCCTACATAAAGTGCCAGTGAGATATTTAATATCGTGGATAATAAATTGTTTCTTCAGTGAAACATCCAGATTAGTAAAAAAAAAGAAGTAGATTTGAGACCCCATTGGTCCTGTCATCTTTAACATTGAACAGCAGCAGAACCAGTGGCCTTGGTAACTGACTCAGGAACCTTTTATATTTCATTGAGAGCCAAATAGTATTTTTAACGTATAATAAATTAAATATGCCTTGCTGTTAATGCGACTTCAGGTGATGCATGATGCTACGGGGGGGGGGGGGGGGGGGCAGGTGACTTTTCCCCCGATGCGCGCACACACGCCGGCACATGCTGTTGTGTAGAGACGATCAATAACAGACGTTTAGTTTAATAAAAGAACAAAGACGTCTTTAAGAAAGGGACCTTAAATTACTTCTGCTGTGATCTGGCGCGATAGAGAAAATTACAGAGTGGCGGGCGGAGATTATTTTTTTTTTAAACTCAAACTCAAAAGAGCCATATGCCGTCACTGAAACAGCCATATATGGCTCGCGAGTCATAGGTTCCCGACCCCTGCTCTGGAGGCTGCGCTCATTTTATCCATTTTACAAAAAAATGTAAATTCACCTTTTAAAGGCGTTTGCATATGACACATACCCATGTGTTATACATCAAACATTCCAGAACAATCTAAGCTCTATTCAATGAGGCACATTTGTCCTCGCGCCGTGTTCTCTGGCTTCTCTGACTGACAGGTTGCTAATGAGCCTCACCTGTGTGGTGGGGAGGTCCTTTGTGATTTACTGAGTGTTCATTGGTTGTTTTGTTCGCAAAATGTTGACAGACAAACGGATTGACAAATCACGTGAAGGTTTCGTGTGACGAGTTCTTTCCGCGCCGCGTCACCCGACACGTCATTATTATGATAATAAACATGTTGAATTTAAATTGTTGAGAAACTTCTTGAATTAGAGTTATGAGTAAGACATTGACAACTGTTGATAAGCTGACCTCGACACAGGGAAATTCTATTCTACCTTCAATAATGAATATCTTCATTTTGCATATCGGAGAAAAAAAAGAAAACATTTGCAAAATCCAATTTAAGATATATTATGCAAGATACAAATACATTTTAGTAAATTGAAAAATTAGAATGAAAATATTTTCCTTGAGAAACGGACCAGCATGTAAATATTTTACCTTTTGCTTTCTGTTATTTTATGATCTTGACTGAACATGCTTTGTTGCATATACAGATATAGATATATCCACACATATCAAGTAATATATATTGTCATTTATTAGTTTATAGCGGGTCCCCCAATCCAAATAAATCGTATCATGTAAATTTTACATTATAAAATAATAAATAGCTTTTAAAGGTTGTTTGTATTAGTATCAATGGTTACTGTTATCTTTTTTAAATGATTAAATTCATTTATTTGAGACAAAAACAAGCTCAACAGAAAGACACTCGTTCTGGTCTATCCTTTATATTCAAAAGGTGTCTTTCTGAAGAATCTACTGTCAAACAGGAGCAAAGACAGAAGCAGTTTGGCTCGTGGCACCCATGATATCTCCCGTGAACACACAGTACACAGTACAACAAATGAGATAGTCTCCTCAGTGAAGAGCTGGGATGTTAGATAACGCCTCACGTTTCACGCAGGTACAAAACAGATGAGCCATCGTGAAGATCTGTCACTAATTTGTTTTTGTCAGCAAAAAAAAAGGTGATCTGGGGATAGCTAATCCATATGAATTGTCTTAAAATATGAAGGGTGGATTTATTCATTCTCCTGTAAGCACTGCTTGGGGATTAGGCAATATTTGATAATGGCATAACTGGAGTGCTTTTCAAGATATGTAATCAATTCTGAGTTTTCTTCAGAGGGATATGTTGACCCATATTGTGCATAATTGTTTAGCATACAGAAAAATGCCGTTTTTAGAAAATATTCCTCCCACAGGGAGGGAGAAGAAAAGGGAAGGAGATGATAAAGATTTACAAAGAAACAAAAGCATGGATTCACACACTGAATTATAACTTTTTTGCAGACAGCAATTATGCTTTTCCGGAAATGGAAACGGTGTTAACGGTCACCTTTAAAAGCCATTGTAAGAAGAAGCCTTTGAAAGAAAAACAGATTTCCCTCCTTGCCTTTCGCCAGATTGGCCTCCTCACATGGTTGACGGGGCATAAGGAGAAGGAGGAGAAGAGAGGGCATCTGACTGAGCGCTGCTGCAGTCCATCGACTGTTTTCTTCACAGAGAAAGGTCAGAGGATAGAGTACGGTGGGACACCTGCTGAAGGTAATCATTAATAAGCCTGCTGTCCTGTCAGCAGCCCCTGGCTTTACCCGATGTGTAAGGGTCTGTCCACACATCATTACAATGCTGGCTTTCTCAAGCATACATGCAGCAATGCTGATGTGTGATTTAGGAAACCAGACAGAAGGTGTTAACTGGAATATTCTGCTTCCTGTTGGACACATGCATTACTTGTCTGAATGAGAAACTGGATGCCACAGAGTTTTCTTTTCACCAAGTCTTGTTTCAAAATTAAAGGTTACCAAGACAACGCTCTCTCGTACAGTAGATGACTCCCAAGGACAACGCTAATGGTTGAAACCAGCTTGCTGTTCTCGCCGCATGGCAGGCAGCTGCAATTCTAAGGCAGCATCTCCTCTCATTGTGTGTGGATTGCTATATGTTCACAGTTTTTACCTCACACCAGGTGAAAAAAACGAGATTTTTCTGTTTGATGAATATGTATGCATATATATATATATACAGGACTGTCTCAGAAAATTAGAATATTGTGATAAAGTTCTTTATTTTCTGTAATGCAATTAAAAAAACAAAAATGTCATGCATTCTGGATTCATTACAAATCAACTGAAATATTGCAAGCCTTTTATTCTTTTAATATTGCTGATTATGGCTTACAGCTTAAGAAAACTCAAATATCCTATCTCTAAATATTAGAATATCATGAAAAAGTATACTAGTAGGGTATTAAACAAATCACTTGAATCGTCTAATTAACTCGAAACACCTGCAAGGGTTTCCTGAGCCTTGAAAAACACTCAGCTTGTTTTGCTGTTATAAATCTTTTGTTTTTACTTGGTCTGAGGAAATATTCAAATTTTATGAGATAGGATTTTAGAGTTTTCTTAAGCTGTAAGCCATAATCAGCAATATTAAAAGAATAAAAGGCTTGCAATATTTCAGTTGATTTGTAATGAATCCAGAATGCATGACATTTTGTTTTTTTAATTGCATTACAGAAAATAAAGAACTTTATCACAATATTCTAATTTTCTGAGACAGTCCTGTATATATATATATATATATATATATATATATAAATGCTGATCCACGATACAGTTTCTGGCTTTGTGTTCCCAACCTCTTCTCATCTTGTCCTCCTGTCTCTACTCACACAACTTCAATTGGAACTTCATGCAAATTAGTCTCCTGTCTTGCAGACGAGAAAAGGTGGGAAAACAAATTGGATCGAATGTAATTCAGTTCACCGAGCAGGCAATGAATCGATAATGCTGTGGAATGACTTTCGAAGGACTGAGTGCCCACCTTAGTGGTAAGAGGTTTCTTCTGTTTACAGCACAACCTGGGTCTGCATGCTTATGTATTTTACGACAGGTTAATCAAGAATCACAGTATCCGCTGCTTATTTCCTGACTCTTCTTATGATGTTCGTGCAGCACTTCTCAATGTGATAGGTCTGCTTGAATGGATGTCCATTTGACTGTAGATTTGTATTCTCATCTTTCTGTAATGTATGGTATTCCCAAAGTATAGCTGAGCAGACACATTTGTATCGTTTGTCTTTGCTCTCTGGTCCATTAAGCTACTTACATGTTTGTCTACACATACAAACATACCTCATACAGTATCCTGCACATGCACTCAAAATGAAAATGTTCTTTCTTTCTTTTGGCCAGTGTGACACACATATACTTAATAATGCCATAGACAGCACAATACAGATACATTAAACTCATCTGCCTTTATTCTTTTTATTTCTCTAATATTCATATTACCAGATAATTAGAAATACATTAAGTTATTCTAATCACACCGTGATTTAAAATCTGAGATGTAGTGGTAATTGTGCAGTATTTGTTAGTGCAAACATTTAATGACCCATGTTGCAACAATAAAAATGCACTCTCGGTGACTAAAGATCTGGAGGGGCCTTGGAGTCAAACGGTTGCTGAGACAGAAGAGGTTGTTCAGGTACCCGATGCTGATAAATTTTTCTTAGCACAAGAATGCAAAGCTCTATCAAGTGTAAGGACACCGCGGAAAAGCAACCGCTGGTTTGACTACATAAGACCACTTAGAGATTCCATTGAAGGGTTTAAAAAAAGGACGTAAAAAAAAAAAGCATAAAGCACCTTCCTATTTGGCATCTCCACCAGTATAGTTTTTTTCCCTGGGGAAATGGTGAAGTATCTCAAAGTTGTCTGTCTTTTTATTTGTTACTTTACCTGAAAGAATAAGCGAGACAAATGCTAGTGAGAAGTACAATGGCTTGAAATAGCCGTAGCAAACTTACTTCAACTATGCCTTAATAATTGCCCCCTAAGGGATGTATGAATTCAACCGAAAATCTCATTCTGTTTTCAGAAGTTTGATTGGTATTCAAGATCATTTGCAATGCTACGTCTCCTCCAATGAAGTGCAGAACAAGATTTCTGAATTCGTTTTTTTCATTTACTGTCATACACTGGATGATGCATTTTATGATTTTAATTAGAACTTGCATATACTTTCATTATTTTACCATGGTGCAAAAACAAGAAAATGGATATTGAGCAAACAATCATGTGATCATTCAGTTGACAGTGATTCAGGTTTTTAATGAATTGTCATTTTATAGTTAGACTGCATTGTGCTGGTATGTATATGCTGATGTGTGCTTGTAGTCGAGTCTCGATAGTTAGTGTAGGTGTGATAGAGACTGTCATGGGTGATTGTTCTGTGTAGCCTACGTGCCCAGGGACTGCAGATGGAAATTAGCTATAAGAGATAATCACGAACAAATCATTTTTTCTCATTTGAGGTTGATACTATTAGTGAATGGTCCACGTTTAATAAATACCTTAGTGAGACACTAATTTATTTCTTCAATTTGTCACCGAACCGTGTGTTATTTAAGCCTTGTGAAAAAAGAAATATGTGAAAATCCCCAAACTGTTTCTGCTAAAGGAGACACACAAATCATACAACTATAATAAGAGCTCATGGCTTGATCTAATGTTTTGTTCAACAATGACACCATTCACTCTGAATAAAGCAGGTGTGCTTAGTGAGGTGGCTATGAGTGCTGGGTCTCATTGCATAGTGTACACTTTTGTGAGGACTCTCTAGTTTGCCTTGCCAGCCACCAGGCAAAGCTTTGGAAAGCACGGATCCATTAGCAAAGCATTAGCATTTTGTTTGAACAGTTCCTGGCTGTGACTCTCTGTGCTTGATTTAGGAGGGCAGAGAGAGAGCAGAAGAGAGAAAGTCAGTCAAATAGACAGGGTGATGTACTGAGTGAGGGGGAAAGAGGGAGACACAAAAATTAGCTTTTCATCTCTTGATAGCCACAGCTCAAAGAGAAAGAGGGGGGATGGCAAGGCCGAAGGAAAGGGAGAGCTGAAAGATGCAAAGTGAGGGTTACAAAGACGTGGAATATTGCTGAAGGGATCAAGAGAGAGAGAGGTCATGGAAGGTGGGCTGCAAAAAGGTGAAGGGAAGCAGGGCCGAGTGATGGAGGCAAAAAGACATCAAGGTACAGGAACAGAAGGCCGGGAAGATAGCTACATCTTGATACAGATTAAGAATGATTGGTGGAGGAGAGGTGTAATTAAAGTTCCATTAGACGATATTAACATTAAATAAATGTCTCTGTAATTAAACTCTCTGCAATGTAGAAAGGTTGCTTGTGGGAGACTGCCAAACCTACAGAGTATCAATACATAGCTGCTTGGAGCTAATTGTTTGGGATCCGACTGTATGGTTGTTCCCTTTTGGCTTCTATTAACCCTGCTCGAACAAACGAGAACTTAGAGTTGAAGGGAAAAGACGACAAGGTGATCTCTATGTTGCTGGTTCTGTTGAATGTGTTATATTTGTGTTATTCTTAGCCATATAACCTTGAAAAGCCAAGTTGCTGTGACAGTGTTTTGAAGTCTTTCCCTCCTCGAAAATTCAACAATGTATAGAAATGAAACAAGCAGAAAAAAAGTCACACACAATTTAATTTTTTTAGACTGTGCCATTATATGAAATATAATATTCTAATGCTTGAGCATAATTCAGTTCCAATTTTCTTATAATTTTGCAGCAGGCATTGTTTTTTCTTTTTTTACGTCATGACCTTGAGTGGATGAGTTATTTTGGTTTGAACAATGAATGGCCAGTCAGAGTGCATTTGTAATAATGGATGTAATGCAGTCTAAGAGGTACACTTGATTAATCTGCCAATGTAGCCATGTATAGGTCTATGCACTTGAAAGCATTCATAACAGACGTAAAGACAGATGTACCAAGTGACTCATGTCACGTACCCAAGGAGGAATGTGTTGCCCGGAGCAACGCTGTCTGCTGTCCTCCTATTTGTCCATTGAGAAGCATCCATGACAAACAAGCACGTCCGACAGCGTGGCTGGAACTGGCTGTGTGCCCTGCTTTCATGTTTCCAAGCTTAAAGCTGAGGCAAAAAAGGGATGAAGAAAGAGTTAGAGCAGGAAGACTAACAAAGTCAGACAGTACGCATGGGGGAGAAAGACACATCATATGGGGTGAAGGGTAGAAAACAAACACCACTCAAGTTCACTGGGCTAAAGTGCTCACAAAACAATGGATTGGGAAATAATGGGTTGGTCATACACTTAATCTGAAGCAATTGGCAGCAGCCACCAGAGAGTGTGAGCACAATTAGAACTGGTTTTGGAGCACTGGTTTTCTGATAGATGGCTACTTAGAAGCCCCTATACCTCCTGAATAAGAAACCCAGGGCAGTGTCTGGGGATGTTACATCAATGCTACTCACGTAACATGCACAAAATAGAGGGGGTGACTGGCAGTAGGGGGAGCCAAGCTTTTTGGAGTAAATCCACTGATGTACTGCACTGAGAGCACATACGCAGCAGGGGCAGGCAAAAAGGAAGGCACACAAAGAATGAAGACACAATACAAATGCAGGTACATAGTAGCTTAGAATATATACAGTATATATATAGAGAGAGTGAAAAGTCTGCACACGTTGGACATTTGTTGGTTTTGTAGATTTTCAAAGAGAAACTAAGTAAATTCATCCTATGCAGGAAACCACTTATTAAGTTGTGGACACCTATACATTTTTGCTTCAGGTTTTTTTAAATTACATTTCCCTGCAGAACATTTATTTTTCAGAAATGTATTTTTATGGACTGCACCTTTGAGAAATAACCACAGATATGCAGTAGCGAATATTCAAGCCTGGAGACTGTGAATGCTAACGCAATACTTTGATAGCTTGTGTCTGTAAGTAGTTCACGGTTCGTTGTTATGTGGATCATTAACTGTAAATTGCAACCTTTTTTCACATTGATCTTCTTCACAGACGAAGATTTAAAAAAACATTATGTTTGCTGGATCTGTTGATATACTTGTTCCCTGAAATTGTGTTGCTAGGGCAACCTATTTGGTCCATGTTTACTTCCTGTGAGTTCAAACGTTGTCAAGTCTGAAAAAGTCTATAGTTCGATCTCCTTGTAACACAATTTCCCTTCGTGCAGTTGCTTATTTTTGGTAGACTACACAAATCACAGAAGGGATGGATGAAATTAGAAAATACTGTGCACTGTATTTAGCTTGTCTTTCAAATATATATATTTACAGTATGTATGTATGTATGCATGTACGTATGTATGTATGTATGCATGTATGTATGTATGTAAAATAAAGAACTCCAAATTGTCTCCTATACCTTTGACAGATAAAGAAGATGTATTCGAAGGATGACTTTTTTTATGTTGTGAAGCTTTGGCCAAACGACCACCAGCTTTCTCTGGCACTAAGATCAATGCTTTGCTGACCGCTGTGTGTCAGGATGTTTTAGAGTTTCAGAGTGTGATTGGTGACAGCTCGTAATTCAGGTCTGATAGAGGTGGCAGACTCATGACTTTGAAAAGGAAGCACATTACTTTTTTATTAGTTTTCAGAAACAAAAATTGAAAACACATAACTTGATTTGCGGATGTTCCCCAGAAGGTGATAACTACATTGACTTAGAGAATTGTAGCCTTTGTTGTTTCAGTTTTCTATGTGTGAAACTTTGCCTACACAGGCATATATTCTAACGTTTTGCACCAGAGATCTGGCATATGTCGAGCACATATTTTGCTGCCAAATGGCAAGAATTTCCTATTTGCAACCGCTACTGGGATATGCAGCCTCCATTTCAGCTTGCCCCAGCAAAATCAGTGTTCGGTTCAGCATTAATACTAATACGTTACTCCATCTGTCAAGTTAGTTACAGTTTTATGTCAACATCTTGATTATTGTTGTAAATAAAAACAATAAAAAAAGTATATACATATGGATCTAAACATGTATATAAAGTAAATATAGGACACATTATCATTAACATTTTTTAGACAAATAAATAAATAGAAAAAACATGCTTGGATATTATTGGTTGCCATCAATCTATCTATCTGCATTTGTTCCTTCACAATTCATATTTTGATTGATGATATTTGAAGTGTTGCCAAAACTTTATAGAATATGCCCATATACCTGTCATAAAGCTAAAGAAGTTCCCCTCTACACTTTATATTTCAAATTATTGTCACACTCCAAACCTCTGTGGCTAAGTCAAGTGAGCAGTCAAGTCAGTAAAGAAAGGGTTTTGGAATATTGACATTGCTTGTGCTCTTCAGATTAGTGCAACAGAAGGCTTCATTTCTCAGCCATAGATGAAGCCTTTGGATAGCCTTGTTGACTTCTGATGTGTGATGTGCTCAAGAAATGTAGACTTTGAAAGAGGCAGTCCCTAAATTAAGACACAAAATTAAGACACGAAATTAAGACGTCTTGTGAAATATTGCTTGGCCTGCCTTTTCAGTTAGTTCACCGAGCCAAGTCATTGATTTAGCGTTTTCTGGAGGTGACATCTGGTGTTCAGTGTCGTCCAAGGCATGTTGGCAATCATAACAGCTCAACATTCTTAGCATATTGGCTCTTGAATGCTTTCCCTAATGTAAAAAGTGGTTGGTGAAAATGAACGTGTCTCAACCTTGGTTAAGTGTTGTTGGTTGCATATTCTTTACGATTAAAACCGATAATAATACATTGGGATGATTCATAATAGCCTATAAAATCTAATTATTAAATGTATCCTATTTCTGAGCAACACACAATTGCTGTCCATGTTTGGATAATGCTACGGTCACTTATCTTTGTGCAGTTACCTTTAGAGATGAATCATATAACATTGGAACGCTAAGTATGTTATTTTAGGCCCCATTACCTGCTAGTAAAGGGAACTTGTGTAATGGTTTCATTCATAAGATATTCACATTCGTTCAATGAGTGCCATAGTTGTGCATTGAAATTGCATTTCCCGTCGCCCCTTATGTCACATAAGGACTTCCACAGCAAATGAGTAATTCAAACAACCGTGTCGTAAGCCGTCACCCTTTCAAAGAGCAGCAGATGGTGAATATTTGAGCTGGGGAGCTTTTTATTCTTCCCCAAAATGACTCAAGCGAGGACACAGCAAGAATTGTCGGAACCAAACAAAAAGAGTCTTGTTTCAATTGAAATAACAAAGATCTATGGCCCTAAATTTAATGAGACATGCTATAAAAACACTTGAACTATATAATTAGAATAACAACAGTGCAGGACAGTAAAAAAGGGAAGGCCAGAGTTGTGACCATTGGGGTTCACATTAATAGAGGTTTGCAATCACACAAAGGTCATTCCATTGTGTCCTGGCAAGGCAGGGGCTCTTTGAAGGGAGCAATTATAGCACTCACCGCTTCCAGGGCCCTGACTTATTTCTCTTCAGAGAGTGTGCTGTACACATAGTCCATTTTGCTTTTGCCCTATTTACCATCATTCTGTTTCCACATGCTGTTCTGAGCTTGTGCTACGACTGCTGTGGCTTCAAAAAAGACCTAATTACAGTAATGGCAAGGGATAAGCAGATAAACAAGCAAGCAGATGAACTGCAGGCCACGAAGGGAGTTTGATAATCTGTAAACCTCCCACGCTGCTTGGATACAGTAAAATCTATCCCAACCAGCCAGTTAGCTAGTCAGGAAGATCAGCTCAGGCCTACACCCCACCAGATAACAAATAAGCATCAACATGTTACATGCTCTGCATAATTATTCACTTGACGTCTAGTATGTTTTTTTTTTTAACACATTTGAACATCTGCATGAGTGTGTATGTGAAGTGTGAATATATTCAAAGCATGTGCAGCAAGAGTACCTCCAGGCAAGCTAGCAGAATAGGGAAAGGGTGACTAATGAGAAGTTCTTTCACCACCGTTGCCTCGACTCTCTGGGCCCAGCACTTAAGCGTGACTATGCATCGCGTCCGCCGTTTAACCACGGGACCCCGTCTCGACTATGAAGGGCTTGATGCAGGTGTTGGAGACGGCTCGTGGAGATCAAGGAATGTGTTGATGTCCTTGGTACTGCATACTGCATAGTCCAGGATTATTGATTCAAGGAAAAACACTCAATCATGACTGTGTGTCTTCAGCAGGGTCCGCAAAAATCCCGTGCCTGATAATGTCCCCAAGAGCTGGATCTCCTCCAGGTTTTTCAAACACGCACTTCGTCAAAATTACACATAAAAAATGTGTTTTGGTGTGTGAATTTATAGCGATAGAAGGAGCCTTTCATCTTGATCAGTTTAACAGCAGCAAGTTTATTTGCATTTTATGTGGATGCATTCTCTCCTTGAAAATATGAAAATATGAAAAGGTGAAAAAACCTGCAGCAAATAAACATGAACATATTCATGATCTGTCCGAACAGAAGATTCAATAGATGTTCCAACACAACTGATTGTTTCACAGCAGCTTACAGGGTACAATGCAACGTGTACGTGACGGAGACATCGTAGATGTAAAGAGGAGCAGTGTGATGGTGTTGTCTCGATGTTTTTGCAATACACTGGTGACTTGTCCAGACCTGTCCTACGCACCGAGGCTCAGTCCCTCGTAGTACTGAACACCCATAGGATATGAATCTATGGAGGAAAAGAACAACACTTACAGTGTACTAAGACATTCATTTATGGGCTACATACGTAAATAGCAATGAGGTTTAATAATAAAATGTTTGTCCAAAGAAAACCAAAAAAAACATGAGGCAGTCACGGAGGAGGAAACACATTATAAAGACAAGTAAGTTTGTGTGTGCTACCAAATTAAATGTCTGAGTCAAAATGATCAGTCTCAAGTGCAAAACAAAGAGAATAAAAAACAAGAACAATAGTAAGTGAATTATTGAATTGCAGAAAAGTACAAAAATGGATTGAGATCTGTCGAACGTGAATGACAACACCAAGTTAACATAGATATAACCGACTTAGCAACTGAACACAGTATTGTGGGTCAGATGAGGAGCGAGAGAAGGGAGAACGGGCCTGACCGGTTTGGGATGACTGATGATACAACACTGGTAACCTATTTTAAAATTAGGCAGCTATAAATAACAATCAGTAGAATAATAAAACAGGGTCTCGAAATTGTTATTGATTTGCAATATTTTTCCAATAAGATATCTTTTCTGTGACAGGCTACTGTGCCTTTGAAATATCATTTGAGTCAGAGATTTATCACCAATATGAGCGAATACAAAATTGCAAGGGACAATTAATTCATTACTATCCCCAATGTCACATTTTGATTACGTGTGTTTAACAGCTGGAGCATTGATGTCATTTGGACTATATTTAGTTACATTCACACTTCCAGGTGAACATATGGGAGAAAGTGCTTTCTTCAGCCTTGAATTAATTAATTCAATAGACTGACACAGGCAGAATTTTTGTAACAAGCTTAACAAATATTAAAAACTGTGTTCTTCACAGCCACGGAGCGAAAGAGGATGATGCTGCGAAGATTATAAAAATGTGCATACATGTGGGATCTTATGCAACACAACCAGGATGCCAGCTCAGTAGTTGTTTGCTGACTGTAAAGCAGAAATACATTCTGTAATCAATCAATTTTACTCTTGATGAGACCCTGAAATGCTTAAATTCCTCATTTCGGGCAAAAGCTTTTCCCATCTGGTAGAGTACAATGCCATCAGACTTGATACTGCTGACTATAAACCACCTGGGGAAGACACGTAGAACACATACAACGTAGCTCCAAGAATGTGGATATTGTTAATATAAAATGGAATTTTTGAAGGTTGTGTGTTGCAAGCTCCTGCAAATTCAGAATAACAGCACATAGCAGCTGGAATATGGGTCTGATAAGAAATATTATGTCTGAATCTCAAGTTTAGCTACACGCCTAACAGAATTCAGCATTCAGACTCGCTTTCAGCATTTTCACATGAAAAGAGGGTGCGCGAGACCGATGGACAGCCCCCACTCGGGGAAAGGAGTGGACTCTCCTCACCGACTAGGCCTAATACGAGGTTAGGGGTTGTGTTATGTACCCGTGTCGAGATCTGTGTATTAAAGGTTTGGACCGTACTTGGTGGGAGAGTCGTTTTGGGTTTCAACATGTGGTGTTGGAGAGGACTCCCGCTATGATTGCAATCGCATGCAAGCTTGTATTTTACGTGTGATCAGAGAATAAATTCTCCCGTTGGAAAGGAGAGAACAAGAGAAGGTCGTTGGGTTAGGAGGGATGAATTATTCCTTTACCAGGCATCCAATTTTGATACTCGCTAATAATATGACGATTTCTTACCTTTGGTTAATAAACAAGAACAGAATAATAACAACAATAGAGTCAGTGAGTTTGAACATAAAATTGGTTCATTATCAAATGAGCCCATTTGATCAATTACTTATTCCATAAAATGTGAAAATGCTTTGAAAAATCCTTGTCACCATATCTCTGAGCTATGGTGACGTCTTGCAATTGATTCCTTTGACTGAACAGACTAAAACCCAAAGAGATTCAATGAACAACAATATGAAGCAGAAAAAAGCAGCAAATCCTCCCGTTTGAGAAACTGTGTGGCATTTTAACCTGACAAATGTCCGAAACGATTAATTAATTTATCAAAGTTGTTGATTCATGAACTAATCCTTTTTAAACACTAATTGAATCCAATGAATGCTATTCGTTCCTTCTTTTCATTCCTTTTCATTTCCTTTGCAAAACTAAACAGCATCGCACACAATCAGGGACAAATGCCATTGTCACTCCCATCACCAGCACGTAAGCCCTTGTCCGACCCCAAGGACGAGTGCACTCAATAACTGTCCCTGTCCAGACGCGGTAAGCCTGTGCAACAATCCCTTAAACCCCTGAACTCTGACATGCTTCAATGAGGTACACGAAGCCTCCTCCTTTGGGAGATTAAATTGAAACTCGTACCCATTAAACTCCCAATTAATTGGTATTTTTTAAAACTCTGCTAATGTGCACTGTCGGGTATTGTCCTCAAGTGGAGGTACGTGATAACATCAGGGCATAATGATGAGACGTGACAATGCTCCAGATCAGGACTTCCAGACAGAAAAATGATATGATGACAAAGGCCTTGGAAATGTCTCAACTGTTCTCACTAATGAGCTTGCTTTTGCATCACCTTCATTCCACACATTAAAAACTAATCAGAGGCTTGAAAATGGAATTTGTGTCACTGTTGAGCACAAACTTTTAGACCCTTGTCTGAAACTTATTTAATTTCACACTACTTTTGTTTATTTATGAATTCAAGATAAATGTGTCAACTCAGTTGCTTTTGCAATGCGATTATTTGTCATGTCTCCCTATCTGCCTCCTGTGTCCTACATACAGTTCCGTATTTACCCTTCACAATTTCTTTATTATGTGTTGAGTTTCAGATATCAAATTGAACTCACAGACAGTTTTTTCATAAATATTTACATATTGCTTTTATCATTTGTTTAAGTTGCTAACTCTGTCACGTACAACATCCTACATTCATCAATGTTATGACAGTGTAACTGGTTACAGAAGCACACGCTATGTTATCCATCTACCTCCCAACTGTCCTTCCTTCTTTCTTGTCTTCCTTTCTTCCTGTATAGCTGTCTGTCTGGGACCTAAGATGCTACATTGCACTTGTTTACTTTACCGCACACTATCCAAATCCCAGAGGTGAGCCGAGATGCGAGACACATTTCTCTCTGAAGTGGGAACTCGAACTATAAAAAAACCTCTTGGGTTTGTGTGCTTTTGTGTTTATTTGGAGCTTCTGCTCAAGTCGTGCAGCTCAACAGTGAGCAGCGCAGTCACATAGCGTGCTGAACATTGGTTCCACTTTAGGTTTTCCAGCAGAGTAATTGAATCTCATGCTCTAAAGGCTGACCTTTACCATCTCTACTGACTTTATATGTTTCTTACAGCTTGAATTGAGCCTTTCACTCATCTGTCTAAATGTCGATAATTTCACTTTAAAATGACATCTTCACAATTGCATCATCAGTGATTGGCTGAATCTGCTGTATGCATTGTATGTTGTAAAGCTTAAACTTGTCGTACACCACAAGAATATATGTTGTCAGTAAATGTACACCACCCTATGCAACAGAGCGAGAGGGATACTGACGACTGTTACATAGGACACCTCGTACATGGTTCACCACCATCGCTCCTCAAGTGTCATTTAGTCACATCTGGGAATGAAGCTCAGATCACATACTGATTCCTCAGAGAGCTTTGCTCTCGGTAATTTGGCTTCAGTATCTAACTTCTTATCTTTACCCCTTTAATACCCTTTGTATCTCTGGACCTTTGTTTATGTCTCTGAGAAAAGATATCTTTCATTCCACTTTTGTATAAAAATCCCATTATTTTTTCCAGCCTGTTATCACTGGATAAGTTTAGCAGGCATGGGATCTGAGCCACATGCATCACATAATGAGTATATTTGTATTATCTGTCTATTGGTGTGCAGGCCAAACTTTTCTGGAAAGTAAGTGAAATACGGATGGCAGAAGATTTTTTTTTAATGTTCTGATTTTAATAGAGAATATACAATCCCATGATATTGCCTGCAAATATGTTCATAGATCTTTCTTTTTTCGTCACTTACATTTTTAAAATTCGTTTAGACATATAAACATAAAACAAGTACAAAAATGTCAGACATAAACATAAACATATACAGGACTGTCTCAGAAAATTAGAATATTGTGATGAAGTTCTTTATTTTCTGTAATGCAATTAAAAAAACAAAAATGTCATGCATTCTGGATTCATTACAAATCAACTGAAATATTGCAAGCCTTTTATTCTTTTAATATTGCTGATTATGGCTTACAGCTTAAGAAAACTCAAATATCCTATCTCTAAATATTAGAATATCATGAAAAAGTATACTAGTAGGGTATTAAACAAATCACTTGAATTGTCTAATTAACTCGAAACACCTGCAAGGGTTTCCTGAGCCTTGACAAACACTCAGCTGTTATAAATCTTTTTTTTACTTGGTCTGAGGAAATATTAAAATTTTATGAGATAGGATTTTAGAGTTTTCTTAAGCTGTAAGCCATAATCAGCAATATTAAAAGAATAAAAGGCTTGCAATATTTCAGTTGATTTGTAATGAATCCAGAATGCATGAAATTTTTGTTTTTTTAATTGCATTACAGAAAATAAAGAACTTTATCACAATATTCTAATTTTCTGAGACAGTCCTGTATATACACACATATACATACACAAACACATACATATTATCCATACATATACATATATACACGCATATACTCATACATATATACACCTATACACACATACATATACACATGCATACATACACACACACATATACACATACATACTGCAAAAAAAAAAAAAAAAAAAAAGAGAACAACAAAAAGAAAAGCAACCCCGGCACCCCCTTAATTATCTTTTACTTGTAAGTGTGTATACACCACCCTGCATCTATATTTGCATTTCCCTGAAAACCCAAATCTGACCCCTGAGTATTTGACCCCTCCTCTAATTTGTAATAAGAGCCATCAGACTTTTCCATGCTTGGTCAGTTTGGCTTGAACTGTTCTTCACCCTTCGAAGATCTTTCTAACTTAAGTTGCCTGTTAAAAGATTGGTCCAGTTTACAGTCGATATATAATACTGTTTATAGTCATTACATCCTAGAAGATAATGAGACTCAATATATTCAGTTTTTACAATAATATACTACTGTGTCTGACAAGACAGCCGCATTGTAGTCTAAAAAATATTAACGTTTTATAGGTTTTTGATTTGACACATCTTTTAAATAATGTGTCAAGTTATGTTTTTGAGGCCTCAATTGTTCATTTAATTGACCAAGATTCACAAGAAAAAAAACCTTAAATCTGTGGATAAGCAACACTATTAATGGGTAATGAGCATTATCCTAGAGTAAGAAAATCCTCTCAACTAAGATGAAAGAAAAGACGGTATTAGCGCCATTAAAGCAGTCACTTTGGGAGGCTTCTTTTTTACGAAGGTGTCAGTATCAAGGAAGCATCAATGTTGAAAAGCCCCAAAGCTACTCAATATGGGGGAGAAGTCATTACCACGAGTTCTAGCTTTACCTTTACCTTTAGAATTAAATAAAGAGCATTCCCATGGCAGGAGGGCCCACTTGCCATCCAACTTTAACATGTCTAAGAAAATATCACATTTGACAATACAGTTATTACAGAACTATTATTGAAAACAAAAAAGATGGTTACCTCATTAATGACGTCACCTGGCCAATGGATAGGTCTCAACCAATCATAACATTTAATTGGATTTACGGATGTTTTTCATCGATGGACATCACCAATTCGAGATCAGTGGACAAATTATGTGCATGAGTTATGCATGTTCTGGTTGTGTCAAATTGAGCAGCTTTGCCTGCATGGCTTACTGACCCCGGCTTCGGCATGTCTACTGCTACAGGTGTAGGTTTGTTTTGCCCAGCATAAAAAAGGATCTCATTAGTGTTTTAAAATGTTTTATTCATATCATGCTGCACACCCAGACCAGTTTACCTAAGTAGCCTAGTGTGTTTTCTTTTGCAAATAACGTGCATGTTAGCAACATTGACGGACAATGTCCAATGAAAAAAAAGAAAAGACAAAGCAAATGTTTTGTATATTTACATAGTTTTTAAAAGACAAGGTCGCCTCCATTTCAGGATGTCGTAGTATGCCATAGAACCCAAAAGGGATAACAAGACAGGGAAAACAGAGACTTTGACTAATTGTATAATCAAAGAAAGCAAGAACAAGGATAGGAGCTTGGGGGGAAGCTAGCAGGGAGTTGAGAATAAAAGATTCAAGAATGAGTAAGAGCATGCATACCGTTAGCTCTGAAGGAAATGAGAACATGTAATCTGGCCGTAGCACGTAAACTAAGCGGGTGGGGGGGGGGATACAATCGATGATAGGAACCCTTTCGTCACCAAGACTTATTAAGTCTCCACAACTTGTTGGAAGTCGAGGGAGTCGCGGTGTGGCACCTCAAAGCCCTGAATATGCCTGACATATCAACAAGAAGTACATGGCAATCACCAACACAGCCACGCAAGGCCTTGCTTCAGAAGAAGTCAATATCTGTCAGCAGTAAGCATCAGCAGCCCGGAGTTCTGGTTTGGCCCCCTTCAGCAGACCTGTCAGTATGCCTCAGGCATTGGATCATTACTATAACCCCATGTCAGCACTCACTCATGTTGTTGCCCAATACCCAATGTTTTGTGTTTTTGAGGAAGTCTGTGTGCAAAATCCATATCTTCATTTACCTGTTTGTGAAAGATTGGACTTCAGCTTGTGAAATATGCAAAAGTGGCTCACACATCGACACATATGGTATCAAGATATTCAAATGAATTGTTCTGCCAGCAGGCTGTACTCGTGGTCCAGCTTAACTAGATTTGCGTGGGTAAGTAAAAACTGGAAATTCCCCAAAATGACAAAAATTAGATACAAGAGTGGAACATTTAATCATCAATATTTAAAAGCATTATGTTATTTCATTATAGTAAACAAAATACGTAGTATCTCTGAGAAGTATGGGTATTAGTCAGATCTTAAATAAGAATAATAGTACAAGTAACAATCAATCAAAACAATGATTTTGTCCATCCCAAATGTACAAATAAAAAAATACTTAAATTTAATCAAATTGATCTACAATTATCACAGAGGAATGGAAATAAGGTTGTGTAACTGCATCTAATCAAAGTGCTCTTCCAAAAGAATCGGTGTGTATTTGAATAGTAAAAGGCTATTTAGTTTTCTCCTGAATTAGCTTTATAATTAGACTTTCACATGGAGGACAACACAGCAAACAGCAATATGATTATAACGATGTTGTGTCTTTATTTTTGCTTTTTAGACTTATCTTTCTTCCCCAAATCATACGTACTGTGTACTTTATAACTCATCTGAAACATATCTAATAAAGTCCTTAAGGACTGCAATACATGTAATGATGGGGACACTGACTTGACAGTTGTTGTCTTGGCAGTATTGAGTTTGTAGTTCCTAAATTAATCAAATGAAAACAAAAATCAAAATCTTGAATAAGTAACGCAAAGGACAAGCACTGGGGAAGTTACAGGGGTCCCGAAAGTTCATGTCTGTCTACCTTCCTCTATATTACAAACTCAGAATAGCTTGCATTGCATGGCTGTCAAGATGAGAGACTGAGGAACTTCAGAATTTTTTTATCCATGATACATGTGAAGCCGTGGATACAAATGTGTCCTCCCGGGAGTCTCTCACTTCTTTCTCTGTCTTTACCGAGAGGAAGGATATATGGCCATTGTCACTGATGTCAGATTCCATGCTTGTTAGAGCACAGTAATGAAAGAACACCAACAGTTCACTGCATACATTTACGCTTCAAACATTGAACTAGTCACAGGATGCAAATACATTATAGATTGAGGAATGTGGTTTTTTCCCCCCTCTACATTGTTTTATTAGCAATTTGACATTTGATTTACTTATTCCTAAATGCATGGATTGGTCAACCGACTGTTCTATAGTGAAGTTAAAACTTAAATAACAGTGACATAGCTACAATTAGACTGGCTAACGTAAAGTAAGGTTTACGGTGTGAAGGAGCTCCGTGCATCAGTTAAGCTGCAGGCTGTGTCATTGAATCTATCTTCATCAAAATATCCATTTTCTCCCCTAGATCCTTTTTAATTCTTTTTTTTAAGACAGGCTGAAATAGATGGGCCCTGTGTTTCTGATTAACCTGTGACGCGTTGCCTGGAACCGAATGCTTTCAAGATTTTAGAGTGAGTTCTCGTGTGTTTCAGTGGATACCTCCATCACAAAGAGGAGAGGGAAAGCTGTGAGTGCAGTGGTTGTGCCCTGAATAGCACAGTGGTGTATATACACCGACAATGTTGGCTGCATTCAGTTTACCATCTTAAGGTAAGCTTATATCCATCATTGTTCTCACTGGAATGTGTAATGTAAGAACAACATCATATTCAGATTTAAAGAGTTCATTACCAGGCTGTCTTCGTAGAGAGATTTACTTTAATGGATCCTCAGTCTTTCTGCAGCCTCCGGGTTTGATGCAGCCATCCACTTCATCGATAATATAAAATACGTTCATGGGTTCAGATTTTTCAACTGTGACACCCCGTCTGCGTAATAGACGACAAATCCTGTCATAAATTTTACTGTGCATGCATCTCTTGCTTTGACAGCATCTTACACCTGCCTCGGCTTCTGCAGGGGAATCAGAGATGACCCAACGTGTCGTCAGCCAAGTCTCTGCATTCAGTTTCTCAGTGCATTGCAACACTGGTAGTGAATAAAAAGCCATATTTCTCGTTTTTACTTTTCTGTTGGACAGCGCCACACATGCTCGACCCTTATTCCTTATGTGTCTCGGGGGGGTTGGCCTATATATTCGTGGATAGGCTCAATTGTACTGTCTGCTTCGTCATCTTGTAAGGCTCGCGTCTATAAAACAGCCTTTACCCTCCTTGACTGCTCTCCGTGAGTTTTAGTAGGCGGTTTAAAAAGAAAAATGTATCATGTTCTTTGTACCCTAATGCAAACATTGCGTTCCGAGCAGAGTATAAACCGGCAGTGCATTGTGAATGGATCTGCCGTGTGAAAGCCGCAGTGGTAACCGCGGGGACCGTATCACCCACCAGCCTGACAATGAAGCCTGCCACCACTTTAAAGTCTATTCATTGGTTGCAGACACTACTAAAACATGTTTCTCAGACTGACATTTGCAGTTCGGCAGGAAAATGACAAAGTCTGCTCCGCTGTGCGTCATGGAGTGTTTTAACTTGAAGGCAGACTGAATCATTATCTGTGCAATTACGCAACCTAATGACGACGGCTCGGGGCGAGCCCTGTATCACTGCGGTCCATCTGTCAGGCGTACTTGAACTGCATCCATCTTTTTTGTCCCTTTTCTTTGGTACTAAATCCAAGGATGAACCCCGGATTTGAAGACAGCTGAGGGCTGTCATCTGTCTGCTGTTTCTTCATACTGATATTTCGGCGACATCGCTTGTCTTGTTTCTCAGTCCTTTGAGTAATTTTCACTTTGAACAAGAGCTGTTTTCAAAGTTGAGATATTGTTCTTTGCTGAGGACATATGGAACGTCTGCGATTTTGAAATGCTTTCAATCTGTATGCAGGGGCCGGTGGTGACAGACACCAGTGTTTGAAGGAAAAGTAGGGAGTTCTTCCTCGGGTACTGCTGACGTTTGACGAGCTATGTATGAAGGAGTGCAGTCCTGTCTTGGGCTGGTGAAATAAAGTGGCCGAATCGGTACTATGGTCAGACTGTTGCCATGAGTTGTAGCACAAAAAAAAAGAAGCAACCCCTTTTCTTTGGTCGCGCTGCACAATTAATCAAATATTAATCACGATATTGATTTTTGGATTCCCACAATTTGATGAAGGTGATCGACTGTGCTTTTGACATTTAAGGTATTCCACTCATAGAAAACTCTGCTCCTAATTAAATCAAGCACTTCCTAGATTAACAGCCAGCCAACAGGCGTCGATCAAGATTTGATGTCTTTGCTATGGTGGCAGCATGGAAAAAACGTTTCTAAATGTTCCAGCTGCTGTCCAGAGTAGAATAATAATATACCAAGATACAAACATTTGTTAATTAGCAGAAAAGTTTCACAACATGAAAGTAAAAACAGCGTTCTGTTAATTTATGTTTGGCTACAAAGGTCTGGTACAATTTAATTTTGCCTCGAGGAGATTTAATGGGAATAAGGACCAGATGTGTGTGTAAGAAGGAGAACACCATGGCAGTGAAAACAGTGCTCTTTCGAATTTAATTAATTTAATTAATTAAACATATTTCTTATCTCACATCACTGATTAATAGTGCTAAACAATTGTGATCTCAATATAGATAAAACATAATTGTGATAAGCATGTTGGCCAATATTTAGCTGCCACAATCCATGGTTATTAGGGCAAATATATCTCCCAATTAAACATGTATCATTAGAGTATGACAAAAATGTATAAACACATGAATAAATTATGAATATATTAGTTTACTTAAAAAAAAAAGCTTTTTTTTTTTTACACATTTTCTAATTTGCCATGTGACAAATGTCTTGTTTTGTCCAATCATTTTTGCTTAACAAATGTCTGAAAAGATACATGATTAAACTAGTTAAACCAATTAATTTGCCGTCCGTTGCCTAATCAAGCAGGATGTTTCAGCTCTAGTATCAGCTTTGTTCTCTTGTTTCCCTGGCAGGTCTTCTCATTGATGTGTTTGGCCCCTATCTAAGCTGGATGACAGAGATAATTCGATTACATTAGATGTTATTTGGTCAGCATTGTTTCCATCCAGTGAACAGCAGATATTTTCCAGGTATATGGTTAAATTATTGTTGACTTCAAACTGTCATTCGGTTTCTGTGAAAACTACTGAAGATTTTCAATTAAAATTACATTCATAATGCACATTTTTAGTAGTTTTACTGCCCCATTACTCTTACATGAGCATGAGTAAAGATGATTCACATTTTTGGCCATCCCAGTGCTCAAGCTCACGCTTGATAATTTCCATATTAGCTGGATGCACAGTTAAAAAAATATCCATGCCCATTGGTGCAGTGAATTGATTCAGTCTAATTGATTAATTTTGATTTATGATGAATAGATTTTGCCGAAGCTGCCCTGCAGTCCTATACTGTGGGACATCAAACAGATGCATCCACACTGACATTATTCATGAAGCTGAGGAATGAAACCATGATGAATGGCTGGACGGCTCATATATGCAAACGCACACAAGGGCACACACTCATACATAAAAAGACAAACATTCGAGTACACACATATATACACACACACAAACACACACACATAGACCCTGCACACACAGGCTGCTTTGAAGCCAGTTCAGTGAGTCAGAGTCAGAGTGGCTCTGACAGTCTAATCAGCAGTCAACACAAGCTAAAGCCCCATCAAGAGTGAGACAAGAAATCAGTCATTTTTACCTACTTTTAATTCGCTGTGTTTATTCTCGCTCTCCTTTGGGTGTTTTGGACTTATCCTTCACAGCAGACAACATATTAAATTCATGACATTTTGCCATGGTAATAAAGTAAGAGAAAAAAACTAACAGGTTTATTATCAGTTCAGCTCTATTCTCGTCCACGACCCTTACCGCAGTGTAGCTCACGGCACTTTCAGACAGAGCAGAAATAGGGAGGGAGGGTAAAATAAATTAAATCAAGGATAAACAGTAGGTTTGGGGCCGCGGATGGTAAGTTAATTTCGACTTTAATGATCAGGCCTAGGGCTGGATGGCGGTGGTAAAAATGCTCTTGTCCATTTGCTCAAGTCCGGCATCTTGCCAGCACATAAACTTGAACACGGCAATATGTGTGTCCGTCTGTGCGAGCAAATGTGTGTGATTTTATGTTGAGGAGTAGTTTGTGTCTCCGTGATTGTGTGTGCATAGGTGCATGAGCACTTATGTGTGTCACTGCCATGTGTTTACCCAGTGTTATGAGCTACAACCTTGGCACTGTTTTCATACTCCAGACATGCTCTTCCACCCACACAGTTCTGCTAGTGAGGAGATCTGGAATGAACCACCCACCTAGCAGCCTTATAACAAGTAGTTTGTGAGGAGTGTGTGTGTCTGTGTGTTAAAATGTTGAAATAAGAAATCAATTTGTCGAAAAATATTTACCCAAATTGTCGGCCCAGCATGAAAAGCAATACAAAAATGTTAAAAAGTCCACCGTTGCAACCCTCTATGCCTAAAAGTCAAAGCCAAATTGGAATTGCTGCAGCTTTATTCAGTGTTTCTCTGTCTTAACTTTGCCCTCTGGCTTCACACTCGTGCAGCTGCTGACTGGCTCAACTTCTTATCACACTGCCTTTACCCATAGATATATGTGGATATCTTTTATTTGGCCAGATTGAGAAATGTACTCCACATACAAATTGCTTGTAATCTGCTAACCCTCTATACCCTCATCTATTATGCACAATAGACTGATGCAATGACAGGTATGTCCTTGAAATTAGAAAGAAAACTAGGTATTATTAATTAGAATTTAAAAAAAGCAACAACAAAACAAGCAGTATAATATATGTATTTCATTACTGTCATAAGTCTGGCACATATAACATTTTACTTTACTTTTGAAGTATCAAACAAGTGCATCCATTCCACACCCTCTGTGTTTATAAAAACTCAAATATCCTATCTCTAAATATTAGAATATCATGAAAAGACAAACACTCAGCTGTTATAAATCTTTTAGAGTTTTCTTAAGCTAATACAATCAAAGAATAAAAAAGAAGCAATATTTCAATAAATTTTTGATCAGTATAAGAAAGAATGTATGACATTTTTTTTTTTTTTTTTTTTATTACAGAAAATAAAGAACTTTATCACAATATTCTAATTTTCTGAGACAGTCCTGTATATATATATATATATATATAAAACAACATCCATATGACACTGATGTAGGAACAAATAATGCTTTTAAAGTGTTGTATGCACTCCAATACATGTCTCTCTCTCTCTCTCTCTCTCTCTCTCTCTCTCTCTCACTGTTCTAGGTAGCCCATCAGTACTACTTAAAATGCATATATTTAATTCCAGAAACAAAAAAAAGACAACAAGAAAAAATCCCAACATGGAACCAGTATACATTGTCAAAATATATCAAGCTTACTGACCATGTGGTTTCTGTATCACTGCTGATGAACAGCAAGAGCCCATTTCAGTAACTAAATACTAAATGCTGAATGAGAATGTGTTGTTCAAGTTTATCTGTCAGATCACGTTAAATTATATGTTTTGTTTTGGCAGATTGAAATTACATTCTTCAAGACATGAAACAATAACATGATGAAATATGACAACAAGCATTAGCCTTCAGTCATCCCTTAATTTCAACATTAAGACTTTTTAAAAAAAAAACATGGTTGTCCTAATGGGTGTCAGAATATGACGTGTATTGATTATTATTTTTATTTTCAGCCATTTGCAAGCCCCTCATTCACTCTCCCGAAGGCATGTGTCCTCATATTGAATAAGTATTCAAAGAGTTTTCTCCAATATTTGCTGATAAACACCTCGGTCTCTCTCTGTTCCCCCAAGGACTGAAGTAGTGAGCTGCACATGCAAAAATGCATTTGTTTCTTTCTGAAAACAAATCAATGAGAACTAATTTCCTTTTGGTCAATTGTTAAACAAATGCCAGTTTTTCCTCAATTAAAATCTGACTGAAGTGCAGTACATTGCATATAATCATATTTTTCATCCGCATCCCTGTGGGCAATTGCAAATACCTAGGGATGATTGCTAATGCAAAATAATTTTCTGATTTTCATCTGCAATTTGCCGCTGCCTTTCTGGTATCATCAAAGCTGGGTAAGCCGTATCATCCCCCTCACCTGGTAAATTATTTTAATGTTGATGGGTTAGATTACAGAGCAAGGCTTGCCAGTATGCTAAAGGTCATTCAGTATTATCTAAAGGTTATGCCTGGCAATTATGCAGAATCCCAATGTGGTCTTAAATCCAAGCATATGGTATATGTATTTAAAATAAACCTGCCATAGTACTCGATCAGGACAAAGTATTTTCAATACTGTGATATTTCTCAATGGGGATAATGAAATGTCATATAGGATCCACGACTTACATTACCGTTCAGTTAAAAAAAATCTTGTATCTTCCATGAAGTGCAAGGTAATCATTTTAAGAAGCTGTTGTGCTGTTAGATGCCCTATATTACTTGGAAACGATGTCTGACCAACCAAAACTCCCTTGTCGCTGACCTTAAGAATAATGCATTTGATACAGGCCTTGGTGAAGTCGCCATCAACCAGGATCATCCACGATCGGAGGGGCAGGTGTGGAGAGAAGGGGAGGGGGAAATGGACTGGGAGCAGAGAGAGGAAGGAATGACCGTGGATCAAGCTGTGGCGCAGTGATGTTGCTCAATGGGCCGCAGTAGCAATGAGATATAGAGTTTATGACAGATCCTTCTCTTAAAAATGCATTACTGAGCCAACCTTGAAATCATCCCAGCCAGTTCTCTTGAGCGTTTTCAGGAAGACCACATCAGAATACCCAAAGCTTTCACAATTGTCAACATGCATTCTTTCCTGCTGCCAGCACCCAAATGTTTACACGTGCCTGTCATATTCAGACAGACGTGCTCCCAAATCCTTGTTGTCATGCATCCCCCCACCCCCAGCCACTCCACCTCCCCTGTAAGCGTTCATATTCTCATAAAATCTCTTCAATTGTAGCAACAAATATTATTCTTTCTCCATTGCGAAGTACGCCTGAAGCAGAGTCTGTAGGACAGATTTGCTCTGTACTGTCAAACATCCCGATTATTTGCATTTTTCATCTGCTTTTTATTCATTCCATTTTGACCCAGACAGTTGTATATGTTTTTGTCGCCTCCAATTAACCCATAACAAAACACAACACATGTATTACAATCGAGCAGCTAAACACATTAAGACCGGGCAGTGGAATTCACATGCAACCACTCAGTTATTGCATTTTTAGAAAATGTAAATCAAGTGCTTTGAGACAAACACATTATTTAGTTAGCTAATGGGCTTATGCAACATAATCAAATAGTCTCTCAATATTAGGGTAATGCAGTGTCAGTAAGTGTTTCAAATACACTAATATGCTGAGGTGAAAAGCTTATTGTCAACACAACAGGTGGTCTGTCCTTAATTCATCCCAGCAAATAAATCTGTACGAGAGTGGAAGAATGAATCAGATGTTGTAGTTAAACCGAGGTTTAGGTGAGCTTATGTGGGATTTTAGAACTGGTTCAGCCAAACCAGTGAACTCAGTGCACACGTTTAATAGGATTGGTCGTTAAAAACATACACACACAGTAAATGTGTGTCATTCTGAGTGACACTTACCTTTACCATAAACAAATAACAACCTGGGTGTCCTTTCAAACACTTAAAACGTTGTGGTTGTTGTGCAGAAAAAACCTCTTTGTGGTCGCCCAGACTAAAAACTACCGTGTGAAAGACCATTTTTCAACAATATTTGATATTTATGACTAAATACGCAACTATCCAAGTAAAGATTTGGGAGAAAACACTTACAAAGCATTATCTTTTTTCAGTGAAGGCTGTACTTTAAACCAGTGAGAAGAGAATGCATTACACAGAAATTTGGCATGTAAAACAACCAAAGCTTTGTGGTCATGAAGGATGTTTATCATACACCAAACAATGCAATGTGTTTTATGAAATTTTGAATAAAGACTGGTCTGGAAAACTATCATGTTGACAATTATTTTTCATTTTATCGTGCCATTTGCGAAGTAGAAATTTAAATGCAGTCTAGTTCTAATTTAAATTAAACTAATTTAAATGCAGTCTAGTTCTATCTGCGTTGTGATTTAACTTTTTATTGTACAACTTAAATGATTGCTGAGCTACAGTAGATGGGTCCTTTGGCAGAGTTGTCAACCCAGAAACATGATTTGTATTCCCATCTTGAGAATCATCAGTCACACTCATCCTATCCTCCCTGAACAGGACAGGATGAGTGTGGTCTTGTCAAACCCCGGTACCCCCGCCGCAGTTCTGGTAATCATAGATGGATGCCAGGGATTCATGCTGGTCGTCCATAATGTTTGGCAGCCGGTCCTCTGCTGTGGAGATGGCGAGAGCGCGGAGCACATGGCCCACTGTTTCCATGCCAGATGCAACGGTGCAACTCCTGTTCTGCATTTCGAGGGTCTTGTGGGTGCTCTAGTTGGGTTCCAGAAGGAAATTAACCACCACCAGGAAAACAGACACATTATTATCACCTTCAAACACTCACGCACACACGCACACACACAAAGACAGTGGCACTCATTGGGGATAAATTGAGAAATCACTTTGGATTAGAGCCTTTGCAAATACTCACAAACAATATATTCCTTAAAATTATATTCACATTAACATTGATGAAAGCCTTCAACGATGTAGAAGTTCTTTGAGATACACAGAAATTACACCAAGGTAAACTAAGATACAGTGTGTGGCTTTCTTCTCCATCCATCGGGGCGAGGAATGAATTCATCAAGTTGCTACCAGTATGCTGAGTACCAAGTATACGCTGCTACAATGCACATTGAAAGAGAAGAATAAACATCTGAATATCTTCCGAGGATATATTAGGGGACAGTGGACAAATAGCAAGGCTGTCGGCCTTTACAAAGCAGAGTGAACGCGTATATATGCTGCCAGACATGGAGGACATCAAAGCTACCGCAGCAAAACCTGGTGGACCAAGGTCGGTTTTGGAATAGAATAAGAGATGATTTAAATGGAGTTTTAACATATAATATAATTAATGGAGCAACATTTTTTTTCTTTTAAATTAGAGGAGTTGTTATGGTGCATTTCAATTAAATTCAACTCAGTTTATTTTATATAGCCCAACATCACAAATTACAAATTTGCCTCAAAGGGCTTTTTTTTTCTCAATCTGTACACATACAACAGTGCTGCAGCAATTTCAACTGAGGTTGCCGGTTTTCATACGCAAATCCAGAACATGCACCATCTGAATGACGAAGACTGGTTCTGCAGCAAGGCATGGATCATACAAATCGATTGCTACTGCCACTAAAGTCGAAAAGGGGAGGGGGGTTGGAGGGGGGGGGGGGGCTGCTCCAGTGTGCACTTGCAGACAGCTACGGATGATTTGAGGGGTATCACGTTGAGTGAATGAGACAGTAGAAAAGGTCACGATTAGACTCTTAAGTTTTTTTTATTGTGACTTAAATACAAATTTTAGCCTTCGCCTGTGTAAAGTGAGTAACACCATTATTTAATTTAACATATCTGTTAAAGGGTAGCAAAAACTGAACAGAAATGAAAAGAATTACAGAAGAAATCTCAAAGTAAAAGTACAATTAAAGTGTTTACCACAGAAGAGTGCTGCTGCTCAGACATTTCTTGTTAATGTGGAGAATAAGGACCAGGGCCAAAATTGTCAGTGAAGAATGATTCTGCCACCTGGCCAACCATCACGCTGTGTGGGAGGGCGATGATGGTGATGAGGATGATGATGACAGAGTTCTTTGAAATGAACCTCAAATGTTTTTTGGAAAAAACACACAAACTCCTACACACCATCAAATGTTGACTGGTAACATTTGTGAACCCAGCCTTCATTCATTTATTCATAATTCAAAAGACCTCCACCAAGCAACAGTATCAATTGTTTTTAGATTTATGAGAGACATATTTAACCATGAAGAGGACAAATATCCTCATATGAAAACAAGTTCAACAGTTTCTATTTAAGAATGTTAAATATGTATTTGTGCTGTAATGGTGCAACGAGACATGCAGCTCTCCTTCAATAAAGGGACTATATGAGAATGTCTAGATTCACTGTTCCTATTTTTCTAAAATAACATTATCATAGGTTTCAGTAGAAAAAATGTCTATTTATCGGAATAAAAAATGTCAGATTTTGGCAACTACTAATGGCAGTCTTAAGGAGCTGTAGCAGCAAAGCAAGCCACCACTCCCTGTCAAATGTTATCAGTCAGGGAAACTAAACGGACTCTTTATGGCCAAAATAAACATACGAAAGAACCAATAAGAAAAAATCTTAAAACTCAGAAAATTCAGATATAAACCCTGAATATGGACCTGGTGGCCGGTACAGTATAACCATAACAAATATAATTGACTGTAATGTTTTCCAGGTTGGATGTGAAAGACTAAGAACAAGGCTTCCAAATGAGTTGTAGTTTAATTTGGGTTTGGGCTTTATTAATAGGCTTGAGTCAAAGATGGCTGCTACTCCACCTCCACGCCGTGGGTATTAATATGACTTGGAGAAGTTGATTCATTTAGGCTGACATATTCTGCATGACTCAGCCAGGTTTCAGTAAGACAACATAAATCAATGTGATTATCTGATAGTAAATCATTTACTAAAACAGCTTTAGATGACAAAGATCTAATATTTAGGAGTCCACATTTAATTCTCCGTTTTGTTGCACTGCTGAAATAGTGGTGTCAACTTTTATGAGGTTATTTTCAATGACTCCTCTTCTGGTTATTTTTTATTTAATTAATTTAAGTTTAAGTGGCCGTGGGACAGACACAGTCTCTATAGAGTTATGGGTGGGACTGGGTGAGAGGGGTGTGAGACTACTCTGTTTCTTACGTGAACCTTGCGTCGTCACAGATATGACTGTCCGTTGATCAACTTGGTCATGTTCGCAAAAACGAGACGTGCTCCATCGAAAGCAGTTGTTAGTTAGGAAAGGTGAGAGTCAAGGAGGTGAGGCAAGGAGGTACTCTGATTTTTCTGAGGCTCTTTGGGTAGAATGCCTTCTGAGTCGTACGGCAGCGTAATAAAGAGCCCAGCTGTGATAATGCTAGCTTGATGTTGATGCTCTCTGTGGGGGACTTTGGCAAATTGTTCAGCATTCTGAAGGTTTTTTCTAGCGTGGTTGAATGGACGCAATGCACACATGTTCACAGAAATGTTCTTTGTCACAGTTTTCAGTCCAGACACCTGTGCTCATATACAGGACTGTCTCAGAAAATTAGAATATTGTGATAAAGTTCTTTATTTTCTGTAATGCAATTAAAAAAACAAAAATGTCATGCATTCTGGATTCATTACAAATCAACTGAAATATTGCAAGCCTTTTATTCTTTTAATATTGCTGATTATGGCTTACAGCTTAAGAAAACTCTAAAATCCTATCTCATAACATTTTAATATTTCCTCAGACCAAGTAAAAAAAAAGATTTATAACAGCTGAGTGTTTGTCAAGGCTCAGGAAACCCTTGCAGGTGTTTCGAGTTAATTAGACAATTCAAGTGATTTGTTTAATACCCTACTAGTATACTTTTTCATGATATTCTAATATTTAGAGATAGGATATTTGAGTTTTCTTAAGCTGTAAGCCATAATCAGCAATATTAAAAGAATAAAAGGCTTGCAATATTTCAGTTGATTTGTAATGAATCCAGAATGCATGACATTTTTTAATTGCATTACAGAAAATAAAGAACTTCATCACAATATTCTAATTTTCTGAGACAGTCCTGTAATGCATGACATCGGTCAGGTTCAGGTGGTTTGGTCGAATAAATAGCCTAATTTTTAATCACATCCCCTCTCTACAGCTTCAAGGGCTCGTTCTATTTTCTGTAAATCCTATAAATACGGTGCACATTGGTAAGTTTTGAGTCGTTGTCATTTAAGTATAAGATAATTAAGTGAAGAATAATTGTGTACACTGCAAATTGCTTTTTAAATTCATAATTAACTTATGCTATTTGGTAGTTTATAGATTTTGTTTGCACCCATTGACCAATCAATTGGTCAAAGAGTAGGTCGAATTTAAGTGGACCAAGATCGTCTCTGGTCGACTGCAGCTCTATTGATGTCACTTCCTGCTCTTCCATTGTATCCAACAGTGCTTCCAAGATATACACTCTTCTGTTGTGGGAAGGTTTGCCCCATCTGTCATGGTGGTGCGGTGCTGGACCCAAAAGCAAGGAGTAACACACAATTATATTTATTACAAAGCCAGAGATGAAAGAGGTGTTAGATCCGTGAAGGCGTCCTTTGCAGGCTGGTGGCCGGTTGGGTTGGCGAGGCAGTTCTCCAGGAGAGTTCTGGCGGAGCGGAGAGTCTTTTTCCTGGAAAGCACAAGTTTACAGACAAATATATACTGAAAATCCAAGCGGCCATAGAAGTCTTTCCTGGAATGTGAACTGACGATCTGGGGAGGAGTTGAGGATGAACTGAGATATGCCATGGGTCTTGATGAGGGAATGGGTTTCATGTGTGTGGGTTGATTGGCAGCAGGAGGGGCAAAGGAAGGCCACGCCCAGATACACACACACATACACACACACACGACAAACAGGGGACCATGACAACTTCTATCTGCATAGGTCGGGGGTTTTGTACATTCAAGGTTATCCCTTCTGTTTCCTTTACGTAACGCTTTTCAATCGCTATAAAGCAACTGTGGACAGCAGATACTCTGATAACCAACCACATTTATTCATTGATCAATGCAAACTGATTTACTGAATTTCCTGCTTTAACCTAATTAAAGTGTTTTTCTATGCAGATTTAGTTTGGAAGGGGATTAGGTTTAGTGAATGTAATATAGTAATATAGCGAGTAAAGGGACATTATCCTCTGGTATACCTAATTCTGTTATACCATAATACTGCCTAAGCCTAGACCCTGCCTAAAGCTACTATCAAATCTTGACCAGCCGTTGACCCGCCTTCTTTACCTTGCACAATTAATTAAACAGATAATACTGTGGTTGTACTGGAAAGCTTCCAGGTGGGAATGCATCTACAGCAACAGTTTGAGTATGAACCGGTTTTCCAGAGCTCTACATGAAGAACACACATAATGATTATTTACCTGTTTACCTGTACAGAGCACACTGAAATTAAAAGAATTGTAATTGGATTTTACTGGCTTTTGAATTTCTAGTCATAATGTGTGTGAATGTGCAAATATCTGAAGAAGATGTCTGAAGGAGAAAGAGTTAAAACGTACCAGATAGCAAACAACGCGTCATAAATATTGACATCTCATTGTGACAGCTGCAAACTCCTCAGTTCCTGTATGTACCCCCTCAGCAAACACAGACACACACAGAGACTCACACACACACACACACACACACACACACACACACACACACACCCTTTTGTGTCAACAGAAGATTCTGAGCTGTGTTGAAAGCTTGTACAGTAGTAAGAGCAACACTCTGTCTTCTGGGGGGAAAACTGACTGCCACAAAGAGACGCTGGATTTGCTCTCTGGGACCTGATTGAGCTGCCTATTCCTCCTGGAGCTCACCGTGCCGAGCATCCGGGACAAAATATAATGCAGAATACCAACTGAACGGTATTTGGGAGAAGTTTTGAGACAATACATTTAAATTCAATTCAGACATTAATGGCGTTCATATTAGTGTGACCCTTTTTCACCCTCACTTTGTCCAATTTCTCTTCACTCATTGAATACCAACCGTACTCATCTCCTGCTGCCCCAATGCACCACTCGTGTTGGTAAGGGTCTGTAACATAGGGGCGTAAGCAGCATCTTAAGTGAGTAATGTCCGAATGACAGCTCACTCTCATAAACAACGAGGATGGGCTTGAAGTTATTGAGCACGGTGGGAGAGGCTGCGAGTGGCCAACTCACTTCATCACATGTGCCAATCTTCCTCCGGCGCTAATGTAATTAGTGTGGATCTCCTCTGCCTGCTCTGGCCTTTTGTTGCTTGATAAATGTAATTAGATAGAATGAGCATCAGTAAGCTAAGGCCTCTGTAGTCTGAAAGCTGTGACAAGAAAGTCGTTGTCATTAACAAAGTGGCTGAAAATGTGCTCAGCTCACTTCCCATTGAAGTGAGGTTAAAATTGCATGCATGCACTCTTACACACACACACACACACACACACACACACACACACACACACACACACACACACACACACACACACACACACACACACACACACACACACACACACACATAGGCTGGTAGGTTGTCTGTGTGTTATGGTTTGGATTGAGAAGGAATGTAAAGGGATGTTTAATTCAATAGGTTAGATTAAGGTATATATTGTTAAAATTATAAAATATATTCTTTCAGTTTTTAAATGAAGCACCACTCGCATATGGATGCAGGACTGTGTATTAGTGGTATACGAGGTATTGAAAATGAATCAATCCTCATACAGTATTGTTAGGCAGACAGGTATACTGTGAAGTCTGTACTTCACAGTCATGTACACCATATGAATAGGATAGGCACGTTGGAAGATAAATGGGAAACCATATGAGTAACTGATATATCTTTTGTCTGCAAATTACAGTTTTTTTCGATTGCTAAACGACAGTGGGCACAACTGGAGTCACATGTGCAAAACTCTAACCACAGTCTGCACTACCAACAGTCACCTGAGCTAAACAGTTCACATCACCTGCAAAACTCATTCCAAGCAACGCAACTCTTAACACATGGCTCAAATCACCTTAGTGCAGCCAAACACTCTGCACAGCCCTCACTGAGGTAACACACACTGTCACTCAGAACACACACAGAGTGAAAACACGAGCATCAAACACCAATACAGAAAATACTAACTTTTCATCTTTACAGTTTGAACAATTTCAGTGACTTCAAACAAAGTAATATTTTCTTCATAGAAAAGAGTGACATTCTTTCACATGATGTATTACATTTTTTAGAACAGAACAATTCTTTAAGGTAAATGAAAATTAGCAGTTTGCTTCAATAGTCTGCAGTAATTTACGGAATTACAGTAATGAGAAAAAAAAGTAGAAATTAAAAGTACATCCTGTAATTCAAACAAATAATTGAGGGTCTCATCCTGCCTCTCTCTAGCATCAGGCCACATGTTGTCATCAACATCACATCTAATGTTCTCTCTTGCCACTTGGGGAAGAATCTTCTGGAGGGCCTGATCCATCCCTGGCAGTCCTCTGGACTCGTGTCCTCACATCCGGCACGCATGGCTTCCAAAAGAGACATTTGGTCATGTGGGTGGTGACCAAACACTTGGTTCACGACATTACATTACATGGTCTATAAGTGGAGCCCTTATTTCATCTGGAATAACAGCTCTTTGTCTTCCTCCACGCATCCCCCTCTCCCTGCCACCCTTCTCCCTCCACGAACCCGTCTTCCTTGTTCCATTTCCAAAATGAGTCTTTCTGAGCTCTACCTATATATACTGTAATATATATATATATATTTATAGATATGTGTGTGTTCACTAACAAGTCTAAAACAAGACACCTGCTTAGCCTTTCAGCTGAAATTGCAATCAGCAGTGTTTGAGAGGAACAAGGCTGAACTCTATTCCGTTTTGAATGTGTGGTTCACAGTGTTGACAGCAGTGTGTTAGCATTTGAACAAAGTGCTGTAGATCCACAGTGTTGTGCAGGTTGTGGTTAAAGTCATGGGATAAGTGTTAGAGTTTTGAAAACTGTGTTCAAGCAATGAAAAACAAACTAGAGTTTGGTCCACATGAACTGCTGCTGTGCAGACTGTAGTTAGAGTTTTGCACATGTGACTCCAGTTGTGCCCACTGTCGTTTAGCAAACGAAAAAAACTGTAATGCCAACTGAAGTGTGCTATTTCCCTTTGAATGACATGTTTCTTGTGCGAATGTGCCAAATCCTGCCGTGATACGGTAGATTCAAAGCTGTTCCTGAGGATTAATTTGATTGGGTGGCTAAACCTGACTGTGCAGTTGCACAGATAGCCAGCAGTCATGTTGGAGGGTAAACAGTGTGTGAGGGATGAACTCAAAAGGATCACCGAAGTAAGATAGCACAATTATATCCCAACAGAAATAATGCTATGCTGGATTAAGCTGGTAAAAAGGTATATTCTTCAATTTTACTCAACTAACAATACATGCAGCATGTTTGTGATCACTGTATTAAGACCATTCATTTTTTATATATGCTGGATATTTACTTATTTACATTCATGCCGGCACTAGCCAAATAGAAATGAGCACATCCGAGGCTTTTAAGCGGGATCTCACGCAGTTTAAACAAACCTGTCAAGATAGAATACCTTTAATTTCTTTAAACTCCGAAATTGTGGCTCGGTAAGCTCAAGCTTTGATGAAAGAAAAGTAGCACACACCAACTGTGATTGTGTTTGATTGACTGCAATGTAAGACCGGTGTGCAACGCTTTGTCTCAACTCTAATGAGACTGGCATGTCTGGTGAAACGTTGGAAACCCCGTTAAACAGCCAGCGTGTACGTTTAGTGGCCTCTAGTGGTTTTTGGCAGGTTGCAACCAACTACACCCCCTCACCTCAGCCCCTCCCTTTCCAAGTCTGTCAGAGAACTACGGTGACCTACATGTAGCGATACATATTTTTTTAGCATATACTATCTAGGGCAGGGGTCAGAAACCTTTTTGACTCGGGAGAGCCATAAAAGCCAAATATCTCTAAATATATTTCATTGAGATTCGCCGGCATCGGAGCTCTGCAGCGCGCGAGACGGAGAGCCGAGAAGTGTTAACGCGACACGTAGAGACAGACGTGACATGCTGCTGTAGATACGATCAATAACAGACGGCTGTTTAGTTTAATAAAAGAACAAAGACGTGCTCTTTAAGAAAAGGGACCTTAAATTACTTCTGCTGTAATCTGGCACGATAGGGAAAATTACAGGGTGGCGGGCGGAGTTTTTTATTTCCAACTCAAAATTGTCTGGGAGCCATATGCCGTCACCGGAAGAGCCATATGTGGTAAGGGTTCCCGACCCCTGATCTAGGGGCTACTCTTATCAATACGCAGTCCTTCTACATGATTAAATAATTGTTTTGAAAAAAAGATGAATTATATTTATTTATAATTTAGATATAGCTAAATATTTTTTCTAGAACAGAAACAGTTATGTTTACAATAGTAAAAACATATCTGTCCACCTGGTTGCTTTGTCCTAGCCAGCAGAGTTTACAAAAAAGCATTTCTCTCGCTAGAGCCAGTGTCTGTTTTGTAAAAACATGTCGGTGCAAGATGGCGGCCTCCATGGAAGATGACCCGCTCCCTACGTAGATAAGTATGGCTTTTTCTAAGGTCAGGAAAATATAACGATTCTTAGTTTCAGCCATTTAACCCTTGTGTTGCCTTTGGGTCATTTTGACCCAATTCAATATTTAACCCTCCTGTCGCCTTCGGGTCAATTTGACCCGATTCAATGTTTAATGTCGGTGTTCTTTCGGGAGTCAACAAACAAACATAAAGTACCTCACACTTAAACTTGGAAAACAATATTAATTCTAATAATTTTCTGGAGATTTTAATAGCTGGGGTCATATTGACCTCAAGGGTAAAATATGTTAGTAAATATAAAGGCGACAGGAGGGTGAAACATTGAATCGGGTCAAATTGACCCGAAGGCGACAGGAGGGTGAAACATTGAATCGGGTCAAATTGACCCGAAGGCAACACAAGGGTTGAATATGGTTATGAATATTATATTTAATATCTGCCAATGAACCCCCCAAAATGATACACACTGTCCCTTTAAGTTATCCTGCAGACGAGTTAAATTGTGTGACCATCTCTTACTTTTGAGTTATTGAGTCTATAGATTTTTTCTTCAATGCCAATTTGGATCCTTACTCGAAGTAAACACCTTTTTTCTTCCAGTGACGTTCCTCTGGGCCCGGCATACAATTTCTACCACTAACAAGCATAAATTACATTGGGGACTGAAACACATTTGCCTCTTCATGAAATCTTGCTTTGGGATTTTTGAAAAGAGAAAATTGCAGAAGCATGTCTTTAGTCATTTTGCATTTTGAAAGGTAACACTCAAGGATGCCAGCTCTGTCGGCATGAAAAGACTGAGACTGTGAATGTTGAATAGTCACATATGAGACAAATCATTTCAATTCTGTATAAATGATGTGCGTAACATGACTGGTGTATAATTCTCCATCTTCTGGAAGTATTTCATGTGAAGACGCTGAGTCAGACGTAGCACTTAACCAATCCAGTGGCATGAGGAGGGAAAGAGGGGGAGGACGCAGGACAAAAAACAATAATAATAACAGCGTTAGAAAGTTGTGGGTCCACAAGTCAGGGCAAGTTTTGAATTCGCACATACATATTTTATGATTTCCTGTGTCGACAGGGAAAGAAACTCGATCATAACTTTTCAAATAAATCAAGAAATATAATCTCGATCATAACAAAATGCACATGCTTTTTTTATGGTATCTCTGAATCCATATGTTTGTGACAATTAACCACATATATTTTCTGAAACATAAAAACATTACTTGTCCAAACATTTTGTCTAATTTCTATGTCTCTAATCCAACATTCAGATCACGCCAGTGTTTCATCTCTGTTCCTCATCTTCCCGAAGGTATATCTTAATCCCTCAAAGCCTCTGTGCTACCTGTCTGCTAGGAAGGCAAATGTTCCATGATTTCCATCCTGTTTCACACACTTTGCAAGTACTGCAGTTACGTGTGCAGAATTGGAATTGTTGGATGAGGCTAGGGACATTAAATACTTAGCTATTATATACTGTATACTCAGTGGCGGGCCGTGCATTTTCTATCTAGGCCTTCAATGCCGTCTTACTACAGCTGAACAACCTAATGTAAGATATTAGTTCACCAGTGTTCCGGTGCGGGGCTTTTATTGTGAAGGAGCAGACGGAAAAAGATAAAATTGTCGTGTTTCTTGTGTTATTAAGTAACGTAAAACCCTCAGTTACACTGAGAATTCAGAGAATCGTATCGTACATGTATATGTATATTTCTATCGATGTATGTGTGTGTATTTAATAAATACACACACATACATCGATATAAATATGATGAAGATGAAAGTTCCTGTTTACCCAAACACATGACACAAGTAATGAGTCTTTTCAATATGTCCCTCTTGTTCTTCACCTGTTCATTGTGCAGCTCCGTTGCCGCTTGTTCGTTGATCTGTAGATCCGCTCCGTGTCCCCAAAAGTTGTCAAAGCACCGATGCTTGTAGGTGCCGAGTCGTACTCTAGTGTCTCGTTGCTGCCTCGGTTAGACAACTCAAGTTTGCAAAGCCAGTGTGGCTCCCAACACCAAATCGATCACTTGCAACAGGCATCCCCAGCAGTCCGGTGTGCAGAGCTTCTCGGAGCCTGAGCCATCGGTAGCGCTCGTAGTTGGAACTTTGAAAGTGGCGAACGAACCCCTGTCCCGCCTGTGACGTGCTTTGTAGCGTCGGCGTCGGTCTTAAAGTTCGTTGAGAATGGCCTTATAATTATATCCTCGACCAAATCGATATCTTCTCCTCCTTCCGCCATTGTGGGTTGAACAAACAGCTTAGTAGTACGCGAATTATTTCGTTTATCAAATTCATTTTCCTAGTTCTGAGGTTCTGCATCTACCTGCCCATAGGACCCGCCTCTCAATATTGGTAATCCAATCAAAAGACGTGCAGCACTCCGCCGGTTCCGGGGCCTTCTCGAAGGCCTAGAGGAGCCAACTCTAAAGCTGATTGGTTGACACAACATTGTCATTCCCATTCACTTGAAGCTACCAGCGCCCGCAATGTTGATTCTGAAGGCCTAAGGGCAGATGTTAGCCCCCTGGCAACACACGATGGCTGAATATGATTGGATAAAAGATCTAAGATAAAGACCAGCCCTCCAAATCTCAACCTGGCGCTGGCAGCAGCGCAACCAAGAGGAACGCTATGAAATTAAGAGAAAAACTCTTACTCTGGGAAATAATTGAATACATATTTGTGGGCAAATATATTTAGAAAAAAATATATATTCTGATGATGTTTAGGCCAGCAGAGAAGGCCTTGCTGGCCCTGACGGCCCGCCACTGTGTATACTATACCGCGGCAACGATTTAACATATTTCCCAAATTCCATTGAAATCTCTGCATATTGGTCAATTTTGTTGTCCTTATTCACCATTTACTTTTTTTAAAGAAAATTGCAACGATTGAATTTTAGAATACATATTAAACAAAGGAAAAGGACTATACTGAGGACTGAAACAGGATTTACTTCTTTTTAATATTTTTTAAAATGATAGATAGAATCAAAGAGGTAGCTGTGAATCATGATTCACTGCTACAATAAAAGTTTACAGCTCCAGGTTTATTACAGGTTTATTAATGTCAGGGGTCAATTCCATCTCCAAGCCCCAATTAAATACCTCGATGCTCAAATGACAGACCCTTAGTCCACATAGTAAGCACACTGCAGTGCAGCGCAGATTGCTCGTTGTTGTTGAATAGACCATGAGGGAGATGGCTTTTCCTCGATGACTCACCAGAGCTTGTGTTGTTTCTCTCTGCATCCTTAACAATGCATCTGTTATAAGCCATCCATGTGGACCAGGACACTCAGGGGCAGTCAGTTAGACAGGCTTCCTGTACTGTGGCGCACACCGGCGCCTTCTTCAATGTAACCCCCTCCTCCACCTGCCATAGATTACATTATAGTCTGCCAAAAGGCGTAATATATCTGACAGTGTTCAACTATGACATGAAATGTTGTTTTGCCATTCATTTGATTTGTGCATTTATGCAAAATGGCATAGCATCGCATGCCCAATTCTATCTGCAGTGTGGCGTTTGTGTACCCCTTTTTTTTTAGGCACAATGCCACTGGCAATGCTTTGGTCAATTTTAAAGAGATTTCTCACCTTCAGATTTCTTTGTGTTTTCCAGTCTGCATTTTGCAATCAGACAGTGTTGCCTTCATCTTGTTAAAAGTGCACAACTTTGAACTTACAGAATCCACAGTCTCACTGACCGTCTGTCATTCTGCAGTTTATTTCATCAGAGATCCCCAAACTCAATCCTCCAAACAATATTGGTTTTCTTTTGCCGTTTTCATTTTCAGAGGTTTCAGCCTCCCATCCAGTAATGTTGCATTTATTCTGTCTGCACTCAAATCTTTATTTCAAATGTGCAGTTCGGCTGATTGTCTTCATGCTGTGATTTTGAAATGACACACACGGTGTACATGGTGCTTTGTAATTCTCGGAGTATGCACAGGTACACAGAGACAGGGAATTGAGAATATATCTTTTACTTAAAAGACAAGGCAAACACTGGGGGAAAAAAAATCTTCTAACACCTTAATATATGTGGGATCATGTGCTAAACTTCTGCCAGGCTTAGGCATCTGCAAGCTCTCCTTTTGGTTTGGGTGATTAAAATATCATCACAGCTTGAATAAGCACTTCATTAGCAAAAACAGTTATTTCACAATGGAGCAACCAGAACAGGAATATACAGGGTTTTAGCAAATGAAAGAGCAGGGCATGAAATGAAATGTCGAAATGATTAAATGAATTTGAAAACAAAGTGCCACAAGTGTAGCCGAATATTGTAATATGGTTTAGAAAGTTCCCAGAGCTGAGACATGCACAGTGCTATGTAGAATGATGAGTGGGCTCACACATGAAAAAGGCAGAGAAGCAACATATATTCTGAAAAGGATTGAAAGCATGTAGATATATAGTTATAGGGAGAAAGGGAACACCAGGGACAGTCGGAGTAGCTGTCAAGTGGAAAATGGAAAAGTGGGAGGCATGACATTTCCTCCCTGCTGGCTACAATAATGCATATTTTAAGAATTGAGAGCTTCAGCCCAGTCCACATCATGCCACCGAGCCCATCAGACAGCCTTTGGCCACATCCTAATCACTGTTTAATTATTTAGACTGAACAACTCCTCTCAAGGCTCTTTCTTTTCTTTTCCAAAGCAATCATATCGCATACGTTTATCCTCTTCTTCTGTCTGGGACGAGAAACAAACAAAGCCCACATTATGTGTTTAAATTACATTGTTTGCCAGGAGCAATGAGAAAGGAGCGAACTCTCAGGAGTCAGCAGTCGCAAGGTTTCGATTCTTCCTTAATTTGGTGCACGTTTCTTCGGGAGATTCTATGTGATAATAGCTGTCTTGCATTATGTCGGTAAATGAATGGTTGACATTACAACAGGAGGCATTATGGAGTGTGTCTTAATCGCAAAATAACTTCACTGACAGATGTAGCACCTGAAACATTTTTGTATTATTATTATTTTTACACCATTTATAGAGGGTTCATAGGGCTGATTCGATGATACAAACACATACATACTTCCCTTCTTAAAATAGATTTTTACCGAAATTACAGAAAAATAGTTTTGGGAAATATACTATGCACTGTAATAATGAGTTATGGCCGTTTCAAATATACACATATATATAACTTATACATATTTAAATACGATTATGTAAAGACTTCCTGTGTGGATGAACATGGTGTATATAGCTTCTTTCAGTCAGTGTTTTTGAATGGAATGAGACAATGGAATAGTTTCCCCAATGAACATGTTTTTTTCCTGCTGAATGTTTACAATTCACTTTTACCACCTATTGCCAAAAGCAGGGTCATCCAGCAAAAAAAGTTTAACTGATTCAGCTTCTGCCAGAAAACATCCCGGAAGAATACTTTTCAAAGCACGACGTACACTACCTGGTTTTATGATTTAGCATTTGTACTTCATATTGTGAACGATCTCTCACTTTTACAGAAGACAAGGGGATGTGATGATACGGCCAGACAACACTTTGTTGGTGAAGTGTTAATGAATCCTAAGAAGAAATATTCCAGAGAACAAGTACTCTCCTCAGTTAAGTGTCATTCAAAAACACCGAGCCAGGTTGTTGGATCTCGCGAAGGTACTCAAGAATGTTTTCAAAGACAGCCTCAAACTGTTTTTATGCTCTCTGAAGCATTGTGATTCGGTGTGCACCCTCTTTCTGCTTTATCCTTTTTCTTTTGTGCCATATGGGCAATTAGAAATATGGTTACTGCATGCTGAGCAGCCACCCACGCGCTGTCTGCAACATTGCCACGTGTGGTGAGATTACCTGTAATACAGCTCATATTGTATACCCCATTCAAACTCCTTGTCACTAAGCTTAAAATGTGCATTGCCAATCGAAAAGCACAGCGGACATCTGTCACAGGTTTAGTTAATTCACAACATCGAAAAGTCTTAAAATGCTGCCACAAATTATTCCTACTGTCACTATGTCATTGTACTTAAACTGGAAAATGTATTCCTCTTTGATGTACATTTTAAGAAGCATATTTGATTAAAACTAATTTACAATAATCTTTAAAGGGGGTGTATTTAACAATGAGAGCATTAATATGGCAGCCAACAACTATTTGCTATGTAAAGATAGAGAGTAGGAATATCTACCAGAGCAGCGAACTAGGTCACTCTCCCTCTGTGTGTGTCGTTATCCAAGCTTTTATTTACTTTGTTGACGTAGCCGTCCGGCCGTGCTTTTAGTGCACGTGACCTTGCCTCACTGGTTAGCTTGTCTCTTATAGCCTATATGTCGGTTACAGCTGATAATGCTTCCTGACAGAAGTGTTCCCCACCGAATAAACATGATTAGCACTGTTAGCACTTCACCGTAGTTTGCACTGTTAGTGCTGTTAGCACTTTTAGCGCCGTTAGATAAGACCCGCCTGAAAAGCCGTCAACATGTTTCGGGCTGTTCAGAGGCAATTGAAATTCTCCCCACCTGCACATTTGAACATGGCTTCTCATTTATATTGGCCGTTTTTCCATCTCTTTGTAGGAAAAGCATCTACTCTGAAGGCGGCACAGGTTCTGGTCCAGGCGCTCGTCATTTCACGCCTAGACTACTGTTACTCCCTCCTGGCAGGTCTACCTGCTAAACCACCCGACCTCTGCAGCTCATCCAGAATGCTCCCTATATTCACCCACACTACTCTGCTCCTCCGCTCTCTTCACTGGTTACCAGTTGCCGCCCGTATCCGCTTTAAAACATTGGTTCTTGTTTACCGTGCTGCAAACAGATCGGGCCCCGTCTACACTTTCGGGATATGGTCAAGCCTTACACCCAGCCCGTTCACTCCGCTCAGCAACAGCCAATCGACTTGTGACTTCGTCACTTCGAGCTAATCACTCGAAATCCAGACTGTTTGCTGTCCTGGCTCCTCAGTGGTGGAACGAGCTCCCCACTGGCATCAGGACAGCAGAAAGTCTCTACATATTCCACCGGAAACTAAAAACACATTTCCGACTATATCGAGAATAAAAAAAGAGTTGCACTTCAGTGGCACTTGAATGGCACTTAATTATGGTATTACTTATGGTACTTTTGTAGTTTTACTTTCTTGAAGAAATATTACTTTCTTGATTCTTGTTGTTCTGAGTTTGTACTCATGGCTGAATCCACATTGGAAATCACTTTGGATAAAAGCGTCAGCAAAAGGACATGTAATGTAATGTAATGTAAGCTCCCCTCCCTCTTTTTCTGTAGGTACCGTCGTCCCCAGAAGGATGACGTCATCCGTCGTTTGAGCAATTCCCTGCGAAATGACTGAAGTTTATGTTCGAGGGAAAAAGTCTTCTAACCGGAACAGTAATTATGATGGAGCGAAGGTGGAAATAAGTGACCTTATTAAAGACTGACAAAGACTGTTGAGAGAATATGTCAGTGTTGATAGATGGGTCAATAAAATGTCTGATTTTTAACACGGGAGACAGCTGTTTGTTTCCCATTACCAACCGATAGTCAGAATTAAACATCTTTTTTTTAACGAAAGCATCCCCCAAATTTCTCAACCCATAGTATTTCAGTATCCCAAATATAACAGCACTAGCCATGTTTACTGCATCACATACTTTGTAAGGCGAGCTGCAGTACGTGATAAAAGTGAATATAATAAGTCTGTGATTTACACTTAGGAACACATCCTAAGTGCCTGTTTTATCCCGCATAATAACCTTCTCCTAATGCTAGTTTTCTTTGTGCTTAAAACCTAACCAAACGTTTACCATAGTGTTGTCAGATCGTAATACCAGCATGACTATTTCAAGAGTGATTTTGAGCGCTAGAGACAAATGATGTGGAATTGCGGTTCCGGCTGTCACATCAGAAAATGCTCATGATGTTCCACAGTGCAAAGACAAATGCCCTATTTTGTCCTTTATTTATTTGGAGGAATCTTGCCATTTTTCTTGGTCTTTTCTTGCCTTTACACTAATTGCATGAATCTAATTTAGCTGCATTTTTAAAGCATTGATCAACAAATACACTGAACCATGTCAATATAGCTTGCAGAAATGTTAAATGTTTGTTTTTCCTAATACTCAGGAGACTTCAATTAGCTTGAATGAGGTGGCCTCGATGTTTGGGAAATACTTAACATATTTAAAAATACTTTCAAGTTATTCTTTCTATGTTTAGATCTAGTGGGCTGGCTGTCACGTTATGCAAATAAAATACCTAAAAATGAGTGAGTTTTTCATTAGAGTAGCAGACTAGAATGGTGTCATCTTCATTCATCTGTATCTCCCCCACTTGACCCTCCTTCCCTCACCCTGCAAAAGAAAACATCCTCATGACTGATGGACCTGCTGCCTATTTAGACATCTGTCTCCTTCATAGCCCTGGCAGGGAGAGGTCTGGGTACAGTGTGACAGGCTTTCACAGCAGCGTGTACTAAGACCAGGTAGTAAGTATCTCCGTGGCCAAAGCCTCAGAGATCAGCCATTAGTAGGCTGTCAATCTAGCAAGCACTAACAGTCTTCTGGGCAGGTAGGAGGGAGATTCAGGCCATGACTTCCAACAAGGAGGTATATGTGAGATCATTACATTCCAGACAAATGTAACTCCTGGAAGGGCTCATGGTGCTGAATATGGCACAATTATTGTAGTTATGTGGATAATGGAGTCAAATCTGCACAGTGTAACAGTATATATATATATATATATATATATATATATATATATATTGAATTGACAGGGCTATTCCCAGAAGGCTGTAAGTTATAAACTTGGGTCATATTTGACATTAACGAACACATTCTCACCAATTATGAGATTCTGAATGGCATGCATGTTCGACTATTGCTCCTTAATTCTCTTTTTTAGGATGTTGATGCACATTTATAGTCGGATGTGTGGCTACTAAGGTGTTACACCTTACTATCTGAAAAACTAACACTCTGATGTACCTTGAAAAAAGACTTTCTAAAATTAGCAGAGCACTAAAAGTAAACAAAGAGCTGTTAGTTAATTAATGATAACTTTAAATACAGTCACGGAAACACCTCCATTTTTTTTCTCAATTATATTACACCATGTTACGTATGAGCAGTTAAGGCTTGTTTTTTGCCTCTTTGGGATGAACTCTAAAGTTTTCCTTTGGCAAAGTATCTCTTTACATGTTGTATGTTGTGTTTCTATAGTTCTAAGACTTGATTGCAAATAAAGTCAAAACATCTTAGATCAAAAATTGTTTTAATATCTTTTTTTACTGAAAGAAAGAGAAATAAGCAGTGTTACTGTAGAATAAAGAGGTCACCATTAAGTATCTAGTATGTGAATAGTTGCACTTCATATTTAAAGCTGATCAATAACCTACAGCTGACTACATCATAGTTATCAAGCCATATCGAAATAATTCTCAGGAAGTATGTCTTGGAAGCATTCACACATTATTAAAAAATAATTCGACTATAAGTAACCTCTATAAGTTGGACTATAACAGTTTGATGTGTGTCTTAATTGTATTTATTCAACTTTTATACATCTGCAAAACTGCTGTCTAGTGGCCTGTGTTTGGGGCACACAGTCCCTGAACTTAATAGTCTGTAGGATTATAAACGAATCAGAACAAGAGAACACCTTATTTGATCTTTAATATCCAATTTGGCAAATGCCCAAGAAGTTAGTTTGCTCTGCAGTCAAACAAGTGGACGTTGCACATTGTCTGTCGACTGTGGTCTTGAAACCTCAAGAGCTTTTTGTCCGTTGCCATCTTGTTCTTTTGCCGTCGACATCTTGATTTTTGCAACTAGAAGTGAGAGAAGAGAGTGAAGCTAAGTTACTGTAAATGGTAAAATGTGAACGTTTGAACACAGACAACACTCAGACCAGACAACGCCGCTGTGGCAACCTGTCAATCACAAGGTAACCACATCATAAAGCATACCCTGCTTCATGGTCTATTTGACTCTATATGGGACCATCATTTACTAAAAGAACATCACAGTGTATTGAAGAAGACTTACAACTAGCCATTGAGATCATACAAGTGTGTCTACAATATTTACTGATGAATAAAGTACAAACTAGGGTCATTTTCTCAGACTTATTAAAAAATCATAGATATTTTTCCAACCAGATGAGCTGCCCCCTTCTGGCTATTTGAATGAATAGAAGTTTAAGACACTCACCTATTGCGTTTACTTTTCAGACTCGGAGGTGGTGCCTGGACATCACCAGCGATCGAGGAAGCACAAACGATTAAGATATAGTGAGCTTGTAATCTGTAGTTACCTGTTTAGAATGTGCTTGGTGGTCTTGTAATACAGGATATTTGGTTTAGATTTGATTGTGTGTTACACAATAGATGTCGGGTATAATTAAAAGACCTCCATATAGAATTTTTTTTGTGTATTTCTAGTGCTTTTAAGGCTCCTCTTTTCTTTGAGTTTGTCAACAGTACCTTACCTACACTTTCCCTCTGGAGATAGGACATTTCAAATATGCATTCTATCAACACGCAGCTTGTTATCACCCACACATAGTCATACTCAATGCTGCACATGCCATCAGACCGGTGTACCCAGTGCAACAGTGGTATTGATGGTTCCCTGTGACATTCTTGGCTAGCATGCTCATAACACATCTATATATTTTTCTATTCCCGGTACTTCTGCACCAGCTTCAAGAAAGAAAGATGACCTAAATACAGTATATACACAAAGTACTCAGCTTGCTTTGGTGTGCTTGATGAAGCTTTGACAGACATACAGAACAAATTCAAGTAAGTTTACAATTTCAGTCTGAATGGAAATCCAGTTATACCTCATATACTGTCGTAGCTTATTTATCATAGACTGACAATGACTGTTTTAAGGGTCAATTAAGCTTCGATAAAAGGTGTGAATAAGTCTCAGAAAATGTTTATGAACAAATTTGAAGGGACGTTTCTAATTAACAGCTATGACCAATAGAATTATAGAAAGTAAAGCCTTCAATGATCCCTGGAGTATTTTATTGCAACGGCAACTTGTCATGTGTCAGCACCACTTCCATGTTAATGACTCTGTAATGGCCCCATTTTTCCATTTAGCCTCATTGAGTTATCTGCAATGCTGGTCCCGCCAGGTTCTTTGCCTGTTGGTGGATGCTTCTAACACCTGACAGCAAGTGGACCATTGGAGAGCCAGTGGAGTTGAAAAGCTGTCTGGCCTGCAGTCGATGTAGTGGTGTCAAAATCGATTAAAAAGTTAGCGTTAATACATACTTGTTCTTTGAGCTACGATGAAGATTTGTAAATGAACTTGGCTGCTGTCAAATATGCTTGTGTACTTTTTTTTAATGGGAAACTTACAAGGGATTACATTATGTTCCCTTAATAACTTTCATTGTGATGATAATTAATGTTAAGTTGCATTGAAATGTTTGTTTCATATTATTGTGTTATATCATGCCAGAATATATATTACTGTACATTTAAAGAGGAAGAGAAACAATGAATGGTGGGTTCAATTAATTTAAACTGACGTAGTGACACTCATCCATTGCTCATCAGGTTATAGTGTGCTGTGTGTTAATGAGCATGAAGCCTCCAAAGGCAAAGGAACAAACGCCACTAAGTTCAGGCTTAGAGGAATATAATCACCTAACTATCACAACTTGTCACGTTTTACTATAATACTGAAGTATATATGTAATGACAAGTGACAGTTTGCACTCGTATTCATAATTTTTATATACTAAGGAGGGTAACAATCTGCAAACAAAATCCAAACCACATCCAAAATGTGTTATCAGCGTCCTATAGATGCGTCACAGTTTGTCCAAACTAAATGGATTCAAAGTCCATATCGTCATTAAAGGTCCTGAGGACTCCATGTTCCCACCAAAGAGCAACCCATAAATATAGATTGGGGATGTCTGGACACACACATCCAATTTGATTACCTGCAAATAAAAGTGGTGAAAATCTGTCTTCAAGATCTGATTTGAGAAAATTGTATTTGCTAGTTAGTAATTGTCTGCTGCATTGTAATACTTTTACAAAAGGTGACATTTAAGAATAGTAATATCCACAGTGTGTGGGCTTTCCCAATGTGTCACTTTAGACAGTTCACAGTAATTTTACTCCCACAAGAACTGAAATTGCCGGGTCTCTTGTTTAGTTTTGCTTGATATGGATTTCAATATATTTTAACTGTAATCACAGCAAAAACATCTTACTTAGAAAATTGCCACCTTGCAAGCTGCACATCATGTAAACCAAGTGGTAAGCTAGTACCACGCATATGATTAGGCAAGACATGAATAATGGATGTATGATTCATAAATTGCTTCAATTATGACAGGTGTTCAACTAACTTAATAATATAAGATTCCAGGCTGTCACATCATTATTGTTTTCAAGATTCTGCTGTTTTTGGAAAATCTGATATCAGTTTTCTTGAGCGCCCCTAGGTAATCTACAATTTTTCTCAGATATTAATTGACATGTAAAGGGGTATTTTCTGTTGAATAAGTATGTTTCCCAAGCCTTCCCTTCAATGCCCAAAACATAATGGTGAAACATTTTTGTGTTCCTTCTATTTTATATTCAATTGTATTTATGTATTTCCAAAAGGAAAATATTTAAGAGTTTGTACTCTAGTAATATTGAATCACAACTTAAAATCTCACGAAAATATATGTACCTGTATAAGGCATATTTCAAATTGGATGAACCCCCCCAATTTCAAAAAACAATATAAATGCTATGGCCCTGTCATTGGTAAATGGACTTTGAAAGGGGATTTTTATTGAGCCATGAGCCTTATAGACTTCCTCCCATCCAAAGCGCTATACAGTACATGTCAGCATTCATTCACATACACATTCATACACAGGCGACCTTTTCTGCTTGTAGATTGACGTAACATCGTTTCAGCGCCATGGACAGCAACCAACAGTGCCTAACTTCAGCGGTGTTCTCGGATCACAGCAACGACACGAACTGTACCCTCTGGTTGTGTTTCAGCACCATGGACAGCAACAGACAGACATTCAGCCTTTGGTTGTGTTTCAGAAACCAGCATTGCTTCCATTCACTTTTAGCTGGAGTTATTCAGACTCCACAGCACCTGGTATTTTTTTTTTTTAAAGAGCGTTTCACAGAGTCATTCCAAGTTTACAATAACGTGATACAGTCACGTTGTATTTTATGCAAAGTACACAGCCTACACCGTGTAGGCTGTGTACTTTATTGTAGGCTACACGTGGCATATGCGTGGCACCTTCTGTGCCGTTCACCGCCTTCACTTTATTTTTTTTCGTTTTCCACAAAATCTCTCACGCCTAAATCATGAAGCGTATCTTTCCCCCATTTGGCCCCATTGATTAGTCACGGTCAAGCTGCTTTATGGCGGTCAACCTGCAGCCTTGGTGTTTACCCATCATCAAAGAAAAGTCACGACACGGCTTCTTATCCTTATCCACCCTCACTTCCCTCGCCTTCCGCCTCATCCAGTCCAGACCCACCCCCTTACTGTCTGCCATGACCGTCCTCTACAATACGAGACTGTATTCGTTGTACCTCCCCTTTCTCGCCCTCAGTCTGTGCATCCAGCCTCCCTTCCTAGATATCCATCCCACACCTCTCCACCCGCAAACGGCTCCTACGGGGAGAACAAAAAAGGAGAGAACAGAACAGTTTGAAACACGTCGGCATAAATCTCACACCCAGAGCTCCCTTTTCTCCTTCCCCTCCTGACGGACTTCATTACTTTATTCCTCTGCGCGCCAATGCCCGAGACCACGCCGAAACGAAGGATTTTTTTCCCTTGAGCATGAAAAGGATTGCCAAATCATCCGCAATCCAACATCACCGACTGAGCCACCAGCATGAGCACTGGATACATATGCTCCAGCAGAAGTTGTTGGCTAGAGAACTAACACATCTTGGACCACAAATACAGCTAAGAGGGGAGAGTCAGTTTTAGGTGAGTACGGTTATCCCGTCTTGGACCTCTAACATAGTATGAGGGTATATTTTATGTATACGGTGTGCATATATATTAATAAATATCATATATTATTGTTTTTGTTCATCACAGACCACGAGGTAGTTGTCGGGTAGGCAGGGCTATATTGTGGAACAATTATGGCGATGTTGCGTGGTCAGCGTGTTACTGATGTGGCCGGTGTCCTTTTCAGGATGGAAGCAATTTGTTCCTCTCACTGTGCGGCTACCTTTGAAATAGTCGGTGTGCAAGTCCTCTCAAGCTCCGCCCGGGCCGAATGTCGACGGAGCGTTCACAGGCTATTACACATAATACCATGGCTCAAGTAATCTTATAAACCCATCATCTCCAAACATTATGCAAATTCGTTATTCTCTTGATTATGTGCACCCGACTGCGTTCTCTCCGCTCGTTGTGAGACCCGCATCTTCCCGCCGTGGTGGTGGTGGTGGCGCAGAAGTGTGGATGAAAAGGAGCATTTTAAAAACACCGGGAGAAACAATGATCCCACAATTTTGAAGGGTTTCGCATTTTACAGAGACCTGTCCAGTGAGTGGCATTACCGACATTACAATTAGAGTGAAGGAGCATGAGCAGGCCTTCAGATCCCCGTGCACTCAGCATCAATAGTTGTATTCAAGCTAATTCCGTTTGCAGTCCACTCGTGGCTTTTTACACCAACGTTGATCAATTCATCCCGGAAACGGCATGGTCCATTAACAAAAAAAAGTGTCATCCCAGCCGGGATATCGGATATGGAATGAGTTGCGGTCACGCTTCCCGTTCTTGTTTTCATTATTTCTGTACATTGCGTGTTTTTGGTTGAATCACTGTCTGTAATGAATTCAGTGAAAGCAGATCTAGTCAGCTGTGTCAGTGTACGTGCCGATCCATGTTGAGTGCGCGTGCAAGAAAGCAAGAGCGTACATGCTTGCTTTCTTGTATAAGTGCGTGCGTGCTCGCTTGCACGCGCGTGTGTCACCAGTGAGGTAAAGTTGCCGTTCCGTGTTCCCTCAAGTTGTTTTGATTGCTGTTCCACTGACTAACTGCGAGGGGAGCTCATGCTCTTTTACACTAGATGTCATAATGTGGCTAAAGGCAAGATAACTATGATGCTGATATCCAACTCTATGAAATTAGAGACCCGGCTTCTGTTTGAAATGAGTCCGGAAGCATTTATCTGCACTTCCATGCAGATGCCACTGCAGTTTTTTTTGTTTGTCATTGTTTCTCTTTGGGAGTCCTAATTAGCTTCATTCATGTAGTATTTAGATATGTATGCAGACAAATGAGACTTGGCGCATTTATGATTGCAAGGTTCAGAGCACAAGATATCATTCTGTTGTGCACCGACAGATATGCTAGAGAGGTTCAGGTCATTTATGTTCGCTTTCTCTCATTCCAGGCTTCCTGATTGTTTTCACCTGTCATCACACCTGTCTCCTATGCTCATCAGTGTCAGCCCCGCCCCTGATTGGTCCCACCTGTGTCTTGTTACCATGTGCTTAAATTCCCCTGTCTCCCAGTGTTCCTTGTCAGTTCGTCTGGTCTTTTGCCATGATCAGGTCGGGTTATGTTGTGCTCTTGAAAAGTTTTTGATCCCTCACTACGTGAGCGCTTTCATTTTGTTCACTGCAGAACCGAAAAATAAAGTACTTACAAATACTTTATCTCTGTCTCCCGGGTCGTGCAATTGGGTCCTACTTCCTAAGTGTCTGAGATCGTAACAGAACGAACTGACCAGTCAAAAGGAGGGCGCTGGTGAGCAAGTTTCCCGCAGACTTCCCTTCTCGACCTGTTACTCAGGTAGACATTTGTATTAACAATCAGACCATTGACCAGGGTGTGTTAATAGACTCAGGGGCTGACGAAAGCCTTATAGACTGGGGCCTAGTCAAACAGCTAAAACTGTCTCCCGCTATAACTCCCCGCTATCTCATCCTGTTAGTGCCAGTGCCTTAGACGGCCGCTTGTTGTTCACAGTTACCCATTGCACTGAGCCCATACAGATTACTATAAATAAGGACCATACCGAGAGCATGCAATTTCATATTTTTGAGTCGACTCAGCACCCGATTATTTTGGGGTTTCCTTGGTTGAAGATCCACAATCCTCACATAGACTGGCCTTCAGGAAAGTTAAGGAATGGGGAGGATGTAAAAAGGCAGTAAAACTTTCGCAACCTGTTAATGCACCAACAGACTCTAGTAGGATCATTATAGATCACCCTGACTATCCTGATCTACACAAGGTACCTTCCTGTTACCATGATTTAAAGAAGCGTTTAACAAGTCTAAAGCCTTGTCGCTACCTCCTCACCGAGATTTTGACTGTCCCATTGATCTCTACGGGAGCCCCATTCCCAAGGGGAGACCTGAGAGAACAGCAATGGATGAATACATCTCCTCTTCACTCAAATCAGGGATTATCCGTTCTCATCGCTCAGCCGGGCGGGATTCTTTGTGGGAAAGAAAGACGGGTCTCTGAGACCTTGCATAGACTACAGTCCACTAAATGACATTACGGTGAAGAACCGCTATCCTCTGCCACTCATGTCATCTGCTTTTGAACTGCTTCAAACGGCCAAGATATTCACCAAGTTGGATTTAAGAAATGCATATCACTTGGTTAGAATAAAACAAGGGATGAGTGGAAGACTGGATTCAACACTCAGAATGGTCACTATGAGTACTTGGTAATGCCTTTTGGACTGTGCAATGCACCGCTGTTTTTCAAGCTTTTGTGAATGAGGTTTTGCGGGAATTCTTGAATATTTCAGTGTTTGTGTATCTGGATGACATACTGATTTTCTCCCCAGACGCTAAATCTCATGTTAACCATGTCCGCCAAGTTTTGCAGAAACTACTGGATAATCAGCTATATGTCAAGGCAGAGAAGTGCGAGTTCCACACAGAAGAGGTGTCTTTCTTAGGATACATAGTCTCACCTAATCATATCCAAATGGATCCTGAAAAGTCGTGCAGTATCCCAGTGGCCCACACCAGACTCCAGGAAAAAGGTTCAGCAGTTCCTAGATTTGCTAACTCTATAGGAAGTTTATTAGGAATTTCAGTTCTGTTGCTGCTCCTCTGCATGTTCTGACTTCTCCTAAGGTTCCAAAGTGGACCCCCAGGCGGATCTTGCTTTCAAACTTCTCAGAGATAGATTCACATCAGCTCCCATACTCACCATTCCAGATCCCCAGCGCCAGTTTATGGTCGAGGTGGATGCTTCCAATGAGGGAATTGGAGGAGTACTGTCTCAACGTTCTGCAGAAGACAACAAGATGCATCCATGTGCTTACCTGTCGCGGAAGTTGACAACGCGAGAGCGAATTTATGACGGGAAACAAGGAATTGTTAGCTGTAAAAGCTGCCCTCGAGGAATGGAGACACTGGCTGGAGGGCCCGTTTTAGTCTGGACAGATCACAAGAATCTAGAATATATAAGAAGGCTAGCGTCTCAACTCCCGTCAGGCCAGGTGGACACTTTTCTTTAGTAGATTCAACTCACACTCTCTTTTCGTCCGGGTCTCAGAATCAAAACCCGATGCTTTGTCTCGTCTTTACGATCCCGAACCACTTGCGTGTAGAGCCCAAGACCATCCTTCCACTTAACCGGGTGATCGGAGCCTTTTCCTGGCAAGTGGAGTCAGACGTTAAAGAGGCAAATGTCATGAATCCAGCGCCTAGCGAGTGTCCCAACAATCTGCTGTTTGTTCCTGAGGCTCTTCACTCCAAGGTCATCCACTGGGCTCACTCATCTGTGCTTTCGCATATCCGGGAGTAGCAAGAACAATGTTCAGGATTCAACAACGTTTCTGGTGGCCATCCATGAAGAAAAATGTGGCAGTATGTAGTGCTTGTGTCGGTGTGTGCGTGTAATAAGACCTCATCTCAAGTTAAGATGGGCTTGCTCCAGCCGCTGCCGATTCCCCATCGTCCTTGGTCACACATTTCGATGGATTTTGTGACAGGATTTCTCATCCAGAGGCAAGACTACGGTTCTAACAGTGGTTGATCGATTTTCAAAATGGCTCACTTCATCCCATTGACCAAGCTTCCTCTGCCAAAGTCACCGCAGAGGTCATGATGAATCACGTATTCAGGATCCATGGATTCCCTAATGACATTGTTTCCATCATTTCCGCCTTCTGGAAAGAGTTTGTCGACTCATAGGTGCCACCGTCAGCCTGTCATCAGGATATCACCCTCAGTCTAATGGACAGTCCGAGCGTCTGAACCAAGAAATAGAAACTACGCTACGGTCTCTCGTCTCCCGGAACCAGACCACCTGGAGTGACCACCTCACATGGGTCGAGGTTGCCCACAATACCTGCCTACGGCGGCCACAGGTCTCTCTCCATTCCATTGTGTCAATGGTTTCCAGCCTCCACTTTTCCCTAACAACGAGGAAGAGGTGATGGTTCCATCGGCACATGCCATGATCAGACGTTGTCGCAGAGTTTGGGCTGGTGTCGCCAGTCTCTTCTCCAAGTTCAGCTCGGATGAAGGCTGTGCGACGACGCTCATCGAGGGGTCTCCCTCCTACAGTCCAGGCCAAAAGGTTTGGCTCTCTACCAAAGACTTACCACTCCATGTCGCCTCAAAGAAACTGGCTCCGAGATTTGTGGGTCCGTTTCCAGTGTCCAGAGTCATCAACCTGCAACTCGCGGGACGCTTGCAACTCCCAGGACCTTGAGAGTGCACCCAACGTTTCACGTTAGTAGAATCAAGCCGGTGTGTGAGAGCACACTTGTTCCCGCCTCAAGCCCCTCCACCGCCCCAGTTCTTTGAAGGACGGCGTTTTACAAGGTCCGTTAGTTAGTGGAGGTCCGAAAAAGGGGGAGGGGCAAGCAATTCCTGGTAGACTGGAAGGGTTACGGTCCTGAGGCTAGAAGCTGGATAGCTGCTTCATTTATCGTAGACAAGACTCTTATCCACGACTTTTACAATCAGCCTGGGCCATCAGGAGTTGGCCCTAGAGGGGGTACTGTTGTGCACCGACAGATATGCTAGAGAGGTTCAGGTCATTTATGTTCGCTTTCTCTCATTCCAGGCTTCCTGATTGTTTTCACCTGTCATCACACCTGTCTCCTATGCTCATCAGTGTCAGCCCGCACCTGATTGGTCCCACCTGTGTCTTGTTACCATGTGCTTAAATTCCCCTGTCTCCCAGTGTTCCTTGTCAGTTCGTCTGGTCTTTTGCCATGATCAGGTCGGGTTATGTTGTGCTCTTGAAAAGTTTTTGATCCCTCACTACGTGAGCGCTTTCATTTTGTTCACTGCAGAACCGAAAAATAAAGTACTTACAAATACTTTATCTCTGTCTCCCGGGTCGTGCAATTGGGTCCTACTTCCTAAGTGTCTGAGATCGTAACACATTCTCATTTTCAAAGTTATTAATAGGTCAACTGAAACACCGTGGAGCTTTACCTTTAAAACAAGAAGTTGAAAATTATCTTTGTGGCACTCAACTCATATAATCATCCGGCATACAGAATTTCAAATGAAAGTGAAACTTTAATGGTTTAAATCGATATTATATTGACATCATGTCAATACATACTGCAGTGTTGTTCTGCCTTTGTCTCTATGTGCAGAAAATTGCATTAGCAGCGGAAATAGCAGAATAAAAGTTCCCTTTTTCAGTATGCCTCATTCCATCTTGTGGCCTTTTCAATGGCAAAAAGCCTGGCAACATGTAATCATGTTCTGAGGGAAGGCATTCCACATCACATTGCCAGAATGAAAATGCCAGAAGTAGCTTAAAGCTATATTTGTGTCATGGCTTAAGATGACCTAATGTTAATGATGCTTTCAAGGACCGGACAAACAGCATTCAGCAGCGGAGGTCTTTTTACAGACCTTGACATTGCAACTTACTGATGAAATATCTCTAAAGCATGTGGCATTGATTCTTGAATGGCGAGGAAAAAAAGTATAATCAAAAGGAATGGCTGATACAATATAAGCGTTTGCTGCTCACAGTGTACGTAGATAAGATATTATTTACACACGGTCTTTGTATTGGAGAGCAGTACCAGTTTTGTACTGGCAGAATCCACTAGGGCATTCTCTCACTGCCTTTTTATTATTCTAGTTTTGGCATTAAATGGTTTTGATGGGGGGGGGGGGGAAGGCCGCCTCCCAAGACGTTTGAAACTGTAAAAAAAGCTAAAAAAAGACCAAAAAACAGGGTTCCAGTAGGACAAGAGGCAACATCTTACAGAAATACTGGTGTGCTTACAATATTTTGGAGTGACAGCTGATCATTTGAGCTCTGTGAGGGGCTCCCTAACCTATGTGCTGCTGCTCTCAGTCCCGCCAGACCGCATGGAGCCGAACTACCCTCGTAAAGGAATGATGTTCCAAATGAATGATCGCGCGGTATAGGCTCACAATTAAAGTGTTGGTATTGATCAAGTGGTTAATTACATTCTTAAACGGCAGGAAATGCAAACCATGTTAAGCCTTGATTAACAATTTCAGAAGAAAATGTTGTCTTTTTTTTTTAACAATGGCCTTTAAAAAGTTAATCTAAATTTCAGCCCTTCACCCCATGCAAATATCATAAAGTGCATGAAAACACAGCCCGAAGGCAACCAATGATTTAAAATGCATTGTTGCATCTACCGCATCTTCGCCATCTTCGTTAGTTACTGGAGCCACACACAGTGGGCTCTTTGTGAAGCCTCGGGAAGCTGAAAGCACAGAGAGTTAATTGTATTGTTAGAAACTATTTTGGCATTCAACACACACAATTCATCATTTGAATGGAGTGGCTTCGGTCCAGTCTCTTGCGTCTCCCTCTTTCTCTTCCTTCACAGCAGGGGACTGCAGTCTGATTGTGTAAGCAAACAAAAACACCATTTTATGATACAATCAAGAAATCAATTGCAAGCAAATTTCAATTATCTGTCAGATAAATATGTACATCCATTTTTAGTTCCTGGAATTAAAGCCTATCCTGACTTGCCTTTTTCTTCACTGCTGATGAACATGAATATGATGTTACCTAAACAAACATTAATTATAAAGTCAATTTGCAGGAGCCACATTTTCTTGTCGATTGAGTTTAGCAGTGGTCATAAAAAAGAGGATTATCAGTATGAACTGGAATAATATATCTGGTATCTATCAGCAGTGGTTGCTAAATGTTTGAGTAAAACCAGAAAATCCTCCTACTTGTTCCTTAGATTTCTATTTTTCAAATGTGCACAAGCAGACCCACGTATATTTGCTTAAACACACAGTCCTCTGCAAATTATTCATATTGACCTTACATTTGGAGGTCGTCAGGTAGGAGACACTGGATAGAAAAGTGCTGCTAAATTCAGCCCGTACAAACCGGACCCCTGTGTCATCAAGCGCTGCCACAGTGCTCCGTTATTACTCTTTAAAATATGCCAACTCTGACAACACAATAATAACTAGAGTCATTTATCCTAATTGACACAGCCTCTGTCTCTGCTGGCTTGGTGATAGCTGTGGTTGCACATCCATTAGTCTTGTCTGCCCAGTGATCCTGAGTGGGAGAGGGAGAGATATGTTTTGATTTGCTGTGGTCTTTCACATCGCTGAGCAATAGAAGATTGCACTGGCCAGCGATTAAACTTAAAACCTTTTAACTTCATTTACTTCACTGTTGCCTCCCACATTCTCTCCAGCCATGTAATGTGATCTGCTCCAGTCTAGAAGGTCTGTCTGAGATATTCTAGAGTGCAACTTCCTCAGTCGTCAAATATCATCGGGCCTCAATTTGTATGGAGCTGAAATGCAGCTGCAAATCGGTTGTCGAGATTTTCTTTTACACCCTGCATCTGTTTGGTAAATCTTTGGGTTAACACAATATAATACACTGTGGATTATGTTGTATATCGGTGGATCATGTTGCTTCATCATACATGTTGAATACATCTCCAAAACGTTCACACATTCATCATATGTTACTATTCACTTAAAAAAAATGTCAGCGATATATCGATCCACTCATATCCAATTGAGGTAACTAAAGCAGGAGGACGATATTGTTAAAGCTGCTTCAACCATGAGCTATATAATAACAATGGGAGAAATTAATACCAATAATGTGAAAGGGGTCGTTGGTTGGGATGAACCCACAGAGACTTACCACCATTCTCTCCAGCTCCCCTCAGCTTTACGGGGCTCATTGTTTGGGTTTTAGGGCCGGCAGCTTTACTGTTTCTGTTCAGTCTAAAATAATAATAGTAATAAAAGATGAGCACTAAATGACACTGTATGCTATCTGCACCAACACAACGAACTGGGAAACAAAGTAAGACCACATGTCTGCTCATTGCAAAAAATATGTTTTTTCCAAATGAACCTTCTTCAATTCAATTCAGTTTATCTTGTATAGCCCAATATCACAAATTATGAATTTTCCTCAGAAGCTTTACAATCTGTACACATATGACATCCCTGTCCCAGGACCTCACATCAGATCAGGAACAACTCCCAAGAAATAGAAAAAAAACTTTCACGTGGAAAAAAGGGAAGAAACCTTCAGGAGAGCAACCGAGGAGGATCCCTCTCCCCGCTTATGAGACCTTGTGGAGTCCCAGTCCCTCTCGGCCATCCCGTTTGGCCCACTAGAAGTGTGAGGGGTCTTTGGTGCATTCATGGAAAACAAACTATAAGCAACAAAACAATGCCAGCGCTGCAACAGTACTGGATGAGTCTTTGTTTTTCATATTTGGTTCGGGTCCCTTTGGACGGACAAGGCTGTGATGGGGATTTCACATCTAAAGAAAGTTGAGCTTTCCTTAAAAACATATTTGCAGGTTTGAATGCCAATGAACAATTGTCCGTGTGTTGTAGTAGAGAACACACTTTTAAATCGAATAAAGGGGTTGAAAAGATTCGATTGGAACATAAATGACCAAATAATTGTCCTTTTTATGGATATGTTGAAGTGCACGAAACCCTCAAACTTGCCCCGGATCTCAAGTTTTGTTTCATGAAAAATAAACACTAAAATGTAACTTTTAGGCTGTCTTGTCTTCATGACTGAAGCACACAAACTGAAAATATATTTTTTGTTATACTTATTTGTATTGATTGCAGATTGTGACTAATCCTGAACTTAAACATGTACTGCTAACATTTGTAAACAACTCTAATGCACTACTTATTTCTACGAGTCAGCTAAATGTCTGCCAGTGTAAAAAGCCTCAATTTGGGATGTGAACAATCATGGGATGATAATCTTTCTGAGGAATTTAAATGAGGCTTCTCACAGAGCAGGTTTAATCTTTTCCAATCATCCTCGTGCTGTATAGGAAGCGAGAAGAACTCCATGCTGAAACATTTTAAGTACCTCCAATTATTCCTTAAGAAATGGGAAACATTTGCTAAAACATTTCAAAATCGTCTGGGATTCCTAATATGATGCCTGGATGGAGATGAGAAGCGTCTATTTTGAGTACAAACGCCGTGTCTCAATTTTGAACAACTCAACAGCTGAGCAGTCATTTGGGCGAGAGGGTGGATTCATAGACTGACCAATGTGATGCTGGTGAGTCAATGCACCGTTGGCTAATGCCAGTCGCTCTCAGCCTCAGTGACCTATATTGCAGCTCAGAGCAGCAGCCTACAATGCGGCAAATGACTGATCAGATTTGATTATTTAAATTGGACTAAAATCATGTTGTGAGCGTGATCGTCAACGCTTTCTTATCCAGCAAAGCTGCTGGGGATGGATACATTAACTCCACAATTGGAGCTTTCTTTGATACTCTTATTGCAGAGAAACTGCCATTGGATCAGCATGTTTAAACTGTTTTTTGTTTTTGTCTATTAGTGGCAATTTGTGACCTCACTTCTAATCCAATTTTAGATCAGTAATGTACCCTGACGCACTGATTACGACAAAGATGAACCCAAATGATGATCTTTCCTTCAACCTGACCAAGTTAGTTCTTAAACTTCACCAAAGCAGTCACAATAGTGTTGTCATGTCATACAAAACAATAAAGAAAATGAACAGTGAGGGTGATTGAACTTGGAGAAAGAATGTATTTTGTTTTATTTGGAGGAGTTGTTTCTTAGGATCATGAATGTTATTGTCACTGTGTGTCATCTGAAAGACCAAAAGGCATCACAAGTTTAAACATGATCACTGTCTGTTTACAATATTAAAGAAGTGGTTTTAGCTGATCAAACATAATAATCCTCAATCTGACGTTAACCATTCTCCATTTGCGCGATAATTTCGGCTCCATCTTTTAAAGCCACTGGTCGTGAATGGTGTTCAGTACAATACGGAGCTAAACCTTTTGCCTGAAAACATAATCCAAGCAGCGATGCGTCTCTTTTTAAATGCGACCGTAAAGTTGATTCGGGCTGCACTCTTTGTCTATTGCTGTAAAAGGCTACCGACGACAGAAGTAGCACACGAATGGCCTGACACAGCACTTTCACGGAAGTACCAACCTATAGATTTTTCCTTGTACCTGACCTTGCTTTGTCTCCGTATGTATGTGTCTCTTGCACTTTGTGAATCGTTTGAGTGGCTGAGGCTGAACATCTGCCATGGCAGCAGACATGTATATAAATAAGTATTTAAACATACATCCGTCATGTTCACTAATGTCAACGTTGCATGTCCCACTGGATGAAGTTTTACGACATTTGCTCTCCTCGTTGTGTGTGTTACTGCCTGAGCACGGCATCCTGTCACACGTAGCCTGAGGAACACGGACAAGAGATCCAAACATATTTGTTACCATTCGGCTTTGCCTTCAGGTGTGTTGCTATGGTAACTATTATTACCTTGCACCGTGTCTTTAACTGGTGCTTGTGTGTTTGATCAGCTTAATTTCCACTTATCATTCATGCAATCATTATTATATGTTCACCCAGTCAAAAAAAAATCTCAAGTGGATTTCATAATGACCTTTCTTTTCAAATGATGTGGATCTACGGCTTTAATTGTTTTTTTCTTTAAGAGGCACATTCACACCTGACGGCTTAAATATTGTTTCATACATTTTTTTATATAAATTGTATTTGCCTAAGGATAAAGAATATAATTAAAAGATAATAAATAATACATTACATCCAGGCCTGTACATGTTACTGTTATGGCTTGTCCTCGAGATATTCTGTATGTTTTGGAAACTATTTGAAAGTATTGTTATGTACGCAGAAGATGAAAGAAGCAAGTTGATAGAACTGTGCATCTTCAGCAAACTCTGAGAGATCTATTTAAAATCTACAGATTACAGAACTAAAGATTTTAATGTGAAATACATAAATGTAACAGTTACTTTCATTCCCCAATGAAATCAAAATAATGCTTGATCTTGGAAGAGAAACAGAGAAAAGCAGCCCAATCTTATTTTGGGACACTTGTGTATATAAAAGCTTTTCTTTTCTTTAAAATAAATAAATAAATGTGTTAAAAGTTTGTCGGAAATCGGGTTAGGTCAACTGTCAGCATGGTTTCTAAAAACAGGATCAAGCCATGCATATTTAAAAATAGGAAAGGAACTGTTGCCAGATAATTAGTAAAATATCAAATTATCTAGAAATGTATTAGAAGAATTTTCTGAGATGGATTGATGACTCAATGCCAGATTAAAAATTGGTTTTAAGGAACATTTAAATATGTTTTCTCACTATCAGATGGGCATCTTCACGTTGAATTGAATTGCACTAAAGGCAACAATGTACTTTGTTTTTGCTGCAAAGCAATTGAGGATAGTTAACGATGGTTTCAACACCCAAAATCACAAACATGTTGTTTGCATTATTAAACAATGTATATATGTTTCATACACACAGCACATGCGTGGTTGCAGATCTCTCAACCAGCGAACTCATCCTTTTTATCAGGCTAATACAATACAACCACATGGCCCATTTGTTAGCCTGGTTGAGCTCATCCATCCAAGATAAAGCTTTCTGGCACATGTATTACGCACAATATTTGCTTCATAGCTAGTCTGCTTGTGATGTTAATGCCCAGAGCCTCATCACCACCTGGTTGTGTGCTGACTCAAACTAAACATTCCAATTCTCCAATATCACCGCAGCCGAGGCGTTCATGCCCTGTTGGACTCCATTTGCCTCCTCTTTGGTTTCCATGAAGGATGTTGGGATTACTAATAAACAATGGCAGGGGGTTGCCACCTGGCGACATGTCGCGATTGCCTGCTGGAGGGAGGAGAGGAGACCCAACCAGCTGGCCATTCTTAACCACTGGTATCAGCCACTGTCGCTTACACTGCACCTGTGTAGTGTTCAGCGGAAAAGAAAGCGTGCTCTGTTGTTCATCCATCATCTGTGGGTTATAACCCTGTGTGAGACTGCAGGCAAGATGTATTCTGTATGTTGATAATCACAGTTTACCTGTGTTAGGTGGAGAGCATTGCATGGTAGAGTTATGTGCAGTGTAAACTGGGGCCATTGTGCTATGGCTACAGATGCCTTAAGTGAGTCTAGTCCAGAGTCCCTCTTCAAAGAGGGCTCCAAGTCAGTCAATTGGCCCTGAATTGCCCGAACTTACAGTAAGTGCAATATCAGCAGTACAAAAAAGTGGCTGGCGTGGTCAACTTTTCTCCTCACTGTAACTTGCTCAGCCCCTCACATTGACATTGAGGCCAGGTGGATAGGGAGGAAGTGGAAGGAGGAGGAGGGGTGGTGTGCTCGATTTATCAGTAATTACGGAGCGCTATTTTCTCGGTCTCCTATCTATGTCTGCTCCGTGAAGCAGTAGCCACATTCGTTAATCTTGACACCCGGTGATCATGTAACGAAAGGAAGTGGCTATTAGAGGTTGGAGAGAAATTGGAGGGGGCCTGTCTCCTGGTCCTCTTTTAGGGGAGTCGGATTGACGGAGATGATGGGGCATATGGGGATGCATGAGAGAGGGGAGAGGGTGAAAGGGGTTGACGTGAGATGAAGACCCAAGAGGTTTTGTGAGGTTGTGGAGTTAAGGGGGACGTATACGAAATCTTGAGCAAAAAATAAAACTTGCCAAAAGACATTATTATTTGATTTTGTAGATGAACTAAAACAACTGTAATAATGTGAAATTCAGTTGTAAAGCAGTGCAGGTCTTTATACTTCTCCCTCCGGGCTCACTTTGCACTGAGTCAAACGCAATCAAGGAAATGTCAGGGGTAATTATATTATGCTTTGGGATGGTTGTGTATCAGATAACATAAATCAGCTCATGGTGACGCAAGTGAGGCAAAAGGTTGTGTTTTAATACCCCTTTTGATTTAAGTTGTAAGATTATAATTGGCAGCCAAAACTGACTGAACACCTCATTAAAAAAGCATTTTTCACCGCAGATTTTTCATGGACATGCAACATCCAGAACCAAGAAGCCCAACAGATACAGTTCATTATGTCTTTGTTTATTGTATCTTCATTAGGTGAAACTGGATACTTCTACGAAATAAATCCATATGCAGGACATAATTCATAAAAATTATTCACAATTTGCTTCATTCAGAAACACGTCAGTGGGTGACTCATTTGTTGCCTTGAATCAAAACAGAAGAGGCATCGGAAATACATGTTGATTGTGTCTCAAAACATTAATAATTAAATTTTCTCACCCAAGTGCAATGTCGCCAGGGCTGTGCCAACCTGGCACCTCATTCCATTAACAGTCCTATTCTAATTTTGGAGTAATGTGAAATCGCTAAGTGGCAGGATTATTATGATCAGTATTATATGTTGTTCTTCACACAAATAAGACAGATGCAGACAGATCCTGGGTGTTTGAACTATGAATAAAGAATCACAAATCAGCACGCAGAGGGCCTATTTGTTACGGCGAGATGCTGTTTTATCATAAAAATCCTGCAAAATCTGACAAGCATGCCAAAGCCAGACAGAGAAATGATTTGTGTTCCAGTCAGATTTGTGTTTCAATTAAACTGCTCACAGTGTGCTGACTGGGAGAAGATGCACAGCGTGCGCTGTAAATACAGAGGCATCTTATATATGATTTAATAAGCCACTGTATAGTATGTTTGACTGTATTTGATTCCCAGCAAATTGATTATGGAATGAGTTATGGATGTTGATACAGTAGTGTGGGTAATCTGCATACTGGGATGTCAACAATACATCATCGCTTAATTCGTTGCTTGCAAGACGTTTATCGTGTGTTATGGTAACAAAAATACACTCTACTGCATGGCTGCCTTTATATGTTATTTGCACCTCTGTTTCTGAATTGGTATTTTTGGAGGCTGTTGACAATGCCCTCAAAACTAATAACTCAGTGTCGGAAAATAAATGGTTCAACTAAATCGATTAAAGGAGCTTTATTATTACGTAATAACCGTAGTTAAACATATGCATAGTCCATGCACTTAGAATTGTCCAAATTGTCATACTGGTACCTAATCTATGTGGTTTTGTTGAGCCTTCCGTAAAATATGACACATTACCAACGTGTGTTTCATTGATCCCGTTCATTGATCCTGTATCGCTACTTACCCAACCACATAAATACATATACAGCATGCAAACAGAAACAAACATTGATTGAACCTCAGAGGATAAGGACTAGCTCCCATGTACATATGCACGCACATGTTCACACACAAACACACACATACACACACACACACATATACAGTATACCATTCCCAAAGACCTCTGCGCTGCCTTTGCTGATGGAGCTGGGGTTGTTCATTTTAATGACGGAGAGGCCGGTCCAGGTGAAGCTAGCCCGAGCAGCATGCTCTTTGGTGTTTCTGCAGACTCAGCACACTAACATGACACCAATGTAGGGCAGAGAAGAGGCAACGCGGCAGATTCAAGTCACAGCGGTGATCACGGGGAAAAAAGTGCAATGGTGGTAACCTTTGGCTGGATATCCATCCGGCTAAATTGACGGAACAGAGAACAGACATTTAAAAGAGACGCATATAGTGACATCAGATAATGTTCCGCAAGCGGACTACTGAGCTCAGGACGGATGCCATAAAATGTGCTTCATATTTGATGCTTTGTTCCAATGCTCTTTTGTTCGATTGGTTCAACAATCGAGTCTTTTATCCTTGCCTAATGTCTCTAAAAAGGAAGACTACTTCATTTTTAATTTCTTTTACCTCTAGGCTACTCTTTCTTTCTTTACTCTTTCAACGCCACACCTCTTGGCTGCTTTCCATTTCATTCACACCTCCCTTCATCATCATATCACTTTACAATTCAAGAGGCAACCTCCTCTGAGTTCATCAACCAATCAAGTGTGCCTAAAATCACCTCCTCCTCTCTTACCGACATAGGAGCTAATCACTAACCAGTGCACTCCTTATTAACCCATTCACTTGCTTCAGGGTCACTGCTTGCTTCCTAGTGGCTTCAGTCGTCTTGTTGGCTCTTAAATGAAAACCCTCTCGCCACCCCCTTCAGGAGTTGTACCAGAGGGACAATGCACACAGACATCGTTCCACCAAGCCACAGCCTTTTTTCACAAAGGAGGAAATGGATTACAAAAGCTTATTTCCTGACCAGACAAAAATGGTTCTCTCGGTGGGAGCCACACTTAAGCATATTTTTTCAAAACAGCATAACATTACTGTGGAGCACATTATTTCTACATTTACTCTCTCGGAAAGCCACGTCTTTGATCTAGGAGGACCACCCTGAGCTAATACTCAAGAGAATGCAGAGAGACCAACTGCAGCCTAATAATGTATTAACAGAAAAGTAGGCCCACACACTGGCTTTCCAGCTTAAAAAGAAAATATTGACATTTAGATACTCACAGTAAGTAGATGTGATTTACTGTTGAATCAATCAGCTATGAATAGAACATGTGATGGGTGCCTCATTCAATTCAATTCAGTTTATTTTATATTGCCCAACATCACAAATTACAAATTTGCCTCAGAGGGTGTTACAATCTGTACACAAACGACATCCCTATCCCAGGACCTCACATCGGATCAGGAGAAACTCCCAAGAGATAGAAAAAACCCTTTCACAGGGAAAAAAGGGAAGAAACCTTCAGGAGAGCAACAGAGGAGGATCCCTCTCCCGGGATGGACAGACGAATAGATGTCATGTGTACAGAAGGAATCATTTCAGAGTTACAACACATTCAATGAGTATGACAGAGTGTTTGAATAGTTCGATCCAGACCTCCAAAATCCATCAGGCAGATGAAGGTAGAGAGGAGGAGTGGGCATGGCAGCAAGAAAAGTCTTCACAGCAACAACAACAACAACAACAGGCTAACACTTTAAATGTAATTCATATATGGCTTTAAGATATTAAAAATCAAACAGGAGATTTTCAGATGTGCCTGTAGGTATAAAACAGCATCTTCAGTAATTAAGTTTTCACATTGTTGGGAATGAATTCCAATCGCGAGCCTGTGCCTTGTTACAGAAATAAAAACGATCCACATTAATCTCTTTCTTTCATTTCTTGTAAAAAATTATTTAATATTTTTTTTAGACATTTGATCGAGTGAAAGAGTTCAGCAAACTTTAATATAGAGAGCTGAGTGGTTCTACTGTACATTTTGTAAAAAGCCCGTCTTTTTTAACATTACCACAGAGGGCCATCACATGTTTCATTCTACGTACAGTTATAGTGGCTTAAATGTGAAGGACATTAACATGCAGTAAGTGGTTCATACCCTGTAGCTATATAACCTAATTTTACTTTCAGTTTTTGAAGAGGCGCTCGCTGCCTTTATTAAAAAATAAACTTTTGGAGAAGATCTTAAAATACCCCATATGCTAATGTGGCTCAGCAAAAAATGTGAAAAATTATCTTTGGATTATTAAGCATCTGTGGGCATGTTGTTATTGGCGAATATTTGACCTAATGACTATATAAGGACATTGCTTTTTATGTAGCTTATGACTGTTTACTTCTGTCTAAGGAACGAGGCCACAGAAACGCTGAAACATGGGAAATGAAAACGTTAGCCTTGAGGCAAAAGCCTCTAAGCTACAGGATGAAAAGAGGACAGCTTAGTGGAGGAATACAGCGACAGTAGAATTCCAAAGGCAAGAGGTCAAGAGCCCTCTATTTTCAATCTTAACATGGGGAATGGGTACAAGCCGGCTGATATAACCCATATCAAGGGCACATTTTTGCAAACGATAACCTCCCAAGTAGAGGAGACGAAATGTGCAAAAATTCCCAATACTGAGTCATATCGGGCCTGAAAATGTCCGCTCAGGATGCTTTTGCACACGTGGATCTACAGTATATACTGGACTATGTGAGCGAGCTTGTGTATGTGACAGAGCATCCCCCCCAAAAGCAGCTTCGATTTCAATACGTCTCTCCTGTAAGGTACAGTGAGGCACATAACATGACATAACATGAACCATATAAAAAAGATTGTATTGAAAAGAACTGTGGCTCTAATTTGTTTCCTGGATACATTTTACAGATCGTAATTGGCTCATCATATTTGCATCTGCAATGTGACAGTAACAAACTCACAAATACATCCAAATGAACTATTTCCATTCCTTCTGACTTAGTTGTCTTCGTCCTTGGCATTGCAGAAGTATCACTAAAAATGCTCCAAGGGCTAAAATGCAAACTCATCCAATTCATCTGGAAACTGCAAGCAAATAAAACAGCCCATCCTTCAAACACTCATTTTTTATACATCTTTTATTATATATGGAGTGCACTTTGAATATAAAAAGCCAAATATAGAGGCACTTTATGTCATTCTGGTAGAAAATTGCGAGTGACATACTGTCGGTTAATAGATGACACTAAATTGAAGTTGACAGAGTAAGTTCATTCTAACTGTGAGGGAGATTGAGCCAGGCACTGAACACAAACACCCTTAGAATATTGATATTTATGCACAGCTCTGACACGAGGCATACGTAATACAGAGCAGTTCAGATTTCCATTGCTTAATCCTAGGAATTGAGATGGGAGCACTTTTTGTATTTCTATTTCCACCATCTGCTCTACGTCTCTGCGGATTTTGCTGATTTATGGAACCCACTGAGTCTTTGCAAGCTCTTCTGCTTTCCTTCCATTTTCACAAATTTATGGCTGTGAATTAGGAAGAATTGGAGCAGTGACCATCAGTTTAACACCCCCCGTTCCTTCTGTTGCTGGAAAGCAAGACGGTGTGTCAGATAGGGAACTCTTCTTCGACAAAGTCTCCTGATTTGGCGATTTGTCTGCGGGCGAATTGTAAAGTAAAGATCCAATTGGTGAACGAGGTCAATAAATACAGGTACGGCATTGCATCAGAGTGCTCGGAGAAAACGGGGGTAGCAAAGGCGAACGGAAATAACTCACTGCAGCTGGACAAAATCTCTCTCTACACAAAGCCAGTGGTCATGGTCTCCTGAGACGGCAGCAGCTGTTATGTATTTCTTTCACAGAACCCTCCCTAAAAAAAAAAGGTGCAAAAATAGAAGGTTGCTGTGAAAAGGTTAGGTGAAGCAGCATTAACACTCAGAAATGTGCTGGCCAAACATTTTACTTCATCTTTCCTTTTTTTCTGGGAAATATATATATAAACATCTAGCAGCAGAAATGCATCAAGCATGACGGTCGTTAGGAGTGGAAGTGGAGAATGACGAGTTTTAGTAAAACACTTGGTTTTTTTCAAGCCTCATCTTGTGCACACGCTGATAAAATCCATGATGAGAAAATGAGTAACATTTATTTTCCCTACCGGAGTCCTGTGCCTCGGTGACTGAAATAAGACGAGCAAATCATGCTCGCCCTGATGAGGCGATACTTCTCTCACATATGTCAGTAAAATAAAATGCAGCCCTGCAATCCAATTGCAGTCGCACAGTTGCCTCGCAACAACACTTCATCACACTCTGCCCCCTCGCACTGATAGTGAGATGTGAATACAAAATTTCAGACGCAACCATTTATGACAGATCAGTCACAGGAGGAAGGAGTATCTGCTTTTTAATTCTGCTGGTAATTACACTGCCAAAAAGGAAGAAAAAAAAGCATATTACCGGGGCCTGAGGTGACCTTAACAGCAGCTTTATTAAATGGCTGTTATACTGACGTTGTTGTGTTTCAGCTGAATGCACATTTGCAAATGCGACAAATACAAATAAATGTGTACATGCAGACACTTTAGTGAAAAGCAGCACCTTGGGTGCATTTATATTAGACGTGTACTTATCTTACATGTGCTCTCTTGGGTATAAATACATTTAAATACCCTCTGAGACATTATTATTCTCCCTGTTCATTCTTTCCTTTGGTGAAAACCTTTTTTAGTCCATTCAGAAGAAACCATACAGTGGAAAACATCACTTGACATGTACATGAATGGGCGAAGTAGGTCTGCCGTGCGAACAGTGTCATTTACATCCTTAACTCTGATTCAGGCTCTCAGGGGCTCCTCTGGGTGCATTTGGAGTGTGACCAGCTCAGGGAATGGAATTTTTTTCTGGCCTTTTTTCCCTTTAATCTCACACACATTGTTCAGTGGAACATTAGAACAAGAGCTAGCATGCAAAATATGTTCAGCATTGTGCCTCGTTTTATTTGCTCCACAAATGCCTTTGGAGAAGAAGTTAGGAAACAACATATTCAAAACAATGACGGGACCCAGTGAGGTAAATCGAAGGAAAGCATTCAGTTGTTTCTCATCAATAAAACCACAGCAATTAGAAAAAAAACACTTGAAAGCCAATTTGCTAGTTGACAAATAATCAATCTTCATCTGTAACGCAGCCACAGTAGCATGCAGCAGCAGTGGTAGATGTGGCGACAGATGGCTTTCCTGTTCCAGCTCGCATCTCATTCTCTTTGGTGAAAGACTCTGGTTCTGGCTAAAGGAGAAGAAGACGTCTGCTTTTCCGATCAGTGGAAAACACCTTCTCCTGGAATGAGATGAACACAAGAGCAAATCACTACTGTTATGCTCTTTTTAGTTTGAAGGGATCGTTCAGATTTTTTTAAACGTCAGGCTCTGTGAGGTACTTATTCATAGCCGGTGTATACCTACAGCATGGCGGTCGGCTCGCCATCAGCCTAGAGAAGCAGAAAGTAGTGACCACACTGGAGCGAATAATGTACTGCTGTGAGCTGGGGCAGCATCTACACATATTGTAGCCACCTAAAAGAAAGGTCCACCTCAAAAAAATCTAATCTTTAGGTGTCCAATATATTTTCACTTCTTTAACTTGCTGTCAGACAGACGTTTACAACGGAGAACGGAAGCTGCAACTGTATCTATACTCTCTTCAAAGTCCAAAGTCACCGCACTTGTTTGACAACATTTTTTAATTTTACCACAAAGAACAAAGGAGTCGCTACCTCAATCACTACGTTTGTTTGTGTTCTTGTGTAACTTTAGTGTTTCACAGGCTTAGTTTGGGATCACCAAAGTCACACAGTATCACTAACTAACTAACCAATCTGGGCAGCTTGGTGACTTTGAATAGATAACCACTTAAGTTCCCTGTCAGAAAGGCCTCTTTGATGGCAAGATAAAGCAGTGAAAATAATAAAAAGAAAGCATACGCTGATATTGATTTTGTGCAAACTGGGGAGATGCCGTATGGAAACTACTGTTATCCGACTCCATACTAATGTGAGATATCCGTTGAATGTGCTAAAGATACGTATAGATAGATAGATAGATATATACTTTATTAATCCCCAAGGGGAAATTTGTCGTAGCAGTAGCAGCACCAATAAACCAAACACACATGAATAAAAAATTAAAAATGAAATATAAAAACAGGGATGAAAGATATAGAAGCATACAAAGCAAAATATAAAATAAAATATATATGTATATATACAACATATATGCATACACAATACACAATACTAATGACAATTAAACTAAATATAAAAACACCAATATAGACAGTGTGCAAAATGCAAAGTGTGTGTATGTGTGTAGTGCAAATGAAATGTGTGTGTATGTGTCGTGTAAATAAAATAAATGAAATGTGTGAAGTGCAGATCAACATAGTGTATGCTACTGATAATCGTTTCAGCTGTCCTATTCAAAGCGCTAATGAAAAGGTGAGTGCTGTGGAATAAAATAACATATTGAAGGGGAAAACTTGCCTGGGGCAAAAAAATAATCCAGGTGTCCCATGGTTCTTATTTCCATTGCTGCAGAATTCTTCATGAAGCAAATCAAATAAATCTGTTTTTTATGCTAAATGCAATTGCCCGTTGGCTAGCGAATGATTTATCTAAGTCACATGCCCAAAAACCGTATACCTTTACCATCCACAGTGTTTGAGACTCTGAGACCTTATTAATTAGTTTGTTTTATGACATAGACAGTGCCTGTTTAAAAAGCGTGTTATAAACCGCCCCCGCATCGCTGCTGTTCAACTAAGCAGCTATCAAATAACCCTTGCAGCACACTCCTTCCACTGCTTCACATCACAGATGCACCCAGCTCCCCAATGCCGCTCCTCCTTTTCTCGGCCTGCATTGATCCTCCCTGAATAGATTTGGACACAATAATTCAGGAAGCAGGTAAATTGGAATAACTCTGACCATTAGGGAATTAGTTTGCTCTTCAAAATTAGCAATTGATCCTCGAGCTGAGCTGATTGGTTGCAACTGACCAACCAGAGAATTTAATTATCAAACAGAGTGTTGCTTGCTCAGCCATGTTTTCTGAAGGTCAGGGTGCCTCTGCAGTTCTTTTGGAAAATAAACGACAGCAGCAAGGCGAGAGATTTTGTAGGGAGAAGGAATCCACTACAAACCAAGTTAGCCACGGCCAGCCTTCCCAATTGCTCTGTTGCTTCCCAGAAATTGCAACTGGCAGACCATTACCACGCCTCTCCAGACATGGCTGTGAGCTGTGCAAAACATAATTATCAGAATTCATATGACACTGGTTTGGCATATTTAGATGCAACTCTGCTCGATCCCTCCACATTCTGTTATTTCCGGGCTTCAGTCTCACATAACTCTTGAGTCTCATTGAGGTCATGTTAATATAACCCAGAGGAGTATACAAATGCATTTTTAGGCTGCATTTTTAGGATGCCAACCGTCCATAACCTTAAGTCAAAGGTTTTACTTCACTACCTGCATTATACCTGTATCACTGGAAGTGAGAAATCTCGGAGGCAGTCATGCTGATAACAGTTAAGAGAGAGCTCCATCAGCTTGTATCCATCCATACAGTTCAAACTACAAAAAAAATATTTTTCTAAAAGGAATTTAGAAAATCAATATTAGATATTGGTGTCCAGGAGTCATGCAGGACCATTGGATGGATGGATTGTGCAGGAATACATTATATCTGCTCTAATTCCCTAGACTCTACCTGCTTCCTCACAAAAGGCTTCATTCTACCCTGATCTCTTGCCTCACTGGGATATAGAATACAAATAAGGAGGACAAGCCTCGCCATTCTTATGAAGTTTATAGAATAAAGAGGGACACTTAGGCCCCCTCACAGGGGAGGGAGGAATTGATTGGCAAAGCTAGTGATGAGACCAGGATGGAGATTGAATCTCCCTGAATGAACCAGAATGGAGGAGGAGTTGCGGCATGAATGAGGCTGTTTAAAAAGGGGATGAAGAAAACAAGCCTCCCTTGTCCAGTCTTGTGATTTCCTGAAGCAGACATCCTCCCCGTTTTACCCTGCTTATTCAAGGGTAAATGTGATCCACTCTCTCTCTTCCTCTCTCCGTTTCACTAATCCACTCTTCAAATAAACACAATTTGCAAATAACACCAGATAAAGAATATTCCTGACGGACTGATAAACAAACAAATATGTGGAACCGAGATGTGAGATGTGGGATCTGTGTGGGTTATGATGTCATGCACCAACAGGACACAAATATCTTAAAATGGAGAGGGTTTGAAAAATATTAATTTGCCATCAAGTTGATGGATCTGTGTGCAGAACATTTGATGAATTCTTTAAAAATATATATTTATAAATAATGAAACAGGCACTGTCGAAATGTGAAAAAAGTGTAATTTGCTAGCAATAACACATTAGAATGGATTGATTGGAACAGCCCTGCAAATTAAGGCCCTTAACATCAGGGTCGATTTGTCAATGCATTTAATTTATGCACACGGTTACAATGACTGTTTTCTTACCAAATGCTACATTTTTATGCATGGAATAAAATAGAATTTGCATTGCATGGGATGGTTCAGTAATTACGGCAATCTAAAACAATTAAAATAATCTCTCTCTCTCTCTCTCTCTCTCTATATATATATATATGTCTATATATGTCTATATATGCATATATAGACATAAATATAATAGGTCTTTTGGAAATATTCAGAAATTCTCCTTTTCGTTCGATGTCTGTGAGTGAATGACAGCAGCTGACAGAAACACCGAAGGGAAGGAGAGACAAACCTGCCCTGAAACTCACTTGTCATGGGCAGACAGTATTTCGTGGTATTGAAGAGTAAGGACCACATCAGCATCTTACCGGACACCCAAGTGACACTTGCAGATATGTTAATTAGCTATCGAGTGCACTTTTTTGTGGTGAATCTTTTTTTTAGTGGCTCGTTGAACTAGCTGAGGTGCCGGACAAGGAGTGTGTTCATGTTTTAGAATTAGATAAGAAGGAGACTTTAGCAGGAAAAGCTATTGAGTCCGTGTAAGCGTCTGCCCTGCCATTGACAGAACACTGATGTTACTGCTTCGTTTAAGATGTGATTGGTTGGATCTTTTAAAAAAAAGGAAAACAAGATGAGTGATTTAGAGAACAAATGTGTATGCTGTAGCAGATGAAAACAATATGCAATGTAGTATTAGTTAGAATGTAAGCATCACTCTCAAGGAAGCAGTGTCCTTTTTCAACAAATAATATGCACTACATTGGAGATCAGGGAAGAGCAGATCACTATCATCCTTTCAATGCAGCCATGCTCAATGTGTCCAATGTCAGTACAATTGAATAAAATCTCATTAAATCCAGGATGTTTTTTATGTTTCAAGTTTATATTTGTTCGAGAGGGACAATGTACATTGATGAACACATTAAAATGTAAATGCACCCAATTACAGCCGCAAGGATGTTTTCTATTGTCTGTCCCCCCGCCAGAATGTACAGGCTGAGTGTCTTATAGGAAAAGGTCATGCCAAAGTGCAGTAGTAATAAACTACAATCAATTATAGTTTATAGCTAATAATACACAGCAGTTCGGTAATAAAAAGTTAACAATGGATACAAAAAGAATCACATACATATATATAAAAGAAACAAGAGAAAATATAACAGTGTAAGGAAGACTTTTCACATGCATCATATTGTAAATAGATATATTGCACATAGGGGCATTAGATAATGAGCACATTTTAAGGTTTCATTCATTCATATCACATAAATCCCATATCCCTGAGAGTACTACTATCTACGAGCACAGGTTTGGGTGGACAGCAGCCATCCCTTCATGTGCTTTATAAAAGTGCTGAAGGTTGGGCACTCCCTTATGCCGCGTTCACACCAAAAGCTTTCCTCGCGTACGTTTACTCGCTCATCCATTTGCCGTGTTGACACCAAAAGCGTTGCGAAGCTCGCAAGGGGCGGGGCTTATCTCTGTGGCTTTGCTTCATGAAAACCGTTATATTTTCCTTCATCCACCACGGAAGAACTAACCACTAGTTCTGCTTTATACTTGTTGTGGACATCCCACAAACGTCGGAACATCTAACGCCCTTGTGTTTGGGTTCATGACATCACCCGGAGGGTCACACAGCTCGGTCACTTTCACCGATTAAGTGAATTGTTATGTCTGAAAGATTTCAGTTTCCAGCGCTACAAGAGCGGAACATCTAACGCCCTCATGTTTGGGTTCATTACATTAATATCACATATATTTATCTTTATACATAACATCACCCGGGGCTGATTTATTCTCTGCGCGTCCGGTACTCATAAGAGGTATTAAAGAGCTCCGGCTGCCCACAAACCGCAACGATGACTGTGTCCTCCATCTTGTTCTGATTCAACAACAGCGGGACAGTGATGACGCGCGGAGCAACTAAAGGGCTGATTGGCTTGAGTTGCAAAGTTTTCGGCAAAAGTGGAATTTTTTCAACTAGAGGTGACATTTTACAACGCCCAAAATTCTTAATAGCCTGGCGGAATTATCGCAACCACACGCGTCTGTACGTTGACTTTGCATGGGATCTCGTTGTGCGAAAATTTTACGGCGCTTTTAGTGTGAACACACCATAGCAGAGGATGGGAATGTGTTCCAGAGTTTGCCGCCTTTGACAGACAGAACCGTCCGACCAAAGGTGGAGCGCCTGTGTGGGATGGCACAGTCCCCTCTGGAGGAGGCTCTGGTGACTCAAGGGTCGCAGACAGGTCTCTATTTGATGTACTCGTTCAGCGGAGGAGGTGCCAGACCATTTATCACCTCAAAGATACAATCTCTGATTTTGTTAATGGCACTCATAGGTCCCCAGATTTCATCCCAATTTGAGCTCTGTGTGCAGAAGCATTCATATCATCAGTACCAGTGAGGGAATGGCTATAGTGGATGGCCCCATACAGTTGTTAAACTGTCCCCGTGGTTTTTTTCCACCAAATGATTTGGCTCTCCTTGAGATGTCATTGAACTGTTTTCAACAGTTATCGTATGACCTGGGCAGCAATTATTAACCAAATGTTTTACCACCCCTCATTTAACATAATCTGCCCTCAGTTGCTTATCTACAGTGCCGCATATTTGCTTTTGGTGAGTCAGCACTTTATGCAAGTGAACCGATTATTCCTAAGATAATTTATTTTTGTTTTTTGTTTAAAGGCTCCCGACTGTTCTCTGTGGCTTCCATATTTAAGCTGAAAAAGCAGCGTGGTGTAGAGTCGGCATATTATAAATGGAAGAATACTGTAAGAGTGCACTGCACCACATGGCTCCAACCCCCTAATCACCCCACCCCATGTAGACAGTGTTTTTGCCAGAGTGAATTGATTCAGTGGGGCCTTCATATTGTGATGGGGGCATGCAGCACGTTCATTTTGATCAAGCCTATCTTCTAGTTATGAGTTTTTAATTGCAGTACGAAAAGAACATTCCTCACAATTTTCGCCATAACCTTCGGTCTTCATGGGATTGTTTCTTTATCACAATACCGCTTTTCACAATACTTATTTTCACCAAGACGAATGAGATCTTTTAAATACTGAGAAAATATCCAACATAACATATAGATGACAACATCATCATCAACGTCATATCATTATGACAGCTTAGTTGTCACGATGACACATATTTGTCCACGGTTCCTTTTTATCACTGTTTTATGGCAGTAGAAGAAAGGCAGATCTTAGCATGACAATAGAAACCATCGGTGGCATTACAGAAAAATAGCACTCAGAATGACTTGCATCATGTGGCCGTATGAATGTCAATGTTCTCACTGCGGGAGGGAGGGTTCAGGGATTCAGACAGAAATGACACCTCAGGTGATCGAATTGACGAAGCCTCCGGGTCAACGGCAGAATAGATTTTTATGGTGATGGGGCAATGAAGAGCACACAATAAAGCCAGGGGTTAAGGTTCTGTATGGGATGTAAAAGTGAAGATCAGAGTTAGGGTTATAGAAATGATTTGCTCAAGGGCAAGCAAACCATAAAATAAAATGTGTGTCTGTTCAGTGACCTAATGTGTTTGGTGCTGCCTCAAAGTACAAAATAAAATCCCTGTTCACTGTGCATCACTGTTAAAGGTTTGTGGTTCACCGTAAAGCCACCGGAAAGTCAAATGATACATAACGTATAGTTGAAGTATTAAAGCTAGAAATTTATAAAAATAAATGAAAATACACCAACTTACTTAAATTATACTGTCCAAGATTGTGTTAACTTTATAGTCACTTGGTCTGTGAAACATCTATTAACTCACTGACACATTTCTCATACATGTTTTGTTTTCTCACTCACTTTTTTTTGTCTTTGCACAAAGGCATAATGACATCCATTCCCTGCTAAGCATCGTCCCTCCCGATCAGATTATGTATTGTTTTGTTTTGACAGCCAAGCTCAAATTAGTTTTACATAATTAGCCTAAAATGGGCCTGTTCATGAAACTGTCATATGTTGTTATTGCTACTGAGTATCTGGTTGATAGGGTGAAAGAAAGGCTTGTTTTCCTCCTGTCAGATGTGCAATTATAACTGAAATACAGAATGATCTGTTGATAGCTGAGATTTCATTACAATCAGTCCTAAGGACTGAGAACAGTGTTATACTATAATAAATAGGCAGTATAATGATAATATAGTTAGTTAATAGTGTTTGATAGAATACTCAAATAGTTCCAGATTGATTCTGATCCTGTGGTGAATAATGAAACACTGAATTAGTTTAAGGTGTCAGAAGAAATGGACACACTTATTTTACCCGTGATAAAACACACAATTTCCCCTCAAGTATGCCACTGGGATTTCTTTAACTTTTGCAATCAAGTAGTTCATCATCTATTTAACAGGAAAAGATTAGGACCATTAAATTTGCCCAGCTCTTTTATGATGCGTTATTGTTAATAACCCATGAAAGGGGGACGATTTTTTGCACACAGTAGCACTTGACAGCTCACTTTTGGGTACTTCAAGGCCAGGGGCCAAAGTTCTTTAATGTAATTACTGATGAAAATTATTTCTTTATCAGTAAGCAAGAGACATCATTCTACTTCCGAGTGGATAATAATGTTCTCAGCCAATGCAAAATGGGGAAATGGATCATTTTAATGTTCTTTCTGAAATTGTAAAATTGTTTTAAGATTTTTTTTTTCAATTTCTTCCATTAAACAGGATGTAATGGAGCTGTAACATTTTACTTTCAGATCAATGCAACAGGAAATACATAGGAGATGATTATGTACTGTTCAATACATGTAAGAATAGTATTCATGAGTTGCCCCACACGGACAATGTTAGGTGTAGCCTGTATTCTCTGCTGCCTCAACCATTAAAAAGATAAACACCACAATCAGGCCACATTTGAATCTGTTTTTACAAAACCCGTCCTAGCTACTTTGCTGATCTGTGCCCAGTTTAAAAAATGAAAAGCATTGTTTATAGAACCTAAAGTCACATTTTGTATGTTCATGATATTTTGTAAAGCTAGGATAATAATCCAACTGCAATAACCACCCTTAGCAGCTTTAGTGGAACCAAATTAAGTTTGATGAAAAAGGCAATATTGTGTATCACATTAGTTTTAACAATTCATGAAGTCACAAGTCAATAGTCGAACATTTACTCCAGCAGTAATTGACACCACTGGGTAAAGGGAGATGTTCTTTCACATTAGCGGGTGGGTGTCATAACATATCATAAAGTAGTCTTCTAACCTTGTCAGAAGTTATCATGACACCAATTATTTGTATGGAAAAATATATAAAAATAACAAAGGACAGCCACACAGATGAGGTTGTGCTTCATGCTCATATGCAAAGGGAGGCGGAACAATCTATATGGCTCTCTGAAAAACCCCAGGGATCCATGAAGGGTGAACAATCTGAGAAAGAGCAGAAAAATAAATACTCATCACGCCACAGTAAAGTGACGACGACAAGGGCACTTTCTTACGTGTTCAGTACAACACAATTAACCCAACTCTATGACATCTTCTTGTACTGCTAAAATAGACTTTGTCATTTAACAGCTCTCTATTTCTGTGTCTCTCCCCCCCCCCCTCCCTCTCTCCCTCCCTCCTCTTTTCTCTCCCATCAGGTCTCCACATAATGGAGCGAGAATGAACAGAGAACGGCTTAAGAAAAAGCATGAACTGGAGGTTTACTGAGGTCATCTGCTTCCTGTTTATATGGAACCATATAACAGTTCAGTCTTCCCGCCAGGATCCGTTGGCCACTGAACAACATGTCACCAAGCAATATGACTGGCTCATCTCTGACCGTGGACCTTTCCACCACTCTCGGAGTTATCTGTCCTTTGTGGAAAGATTCCGCCAAGGATTTACGACCAGATATAAAATGTATAGGTGAGTTCACTTTCAGCCTGTGTACTGATGCCAGCCAGGCTTTTTAAGAATCTGTCTGTTTCAATGGTGTTTCTATTTCATTTCTATTTTGGTTGCAAAAAAGCTTTACTGTGTACATTTTTAACCGATGAAGTGTGCATCTTTTATACTGACTTGCAACCACTCTCAGCACTGTGAACTTATTTTTCTAATATGAAGGTACTCTGTTTGGACTTTCACGCCACTTTAAGTCACTGATCACAATCCCAAAATACTGGATCCTACACTTTGCATTCTCCAGTTTAAAAGTGTCACATGCATAACGGAGACTTTGGTTATACATTTTTATCCCTCAAGCCCAATCCAAGACTACACCGATGACATCACCAGAGTTATTTTTCATCCTTTAGAAAAACACAAAATAACTGTTTTTACAGGCAATTAATCACAATGTTGAATAATAATATACTACGCTAGCTTTGATGTGTCAAACAGTTGTTTTCACATTAACAATTAGGACACCCCTGACCATTGTAACTGGCTATTGATAGACCAAATATTAGTTTGACACGTAAACACATTAGAACATGCATACATTATTCACTACCAACAAAGTAAAAAAAGGATCAGTGCCTAAAACAAAAAGTAAGTTAAATCATATTGAATGGGTATTCTGATTCATCAATTCCTCTACTTGCACACATATCACAACAAATAATATGAACCAAATATACTAATAGTTCTGAATTGTTTATGCTAACAATAGCTCTATCCTGTATTAGAAGCATTATAAATACATTTATCTTTCAACCATTGATCTGATGAGTGCTCAACGGTTATATTCATATAGCTTAAATATTTATTTTCATTACACATCCTTTGTTGCGCACAGAGGAAGTGGTAGAGAAATTAAATAGAAAGCCTCTTCCTCAGAAAGACGTTCCCTAGCCTTCTCGCTCAGAAGTGTGGAAAGACGAAGAGAGTAAGAGAGTCGTTTGCTGCATTCCTTTGGCAGTTACTTCACCGGGTTTGTTCACTGTCTTTCTTGGTAGCGTGCCACAGCCCCGGGTCCCCACTGGCTTCCTTGCCTTGATATTGTCACATGAACAGTAAACATGCATTTGCATAATGTGTAACTTGACAGAGCGGAATGTCGCACAGAGACATTAATCTCCGAGGCAAAACTTCTAAGGCCGTTTTCCACAGACGCTGCTCAACCGTCGAGTGCTGACTGCGATGCTGCAGTGATTTATTAAAATACAGAGTGTGTGTTTGCCAGTTAGGCCTGATGGGAATGTTCCTGAGCCCTGGTGGCTTCTGTTTCTTAATAAACCATCGGTGGCGTCAGATTCCACCACATATCCTTTTCTTTATGGCATTACAATTACACTTCTTGTTAAGAGTGTGACGGATTTGATGTTAACCATCCACATTCACATCTGTCAGACATCTGTAGACCTGTAAAGTGTGTAAATGTCAAGTTTAATTGATTCCACTTGTTCTGAGTGATCGTCCATATATAAAGCCTTTAACCCTCCTGTCGCCTTCGGGTCAATTTGACCCGATTCAATGTTTAATAATGTTTGTCTTTGTTTCTTCAACAAACAAACAAACATACCTCACAACACTTAAAAAAAAAAAAAAAAATTATAATTTTAATAATTTTTTTTTTTTTTGGGGTGTATATGATACCTCAAAGGTAAAAAAAAAAGTAATATAAATAAAGGTAACAGGAGGGTGAAACATTGAATCGGGTCAAATTGACCCGAAGGCAACACAAGGGTTAAACATACCTATTACTTTACCATACAATTTACATGGTACAATACAGTGTAGTGTACTTTACTGCTGTATTGGTGAATTAAATAAAAGATGCTTTTGAACATGGAATGCATACTTAGTAAATAATCAAATACAGTATTAAGGTCAAAGATGTGAAACATTTTCTCAGAGTTCCAAGTGTTTAATCCCAACCTGGACCAACAGTTAATTTCAATGTTTAGTACATCTTCAACCAGAGAGCAGGGGTGACATCAGGGACATCAGCTGGTGCTAGTGTTTGCTTGGAATGAAATCATACATACTCTCGGTCCTCCTTGGCACATGATTGCCCAGCCGTGCTCTACTCTAACCAGCAATGAGAACTGAATCGCTTTGTAAATTTCCCCGGGGAGCTTCTCTGCCTCGACGATTTAGTGGTGGAAAGTGGTTGAATCAGATTTGCCGATAGACAAAGCATCCATTCCTTTCGGGTTCTCTTATCAAGAGAGATTACCCCGGAGGCACGCTGCGCGGACAATGCCAACCTGATCACCAACAAACAAATCTGCCCCGTCTTTAATGACATGGGCATTGCGCCTAATTTGAAGGATAAACAGAGATTTCGAGAGTGCCAGTGCACTGAAAAGGTCACTGTTACTTGAAGGGGAAATACACACCACAAGGCACCAATTATCCTTTCCCTCTAGGCGTATGTCTCCTAAAGAAATGATTGGAGTGTGCTTTGCATCAGTAATCGTTCCCACTATGTCACTGCTGATTGTAGTTTTCAAACTGAATCCCTTCCTTTTTGCCCCCTTCCCTGTTATCATATGCATAAGTGTACATTTCCTATACGTTATTTATCAGTCACCAGAAAGCCACTTTCACTGCTGGCTGCCTTCTGCTGCTGTATCAGACCTGCAGTCAAATTATGTGTGTCAATGTGTGCGTCAGTTAGTGGTGAAACTGGCAGGCCTGTTTTGCTCACACTAGCATCTCTCTTTCTGTTGCTTGTACTCTATTATGGGGTCGAATGTGTCTCAGATAATGCGTGTTCTCTCTTTGGTCTTTGTTCGCAGAGCTCCATCTCAGGTTCTTGTGTGCCTGGGTGAAAAACCAATATAAATGCAAATCTGGTGGCCATTAATGCATTTTAAAGGCCTCAAATCAGCATTGCTCTGTAATAAAAGAAGCAAGATTGGGGTTGTTATTTGGAGTCGAAATATTTATAAAAATGAATAGTTCTGATTGTTCATACTTTGAAAAGACATGCTGAAGTGAATAAACAGAGAAAGTTGATAGAGCCACTCTTGTCATTGGACCAGGGCTCATGAAAACCTCCAAAATTGAACAAAACCTTGTAATGTCCTGTTGATAAGTGATACTTGAAAATTAAATGAAAACATGTTCATCGTAATTACAAAAGACCGACAGAATCAGTTAAAAATGCTACGCTCTATGAGTATGATAATGAAAGTGTCACACACAGTCATCAAAAACGAAATGTAGCTATTGTATGTTTTACTGCACTGATTAAGATAATTGCAAAGCCAGTATGATATGTTTTATATCTATTCTCCATTACTGACTTACAGTATGTTACCAAAATGGTTGAAGCTCTTCTCAAAGAGAATTTTAGTTTTTTGTTTTATATTGATAATTCTCGTCAAATGTCTACCTCTCCTCATCTGAGAGGAATTATATTTTAGCTTCTGAAATACAGTTTATTTATTTCAGCTGCTCTGTATTTGTGTCTCACTTTATTTAATGTTCCTCTATTAATAGAACTGTGTTTAAAATGACAACATTTGAACACTACAGGACAACAAAGTGTTTAATATTTCCGTAAATACAAGTATTATATAGCTTTAATAAAGTATGATATAAAGTAGATCCTTTTTATATTTAGAAATGATCAATATTATGACTTTTTCAAAATATGCCAATTTGGCGCTTTTTTGCTGGGTTGACATTTTTTGAAACGGACATTTTGGGTCACCTCTCATGAATATAAAGCTACTGTAGCTATATATACTGTCCAAAGGTATACACAACAAACAGTGAGCACCCATCATTAAATTGTATGTTACTATGGTTACGGTGCTGAATGTAGAGGCAGCTACCGGTAGCTCCCATGAACTTTTCTCTATTTTTCTTCCTATTTCTTGTCTTTTTGTGTGTATTACTGGAGCATGTATGGCCTAATGGAAGATATATGTTCATCAACATTGGAAAAGGAAGCATATGGATTGGATAAAGTGCAATGGACCTTGAGACAATCATCGCCCACGGCATCTTTCACCCAGCCGGACCAGCCAGACTGAACGAAGTCCATCACCCCAGGATGAGAGCCAAGAAGGAAGCTAAGCCAACCCAGAAAGTTCCAGAGGCCATTTCACTTTTCAGCCTACTCCTGGCTAATGTCCAGTTGCTGAAATCTAAAATGGATGAACTGAGACTTCATGCTAGCCCAGCGAAGGAAGCTGGTGATTGTTGTGCCCACATCTTTACATAGACCTTGCTCCGTCAGGGGAACCTCGGATTAAACTGCACTTGCTGGATGCGGTGGGAGGAGAGGAGGTGCAGGTGCTTGGATGCTTGGTTCTCAAACAAATTCAAAGTTTATGTATATGTTTGCTTAATGTTGATTTTTTTTTAAATATTAAGACGCTGGCCCTAAGAACTACCCAGAGATTATGACAAGCGGTGTGACAAAAAGGAAGTTGTCAAATGTTGTAAATGTTAAGTTCTAAGAAAATGAGGGCAACCTTTTATTTTTTATTTTTTTATAATGGTTTATTTAATAAGGGACAGAGCACATTGATAAAAACTTTGCAGTAAATGTGCCAGAGTTAGCCAAGAGGCTATTTTTCATCTGTAGTCCCTTTGCCTGGAAAAAAATCAAGATTATAATTACAAACTGAAATATTCACTACTTGGCACAACATATGTGCCTTATTTACACAATGTTTGCTGACAAGCAGGCTACAAACTATGTTAGCCTGTTAATACACCCACAGTGTTCACGTAGAAGTGGCAGAAGTGGTTTCTCCACTACCGATTGGTCTCCACCATGAGGACATATACATTAATATAACTGTGTCCTTTGAGGTTAAAACATTCATTCTTTCGCACTCAGCTCTAATACCAAGTTTGACAAGCACAGCATGGTTATATTAAATTCAAGCACATTATGCATATCTCCTACTGAACATTTCCTTCATAATATTAATTATTCCTAACTATAATCAGTCCACAGGCAACCGCTTGATCAGCACTTGATTCAGTCTCTAACTTAAACTGTTCAGCAAACAGATAGCCCTGCAACCCCTCCTGTTACCTTAGGGTCAATTTGACCCCATTCAATGTTTAATGTCGGTGTTCTTTCGGGTCAATTTGACCCCAGGCTGTTTTTCACTGTGTCAAACATATAAGAAATATCAACTTTTTTATATATTTAAAGGGCTATTTAGGTAGTCAACAAACAAACATAAAGTAGCTCACACTTAAACTTGGAAAACAATATTAATTCTAATAATTTTCTGGAGGTTTTAATTGCTGGGGTCAAATTGACCCCAAGGGTAAAATATGTCAGCAAATATAAAGGTAACAGGAGGGTTAAACATTGAATGGGGTCAAATTGACCCTAAGGTAACAGGAGGGTTCAAGACTCACTCATTTTTTTGTTTAATCCCCATTTTCCTTTAATGTTATATTAGCGTAGCATCATATGTTGCCTACTTTGTAAAAGCTCTCTGATGAGCAGTGACAAAAGGCACTTTTCATGAGCTTCCTCTTTGTGTTCCGTGTGGGTGCATCTGTCACTGTTGATCTGGGCCCCATTTGTTTTAAACAGAAACAAGGTGTAACATTTGTCCGAATCAGGTCTGGAATTAGTTTGGATGAGCCATCTGTAATTGGATAGAGCGAGAGAAGGCGGATTTGATGTAGTCGGCAGATTTGCTGAGAGAGGCTGCAGTAATGTTTAATTCAGCAGGCAGTAGCCAAAGGAAGAGAAGGAGGGAGGCAGTCAGGAAGTCAGGAGAGATGAAACAGACTGTAGAAAGCGGACCGAGATGGGGTCTGAGATGCATCGGCAGTGAGACAGGAAGGTGCTAAAAGTGTGTGATAACGAGAATGTATATAAGTGCTTGAGACAATAAAGGCGCTTGGCTGAGTTCATTGACAAAACAAGGATTCGGAAAGCAGACAGGTTTGCTGGCAGAGAGGTCATTGTCAAGGTGATGAAGAACTGCCTCAGAAGCCTTTGAGTAGCTCAGATGACTCATGTACTCAGGTGCACCTCTTTCTCTCAAACCAAAAACTACAACGATTTTATTATTACCTTCACTGTACGTCATAATAGCTGTGGCTGAATCTCATGTTTATCATCTGTCAACATGATTTCATCCATATCCAGGACATGGACAGGGGATGCTGGGCAAAACAGGAAAATTGCCTACTTTTAACTTTTTCTATTCATCCATGCACTTATTTACCAATGCTCAGTGGATGACACACATTCATTTTATATATGTATAACTTTGTCATATTATCTTCATTACTATTATTTTTCATAAACAGTTTCTTTAGGACTAACACTTTGGTGGAATAATAGAGGCGATGACACAAATGCAACTAGATGTATAAAAGTAGAAACAAAATAGCTTCGTACATTTTCTTCTTCTACCAATCTACAATAAAACTGTTCTATGTAAATTGAAGGAAAAAAAGCACCAAAAAATATAAAAAAGTAATTTACTTTAAATAAAAAACATTAAGTTATTTCCCTTCAAAAAGTGTAAATAGTTTATACTCAACAAACTATTTCTCATGTATGAAACACTTTTCAGCATTTCAACTTCCAGGACGAGAGGTCTTCCCTCCAGTTCTTGAAAGCAGCACACAACACAATTTCTGTGAAATAAATACATTTGGTGGAGTTTCTAAGTGACGCTATTACGAGGCGATCATCCTTTTCATCTTAGATGACTCATGAAGATGCCGTCACCATAGAAAATGTTGGCTGTCACCTCACACTTTGGCAGCAGACGTGAGTTTTTATTTGCTGACTAAAGCAGTAACCACTTTCAACCACCACTGGGCTCAGCCAATCAGACAGGCTGAAATTCCAGCACAGCTTGTCACTTTTGAGTTTTTTCTTTTTCTTTCCAAAACAAAAAATGTGAGTTCCAAACAGTGTCAGTGTTGTTTACTGTGGAGCGCGGGAAATGTCACGGACTGAGACACATGAGGATCAACTCAAACTTTATTATTGTAAGACCAAGTGTGCAAGATGATGAAATTGCTTCACATAGAAATACAATGTTTTATTTCCCTCTGTCTCTTCTATTACACACATGGAAAACAGACACACGTAGAACATGCTATCCTTGGGCTGCACTGCAATTTCAATCACTTGAGCAGTGCTGGTATTTGGTGCTAATCTGCATTTCTCAGCTTTATAAATTTGGGAGACTCAACATAGGCTGATCAAGGGAGTAACTCTGTGCCACTTCCCTTTTAATACCTAGTGGTAAAAAGCCCCCGCTGTGGGACGACTTAATTACTGGCAAGGAATGGATGGTAATTAGAGGAGAAACAGGAGGCTAGAAGAAACTGTCAGGGTTAAGCACTGACTAATTCACTGCGTGGGACGCCTGTGCAGCTCTCCCTTGAGAATGGCATTGCAACATCACCAAGTGCAACAAGCTCTGAAGAGATGCAACTGGAGCAGCCATGTCTCATATTACAATTTCTGTGATACAGTGAACCAAGTTGGAAATTCTATCAAATAGTCTAAAATAAGGCCTGCAATTTAAGAGAAAATATGAAAGGTTAATAATATAATGATAAAAAAGACGAAGGAATACAAGCAATTCAGTGACTACACTCTGCAGTTGTTCACGTTTAATCCACATGAGTAAAGTCCAAGGAATCACCCCATGTGTTGGTTCATTTTTAGTGTAGACCACGTAGACATGCTCAGGTGGAGTTCAGATCAGGTGGAGTTTAGATCCCCTAGCTCTATCAGAATCAGAATCAGAATCAGTTTTATTGGCCAAGTAAGTTTGCACAAACAAGGAATTTGACAAGGTAAAGTGTCTCTCAGTGCTTACACAAAATATACATTACAACACAATACAATACAGAACAAACGAAACAAAACAGTGCAACGGTCTAAGAAGTTTAAGAATATTATATTTTCAACATAATCAAAAGTGTTATTGTTGACCTATAAGAGGGATACTAAAACTAATATTGAAAGGCCGGGGAGATGTCAGTCAAGCATTATGTCTAGAAAATGGTCAAACTAACTGAAAGCTATGTAGATGCTTTAAGACAGAAAAGTAGGCAGATATACTATTAATCTAATTCTAAAATATATGGGCGAATATATATATGCGGTGTTAGAACACTTAGCTGTGGAGAGGGACGTCTGGAATTCCCAACTAAGTTTGCTGCCCCGGCAAACCACTAGCTATGGAATGGATGGATAGACACTTGTTAGGCTATGACAATGAGAGGTTGGTCATTATGCGGTTTTTTTGTGGTTTTAGTCAGAGACACTTGCAACAAAGCATTGACCATGAATAGAAAATGGATATAAAGTTAGATTTGGTCGGAAGGGCTCTGCTTTTAGTAATCTGCAAGGAGAGCTAATTTCCTTTAATCCACACATGTATAAAACTAAGTTTAGTCAACAATTTGATGCAACATGATAAATTGGGTGTTGTGGAGGGAGCTCATGCACCAAACAACTTTGGTTTGATTGCCAGGGGCGGCCCTAGGACATTTGGCGCTCTAGGCGAGCTTCACTCGTGGCGCCCCCCCCCCTGGGCGCATTTTTTTGCGCCCCTCTCTGAATGGCACCCTAGGCGGCCGCCTATACCGCCTGTAGGAAAAAACCCCCCTGTTGATCGCATTCATCAGGGTAATGGGACTTTTATTTATTGCACACGTAATTAAAGGATTCCTTGCTATCACAAGTCAATCTGAAAAAGAAAATCCATCACAAATGTGGGTTGAGATATTTACAAATTCCCAAATAATCTTTACAAGTCTAAAAATATACCCGCTCGGAATATGTACTGTCCCAGCGTCAATGTTGCACACACAGCATCTCTGCTGAACACCTCGTTAGACATTTTTATTACTCTCCGTCCTACCACCAGTACACAGCTTTGGAGGTTTGTGTGACCTAAACAAAAACACTGATCTTTATTCTCGGCGTCAGTTCACTTCAAGCGAAAGACTTGAAACCTTTTCGGAATGTTATCCCAAACACTTTTAGGACAAAGTCTCCTATACTGTTGAAATTCAGTAAAGTTACCTATCCAAATTTAATTAAAGGTGATATCTCCCATTTGAGATTGTTGGATAAATTGAGATTGAATTGAAAATCCCCAAAATCAACTGAGGTCTTTGACATTGAGCATTCATCATAACTCCAACAGAATGTGGCGTCCTTGTTTTTCTGAGAGGTCAGTATAGCTTTAAAATAACTTTCCAATGAATAACACTTACAATGGGTGTCAAGGATTTGACCTGCATTCATTTGCCGCATTTATTTGCAACATGACAAAACATTTAGATTGTACTTGTTTTTCTGTTTTGACACCAGACAAAGTACCAGTCTTATGACACCACAGAAGTCTTTTAGGTCTCCCTGAAGACACTGAAGTTAATTTTAAGAAGCTTTGTTTTGGGTAGATACAGAGATAATGGGATTAGTGAATTGACAGAGATGACACTTATTGTACGTGTTACACAAACAATAAATACAGTTCATAGAAATCATCGACATAATGCTGTTTTATTTTCGTTATGACTTGCTGTTATTATGGGGCAAATTGAGTTCAGCGGAATATAGATGGGATACAATGAGCAGCATCTAGGGCGCTGGCAATAGGAGTTGTTTCTTTTTATTACATGAATGCCTTGACCTTGGTAGGTTTCGTGTTTTATGTAGATTGGGAAAGCATCGTTGGTGATTTCATTACAGGATGCAGAAGGTGATGGAGTTTTTCATCAGCTGTGAACTGTAGAGAGGAGGACTGAGATAGAAGTATATGGGAAAAAATGAAACCATTTCCTGAATTGCACTGCATTTTATGAATGCTCTGTCATTAAATATTTTTCTATTTGTTGCGCGGGTCCTGGGCTCATTATTTCTATTCAGTCTTTGCCCATATAGTCGGACTAGTTCATCAAATTACACAGTTAATTAGATTTAAACACATGCTCATGTCACTCACCCCTGCATTCACTTCTGGCACCATTTCCCATCAAATTCTTGAGATCAAAGTGCATTAAGAGATTGTTTTTGATTAGATCCATTTTCGTTTCATTGCCTCCTCACAATTACAGAGTGCACTAACAAAGCTATTATGCCGGCAATCATATTCCATCCAGGCAATTACGTTCCATTTCCTGAGATGCTCCATAATGGGTAATAATTAAGAAACTTACATCTAGTAAGAAAGAGGAAGTAGGAATTTTCGGTATCGAGTTAATCTCTCGAACAATTTTCAGTTGTAGTACAGAAGTTATTTTGGGAACGACTTTCACTGTTTAAATAAGAATCTGAAACAAATAGCAGCTTTGAGAATAAAAAGGAGAGACAATTACATTGACTGTCAATCTGGCGGTAAGTCAAATAGATTTATGCTGTTTATTTCCCCTTCGCCTTCACTTAAGTCTATCGAGTATTTCTTGTCAACATTTTGCAGACAGAACATTAAATGAGATGATGAACTATCCCAATTATGTTAAGAACACGTATTACAAATACCAGTGCAGTTAATGAAAAGACAATTGAATTACAGATTAAATTCTTTGGGCAGGTGTTTTTATTTCATTCTCTTCAGGTCTCTCTATCTCTGGTTAGACCTCACCACTAACTTTACTGAATGAGTTCAACCTTATAAAAGAGAAACTGCTCATACAAAAGTTGGCAAAAGAAATAACAATTCTACACAAACTCAGCCCACACACTGCGAGATTCATGGCAGCCTTATTTATTTATGTGTGTCGGTTTTGTACATTACAGTAACCTTGAAATAATCCTGAATACGCAAGTGATTACCCCTCTCTCTCTCTCTCTCTCTCTCTCTGTATATTGTTTCTTCCGTTCCTCTGGAAAGAAAACAGCATCGGCCAAATGCCACCATTTTACACAGATGGACTCTGCAGGCATCATGTTACATGATCTGATGACTTTGAAAGATGTTGCAATTTGCAAATTAAACAAATGTGGGGGTGTGGGGGTGGTGTGTGTGGGGGGGGGGGGAGGGGCTATGTTCTTGAAATGTTGGTTTCCAGTGAAATGTAAAAATAACTGCAGTTCAGTCCATCAAGCATGTTGTACTTTAAAGGCCTTCTAACTCAAGACTATTACAAAATATATCATATAGAATATGTCATTATCGGAAGTCATTATGTACTACATCATTTCAAGTGCATGAAAGGACACTTTTCAAGCATGTCTGTTGCCTGAGTGAATGTTTCTAAATTTGATGAAAGATATGCAGCTATCTCTGTTAGACTGTATACTGTATGATCATTATGTTGACATACATGTGGGAACGTTGACAGTGTGTCTGACACGATTTACTGTTGGCACGCACCTCGTTGTATCTAAACCCATCATCTTGGAACAGCCACTTGGATATTTGTACATAGCCTTTCTGCTGATGTATTGACTTTTTTTAGCAGCACTATAGCAGAATTTCAAAATGGCCCCTTGGATTTCCTGCAGTATTTACAGTGCTGTTTTTAGAAATCAGGCCCGTGCCAGTATTGAAGTGAAAATAAATAAAAACAAGCACAAACAAACAGCTCACGCCATCCAAAATATCATCCCACCTCTTTCTGCTTCAGTGTGCACTGGTGCATAGGATTAAGATTCATTCTATAAACCTTGAATGGTTCTTGGTGGTTGAAATTCATACAGGATTTCAATTGTATCTCTGTCTGTTTGATTTATTACTGGACCTTGCCTCCTTATTACCATGAAAGTCTCAGCATTTTCTTCTCTCTTTCATTCCTTCAAGATGCAGCATAATACTGAGGCGGTACAGGAACACGGCTTCTATGGTCTCAGATCGAGGAGGCCTTCCCCAAATAAATAACTGTAGATTAGTTAGCATATTAATACTTCCCATTGAGGGCTATAGAATGATGTTATATATTTCTGCATAGCCGCCTTGCTATGTAGCTAATTCCATAAAAATGTGAAATAGAAAAACAACGAGACAAAAATAGTAACAAGCATGGATGGCATAGAAAAATAACTATTCTCATTTAAATAAAAATATAACTGCTTTAAGGAATTACTGCTGCAACTTCCATGTTAGCCAGAAATTATGTTGGCAAGGCACATAAATCCCTCTCCTGATTGGTTTTGGTAAAACATTTAATAGTATTCCCCTAGCAACCATATTAATAAACTAATTCACAAGTAAATGTCAGACTAAATCAGAGATGAAATGGAAATTCTGTCAAACGATCAGGCTCAAAAAAGTCTGCATACAATAGGAATGTAATCTTTTCAGTGATCTGTTGGTGTTATTTATGAGCTCTTCACAGACTAGTTATAGCTAGCAAGATACCAAAGCATATACTGTTGCAAACTGTGTAAATGTCACGCTAGATATATTTAGAATGGAAACCTTAATGTCATCCACATATTAAAATTCAAAGAAAGATAATGTACACTAAGAGACCAATTGATGAACACAACAAATTAAACATTAATTCAATAAAGTCCAACAGAGGCTGTTCCCCATTCAGTGTGTTTACATGATGGTATAATTTGAATCTTGCTTTCGTCGGACTATGCTATCTTTTGGGGGATCTGCTATTATCCCAATATACATGGCAGTGAGTAATTCGAATCATTGGCCGAAAGCATGTCATATCCGATACGATAGGTGGCGCTGTTTTCATTACAACTCGTGGTGATACAGCCATTTCCGCTTGACCTCTTCACCACTACCAACAACAACCAACAACAACAAGCATGAATTCTGTCTGCTCTTCGGTCCAGAAATGTGTGGTGGCTCTTGTGTTCTCAGCGTTGTTTGTTTGTTTTCTGCCGGCCAGTGACAACTTATCGTCTCTTTCGACTTCCGGGTCACGACATGGGAGGGAGGGGGGAGGAGGGCGGCGGGATCTCAAGCATGCGCAAAGACGCAAAGTCCAGTTCCTAATCCAATTCACCGTTACATGCCGCGATAGTCGAATTATCAACTGGATCGGATCGAGTTATCCAGGGGTGTTAATCGGATCGTAGTCGGACCGCACATAGTCGAACAAAGGTGTTTACATGAAACGGATAATTCGTTTTCAGTCCGACTAAGCCAGTTATTCGAATGCATGTAAACACGGTCATTGTAAGGGACTATCTTCGGCAAAATCTGCTTTCAAGAACTATTATTTTGACAAATGGGTCAACACAACCCTTTCCAATGACTTGTAAGGAAATGTATAGATATGTTATAATAAGTTTATTATAATGATTTGTTTTTAAATACAAGCAGTGCATTCTCTGTTTATCTTACTGTACTAAGCAAGGCTCAATAGTATGCCATTTGTTACAGCATTTCCCTGTTAGGTTAAGGGCAGTCTTAATTAGGTTTTGTTTACCATGTGTTTGCCCTCATGTGTTCATCTATTACTGGCACATACCATGAACTGGATAAATGAAAAAAGCTCCTGGAACATGATAATCATGAAAGCTGCTTGTTGGTAGCCATGACAAGTTTTTCTTCACAGGAGGCAGTTTCCGAAATGCAACGCGTATGGTTATTCATAAACCCTTCTGGGCCACATGGTGATGCAGATGTAACAACATTTACTCAAATCCCTGAAAATATATGTTATTCAAGTCGATGAGATCATGCAGCACTGTTTCTGTGTGGGAACACCATGTCCAGAATGAAAGGGAATACGTCAATACTGTGTGGGAAGACAACATCGCTTCACAAAGTCATTCATGGGGGAATTTCCATTATTGGATCAAAGTCTCCCCCAGTCTTTGCAGCTTGCAAGCATTTTTCTATTGAGGCCATGGTGGTGCACCACCATCAGTCAGCTAAGTATGGCTCCACAAAGAGCAGTGTGGCAAAGATTCAATCAATGATGTCTCAGGAATGTTTCATGGTCTTTTGTAAATAATGTAGAATGCTAGATTGCAAAATCTCAATGTGTAAGATCATTTGCTAATTCCTTTTAACAAGATAGTCTAATGGCCGTAGACAAATGAGATCATCATGGATGATCCCCCCCATCCACAACATTTAGTTTACAAATAGTTTTGGTCAAGGGTTATTTGTGACCACACATCTATCCCATTATTGTGAACATGATATTTCAGGAATGGCAGGAAAATAATTCTTCAAATATGGTAAAAACATACTCTTTGAGCCGAAGGCAGGAAGGAGGCATACAACCGTAAAGCGTACAGGAATTAGACTTCCTCACCTTTCTTTCACACACACACACATGTAAGAAAGTGGAGTGAACAATATACTGTATACAAGACGGGAGCTTATACGATGCATTTGCACCACTATAAACTACACTCTTGCACTGATTACGCTTCCATTATCTGCTATTTCTATTGCTGTTCTTCTTTTTTAATGGTTGTTTTGATCGATCATTATGTTAATGTCAATCATAGCAATAGTGCATTAGCATAAGCACAGCTTGTGTGTCACAATGTTATGTTACAATGTAGCTTTACAAGTAAATAAAATAATTCCGATATTTTGAATTTATAAATGACCTTGCAGAACTGTAAGCAAGCCTACAATTTGTTTTACTTGTGTCAAATTGGGGTCATGTTAGCATGAAGCTGCCCTGTGTACAATCCCAAACTCAGCTGAAGCTGATTTACAGTTTCCAGGATGGGAGTAGAGCGACAGCGGTTAATGTGTCCATTCCTTTGATTGGTTGTTTGCAATGGACTTTTACCCTCTCCAGTGTTTTGTTTTCTGACAGTAAATTTGACTAAAGTAGATCAAAATGATGTTGTGGTTTTGTATCATTTTCAACCAGCAATTGAAGTATTAGTCAAGTCATCCCGAACGAACGAGTCGTGGAACAAATGACTACAAATGAAAGGTGTATTCTTCATCAAAACAATACAATTGATGCTTTCTTCTCAGTGGCACCAAATACTTGCAGTTTATTGCTTGAAGTTGTGTATTACACAGGCACCATGAAAACAAAAGAAATATTAAATATATAAATAATAAACAAGTTTAATTTGAAAAACAATCTTAATTTAAGTTTTTGTTTCAGATACAGCTGTTGTAATGTCTGCTCCAGTCCAACATTACACTATTTTGTATCACTTCAATAAATAACAACTTGTCATAGAGAGCATCCTGTCCATGCTTCCATTTCTGGTTTTTATGAGTTTATATTATTAGTTTTCAGATACAGGTAAAGCCAAGTTGATACACAAACATTGTTGTTCTCCAATTTAGTCCTTTCATCCAAATAAGTATCATGGGAATATGGGCAAGAATAGAACAACACACTTAGAACTAGATCCGACACATGTCGCGAGTGAAAGGTGAAGACTTCTAGAATTCTACTTGTTGTATCTATATTTATAAATCCAAACCTTGAAACGGAGAAAAAAAAACGTCTTATGGGGTATTCTTTGCATAAGAAGGATTTAAGATATATATTTATGTATTTTAGAACATTAAGACACATTTCATGAGTCACACTAATCTATGAATAATCATAAACCAACAGACTCTCTGTCTCACAAATTTTAAATTCACAATATGTAGTGTCATTTTTAAAAACATAATTAACAAAGTGTTTGAACTAAGTCAAACATGTGCTTACATTTTTCCTCACTCGTTGAATATGTAAACATATTGGTGTGACTTTGTGTCCCTGATAAGTTCATTCAGATTTGGTTTTACTGAATGCAAACATTATTGCATTATAGCATCAATGCAATCGTATTACATATTTAAAGCAAATGCTACATACAATGTACAAAAATAATCCTTGTACTAAATAACACTTGCCTGTGACAAGCTTCCAATAAATCATGTAGCCAACACTAAAACATACTGTAAGTCAGTTCAACATGAACATAAACTGCAGCGACAGAAATTATAATTGAATTACCACCTCTCTTACATGATGATCATTATGAACTCACATGTGGATCATAAACAGATGTTGATTTGTTTACTGTAACACTGGGGATCACACATTGTATTTTTCTGAAAATAGTACTTTAGACCTGCCGATAAATGACCTCAAACTATTTTAGCGCAATTTTATTTACAATTTTATTGACAATTTTATTTACAATTTTATTTACAATGTTATTTACAATTTTATTTACTATTTTATAAAATGTGTATATACATTTGTATTCACAATTGTATTTAAATTTTAAAAACATTTTTGAATAATATTTGAGCTCAGTAATTAGCCAAAATGTTCATCAATTTAAAGAAATGTGCAATTATCCAAGATACATTATTTGTCTTTTACAAGATAAAGCACCTGAAATAAAAATATTAATAAATAAGTGCATATTATTATACAATATCTTTGAATATTTTCTATGTAATTAAGTGTATGTTCATTGCATTAGATGCCCCCAAAACAAAACATGTAAATATACATTGCCAAAATAATTATTTTGGCCGTTCTTTGTTCATACATAATATTTTGTAGAGGCTACAGCCGGTGCATCCATTACATTTTCCTTGTAAAATGCTCGGTGCCACACTGTTGCCCTTTATGACAGCATCTTGTCTGCTTCAAATAAATTCAGCGTGTTTCGATAACACTGACATGTTTATTGCAAGGTGTGACAACTACATTTAGTTTTTTCATCATAAAGACGTGTTTGTGTGCCTTTCAGAAAATGACACATGCTTTTTGACAAGATATTCATGTTTCTTACCACAAGCTGACAAAGGTCAAGCTGTATCTGAACAACATTGCCTTCTGAATATTTATTTTATTTAACTGTGAGGACTTTGATTCAGTATGAAAGGAGGACATAGGTGAACAAGAAGCCAAGTTCGGTAATTTACAAAATGTACTTACACGCCTGCTTTTATTGTTTTCTGGTGTCATTTCTGACGCATCCAAGAACATGTTGTCTCTGCTCAGCCAGTTTCCCACTCAATTAGTTAGAGATTGTCTTTCAACAAAACTGGCCTGCTCTTTCCTCTGGGCGGCCACACTACCACTTTGAATGCCTGTCATGCCCTCTCAAGGTTTTTAATCTGGGCTTTAGTGCTAGGATCAACAAAGTGCCTGTGGTGACACACTGTATGATGGTCGTTTCCTGCTCCTGACAGAGCTGTAGGGAATATTCACTCAAAGTCAATACTACCCAATTCTTATTGAAGCAGACAATATGCTGCTTGGAAGGTGTGATGACATGCCATGGCAACACTTTACAGCCAATGTGGTTACACAGAGCCCCGTGATATTCATAACACCTTGTAGGATGAGTCAAATAATTGCTGTCTTAGCAATCATGCTCAACTTAGAAAAGTATTGTGATCATATTTGCCATATCTTGGAACTGTTGTTATAAGACATCGTTGTCAGTTTTATACGGATGTATTCACTACAATGCTGTATGTATGAAAATTTGCTTTGTATTGTTATATGATGTGTTATACATTTTGTTTTATATAGGGGACTTCATGCATGGCAGATTTGTTTGTATTTGGGAGATGATATTTTTCTGAATGACTAAGAATGATGAAAGGATTTTAGGTAGTTTTAAATATGCAGTACTGTGGATTCTCTGGTTTAAAGTGTAACGTGATGGTTAGGTGATTTGGCAGACATAGATATTTCTAGCTGATTTCTCAATAATGCAAGAGAAGAACAACTTTGCCACCAGTGGATGCGTCACGTCAGCCAAAACAATCAGCCTTTTTTTCATGTAACAGCTTAATGTGACTTGGTCCATCTTGCTCCATTACTAGCTGCAATATTTCAAACTGCATTGGATTTGTTGCACAATAACATAACAAAAACACCTTGTGTTACCCAGTTGAAAGCTTTTAATGTGAAGCAGTGCCATTAGGAGGTGGATTTATTCATGTGACAGAGCTAAAGTGTTAGGGGACCGGACAGTAATGCTGGACTTACATTCTTAATCCAGTAATATCATAGTAGCAATACAATACAAAATACTATACAGAGAGGTAAATACTGACTTTAGATTAAAATGGCTATTTCAGAAGCAAGGACAACCAAATACTAACTAAAACATGTTTCAATCAGATGATTACAACTTCAATGTTTCGCAGCACAGTTTGTATCTCCTGGTTATCAGCATGAACAACAATTTGAATTGGCAAATAGTTGAGTTCAAAGCAATTCAGATTAATTACTGATGTCAGAATAGTTTGTCTTGTTCATGTCTTTTAGCAGAGTGGTGCAGTTGAATTGTCAGAATTTACAGTTGGTGAAGAATGATTTGTTACACCCCTGACATTATTTTTATTCTGCCAATCCTAGTTATACATCGCATTTTTACATTCAGTTCATTCTCAAAAAAATCCCTTTCAAGTAATTTGGCTCAGCAAGATGTTTTTTCTCGATTAAAGTGATTTATTTCCTAGCAACCCCTGTCCATGTTTATTGGACTCAACTGGGCTGAGATGAACATTTGAAAGGAATCAAATGCAATGGTGGTTTAAGTGAGAGCACAGGGGGATTTAACCAGAAGAAAAACAAACTCCTGTAGCATCGAGGAAACTCTAAATACGCGAATGTCTGTGGGGTCGATGACTGCATATTACAAGAATAATTAAGGAGTGTACAGTATGTCTTATGGGCCTCCCCAACCATTACATGTTCAGCAGATGTAAAAGGATGACAGTACCATTTACAGTAAGTGTTTGTGAATTAATTACATATTTATTTAAGGCCCTTCATGTCCATATAATGTATTCTGTATTTTCTGTAACTCATAGACACTTCCAGAAGGAAATGTAATGTGCCCAACCTCCCACACAAGTTACTTGACCACCATAAAGCAATAATCACCCAGGTTTCCATTTTGCTCCTATGCAGCTGCAATGCAATTTATCTCCTCTTAACTTCCCTTGAAAGGTCATTAAACCGGTCTTGGAGCTGTGAAGTAAGGCAGTGAATCATGTTCCAGCTTCCATCTTCTGGCATGCCTAATCTGGGGCAGAAGGGCTCAAGTACATATGGCATGGCATATGAAGTTTCATATTTAAATTGGCAGTGACGAAGCCATGAGGAGGATTGAAAATGAATAGATGTCCAAGAGAGGGACATGGCAGCACAAGGATACCTTGAGGGAGCTGGGCGAAGGACGGAGAGGGAGACATTTTAGTACATCTGCTGCAAATCTGACAGTGTCTCTTGAACGTTTGCTCCAGATTTCAGAAATACCTTCTTTCCAAAGTGTAGTTTCCATGAAGCAAGATCAGGGAATACCCCCCCCCCCCCCCCCCCACACACACACACACACACACTGGATGGGAACTTGTGTCTTTGCCATGTTGAGGAATTGCAAATCTCTCAAAGGTATAGCATTGGGTCAATCGCTTGATAATGTAAATGTGTACATTTCCCTCTTCTTTAAAAGAAGCTGTCATGATATTACCTTTGAAATGTTGGTTACTTTATGAAGTTGTGTAATCACGCAATGGCCGACTGACCAAGAGAAATGAAACTTTCAATGCTAATAAAGTGTGCTGAATAAAGCATTAACAAGTGCTGCCGTCAAGCCGTGCGCAGGCAGACTGACACAGTGCTGACTGCATGTGAAAGAATTCAAATTAAGTAACTGATGATCTATTTGATATTTAATAGAAGCTTGACATGTATGGCACTGTATGCGGCTGAACCAGCTCCTAAAACGCATCTATTAACATGACCTCTATGTTTCTTGGTTTGTTTTGATGCAATCAGGACGGTGTGGATCATGGGATCCTTTTTTTCTACATAAATCAGAACAACTATTGCTCTTTACAGTGCAGAGAAATATGGCAACAAATAAATGAATTACGCAGACATTGAATCTGAAAAAAAAATTGGTTCGCAACAGATATTTACTTATTCAGTTTACTAGTTCAAGGAATTAATCTCATTCAACTTGAAGTTGTAGACTTCCTTTTAACATCATTTCTGTATATTCTTTAAAATGTTTCCCTGAAACATCAGTTTTTATCACAAGAAAGGATGTCAGAGCTTTGGAAGGGGATGCAGGATGTGTGCACAAAAACAACCTTGAGGGTCTATCTCAAAAAGGCATTCGCTTCTATTTACATACTGATAACAAGGCAAGTAAAATAAATTTTTCGCTTTATGTATTGTTCCGGTTTATTGGTGGAATGAAAAAGTGGAAAAGTGGAAAGCAAGCAAAACCCCATTGGAGATTGTAATGTTCTCTTGCATTATCAAAAAAGTCAAAAGAATAGCTAACATCTTTTAAACATGGACGGTTTGTATTGTAGACTGTGTGTGCGTGTGTGTGTGTTTACAAAAAAAGATTCTATATGCATTCATTAAACAGAAATGAGATTTCAATTAGAGCTGGCTTTTAGGGTGAATTTATCGAGATGATAAAGGTTTTTGTTTGTGCATCAAGCACAAAAAAAACGTATTCTCTTGATGGATCTTTTATTGCACTTTAAATCACACACTCACTGTAATCGGGCTCATCGTTCATCGAAAGTCTGCATCATTAAACCTATCTAAATTCAATCTAAATCCAATTTTGAGGAAATGCTTTTCAAAGTAAGTTTGGAAATTACATTTCCACCCATCTAAAAACTATGCAGTCTCAGCAGTGTGGAGAGTGTACACCATACTATGCGTTTGACATCTGAATGTTTACATTACACTTTTCAGATAAAAGTGTGCACATAGTTATCACACATCCAACCCCAATAAGAGATCAGCATGCACATACTCATGTTTGATAGTGCTGTGTGAGAATGTGCACAGTCCATATGGAAATAGATACATTTCTGTGATTGTCAGAAAGAACAGATGGTGATACAAATTGCAGTTTCCAACCTAATTTGCATTAAATGATGCCTCTTTTGACTGAACCAATACATCAGAAATCCTCTTCTGTTGTGTCTCACACATCTATAAAAAGATGTATTGAATGACATCTAAGAATGTTTGTTTTTTAATAACAATAACACAATTTGTATGAAACTCTCTCACAAACAGACACCTACTTGCATGTATACCTAATCGCTGGCTTTCAGTACCTGGGTATGCCAGACATTAGCCACTGATTCAATAACAGCCCAACAAAACCCTAAGGATGAGGATATGTGTTTCTTTCTGGACCCCACAGTGAAACTGAGATGCCTTTAACATCTGTCAGTGGGAATATTTAGTTGATATATGTCTCAGCGAAAATGAAGCAAATATCATGAACATCAACACAAATATTTCCAGTACACTGCAAAGTGCATCTTAAGCTGCAGCAGTAAAGAACAAGACTGGAATGATGCGCAGTTCAGCAGATTATACTGTTGGCTCAAGTAAGAGCGTTATACAGAGCAAAAGACCTTGAGAATATTAAACAAAAACCAATAAACATCACAGAACATATAATCCATTATATATATATATATATATATATATATATATATATATAATCAGAGTTTAGTGAGCACAGCTGAATGCAAAGCTTCTGCATCACCAGATTCATGACAGATGTGTGCCATTTTGCTTTAAAGGAGCTTTATTGTGATTTTTTAGATCTGGGATTTCTTAACTGCTCAATATATTATTGAATAACTCCAGTCTTTATTTTCATTACTTCATGGTATTCATTATTGTTCGATTAGACCATTTTCACAACCAGATGTGTATTGTTTTCCCTTCAAATGCATTTGGTGGGATGTGGTCAGGCGAATTGTGGGACCACTCTACTACCATTGTTGAAAGTGTGGTTTTACTTTGTTTTGGTGTGAACAGTTGTTTTTCTCATCGACAGGGAATTTGCACGTTGGAAGGTGAGGAACACAGCAATCGAGAGAAGGGACCTGATCCGGAACCCCGTGCCACTCATGCCCGAGTTCCAGCACAGCGTTCGCTTGCTGGGCCGCAGACCCACGACTCAACAGTTCATCGACACCATTATTAAAAAATATGGAACCCACATTCTCATCTCAGCCACTCTTGGAGGTAAGAGAGGTTTCGTTTGTTCACATCCATGTTTGATTAACTGCTTTTTTGCACACGGTTTTAAATCAATCCCACACATGGGTTGTGGGCTGCTCACACGTTTCATGAATACATAAAAACAAAAACAAGACAGAACCCTTTCAACGAGTTAAGAAAGAAATATGTCTATCTTCATTTGTACAAAAGAATATCCCCCTTCAATGACCCCCATATGATGATTCTTTGAAACTGCAACGTCACGGTGTTCTGGATTGTTCATCTGCCTGTTTGCAACAAAGTCAAAACAGCTCGGTCAAGCAGTTTGGGGCCATGTTTCTCTCCAGGGTGATGGAAAACCTCTCCCACAGCAAATATTCAGCTACTTTACAAGAGGGCAGGACAAAGCATACTCGAAACATTTTCACGGACCAAATGACTTTTTCTTCTCAGCAAGATTAGGGCAATTTAAAGTGACCGCAGTTAAAGATTGGTTGAACCATTTCATGAGACATATTTGCACCAGTGCAGTACTTGCATCCATAAAACAAAGCCAAATGAACTGCATTGATGAATGGGTAGCAGCTTCCGATCCATTTACTGGATGATAAAGTGAGTCTGAAAGTTGTGCACCGGGCAAAACGATAACAAGATTTAAAAGCTACAATTTAAGTCAGATTCACGTTTGTAAAGCTGATAGTAATGGTATAGTTAATGTGATGAGTCTGCTTCATGATATATTAAAGCAACAAGCGTATACGACCTGCATTTGAATATGTAGTGATGGCTACAGACAGGTGTGTGGATTTGTCAACTGTTCAAGGGTGGTGACTTGCACAGGATCGACTCCGCTCTGACCGAAGTGAAGCACAACTCTATGCTGAACACGTACTCCATCTGATCTGGTTTAAGTGGATTTTACAGCAGGACAGTGACCTGAAACTAGCATGAAAGCTATGACAGGACTATCATAATTCCACAGTCACTAAACTCCCTCCCCACTGAACACGCAAGGATATTTGAACAGCGAAAAGGCAACAAAAAATTGGACAGCAGAGAAATAATGTGATTTCTCACAAACATAAATAATGTGGAAGCAAGGTGTCGCTGCCAGATAGAGGACTCACAATGTGTGAGAAATGATCAGTATGTATCTCAGACAATACATGCATCTTATTCATCGCCGTATTTACTGCTCCAGCAACATTGAATGCAGATAAGAGCATAATGAAATTAGTAGTTTTTACATTTACATGTTGTGCATATTTGTTAGAAAGACCAAGTGTGATAACAAAATGCTGAATCCAGGATGCATTAGAAATAATTTTTTGGAATCAGCTCTCTAAATGCAAGACACAGCTTTTCTTCCATTCGCAAAAAAAACCCAAGACCATTATAGTCATACATAATACCGGAGGATAATCCACTTCAGTAGTTACAGAGCTTTCAGGTAGATGGGAGAGGATGATTATTATATGTTTTACTCTGATTAATCTACAAGCACTGACTCATTAGAGAAGAATAGCAGAGCACATTTCATATTAGGGAAGAAGCACTTTCAGAAACTAACGTGTACAGATACACTGTTTTTTAATCAGAGAAACATGATTCTTTAATGTTATGAAGCCTTGTTAGATGTGCTCCTGTTCCACCAGGCAGATGTATATCAGTCCATCCCATTCATGTGAAAGCAACATCCCAGAATATCTACAAAATTGCGCAAACTATCCATTTGGATTAATGGTTGAACTAATTAGATCCGGGTGGTCAATTGTCAATGTGACCTCAACAAACACGTTTTTGGCCAGAACTGCAAAAGTTCATATGCTAATAATGACAATTTCCCAAAACTGCCGAAGAGGGTAAAACTCTGAAGTGATGACATTTTGGACGTACATAGATTTAAAATACTACTTGACCAGAATTAATAAACCACCACAACCAAAAACCCTGCAACTGTTGGGAAATATAGTTCAGTCAAATTACTAAGTACCAAAACTCTCTGTGGAAAGATAAATTAATGCCTCTAATTGATGATTTCAGTATTTTGGATATGCTTCCCAAAATAAAAGTAAAGCACCCCTGCTGTCGAAGTCTAAATATAAATGGCTTCTCCCTCGAATCTCGTATCTTATCTTAAGCTCTGAGGGACATATGAAGGCAACTAACTGTGATTTCTTTGCCAATTGCATTGGAAAGATATAATAAGAATGATTATTTTCTGTTTTAGTCAAACTTCTTCTCCTTAGTATACAACTGTACAGAGCATTATTGGAACTTGGAAACACATGCAATTTAAATGTGTCACCTCTAAGAAGGGCTTGAATCGCTTTTTGAGTGCTGTAACTGGAACAATATCACTGTTATTGGATCAATATCACTGTAAGTAATACAAATAATAAAGTTATACAAGTAAAAAAAAAAAAAAAATTGTAATAAAAAGTAATTAAAAACTAATACAAAATTAAAAAAGGATTTGGAAAGTAAAAAAGTAATTAAAAGTAAAAGAGTAATGTAAAAGTACAAAAGTAATAAAAAGTACAAAAGTAATGACAAGTACAAAAGTAATAAAGTAAAAAAAAGTAATGAAAAGTACAAAAGCGATAAAAAAGTACAAAAGTAATAACAAAGTAATAAAGTAATTAAAGTAAAAAAGTAATAAAGTAATTAAAAAGTATAAAAATAATAAAGAGTACAAAAGTAATGAAAAAGTACAAAAGTACTGAAAACTACAAAAGTAATACAAACTACAAAAGTAATGAAAAGGTAAAAAAGTAATTAAAAAGTAATAACAAAGTAATAAAGTAATTAAAGTAAAAAAGTAATTAAATAATTAAATAATTAAAGTACAAAAGTAATAAACAGTACAAAAGTAATGAAAGTACAAAAGTAATAAAAAATGCAAAGGTAATGAAAAAGTACAAAAGTAATAAAAAGTTATGAAAGTAATAAAAAAGTACAAAAGTAATGAAAAGTACAGAAAGTAATAAAAAAGTAAAAAAGTAATAAAAAGTACAAAAGTTATAAAAATGTACAAAAGTAATAAACAGTACAAAAGTAATGAAAAAGTACAAAAGTAATTTAAAATTACCAAAGTAATTAAAAAGTACAAAAGTAATAAAAAGTAAAAAAGTAATGACAAAGTAATAAAGTAATAAAAAGTAAAAAAGTAATAAACAGTACACAAGTAATGAAAGTACAAAAGTAATATAAAGTACAAAGGTATTGAAGTAATACAGTCTTAAAAAAGTAAAAAAAGTAATAAAAAGTATAAAAGTAATTAAATAGTAAAAAAGTAATTAAAACGTGTTTAAAAAGTAAAAAAGTAATACAAATTAATAAAGCAATACAAAGCAAGAAAGTAATACATAGTAATAAAAATAAGGGGAAAAGGTAATACAGTACCAAGCTTCATTCTAAACTACTATTAAAAACAAATACAGTTACTAACCAAGTAATTCAGTTGGTATGAGTCTGTGTTTATCTTGCTGCATCTGGTCAGGTCACAGTCAGGAGAAAAGGTGGAAAGACGACAGAGAGCATGAGATCTGGCACATGTCCAAAGGATAGTCCCCAATTAAACACATTTATTTGGGATTGATATGCACACCATCTAACCTAAATAAATCTAATGAATGAGAAGGTATTCCGACACCTTGTGTTACACCCATTAAATATAAATATCTTCATTTGTGTAATTGATTTAATTAAATGTATCGAACCATATTTAATTGGGATATCTTTGTTTCAGCAGTTAGCACGAAATATCATTTCAGCTTAGTAATGAGTGTGGAAACTATGGTTACTTGTGAAGACCTTTTTTAAACATAAATATATGGATATCCTTTGTATTAAGAAAATAGTCAGTCATAATTGTCCGGTTCTCTTTATGAATAAGTACAGAAAAAATTAAAACAGGTATTCTATGTTGACCTATACCTGGATACCCAGAACCATTGATGCTAAAACTGTTGGAAGAGAAAATAAATTCAGAAGGACACATTTATTTTATTTAAAAATCTTGCAATCTGCTTAATGTCAGACAAGGTGTAAATAATTTAGCTAAACGGTGCAGAGGAATATCAGGTTTGAAGGGTTAGAGTTGCAATGTCATATCCACTTCTCTGGAAGGTAATTCATACGAAGATACTCATTTTGGAAATTGGAAATACAATATTGGTCTGAAAGATTACATGGAGGTAAAATGTAATTAAGTGTGTCTCAGTTAGGGAGGATGCCACTGCCACAGAATACAACAATGGGACAAATGAGCCAAACAAATGATCCCAGTATTGTTTTCCACCACAGCATCCTTCTTGATATCATCATATTCCATCACCTTATATTTGTCCTCTTTTTCTTTTCATGTTTTGCCTTTCATTTAGTTTTAACCTCTGCCTCCTCTTCTCTGTCTCTGAGTTATCACCATATTATCTACAACCTTGAGGCCATCTTGTTTGAAGTTATGGGTCAGTACACTCTTATCTCAATCTTGGGATTGCCCATTAAAGAACACAGTTATATGAAGCAGTGAATGTGCACACCCGTCTCATGATAAAGTAAGAAGAAGAGGCTAATTCTCTCTTTAGCGACCTACACATTTGAGTCTCTAGATCCATTATAAACTCGAGAGGAAAGAATTGAATGCTCCCTTTCCCATCCAACATAGAGTTGAGTGGTCAAGTGTGAAGAGCCCCATTAAAGGTGTCCTCCTCTGAACTGAGTGGAAATTGTTGTTCCGAAATCCTTTTTTCTTTTCTTTTTTTTTGCCTAATGTTTTTTGCAATACAGCTGATGTGCATTATTGTGGGGATGGTAGTTTTCTTTAAGTGCCACATCTTGATTTAACTGAGTGAAATACTACTGACTGAGCTCATAAGCTCTTATACATATGAATTGTTATTGTCATATTTGGGAAGGCATCATATCAAGATAAAAGCTGCCATCTTATCTTGCACTCTAGCTTGTTATATTGTATTCTATTGTAGACTGCCATATATCACTTGGATAGTTTGCTGTTGATATATGATTGATACTAAAGTGACAAATGTAACACCCCAACAGTTTAAGGTATTGTGTGGAATAATTAACCAGTAGTAGTGGTATGGAGCAATGTTTTTGTACTGTGCATGCACACACACAAATATACCACAGTCTCCTGTGTTCATGTCATGCACTTTTTACGTGCAACCATCAATCTCTTTCCTTTTCCATGAGACTGCGACAGTAAAACTTGTCACTTCCTTTGCAATTGCATTGACCAACAGCTGACCAGTACTGTGGTTTATGGACGAGAATACTCAAATTTAACCCGTTCCACTGATTATTTAACCCCCGTCCCTGAGTCCATTTTTATACCTAAAGCCTTTAAGTTCAGAGGAGTATTATTTTTGGATTCGACAAGTAGAGTGTTACCTTTTTCAATGAATCTTTTTGTTTGTATTAATTGTTTGTTGGCTTCTTTTCAAATCACAAACAATGCTTTATGTGGAGTCTGTAAGCTCTGGACTCCATCACACCGTGCTCAGAGAACATACAAACTATTTCTGACAAACCTTTTGTTTATGTCTTGATTCATGCAGATACTCTTTACTGAATATATAGGTTTGGATATATTTAGTCTGCATTAAATATTAAACATGATTATATCTGATGTATATACAATTATAAAAACACAAACAATAATAACACCAGATTTAGCTTTAATTAGTAAATTGGACTATATTAATTCAAAACTATCTTTTGGAGTTATTAAATGTGTGTAAATAAAAAAAAATGGTTGTAATGTCAGGGAAAGGAAGATCAGGATATACTTTCTCTTGACACTACTGACTGACAGCATCTGCTAAGGATGTTTGATGAAATAATTAGAAATCGCCTGCTGCCTTACAGCTGTCTGAACATGTTAACTACCTCATTGTCAGGTCTCTGGCATATGTGGTGTCTTTGGGCATTAGGGATGTGTTTTCTGAAGTGCGACATAGAAACTCACTGCGACCTGGGTTCACGTTGTGAATGGAAAACTGAAAGCTCTGCTGTCTATAAATACTAGAGGAAGGAAGGTACTGACTGCATAGGAAGAAAATTGTGAAGGGCAGATTTGCATTTTTGCTAAAGTTATGAGAGACCTATTTCACCACATCTGTCATCCTCTCTCCTTCTTATGTTGGACATGTTTACAGTTTTACACTTGGAGTGAGACTACTGCTGTTGGTATTTATAGAGAGGGGCCAGAGCATTTGGGTCGAGAGAGAGGGAGGAGATGCAAATGTGTAGGAAGAAAAATAAGCTATTAAAGCCACTGGAATTTTGAAAAGGCCATATATATATTTATATATATCCCCTCTGGTTGACACTGAAAGCTCTGTCATCACTATATCACTATTGGCTTATATTTGCTCTGTTAGCATTGTTAGCTGCTATCCACCAGCTCAACCGTCTCCATGTTGAGAGCCTTTTGGATGCACAATAAATGCTCTCGACTCATAATTTACCACCTCTAGGTCAGGCAGACCTGAACCACAACTAACCGATTAGATTGAGATTTCACATGGAGGAGGGGCTGTCTTGGCTGGGAGAACTGAGTCGCCCTCGTCCTCCACAGTGAATACACATTCTTTATGGCTGGATCGGAGACCTTTCCCCTGCAACAGTCTCATATGTTTAGCATTGAAGAGGAAGAAGTAGTTTATTGAAATGCCCTGTGTCCACTGAAGGCTGAAGCTGGGGTTCATGCAGAGCACTGGCTGTGCCTCGGGATGTGGTGGAAAGCTGTCAATGATACCTCCTTGCCCGGAACTTTAGTAGTTTCTGTTGTTCTGCTGCCAACATAAAAAGCACAGGGCACATTTGGGCACTGAGAGCGTTTCTATCTCAAATCAACAGCCCCACTTTTAGAATATCTCTTTGCATAAAGCAAGAACAATCGTATTATAGTCGAGTAGAAAATTCATGATAATAATTTCTCTACACGTTTGAATGTGTATGTGCAGTTATTATGTGGACTTGAGAAAGTATATCCGCCTGTGTTTAAGGAGAAATGATTACATCAATTAGTGGTCATTTATCTGTGATGTTTATCATATGTTTTCTCTTTAAACGTAAGAACAATACATTTATATATTCTATATATTGCCCTGCTCGGGTTTTATTGCTCTCTACCGGGTCTGTTCTGAAACACACGTTCCTCATATCTAAAACAGACACAGTTTATTTGCATAAAATAATAAAGCAGGATATGTTGTAACATTCAATTTGATCTGTATATTCATGCTATGAATGTGGCTTCTAAGGGTATTATAAAAATACTAATAAAAAAAGAAAAATTCAATTAGCTACTTTCCCCTGAACAAAATAAAACAGTGTAGTTTTACCACTGTCCATAAAGTGACCCACACATGTACCATTAATACCATATGTAGCACTCCCAGCAATTCCATTACTTTAAAACCCTACTTGCCCTCCTAACCTGACATCCACCTGCACACGCACACTACAATGGAAAAAAATAACAAGTAGATGCGTAGGAGATGCCTTTTCACACATCCTCCTTTGAGGTGAAACAGTCCGTTATTTTTAAATACCTCTCCGCCTCAAACACTGAATCTCAGCGTGAGCTGATTTATTCTGGCAGAGTGCCAGCAAGGCGCCCCGTATTAATGTCAAACAATGTATTACTTACAGAAAGGTGCACGCAGATTATTTTTTTAAAGCCACAGAGGTCATGGTTTTGCCTGACCAGCAGCAGTAACCACTTAGTATTTATGTACAGAGGACCTCCTTAATACCACACTAATTTTCAATGGAGATTTTAGAAAAGGGGGCAGAACAAGGGCCTAATGTAGGAGTGTTACTACTGTCCAACAGTGTAAGTCAAGTGTGTGTAAGAAACTTTGCCAACCCTTGAGGGGGAGAGAGTATAGTATCATCAGAGAATGGGGACTCGTCCCCTCAGTGCTTGTATTCTAACTAGGCATGAGACATTGGCCCCAACTGCCACCCACCCCTTGTCCCGGCCACCACAAGTTAAGTGACCAATTCCAATGCAATGCTGGGGGCCAAATAACCATTCACATCACTAGAAAACTGAACATATGTGACATGCTCTTGAATGAGTTCCAGGCATATGGTTTGCCATTTGAACAGTAATCTTCAAAGGCACATTTGTGTGAGCTTGCGGCAGTAAATTGGTGTTTGCTTGTTTGCTTTTTATGCGTCAGTTTTTGCTTGTCGGAATGAGAGATGTGAAAAATATGATGTGTAAATGATGAGCAGCTCAACCCTTATAAACGAGTCAACAAACACATGATATGCAAATCAGGGGGATTATCTGGTTCTCTGTAAATATTTGGCCCATTTACTGATTCGAGTGTCCTTTTGTGGTAGACACTTACAGAAAGGTCAGTGGTTCATTCTAATACAATCTCCCTCACACTGTTTTCTTGTGGACATTCAAACTTGACATACAATACATACTGTGCACAAATACAGTGAGGGTGTGTGCTATGTGCTTTCATTTCTCACTCCTCAAATATTAATGCTGGGCATAGTGCTGAATTTATAGGGAGAAATTAGAGACATGCTGATTTTGTGTGTGCATTCACAGTAGTTGTGACCTTTTGACAGGGGAGATGATTTTTAATATCACTTCACACCAGAGGTGGTAGCACGGCTTCCTTACCTCAGCAAATGAGTATGAAATTACACTCCCAAATCTACAGCAAACTATCTCAGAAATCACAGCAACAACAACAACAACAACAACAACAAGAATAATGACTCAGTCATTGGCTTAAGTCTGGCAGATAATTATACCAGCAAGACACCAAACAGATGGTTGTTGATTTAAGGGACAACAGCTTTGCTATGTGGAGTATTCCTCTGTGGTTTAAATGCATTGTTGGAAAGAATAGAAGCAGAAGTATTCAGTACAAAACAGTGAGAAAAATAAAATAAAAACATGTTCTAACACCTCTCTAGGCAGTGTTAGTATCACAAGACAGGGTCACTAATTTAATTAAATCATGCATGGGTAATTCCTTTTTTTTCATCTCGTAGAAAGAAAGAAAAAACAGTTGGACTCTGATAATCAGGGAACATGCCACAAAATGCCACAGGAGATAAAAACAGGTGTGAACCTCCTTTAGTAGCTTAACACCAGCCTCCTGTACTCATTCAGATGATACTAATTTTATCTGCACTAATTAAATATCTGCAATCAGCAAAGTTAATATGTATTTGTGTTTTCATAACAAATTTGACTTTTCCTTGCCCGGAGTCGCTGAAAAAAAGGAAAATACCGGATGTGATATATTTGTTCTTCACGGGATACAATTCCTGTGGTATTGAGTTCAGAATCCTATACCCCTAGACCTCTCCTGGAAATAATGCCATCCCAATAGGGGTGAAACCGGGGACATTTCCGGGGATGGTGTTAGAGTTGGAAAGCGACACACCACCTGGACGACACTCACTGGAAGAAACTTCGAGCAGACTTACATCTATAAGCGTTTTATTCAGAAATCAGGATACAAGTAGACATCATGCATGGACCCTTCTCCAGAGCTCTGACCAGTGGCCTCAGCCCTGGAGAAAAAAAGACCACGACTTAGAGTATGCGGCCATTTTAAATAGCCGAAAGGAACAGTTCTGATTCGTCAGGAGATAAGGGGGCGGTGTCTTCTCATTGGTTCTTGTTGCCAGCTCCCGCCTCTGCCGCTCCTTCATTGGTTCTTCTCGTCTGCCAATGAGTTCACATGTTGTGAAAAGGTGGGGGAAGAGGAGATAGTTGATTTAATAAACCCTCTCTTGTAAGAAGACTTCCCGGGCCTTATCTCTTCAGGGATGAGGCCTGGATCTTCTCAAGGTCGTCCACACACGGGGGCTTCTTCCCACGTGTGAGTGTGTGCGTGTGAGGGGAATAGGTGAAGGGGGGCCAGTGAGGAGAGACAGTGAGGGTTTAAAGTGTCTAAGAAGGAGAATAAATGGCCCCATCTGGACCCTTGTTATCTATCCTCCTGACGAGGTAAGGACTGTGATTGCTCTTTCTAAACAATGAATACAATGAGCTCTTTCTCTAGTCATCTTCTTTGATGAGTGCAGTGCAGAAGGGTTTACATCAACATTCCTTAGGTGTCACTGTTATCTTTCTTTAGATCAGCTCAGACACCAGAGTGCTCCGCTGGAGGTTTTAACTTCCATTCAGTGTTTTCCATCTTACACATAATCTATATGCAAACAATACTAAGCTATGCTAAACTATAATATATATTCTTTAACAATCCCTCTTTTCACATCTGCTGGATGTGAACCCTTTCTCTGGGAATATTTATTTCCCTTTCCATGCCAGATCTTCATCTTGGCCTGGCGGCGCACTATGTGTTCTGGTCTCCTCGTCCTGTCTTAGCTCTGTCATTTGACGTGAATGAGTCTCCTGAAATATAATCTTTCTTTGCCTAGATTAAGGTCCCATAAGACCTGTAAGATACCTATTTCTCGGGGAGAGAGTCTCTCTCTGTTAGGGATGGGAATAGGGGCGTGGTTTCTGTCATGTGGTACTCCGATCCACCCTCTTAGATCTTTCATCCTAGGGAAGTCAGTATGTCTGTGTGCGTTAAATCTGTAGTGTGCAGGTGTCGAAGGAAAGAGGTGAAATTGAGAGTGGTCAGGCAGGGGGGGGGTCTTGCATCCTAGCGGCTGGTGAGTAGCAGGTTGGCATCCTGATAACCAGTTGACGATCCGGTCCCCGCTGCAACTTATCTGCTTCATCCTGGTCTGGTCTGCGTCATCTGCTTCATCCTGGTCTGGGTCCTGGAAGTCCCTCTGGTCCTCTGCTCCTCTGCTGTCGATGGGGTCTTTATCCGGTGGTCTTGAACTTGATTTCGTCTGGATCGTCCTGGTCAGGCTTGTTGTTCTTCTTCCACTGGTGTCGCATGGGCCCTGGATTCGACATGACTCCCATGTGCAGCATCGTGCTCTTCATTGGCTCCCCTGCTCCCTGAGCCGGGTGATGATGGTGTCCGATGCTCCTGTGGGCAGCTCCTCATGGCAGGTCCTCTCAGCAGGCAGTCAGCACACGATGGAGGTCGATGCTGGAGCGTCAGGTGTAGCTGTTGAAGAGAATGAGAAAACACAACACAACAGCCACTAGGCTGGATCTATACAGAATGTGACACTTGACTATGAAAAATTGTATTTTAATTTCCATATTTAATAAGTATCTAATACTTTCTAGGCTTGAATTCGCAATCTTTAACTGAGTCGGAGGAACAGCTTCTCACCCCGTGTGGGAGGAATCATCTATTAAATGGCCATCCGTCGTCCAACAGAGTCTTAATTACTTATCCAATCCAATCTAACTTTATTTATCTTTACTGGTTATGATAAATGCAATTGATCCTATCTGTGGCCCTTGACTAGGGCATAGAAATATTCAAATCCTACTAGGATCTGATAGCAGGCAGGTATTCGTCCAGCACCCTCCTCTCGTGCTCGAACCCTAAAACAGTTTATGGGAAAAACAAAACCTTTGCACATCGAGGTGCCATTAATGACAGGAGACGGTGAGCAGTGAGAGTCAATGTTGTCTGCACACATCTTCCTATGTTGCAGTCCTAACTCTCGCCTAATGTCTCAGGCAGAAATGTGGAAGTGACCTCACATCTGTTAGTCAGAATTATCCTGATGAGGCAACTATTCAGCGGCTGGTTGTGATTCTCCGGCTGATCTGCAAATGTACAATGTGTTATACGGTGCTCCTCTTGGTGAAGCCTCTCACCTGAGGCGCCAGAAGTCCTATGACTTCAAAACACCCTGTCCACCTGGGCTCAGTCCACTTCCCATGTGAACCTCGAGTCTTACCCAGTCACCTGGTTCCACTGATGACTCATCAGCTGGCTCCTAGTGGGCTTCAGCAACCTACTTGGAGAAAACTTAGATCTGGTCAGTTATTATTATTATTTTTTCTCTCAGAATATTCTCTGAAATATGTCAAGTCTAGGACTGTCTCCTAACTCTGTAGACCCGCATGGGTCTTCATGTCAATAACTCATGGGAGAGATGTTCTCCTCCTTTGAGGATAACTTAGCCATCATTGTCTCAATTGCTTCAATTGTTGATTAGCTCGCGACTATCACCTGTGATTGGGCAATAGACTGCTCCGTGTGAATGTGCTCTCTAGAAATATTTCTCAACTTCTTGTAGGTGTTGGTTTGCAAAATGTGTGCCATTGTCAGATCTGATTCTCCTTTATCACCATATCTCAGTATCAGTTTCTTCTTTAGACAATTCACCACTGTCTTTGGATCTTCTGTCTGCATGAGCTTGATGTCCTCCAATGCAAGTCTGTCATCTGTTTAACCCAGCTGCTGCTCTCTCCTCTGAGAGGTCAGCTACTTTATTGCCTCTGGCGACTGTGGTCTGTAAGTTATGGTGTCTCTTCATGACTGTTGCTTCTTCATGGTTCCAGGACGACTCTTGGTAGCTGCTTCAATTGGCTGAGTGATTAGGTGAGTGTGTTTTGAAATGCCAAGTGTCTTGTTTAAGCCTTTTCAATGTAGTCTAATTTCAGCTGCAGTACATTAGCGATCTCCTTTACAGCATATCAGCATCTCAGTTCTACTCCCTCCTCCTTATTTCTGAAGCAAATTCCATTTGATTCATAAACAAGAACTCAACACAGCCATCACTGGTCATTGTCACGTTTGTTGTCTCAGCATTCAGCACCTGCAAACCTCTGGTGGTGGTTGGGGACATCCTGTTTGAAACCTCTTCTTTCTGTTAGAAGTTTCTCATTCAGGATGCTTCTTCATTGGCTCCTCTGCTTCCTCAGCCTTCCAGCATCGAGATATCTGTTGATGAGACTGCCATCTCTAATCCCCAGAGTCTTAGACTCAAAATCAGCCAATCCTCACTCAAAGGTGAGTCCAGCCTTTAACACCTAGTGATTAGTTCAAAGTTCCGCTAGAACAATGGAGGGGTCAAATGTCACTAACCCATGGTCAAAACGCTACTCCGGTCAAGTCGCTTAACCAAGTATTTTCACAATAAGAGTCTTATTTCTCTCTCTTTTCTGTCTAGTTCTTCTCTCATTTGTCTCTCTCTGTCTCCTTCTTGTCTCCTTTCTGTCTCCTTTCTTTCCAACCTTTCTTTGCCTGTCTTTCCTACTTTTCTTTTCCTTCATGTAATTCAACTGGCTTCAATCTATAATATTAACATACAGTCACTCTCAGGCAACATACATTAATAACAATATTCTCCCTAATCTTTTCTATTATAATGTCTTTTTGGCAGGTTCTTCTCTAACCCTCAAATGAATAATCCTACGATAGTGACAAGAGTCAGTCCCATGACTATTAGAACAGTTTGTCTGACTTCCAGCTGTTCCTATAGTGGTTCAGGGGACCTTCTAGCTGGGCTATCAGGATCCCCGACACACCCACGGAACGACCTCTGTGGCATCAACATCTTTAGATCTGATTGTGTTTCTGTCAATGTCCCTGTTGGACAGGTGGCTGGGGCACAATGTGTCAGGTGGTGTCAAGGTGCCTCTGCCTTACCCTTGACCTGGACCATGTGTGAAGTAACCTCCTCCACTTCGTACAGACCAGTCCACCTAGGCTCAGTCCACTTCCTCTTGTGAACCCTGACCCTGACCCAGTCACCTACTTTTACTTTGGTTGGCTCTGCTGCCTCCTGCTCGATCGTCTGGGCTCGAACAACCTGGTTTGAGAGAGCTTTGGTGAGAGAGAAATTAGAGCTGTTATGTATTCTGACAATTCAATTTTACAGACATCCAGAGGTGGCATATGACCTCCATCTCTGGGTGGCTCACATACTTCTTCCTGTTAACAACTCACTTGGTGACGTCTTCCCTGGTACTGCTCTCATGGTCATCAGTACCTAGTGGGCGCTTCAAGACATTTTCCTTTTAATAATTTGATTGGCTCTCTCGACCAATCCTTGAGACTGAGGGTGATATATATACCCAAACTTGTAGGTTATGCCCAGTGCATATCAACTTTCCCCAGCAGTTTGTTAAAATGTGTTCCGTTGTCGGACCTGATGCGTCTTGTAACTCTGTACCTTGAGTGTGTGCATGTGTGCACTATATGGGGTGTGATCAAACACTCGCAAGTTATGTGTACAGGAGTGGCGGCTCTTCTTCGAATCTGTCGACGTTGAACCCCATCTACTATCACCACAACTATGGAAGGAACACAAATAAGATTACATCTTTTCATTTATCAAGCATATTTATGATTTCAAAAATTATTTTTTATGATTCTCTGGGGTCCCTGATTCTAAACCTGCTGCTATCTGATCTATTAGTCTGTACTTGTCTGGCCCTCCTCTTAATAGTCTGTCCTCAACATAGATTGTTATCCCTCTTTTGAAATAGGATGGAATTCCTAAATCCGTCCTTTTCAATAATAATAATCTTAATAAACAGTCAACCTCTAGAAGAAAAGAGAGAAATAAAATAAAACTTTAGCATCAGACAAATAGGTGTCAGTTTCTTAACAGCTCATGAGAAATCCAGACGTCCAACGGACGACTGTAATAATAACCACTGTTTTTCCAAAAAACAGTAAACCCAAAACTATCCTTTGAAACCGACTAAAATAAAAATAAAACCTCAGTTTTTTTAAACGGTGATGAGAAATCAATTACTCGTACGCCTAACGGCATTACTGTAATAATAACCACTGTCTTTTCCCAAGAAAAAACAGTAAACCCAACACTATTCTCTAAAACTGTCAATCAAAAAACAAAAACAAAAAGATAAACAAATAAAAACTCAGTACTGAAATAGTGATGGGAAATCAATTATCCTAACGGCATTACTGTAATAATGACCACTATTGTTTATCAGAAATCAATAGTACCCCAACACTATATCTTCAACACTGACACTACAATCGAAACAGTCAACTTCTAGAAGAAAGGAGAGAAATAAAATAAAAACTTTATGCCTGTCAAATCAATGCAGGAGAACCATGTCTTGTCTGAACTCAATCATTGTGCTTGGGTAAGGAATGTCATAATAAGTCGGCCTAATTATTAAAGAACGGGTTACACATTTATTTATTGGCCCCAAATCAAGGCCCATTTTCCAAGTTTGAAATTTAATTAATTAATGTATTCCAGGCCCCTCGTCCTCTCCAGTACACCTGCCTATAACAACCATTCTATGATTTAAAAAATATCTAGTCTGTTCCATCCTTAAGGGATGCTGGTGATGATTAAATTGAACAATTTAGTTTTAACTCTATGGGAGCTATCAGAATCAGTCACACATCAGTTCACCCTTTAGTCCTAAAAGTGTCTGGAAATAAGTTTCGCATGTTGTCAGTGTCCCCATGATCAGTGTTCTCTCTACTATGTGTGCATGTGTCTCTAATACTAACTGGACCTCCGATGTGTGTGCAGTTCTTTACATATCCTCAAATGTGGAGTAATGCAAGTGTTAATTTTGTTTGTGCACCCAGTCCGTAGCCTCAACCTCTGCTTTCACCATTGTTCTTCTCTGTGCCTCCACTCTGGACAAACACTGTGATGTGGAGCTGTCAACAACTGCATTCAATCTGCAACTCTGGTGTTCATTCACCCGCTGCTACTCCTTGTTCAGTGCATAGATCTCCAAGCCTCCACAGTTGGGTCTTCATGAACCTCAATCTCGTGTTGCAGGCAGTCCCTCAGGATCTCAGATCTCATCTTGTATCAAGGAGGACAATGTCTTTGGTCCCCTGGTGGCGAGTAGGGATGCAGGACTTTGAACCAAAGTCTCCACTGCTGGCTGTTGTCATGCAGAGGTGTGATGTCATCATCATCTACTCTGTCCCACCGGACACTTTGCTTCCTGTTCAGTGTCTCTTTAGTCTCCAGTTGAATCATTGGGTGACTAGTGGGTGTGGCACATTTCTGTTCAGTGAGTACAGTTCGCTGTCAGCTGTTGGATCTGGGCACGCCTAATTTTGTGTCTCTGGTCCGGGCCTGGTGCCGTGGATCACTGTTACCTTGTGGCTGTGGCTATGTGTTGGGTGCTTGTTGTGGCGGGGTTAGACATTATGAGAGTACTGGAGTGGTTCTGACTGAGACTGCTAACCCTGTGGTGGATAAGGACAAAAATTAGCCCAATATCCAGCCTGACTATAATTAAAACTTTATTAATACTCGTCTAAAGCCTCCGTTGCCCCAGTTGTTACTCCTCTTACTCCTGAACGGGCTTCTTTTATGCATATTCTCTCTCTGTTGTGGGCCCCATTCATGGGCTGCTGACCCACCTGTTGCGGAACATAAGGTTTGAGGGAACTAAGCTTGAAGCGGTGCAAACGTGGCTTGCTGTGGCTGTTGATAGATCAGTGCTTATGGATTTGGAGGAGGGGCTGGATACAGACTATGATGTATTGTGGTTGTGCTGCTGTCTGCTGCAGAGGGGGGGGCTGTTGTGTGGAAGTCTGCTGTTGTGGCTGCTGCAGGAAGGGGGGCTGTTGTTGTTGAACAGGGGCTCCCTGGGGTCCATTATAACCTCCAGGTCCTTCATAACATCCTCCTCTGTATCTTCCTCTTCCTCCTCTTCCTCTGCCACCTCTTCCATAATAGTTACTTTTTGGCCTCTTACAGTTCTTGGCAAAATGCCCTGGCTCATCACAGTTGTAGCAATAGTACGGGCCTATTGTCCTGTCCTCTACCAGGTATATAGTTGGAGTCGTTATGGTGTCGTGTGTCGTCAGTCTGTCCGTACCACCCGTTATTCAACGGCTGGGGATTCATCTTTGGGGACCGTGTGGGTTGGGGAGGGTAGACGGGAGGAAGGGGGCTAATTGTTGTTGTTGTGTTCTTTTATATTTTATCTGAACTGCAAATGTCCGTTTTCTGTTAATATTATATTAAAAAAAATACGTATTTATTAAAAACTATGTTTCAGACAGAAAGCTGATGGTCACACACTCTATCAATTAATAGTTATCTTCAAAAAGAATTCTTCAGTCACTGTTCTGCTCTGTTATTGTCTCGCTCTGAGTGGCTGCCAGGTGAAAAGCGGCGCGCGCAGCTATGTGGGGAAGGGGGGGCTACTCTGTTCTGTGAAGGCGCGTGCCGCGCAGCAGCTTGTCTCCTCCTCCTGTGTTTACGTTTTCTGCTCTTGTTAAGCGGAGTTTCCTCGTTGTTTCTCAGTATCTCAAACTCGTACCTGCTTTTAAACGTAGTACATAATCGCCATACAATGTGTTCTTTACTCGGCAGCGTGCCTTTCAAAACAATAAATCCTCATTTATCACTCGTGCAATTCAACAGACTAGAGCTTGCGTTGACACCGTGAGGTTTCGACTCTGCTTTGTTGATTCCACTTTGACAACATGTATTCACCACCGGTATTCAACATTCATTCACAGTTTATGCATTACACATGTGTTTAATTTCACGCCCCGGTTTCTTTCAGGGTTCGACTCTCCAGCGTTATTCGCCGGCCTCACTTCTTTTAGAGGGCTTTAAACTACGCGACCCCGGTTCCTTTCGGGGCCGACTCTCCAACGTTACCCGCCGGCCTCTCTTCTGTTAGAGGGCTTTAAACCACGCGACCCGGTTCCTTTCGGGCCGACTCTCCAACGTTACCCGGCCTCACTTCTTTTAGAGGGCTTTAAACCACGCGACCCGGTTCCTTTCGGGCCGACTCTCTGCACGGCCTCACTTCTTTAGAGGGCTTTAAACAGGCCGGTTACTTAGGTTCGTTCTTCTCAGCGTTATCCGCGGCCACGTTTTTCTAGGGTTCGACTTCCAGCGTTATTCGCCGCCTCACTTTAGAGGGCTTTAAACGTTTCTTTCAGGGTTTACAACCATTGCTCTGCTACCATTTGTTAGAGTTGGAAAGCGACACACCACCTGGACGACACTCACTGGAAGAAAGAGCGGTAGACTTCTACGTTACATCTATAAGCGTTTTATTCAGAAATCAGGATACAAGTAGACATCATGCATGGACCCTTCTCCAGAGCTCTGACCAGTGGCCTCAGCCCTGGAGAAAAAAGACCACGACTTAGAGTGTGGCCATTTTAAATAGCCGAAAGGAACAGTTCTGATTCGTCAGGAGATAAGGCGGTGTCTTCTCATTGGTTCTTGTTGCCAGCTCCGCCTCTGCCGCTCCTTCATTGGTTCTTCTCGTCTGCCAATGAGTTCACATGTTGTGAAAAGGTGGGGAAGAGGAGATAGTTGATTTAATAAACCTCTCTTGTAAGAAGACTTCCTTCGGCCTTATCTCTTCAGGGATGAGGCCTGGATCTTCTCCAAGGTCGTCCACACCGGGGGCTTCTTCCCACGTGTGAGTGTGTGCGTGTGGGGGATCGGTGAAGGGGGGGGGTCAGTGAGGAGAGACAGTGAGGGTTTAAAGTGTCTAAGAAGGAGAATAAATGGCCCCATCTGGACCCTTGTTATCTATCCTCCCGACGAGGTAAGGACTGTGATTGCTCTTTCTAAACAATGAATACAATGAGCTCTTTCTCTAGTCATCTTCTTTGATGAGTGCAGTGCAGAAGGGGGTTTACATCAACATTCCTTAGGTGTCACTGTTATCTTTCTTTAGATCAGCTCAGACACCAGAGTGCTCCGCTGGAGGTTTTAACTTCCATTCAGTGTTTTCCATCTTACACATAATCTATATGCAAACAATACTAAGCTATGCTAAACTATAATATATATTCTTTAACAATGGTGCCAGCTGGGGATGAAGCAGTGAATACAGACACTGTTCCTGGAAAACTGGGGCATCTGGTTTCTCAAGCTAAAACTGCTTGCCTTGGCATTTAGACCTCTGACTTATCCTTCCTGTTCAGAGCTCCATTGGCTGCTGAGATACCGGACATTTCTCAGATATCGACATTACACTCACATTATTTATTCACTGAACCTAAATCCAGATCATTTCTTCAATTGAGACCGTAAGTACCTTCTTTTTCCAAGGTAGTAAGTATGTATCATCCTAATCATATTTACATGTCATTGTGCTACCTGTAGGAGAGGAGGCACTGACTATGTACCTGGCCAAAAACAAGCTGGACAGGAAGCTTGTCAACGCTACTCAGAACGTGGAAGCCCTTCACCAACTGGCCTCATCCTACTTCATTGACCGTGACGGCACGATGAGGAAGCTGCATGAGATCCAAATTTCCACCAATGCCATCAAGGTCAGTGCGTATTGAACATGTCCACGCATATACAAACACATGTATTGAGAAATTACTGTATGTATGAGGAAACAAAGACCTGTATAGATTACACTTGTTATCATATGCAGGGTATTCATTTAGCAAATTGTATTCAGTCAATTATATACATACACCTGAAAACTGGATTTCAGAATAAATATAAATACGTAATATTTTTTTCGACAGTAAAATGTAATATTATCATAGATTACCTTTTTCTAGATTCTTTGCTATTTCACCTTAGTTAGACAAAACAGCACATTAGGTTTCTCTGAAGGCAAACTGTGCACATAATAAGTCTAAGAAAAAAATAGGTATTTCCGGCTTTGCCACCTTTGTGAAAAGGTTTTAGGCACGGAAAGAACATTGTGTCTCGTAAACTGTGGTCATTTAAAGTATTGACTTTGTATGCCCAACCTTTCTCATGAAGACTTTTTGCTACAGTATAGAGCGACTTCCACTTTTACTGATGAGAGACTCAGAAAATAGACAGACTTTCTTTTCTGTAAAATAAAAACAGTGAACGGAGACCACTCGAAAACAACTATGTGATTTGAGAGTCAGATAAACATCTGTCTTTCACTTCCTCCAGAGACAGATGGTAGACTATATAAAACAAATAAATGAAACTGCAAAACAGCAATATCTTAAAAAAAAGGATCCCTATGAATCTATACGTTGTGAGGTAACCTAGTTTTTATACACAAACTCATATAATTAACACACAAAAGTACTTGAGTAGAGGAGTAGGTGTGATGAAAAGAAACCGATGCTTTCACAGGATGTGCAGGATATGCAGGATATGAGCAGTTGGATTGCAATCCATTGATGTACAGAGTAGACTGAGTGACACATCCTTCCTGTATATGAATGCATCACATCCCGGGGTCATATGAGTGCAGATAAAAAAAAATGCCAATAGAAGTTTCTGAAATAAGTATACCGTGAACATAGACAACAGTAACCGGGACATCATTTTAGGTTTTAAACAAATAATTGTTTTTGTTTTTTTACTTTCTGTTCTGGCTGTCAGACGACTTTGAAAAAAGAATAATGCTACGCTGCGTGAGAGTACTATCTGCGACTGCCTGCCAGTTGCGGTCATTCACATGCTCATTCACCCAGGGACAGCAAGGTGAGGGGGCCAGGGAAAGTAATTGTACAGTATAAATAACATCAAGTAAAACCACACAGGTCACAGTTTTGGAGTACCCCCTCTCTTGTGACCGTGTTCCAGTAATTAGCCGAATGTTAATTATTGTCTCAGGTGATGAGGGAGGTGGGATCAGCTTGGAATAAGGTTTGGCTTTAAGACTCATGCAAATACAGAACTGAGTACAAAACAACTCTCTATATGGATTAATTATTTGCAAAAAAAATCATAACATTTAAAATAATAACACTGCATTGAGCTCGGCTTGACATTCTACCTCCTGCCAACTGGACTTTCCCTTGTTATCACATTATGAAATGGCAAGTAAACACACAACTATAGCTGCAAGCTAATTATTACAGCCACTCTCATAATGTCAGAATGTAATTACTTATTTATCATATCTACCTTACGTTTCGTCAAATGCTTGCTGAAATAAAAGCATTTTGAGATAGTATTATTATTATTTAATGAAAAACAAGGTACTAAAACAAAGCACGGCCACAACAACCAAGGCCCCACATAGCTCCTGACACTGAATCACTCCTTTACCAAACTGGCAGGGATACGCATTATGATTCCATATGTGTACCTGTATGAGAAATAAATAATACAAGCCGGGACAACATTCCCTGTCTGCTTTGACCTTGCTCGTATGAACCTAGTTCGCAAGGCAATACATGTGCCGGAATGAAAGTTGGAGTGAACCTTGGTGTGCAGCTCTGCTTCTGGGATGATTTGTTGTGTCAAGATGTCAACTTGATTAACAAGTCAGGAGCTCAGCAGCAGGGACTGTTTGCTTCCATTATGCTCCCAGTATAGCTCGAGGAACCCAGATAACCCAGAGGAAGCATGCGTTGATTATTGACTGTATCGGTCTATTTCTGGTGTTATTCTACCAAAGTATGTTAACTTAGAAGCAAACATCACACCTACAATGGAACAGTTGAACGCATACCACTTCATACATGTCACTCTACCTTACAATCAGAAACACAAAACACAGGAATGGACAACAGGTCTGTTGTGCAGCATAAAATATTTTTAAATGAGTAAGCGGGAGAAAATACCTAAAATAACACACGGTGGAACCCTCAGTACCAGAGAAGCTTCTTGTTGAGATGGAAACAGAATCAGAGAAACCCAGAAGGCATGCTGCTCCAAGTGGAATTGTGTTACCTGCCACATTTAAATTTCACATAGACTGAGTGAGTTAGCTGATGTGTATTTCAAGCCCTGGTGAGCATGTGTATTTGGTGGTTTTCTTCTCCGAGTCTCCAATCACACATTTCCTAGCGTAAAGCAGATTGCAGGAGCAAAATAGGATGCACCACAGATAAATTGGAACGCGACAGGATTGTAAAAACTGACATTGTGCAGCAGTGCATCACCTCCTGTAAATATAGCAGGAATAGTGCATCCCCTTCTGTAAATATCCCAATGACAGTACATCACCTCCGGTGCTATAAATATCGCAATAAAGAAAGATAATTTGAACTTTACTCCTTAAGTCTTGCTTCAGACTTTTTCCAAAGGGTGCCCTGTAATGTGACAGAAAAGTTTGGGCTCAATTACATTTTGACATGTGATTAAATATCTGTGGATTTATTTAGACACATCTGATCTGAGGACTGGGAGTTTTATATAATGGGTTTGGTGCAGGAAAAGAACGTTGGTATTTTTCACACATTTTACACTGTTAGCATCAACTTCAAAATACCAATTGCATGTGCAATAATGCCAATAACGTCTCAGCTCAGCACTTGTTATGGACAATACTATTGCACAATCACCATCCAAACTGCGTAGTTATTCCACCCAAACTGCTACTTTTTTGTAGTGCACATCAGCAAGAAAACAGGCTTCCTGGAGCACTACAATGATCCATGAAAACTAATTTAAACGTATCTCTTCCCTCTACATCACCAAACATCCTCAGGACTGCCCAATCTGCCATTCCTCATTCCATGTCTTCATCCAGGACAACAGCTCCATTCCTGGTGCCCTTATTGCCAGTGAGTCTGGCAAAGTAGCATTAATAACATTTATTTAATATTTTTTTGAATTACAGTGAGAAGAAAAACATTGATTAAATGTTTTAACTGCATTTGAAAGCAATGGAATGGTTAACGTGTGACTGACAGTTATTTGCTCAACTGTTAAAAAGTATGAGAAAAAGAAGTATACGGTAGACACAAAGTTAAAGTTGAGCTTTTGATTTTCTTTCATTACTCAATTTTTTTTAACCTGTTAAGTATTAGGCAACTTGTTGCTGACATGATAGGATGATGCCTTATATGTATTTGGAAATGTTTACTGGCTTCCTCTTGGTATAGTTTTTGAATAGTGTTGATATTTTCCATAAGTTTGAAACTCACAGCTGCTGCCATGCACCTGTGCATGACCACATGGCCACACACAAACCTCCATCCAAGTCTCCAATACACCCAACAATGCTCTACCTCCCTGTCTCCATTCAAGGAGCACCTTCCTAGCTTTAAGTTGTTGTGAGTGACAAGTGGATTAAGGTGCTCTGGCAGATGAGAGTCCAGGTAGCAGGAAGTCAACCATGAAAAAAAATTAAGCAGACCTGACAGTGAGTGCTGAGTCAGTTTCTGAGAAAAGGAAGGCGGGAGGTGTTGAGAGGAGAGTGTATCCATACAACACACCCACACACACACACACACACACACACAAAGGTCACTGCAAAGCTGAATGGACTGGATGTCTGCTGATCAGGGCAGATGGAACTAAAGCAGATGTCAAGAGGTAAAGCGTTGCCTGAGTTTGTAAAACAGGCGGGGAATGGATTGGTAATTTAGTCAATTAGTGATTTATTTCATGGGAATGCGGGCATGTATATCATCCTCTGTGAGTTAGTAAAGACTGGTTTGAAACTCACAATTACTTTCTCTTCTAACAGGAATAAATAGAAATGTAATGGGTTGGCTCTATCAAGCAAAACAAACATGACTGTGTACACATATGGCATAGAGGAGGTGCACAGTAGAAAGAGTTGCACACAAAGCCACTTAACTTAGCTTTGTGTCTTCCATTTTTCCGCAGAGGAGGATGTGATGTTGGCCTATAAATTAAATTGACTTGACACAGAAAACCTATGAATAAATTGGATTAAGAATACATGATGATACTGATGCAAATGTTGATGAGGTCTCTTACATTGAATTACATTTTTCCCCAATTTCTGTCTTTAACAATGCACAGTTTCAGTCTCAATTACTGACTAATTCAAGGAGCCAACTGACCTATGCATGGTCCCTGAAAGCTCTAGGTTCATTATGTGTAATTATTTTGTTGCTATTTCTTTTTTTTCTTTCTTTTTTGTAGCCCTTGACCAGCCTTTCTTTATGACAGTCATGAACATACACTCCATTTATGAGTGATTGTCAATGCAGTATTGTATTCAAATTAAATGCAGTTGATATTTGTGCAGGTTGGCCTGGACAATAGATGAGTTGTGATGGTGCTTGAGGGAGTCAGGTGCAGCCTTGAAAAAGGGCAATGCATTGGGGCCAATGGTTCTTTCATGCAGCCTTGATTGCATGGCAGAGATGTCTGAATTGAGAATACTAACTAGCTAGACCCAACCCGGGCTCTCCATTAATATAAATTGTACATCGTGAGTCACTGTAGTGCCAGAATACAATATATCCTTGGACGTAAGGGTGCACACATACCTTGGTGACTACAGGCAGAATACTAACGTGAAAAATAGGGGAACGGGTGAAATAGGGATAAAAACATTGTTCAGGAATAAATTATCCAAGAATAGAGTTGGCATAACCTTCAGTAATGGCCAATCACATTAACTCTTCTCATCTCATTTAAAAGCAACAGACAGTTTTGTAATACGCAGAGATTAGAGTCCAGGGCACCTCCTCTCAAAATAAAACTCTCCCCTATCCTCTCCATTATAATTTGCATTGGTTAAAACATGAGAGCCAAATGCTTAGCAAAATATGACAATTTTGATGTTTTCAAAATGTCTTTGGCTAGGCTGGTTTTATTAGATGATTTCAATGTACGTCTATAATTGTGACGCAATTATGCCACATTTAAAATATGTAATCATCACAACCTTCAAATTACAGTCACTTCATTGATGTACATTCTGTGCAATCATTATGTCTTCAGAAAGCATCATTATGAGAATTTAAATAACACAACATATTGATAAAATGAGAGTTGATACAATAAACAGTCGCGGCAGATCATATGTTCAGATATATAACATATCTTCAATTTGATTTAATTTTAGATTAAATGTGCATACAAAATGTTCTCATTCTGAACTTACATTCTCATATCTGTCAACTGTAAATAATGGCAGCATGAATTGCAGTTCTCCGGTCACGTCTCCGGCAGACAGACAGCGATCAGAATGTGCAGAGGAGGCAAAGTCCAGCAAAAGGCATGGAACTATGAACACAGAACAGGGGCTTTGCTCCTCCAATATTGATTCAGTATGGATGTGAGACTTGCTTTGGAGTGCAAACTTACAATCAGGATAAAACACATGTGTCAATACAGCAGAAATGGTTTATACATTTGGATGTTAAAAGTCAGCGCCACTTTGTTCACTGAAATATGATGTGAGGCCAGTGTAACTTTGGCCTCACGGTGAGCGCTTTTACCAGCTCCTCAACCACTTTGCTTATTCATTTGATTTTTAGACAACAATGTTCATGAAACAGTTTGGAATAGCATCATGATATTCGGAAAAATTAACATGTTTCATTTAGGAGTATTACATTCAATACATTTACTGTAGTAGTAAATATGTTATCAATAATATACTCCTGAATGAATGCGACAGAGAGGGCTCTGCACTACCGCACCTGTAATTGATGGTCTTATAATGATGATGTGACTTGTAGGCTATTTGATGCCGCAACAGTGAAACAATGACACTTTAGTCATGAGTGATTGTTGATTTATATTAAGCATGGCTTATGTTCTGGTTGGATGGAGCAATAGTTGAATTGTGATGGTGCATGGGGGAGTGGACTAGGACAGGGGTAGAACATGTCAGATCTTCGCGGTTCTCTAATGTGCAGAGATATCCGCTCAAATAAAAATGCCCAGACCTGTCCTGTAATACCATTGCTTCTACCTCAAGATGTGACAGTGAGTCACTGTAGCAACCAGTCTGCACCCAGTTGGGGAAGCCTCAGAAGTAGAGCTGCCCCAAGGGCGTATCAATAATGTTGAAGGTACAAGGTCCTTGTACAGTTTCTTTATTGGATCAATCCAGAAAGTGGCAGGAACAGAAAACTTGTTTCTTACTTCCCACCATCAGGAGAATACTTTAGCACGAGGAGGGTGGGCAGTGGCTCCAGGAGAACAAAACCGCCCAACTCCCCACCAGAAAATCATGTCAACAATTCAAATGTTCTCCTTTTACTTCGTTATAGTAATTTATAGTGTTTTATTCATAAAAACATACAATTGAAATTATAAGAAAATAAAAGATTGTATTTTTATTATTTAAAATCAATATTGTAATTAATATTTTTAATGATGTATTTCAAAGATGTTTAGAGCTATAAACAGCTCTTAATAAATCTCTAATCTCTATATGTATCACGATCGACAGTGGTCACGATCGACAGTGGTCCGGTACGCCACCTTTTATTATAGTTATTTGGACCATCTTTTTGAAATGTAGCAGTTTGGTCAAATTGTGCGTGTTCTTGTTCGTTAGTAGATGTCTCTTTTCTTTAACTACTACTACTACTACTACCACTACTACTACTACTACTACTATTACTACTATTACTACAACTACTTACGTACATTTTATTGTATGTAGTAGAGGGGAAATGCTGCCCAGTGTTTGTTTGGAGCGTGTGGTCAGATCATTCTCATTGCGCCTATACATAAAAATGTTTTAAAACCTTTATGCAATACAATTTTTGCAAGCATTATTTGATTAACTGTCGGTATCAGACTACTAATGAAGCAGCCGAACAGTACGTGAACATCAGGGCAACCAGCAGGACATATAACAATCAGTCTTTGATGACATCAGACATCTGTGCAGGCAGTAATGCCAAGTGTTCTCATTATAAACTCAGTCGTCTTTTCATCAGTGAGAAATACAAACAATAGTGTGATTGTTATTGGACTCCTACAAGTTTCACATGCTGTGCAAGCTGCAATGGTTTGAATACTGAAAACACATTTATAGAGTGCTACATATAAAATTGGTCCATAAGGAGGTCTGACTTTATTGCGAAAGAAAATTCATTAGGAATCAAAATCAGTTATTTGCGAAATGTCATACATGAAATATGCTTTGAACAGAAAAGAATAGCTTTCTCTACGTGTGCATATCCTTTGCTTGCCACGAAATGTGTGCGCTGAGAGGCTACGTGCATAGTAGCTGGCTGAATATATCAAACCTTTCATCCTTGATATTCTGTTCTGTCTCCCTGAGTCTTTGCACTACTTAAGTGGTCTTAGCTAAATGTGAACATTAATCAAAACCAAGACATATCCCCATTTTGCTGCTGGTGCCATCAGCAGAATCTTAGCCTTGTTATTTACCTGAAACCCACCTATCCAGAAAAAGATTGTCTGAAAGAAATGCCTTTTGTATACCACTTTTGGATACAAATATTAACCTAAACCGCATCTGTGTAATGAAGACTAAATGAAAGTCAAAAGTAGAGCAAATATACATTTTACCAAAATATAACTAACACATTATGTACATCATTTATTTATGAATGTATTGGAGCTCTTTTATTTGAAAGAAAAAAATATATAACCCATTAACATAGGGATATTATCCTTACTTACTGATTCATAACGATTCATCACTCTTCAGTTCCCCGTGGTGTTAAAAAATGCATACACCAGTTCCATCAATTCTGTTCCAGATACAACTAACCACTGGGCTGCACATCTCTGATGATTTTCCCACAAGTGTACCCATTTTTACTTGTGCCTTCATTTTGAAAATCTTGAGTAAACATAAATAAATAATATGGACATGGTCCTCCACTTTGCATCAGTAGGGATCTCAAACATAAAAAGAAAGAGTATTGTCGATACAAAGCGAGGTCCCTTCCCACTGAGAACAATATCATACCTTGCTGATAGAAATAAATGGCATGTGGTTGTTTTACTTTGTGTGGCTGAACATGATTGCTGCAAGCAAAGACTCAGGGGGGGGAGGGTCATTAGTGATTGAAAATAAGATACCCGACGGGGTGTTTTAATGGAAAAATTAAATAAAAAAATTATGAGAGCGTGCCTTCCTGTGGAAATATATAAGATCAAGTACCATTTTGAATGTTGTATAACAGATTGAATGATATCACAGCTGCACATGAGTCTGCATGTGGCGTGTGAACTGTATATTCAGTCATGCATGAAGTGTGCAAGTGTCCATTCCTATTGGGGAGTGTGCGCACTGGATCCCTCGCAAGGTCACCTATCCATACAGTTACTTTGATTTACACCCGCGCACAATATGCGTTTTTTCCTGATGATGCTGCAGTGCTGTGGGTAGTGTAGCTGCCACAGCCACACTATCCTATTCCTTGTTTCGCAGTCCAGTCAAGTGTGCCTCATGTGAAAGGGAAATTTAACATTTATATGACCCAGATTTGTGTCGACTGCTGTAGCCAGGTTTGGAGTAGTCTACATCTAATTTTCATTTGCCACAAGCAAGAATGACATGCGGTGTTGCTTCAATCGTGCTTTTGAGAGTGCCACAGTTATTCAAAATGCCCCTAAAGTTGCTCATTTTCTTACTATCATTCAAAACAAATGATTTAAATAAGAAATGGCTTCTCCAAAGAATGCCAAATTACAAGAAAGGCTATAGAAATATCAGAGCAATGAGATATTCTATGTGTTCCTCAAATATGTTTGCTTTATCCCTCTAATGGATCTTATAGTATCACTGTCGCCATATATATAATATGAACAAGGCAGACAAAATGTCCTCAGAGATATTCTTCTATCAGCCTTTGAGAATAACTGAGGAGCACGTCTCTTCATTTCTACGTATCCAGAAATAGCAAGTCATTAAGAGAATGGCAGGTGATGTGCGTATTAGGAGGGCTCAGCAGAGGCAATCTGTAATGAAGACAGTTCAACCTTACAGTATTCTTGCCCGTCATACTCACACTTCGTATTCCCTTCATCCATTGTTTTTTTTATCTCACATAGCTTCACACCACCTTTTTATTCTCTCGGTGTTTCAAGTTGAAATGCAACTTGGGCATGCGGTATAATGTGAGGTTTGATGGCTGGGAGATGCAGTGTACTCCTCTCAGTATGGCTGGAAAATCAGAAATGAGGAGACACTGCTCCCATCACAAGTTGCAGGAATTCTAGAAATAATGAGAGCTCCATATGCTGTGATATTTTGAATGAACTTTATGAAAATTGGTTTTATTGCACAACTGAGACAGTTAATACACTTCCAAGGGGAATTTCTAACGGATACACTTTCTCCTTCTCCATTCTCAAAGTGCTGCGATACTTTAGTTTCTAGAAATGGAGAACCTTTTTCTTATACATTATAGTACAATGTTTTTTAATTTAGTCTCTATTACTGAGTTTATTTATTCTGACATGGGTATATGTATCCAAATGTGTAAAGACTTGCATAAGACTTCCATGACACATAGTACATTTTGTGATTTGGAAATTGTTGGGAATATTTTAATTAAGGGACATTTGTCTCACAATTTATGTTTCGAGAGGCCGACAAATATCCCAATAATTCACAGTGCTCCAAGATAATCTACCATAAATCTATTTTGCGATAACTCTGTTAGCATATTTGCATTGCTTGGTCTAGCAACAGCTTGTGTTTTATCTGTCATAAGTCAACCTTTGCCTCCCACGTTGGCTGTTGAAAGTTCTAAACTCTGCATTTAACTAGCTATAAATAGTCAAACTCCAGGATTCAAATGAGATTTTTAATTGCCGTTTTACTAAAGGCAGTTGCATCGTAAAGGTCATCCATACAAGTGAATAGAACTGTGTGCTAAAACACATTCACAGCCCTGGCATCAATTGTAAGATGAATATAGTATATGGTGCATTACATATGCTAGTGGGTTTCTAATGAGACTGGATCGACTAAGCCACTTTGAATAACTTGAAGTGATGAACATTTCTACTCCTCTTATAGGATATTTATAATGAGAAAAGTGGAAATATGCCTAGCTTGTGTACTTCTACTACTGTACTACTGACGATGTACGTAACTGACATGCTCATATATGATTAATTTTCATATATAAATGTCCCAAACTCACATCTTCCCCCTAGACACCACTGCAGCTATATAGCGTGTGTGTCACTAGGGTGAATTTTGCATTTTGAAAAACAAAGAAGTTATCCCAGAACGGAGAAACTTAGTTTTTCAACATTTGGCGTTTGGGGAATCATCAATTTGGTTGGCAACAGAAAATATAGAAACAGGAGAATCGCAGGACCTCATGTGCATCATCTCTTATTTACTTACTTAGATGATTTTCTTCATGACAGATGACAATTAGAGAGGATGTTCCAGAACCGTGCTTTCTGACTGTGGGCTGTGATACAGTCTGGGCCCACTGGGATTCCGCTGTTATGTTCTGCTTAATAATCCAAATCCTCTAAATCCCCCTCGGCCCACTTCAGTCCTTTGATTGCTCCTTGTATTTTTATTGCGTTATACTCCATTTTCATAATCTGGTGCACAGCACTCTTGGTATGTGCTGGAGAGAATAAAAAGTTGGAGCCGAACAAGCATTGCATACTGCCCTCCTAAAGTCATTCAGATTACAAGGGTCAGTCTCTAATCCATAAAGCTGGGGATGTCTGCTCCCAACTTAGAATAATAATTCTTGGAGAAATATTACTGTATGGTAAACTGACTCTAGCAAGCTGCACTCATGTTTATGCACATCCCTTTCAGTGTGTGATTTGTGTGCAACGGCTAATGTGGTTTGTGAGTACGCCTGCTTTGCCACCTGGAAAAATGTCCGATGGTGACAGAGGACAGATAGTCACTTGTCTCAGTCCCCATGGATCATGCAACACAATCTCTAGATGGAAGCAATTCATTTGGCGATAAGCACAACAAAAATGGAGGAAAAAGAGCACCGTCAGCAGCCATCAAGATGGTAGAGTGTGATAGGCAAGTCTAGCTCTGTAATCAATCTGCACATGCACTTTATGCAAGGCCATGCAGTGCATCTCAAAGTTCATTACTTGGCTGGAAAGAAATAAAGAAGGGAACATGGAACGTGTTGACTAGTTGATCTAGTGAAAAATACAATAACATATTCATTAATGTCTTATTATACAGTTCTCAGTCAAATGCGATGAACTAGTTGTCAAGAAATATTTCCCAATAGTTGTTCTAAAACCAGGAAGATATGTCCTTTTATTTGAGTCAAATTGCTTATTTATATAGGCCTGTTTGTGCTGACAAAGTTTTATCGACAAATGAATATAGTCTATTAATTCAGTGGGTATTGTCTTTTATTGCATCAGGGAAACTTTATTAAAGAGCACTTGTTGCATAAAGACATTACACTGACTTTGACATATAATATTGTTTTCTAGTGTATAACATTACATGAGTATTGACAAATAGTTATATAACTTCTGTGGCACTAAAATAAAGATCACACAGTACATACAGCAATCATGTTACAGCATTGTCATGTGAATATTATGTGTCTGTGGATGATGAACATTAGATGAATTTATTCTTGAAACTAAGACTGTAACATTCTCCTATGAATTTGTCTCAACATGATTTTGCTTTCCCGCCAACAGCCTGATGTCACGGGTAATATATACATCTGTCTAATTTCGTGCTTGTCAGCCCACCATCTGGTGCAGAATCAACATTAAAGATAGTTGGAACAATTGTGTCACACTGTCACTCCCACCCACACACACACTGGTGTATAATTATCAAGTTACAGAGGCCATAGGAAGTGGACATCTTACTCACACTGGTCATTTTGGTTTACCTATCAACGTGATGTTTTTGTCAGGTCAAAGCCTGAGATGTGAAGCCTTTTCTCAAGACACCAATGAAGTATTTCACAGATTTCGGTAATTAGTTTCAAGTACAAGTAGCTGGTCAATTGTCAGTGTTGGTGTCAATGGTTGCTCTAATAGCTGATGTACTGAGAGCCCAATGGTTTACATTAAGTAAATAAGTAGTATTATTCAAGAAGTATAAAACCATGGTCTGTGTAAGAAATAGCCCCACTCCCCTCTTTTGGATGTGTTTGGAACACTTTCTCGATCTGTCGCGCCCCGCTTCAAAGGAAGAACATTTTTTACGCCCCACCGCCCCAACATATTTGTCACTAAATGCTCTATGCTGAATTTTTATTGAAATAGCAACTTTTTGTGACTCCTCCATCTGTGCTTTTTTCAAATAATAGAATAAAGAAAATTTCAATCACTTTTAATTAAACCAGAATGCTCCATCAGACAAAAAAAATAAAAAGTGCAATCCCTTTGTGAGAACAATAGCACAATTATTGAGCAAATAGCTTATTGTGGCTGCAATAAAAAAATTGTCATTGAATATCTTTTCAAGATAATAACAATAAAGTGCAACCTTTGAAAATCTAACCAAAACAAGTTCAAATATTTGGCAATAAAGAGTTTTACTGAGTTTTTCACTAAATGTATTTTCAGAACAATAACGTGGAACCAATGCAAAACTAAATTAGTGCAGATATGTGTGAGCCATCAAGTTGTATCAGTATTAGTTCAAATTCACTCAGATTCTCAAAGGAATCAATATTCCCTTGATCGAGTCGCCTGACCCACATCTCAGCTTCAGTGAAACCTAATCTGTCTGAAGCTGAGGAAGGTGCTGCTCTCTGCCTCGAAGATAAAGATTGAATTCATTCAGTTTTCCAAATATATCACTGAGATTTCATCAGCAAACTTGCCTGCAAATTAATAATTAGAATTGAATTATTACATTTGACTCCAAAAAGTATATTAAAGATCAAATAAATGATAAACTGAGTCCACCTCCTCTTTGCAGAATAATGTGCATGGATAATATGTGTACAATTTCAATTGTATTTTACTCTCATGCATATGATGGATGTTTAATATCTCTGAGCTCAAAGACTCACGACCACACGTTTCCTCCATAGAGCCACCGAGCTTCATGTGAAACAGCTGAAGGCTCCGTCTCCTCAGAGTGAAAATAGTGGTGCTTTCAGGGACCTTGTTTTTTTTAAATTGACCACGCTGATAGCATCGGTCAAAACCTTGTTTAGTTCACGGCACATCTAGCGCTTCTCTGTGTATGACAGTGTGTCCATTGCACATATAAAGAGACCCTCTTTACCAGCGCCTACAAGAACTTCCTTTCCCCTAAAATGGTCTGCGCACCATCTGTGCAGAAACACACACAATTCTCCTGTTTCAGCCGTGTTGTCAGGTAACTGTCCAGAAGCCTAAAGAGCTCATCAGCTGATGCCACTTTTACAAAGTGATTTGCCTGCATGCGGTAATCACCAAGTTTCTTCTGAAAGAACTCCCGTGGCTTATCCACGTGAGAGAGGTGTAATGTCGCCAATACATAAATCACAAACTGGTCTCTCCTTATCTGCATCGCCTGCAGTTGATTTTATCGGGTTTTCTTGTCAAATGTCTCTTCGTTGTGTACACTACTGAGCTACAAGTGAGTCATACACGTACTTTTGTAATATGTAAAGTTCTCCGCACTGTCCCCCGCGCCCCACCTATAATATCTTGGCGCCCCATAGTTTGAGAACCACTGCTCTAACTACAGCCAAGCCCTGTAATCATATTATTGTAATGGTAATTTCCTAAAGAAACCTTAAAACATATATTTTAGGAACATTAGTACAGGTCTAAGGGGAGATATGAATGTTAACACCTATCTGTACAGTTCTGTACGGTCAAAGCAACGCCTTTCAGCTAATTGGTTTTATTACCTTCGCATTGAAAATGCGGAAGATTATGTTTTGATCGCCGTGTATTTGTATGCGTGCGTGCGTGTTATTCGTATAAGTAAAAAAGTATTAAACAGAATCGCATGACATTTGGTGGGATGATTGGTTGTTATCCGGGGACCATTTGATTCGATTTTGGATCGCTCGGGTCAAAGGTCAAGGTCAAGGTCATGAAAAGGTCAACATCTTCTTTGAATCGCATGAAATTTAGTGGGTTGATTGGTTATTATCCAGGGACCATTTGATTAGATTTTGGGATCGATCGGGTCAAAGGTCAAGGTCATGAAAAGGTCAAAATCTTATTTTTATCCAATTGGCATGCAACTAATGCCAAAATGTTCATAATTCAATGCCCAATCTTGTGATAAGCGAAGGTATGCGCTCTACCGAGTGCCCGTTCTAGTTTTAACTGTTTTCTTTTTATTGAAAAGCTATGAAAAAAACACAATATATAGAGGGGGTAACAGGTGTACGGCATGAGACAGTAATGAGACAAGAGTGGCTGAGGGCAGGTGCAGGGAATTAACCAATCAAGGAGAAAGAGGAGACACAGAGAAGAAACAGAGGAGACACGGAACAGGGCATTACAATATGTTAGTTACTGGAAAACAAAAACAGCAAAAATATGACTTAATTTTAGACTTTCATAGAAAAAAATACTCTAAATGGATGATAATGCTGCTAACAAATTCACCATATCAATCTAAAAGGTAAACTCGGTAGAGCACATAACTTCGCATATCACATGATTGGGCATTGAATTATGAACATGTTGGCATTAGTTGCATGCCAATTGGATACAAATTGACCGTGCTCTAGTAAAAAGAAGATGTTGACCTGTCCATGACATTGACCTTGACCTTTGACCCGATTGATCCCAAAATCGAATCAAATGGTCATCGGATAATAACCAATCATCCCACCAAATTTAATGCGATTCTAATTTATACTTTTTGTGTTATGCGAGTAACACGCATACAAGTAAATAAATAAATACACGGCGATCAAAACATAACCTTCCGCATTTTCAATGCGAAGGTAATGATAACACAGAATGTCAAAAATGTGATAACATCTTGTTTTCGCTGCCCCCAAGTGGCCAAGAAAATCAGTTTGAACTCCCGAGCCTTCCCGGCAGATCACACATTATTTAGCTCATGAGCCACCGTGTGTCGACAGTACGAAATACAATGCAATATAATACTAAAGAAACTTCTCATTGCTATTATAAACACAATATGTATGTCTGTACTTAAAACATAAACAAAACAGCTGTCAAGAAAATGTCTGCTGGCACATTAAAATTATAGGTCTGTGACTTAACAATGGCATTTATTTATTTTTGGTCCACATGCATGAATTCCTTGAGGCTTTTTGTGAGATTCATTCAGTATCTTCCTTAATCTCCTTTGCTGATCTCTTTAAGCTTTTTGGAACCTTGTAAAAGTATTATTCGGAGCTACAAATTAATGAGCAGAGGCAACTGAAAAGAGGAGATGTTTCTCTCTTTTCAAGCACAATCTTTTCAAGGTATCAAATGTGGGAGCTGTACATTTTAAAGTGGCATCTTCTCAACTGAATAGCATAATTTTTTCTTTTGACAGAGTTCTGTAAACGGGGAAGAGGAACCACTGCTGTAGTCCTAGGCCTGATGTTTGGAACAGATCAAGGACATAGTTATTTTTTCTCCTTCAATAATAAGTAGTTTAAAGTGTCTCAAAAAAATAACATCTTTGCAACACGTTGTAAATGTGACCAGCCGCTACATTACAGGTCTAGTGTGTACGATCTGGCGCCGTCTAGCAGTGAGGTTGCAGATTGCAACCAAATGAAACTTCTCTCACAGGCGTGTCGTAGAGATATGGTGGTCAAATACACAACAACTACTCAGGCTAGGTTTGTCCATTCTGGGCTACTGTAGAAACATGCGGGCCGGCTCAGTGAAGAAGGCACACTCCGTATGTAGATATACAGCTCATTCTAGATTAACGAAAAAACACTGCTTTTTATTTTCAGGTGATACACTAAATAATATGATCTTCTATTTCTGCCAATAGATCCCTCTGAAAGCCATAAACTGTATCTTTAATGGTGCGTCATGTAAAAACACATGTTGTATTAAAGTGTAGTGTGCAGAAGACTGTGAAGACTGAAACGGGAAAATGTGTCCACCTCTATATACACATAATGTGCATGCAGATACTTGCATTCTCAAACACACACACACACACACACACATATTGGAACAAATGGCACACGTGTATTTGTTCGCTTCAAATGGTCATACATTTAATATTATTCTTAATTATATTGCAGGTGACTGAGACACGGACGGGACCACTGGGATGCAGTAGCTATGACAATTTGGACTCAGTCAGCTCTATCCTCCTGCAGAGCTCTGAGAGCAAGATTCATCTGCAAGGTAAACAATCCCAGCATATCAATATTGTCCACATGCGGCCGAGGGTGCTATTGGACATAACAAGGCAGCAGGGGTCAAATTTCCATTTTATCCTCAAAAAGTAAAGGGCATCTATAGTCATACATAGATTACTCTTAGTTCCTCAAAATAAATGTGTGCCTTCACAAAAATGAATGGGAGTGCATTATTTTTAATTGGTCCTGGGACAGATGTGTTCCTCAATCCTCTGAGGACTGCAACTCAATAATCTGTGGTTATAGATATTTGCTGTCTTAATCGTTTTCTTAAGTCTCTCTTCAAGCTTTGTTCAAAGCCCAGCCTAAAAACAAAGCAGTTGCATGAACTGTGCAAACCATTAAGACATAAGCGCAGAAACCTACACTCTCCATCAAGGTAAAATGTATTTTAAAAGGTATAGCGATATTGAACTCTGATATTCTTAGTCCACCAGAATATATCTCAAGAATGTCTTCAAAGCAAATAGCAATTTTTACACATTAGTGGTAATGTTCTTTGAAGAGAAAATGTCTTCAACATTAATACAACGAAGAATTAGCATAAGAGAAGCATGCTTGCAGTGACAGTCGCCCAGTGGAAAAAGGAATGATGAAAGCCTCTGTAACTGAGGTCAAGTGATTGAATAAAGTGATACTTTCTTTTATTTATTGGAGTTTACGCAGGTTATTAAAACCAGTCTGCAAATCACAGAGGCTTATTTTATCATCTGCCCGCCTCTATTTCTTCTCTTTTGTCCTCTAAAATCAGAGAACTAAGAGGTTTGTCAAAGAAACACTTTTAAGTCTTCCGCCGCCACTAACTCGAGGGACTCGATAGGTTTTGGGAAAAGCTTTATTGTCACGCACCAAACGAAATACCCTTCTGCTTTGAAGCCTGTTTTGACACCCAATTGATAGATGACAGGCCTGGAAAAAAATCTTTCTTTTGGCTTGATAATAACCCCAATGTAATGGAAAAGCTTTTTTGATTGGCTTCTGGCTTGGAGTTTTGCAATAGGTTCAAACATATTATTGTGTGTTTATGCATTTTGAATGTGGGCGAAGTGTTATATGAGGTTTTCTCCTGAAAATACATTCTTTCAAGAGCAATTATCGTTTCTGCTTTTAATTAGAAAGAAAACTTATGATGTACATTTTGTAACAATCATAGGGCTCTTCACAGCGATAGCACTTCACACAGCTACGAGAGGCATCGTAATGGAAATATTTTAGCATTAATTCATAATGAGATTCAATCATTTTATTTACCTAAGTTCAAGTGTAACATTCAGTCTTATTTCATCCCTGGATGAACACTGTTCTCCTCTCAGATCAAACCACTCATGTGCATGTATAAAGAATGTGTCCTCCTACGCCTGTAAAATTGTTTAAGATTAAACATTTTGATTCAGTCAGGTCACCAGCTCTGGTCTCAATTGAGTCCCAATTGTGTAGGATTTATGCTGATGTTGTCTATTGTTAACATATATTTCAGTCAGATTCAAAATAGTACTTAATAATACTTGGAAGTGCAATATACAACCAGCACATATTATTCTAGATATTTTCTTTATTTTTAAAGCTGAAAAATTGCCATTTTTCATCTGAACCAAGAAACACAAGTAGATATGACACTGATATGGTCTTTACTTTATCATGTCTGTACTATCGGAATCATTGGATGTTTAATATGTTATGCAATTGAAAGCTTTCCATTATAAAACATTGGTGGAGTTGTTCATATTGATGAAGAAATTATTTTATAAAGTAGTGAAAGGTCAATTTGTTTTAACAACAAAAAGGAATACTGTATAAGATTTTTTTCTTTTCTTGAAGTAAAGTATATTTGTTGTTGTAAGATATTTAAATTACCGTTGCATCAAAATTCAAGTAATGCATGCATGGCCACTAGGCTGTTGGCAGGTATGTTCTTGCTGTTTAGGTTAATTGCAAGGTTGATAGCAGTTGGTTATGGTGATGTGAATGTTTGGTTGGACCTGCTTTGATGGTAGATCGGGTGTTTGATGCAGGGTGCTGACATCCCCAGTTTTTATTAGCTGTTATTCGTTGTTATTAGTGAATTGTTAAGAGGTTGCTGCCATCTAATCTTTGATTGTAGGGCTTTTTAGAGTTAGAACTGTTGTGTGATTAGAAAAAAAAACATACTCTCCACAGCAGAATGGTATAAAGCATCATTATAACAGCATGTGTTTAAATGTTGTTTTTCTTAATTAGCTAAATGCTAACTTTTGTCATTTAAACTGTGGGGAGAAGTCAAATCGGGCCAATCTAGAAAAGCACATATCTATGGCAGCAGTATTGTATAGAAAAATCATGGAACATTTCAGTTAAAATATAATTTCAGCCTAAAGAAAAAGATGTGTTTTCTATATTTTCATCTTCTTACAAAGGTTCAAATAAACCAACACTGAACGTGTGTGCCACGACTCCCTAGTGCTCAACCAACTCATTATGTTTAATATTTGGTGGGTTCAATAAATACAGAAGTGAAGTGCACAACTATTCTTGTTAGGTAATGGTTCAAAGGTAGACATCAGAGGAAGGAGGAGAGAGATGAACCACTTTGAATTCTGATGCAATTTTATCTGTCAACTCTTCTGCGAATGTATTTTTTTGGGATAAAAAACCTCTGCTCTTCTGAGTATGTAGTGCGTAGGAAGGGTGCATACAAGCAGTGTGATCACAGGGCACTCAGCATAACAGTCGAGATGGATTAGTTAGAAAGGTTAATCAGATAATAAAATCACGATGTGGAAAAAAAGAGGCATGCCTGCCTTTAAAATGTTGAATCATGGATGCTTTTTAATGGAGATGCATTCATTTATTTATTCATTTTATTTTAAATGACTGCTTCATTTAAATGTTTTTCTTCTTTGTCTTTTTATTTTTTCGTATTTATTATTTAATTTTCTACAATGTTGACTTGTAAGATGCCTGTCCTGAATTATCATTGTAATAATTATGAACACTACATCTGTGTTCATTTTGATTGCACTGTGAGCTCACAGATTTGAATCACTGCAACACAATACATATCTCCGCTGTCCCATGAAACCCATGCATATCCACATTTGGCAATCAAACTAAAAATGTGTGCGCAAACTTCCCCTACGGCGCTCATGTGATCACATTCATGTGTTCATGTGTTCATGAATCAATAACGAATATAATGATGCTATATATCAATGTGAAGCCAGCAACCTACGCATACAGACTGTACCTTTTAATCTTTTCTCAGATAAAGCATTAGCACAATGTCATCTAACCTAACATTTTTCATTTTTTACAAGAATGTACAGAAGAGTTGTCGACCTTGTGATGAAAAACTGAGCTATCGGCTTATCCACACGCGCCATGTTGTTGTCTACATGTGAGTCTAACTTCTTGTTGACCCCTGAAATGTCGTGGCATCAGTGCTGTCAGTATCATTTGGATGGTTTAACCCTTGTGTTGCCTTAGGGTCATTTTGACCCGAATCAATATTACACCCTCCCCCCGCCTTAGGATTAATTTGACCCCATTCAATGTTTAATGTCGGTGTTCTTTCGGTAGTCAACAAACAAACATAAAGTGCCTCACACTTAAACTTGGAAAACAATATTAATTCTAATAATTTTCTGGAGGTTTTAATTGCTGGCGTCAAATTGAACCCAAAGGGTAAAATATGTTAGTAAATATAAAGGTAACAGGAGGGTGAAACATTGAATCGGGTCAAAATGACCCAAAGGCGGGGGGAGGGTGTAATATTGATTCGGGTCAAAATGACCCTAAGGCAACACAAGGGTTAAGACCCATAGGCTCGCACGATTAAAAGGAGGGGTTCGACTGAAATCGTAAAAAAAATTATCTAGAAATGTTTTACTTGAGTTTATCAAAGTCAAACATTGCAGAGAGACTGTTAATATGCTGTCCAATGATATAGCATATGTTTAAAAAGCTTAGCTGCGCCATTTATTTTTGTTCCATTTTTTATTTATTTTTTATGAATCTTTCTGTGTATTATCATCAACCACTTCAAACCAGTAACACATATACTTCTATATACACATCTTAAATAACCAAACAAGTGTTTTCTTTATAAAATACCATTGAAATTATTCTAATAGCCCTTGTGGTTGTGGTATTGTCTGTAAACAAGGCTCTTTTTCCATCGCTCATGAAATGTTGACGTCTTGGAATTACATGGTTTCCACAGGAGAGCGACAATATGTCACCCGGATGATTTGTAGTTTTCTTCCAGAGAATGAAAAATGTCGATTCATAGAACCTGAAATACCAAAATTGCACCGAAGCTTTGAAGATGCATCTCTGTCTCTCTGCTCTTGTGTGTTTACGCTTTGTACTCATACACTCGGTTGAAAGGTTTGGAATTCTTGGTTTCCTCATTCATCAGCACAGGGAAAAGAATGCAGCACAATGGCTCCAGCTTTCAGCCAGAGGACTTAATCAGGTTAATCCAAACTAAAATATTCACTTGCACTAACAAGAGATTTTTAAATGTAGTTTGAACACGACAGAGTGAGAATCACCAAGAATCAAGTGCCATCAGACTGATAAACTGAGTGACTTAAATGTGTGTCCTGATAAATTAATTCTGGGAAAAAGGAATAACAAAAATGACAATTTGTCCAGTACTTTTTTATCTTCTTCTTTATCATCTTCATCCAGTTTTTCTATCTTTCTAAAATTGTTTTTTTACACACATCCACCACGTTGCTTTATCTTTCCCTTCCTCCGCCCATTTGTCTTTTGATATTCTGTTTTTCCACTCTACTCTATCTTCACTGAACTGAGACAGATTTGTCTATATTATGATCAGATCCTAGTCACTCTGAACATGTTTTTTTTATGATTGCCTTTAAAAAAGTCCATGTCTCCTATGTATAGTTCAATTTTTTGGAAATGAATAAATTCATAAAAAACTTAATCTAGCTATTTTAAAATGTTATAAATTTAATAAGGGGATAATATTTGTATGTTCAATCAAGGATGCAGTAATAGAAAACCCGCTCCATTTCCTTTCTCTAATTAAACTTTTAATCATGTCTTTTTCATTCCCATTTGTATTTCATTTGCTCTAAACCTCAGCACTTTATCTCCCTTGAGGCGCAAGTGCAACTGCAAAACTTTATTGGAAAATATATACAAGAACATTATTTAAAACCTGTCATCAAACACTAACTCCTTTTTGAGCAAATCACTTTGTTGGAATTAGTTTTAGAAGTCTGAGAGAGTATTCTGGTTTAAATTATCACACCAGTTAATTAAGATGTGGTCAAATCTTCCTGGGGACACTTTGCACTAACTCCCTGAAAAAACTGAATTCTCAAAAGGGAATTTTTTTCCCCCCCTCTCCTCCAACCCCCATTCTGGTCTTTGTGAGCTGGCAGGACTTTGAGCCACAGATAATACAATGCAGATATGACACTCCCTCGATAATTCCTCTGCTTTCTCTTAGATTGAGATTCAAATGATGTTGTAGAATATCATCTCAAGAGAGCTACCTATCAGTCCCCTTTTCTCCCACAGTTTTTCTGTGTGAAATGTGTTGGTAGTTTAACCCTCCCTCCCCTCTCCCTCTTTTTTCTCCTTATCCACCGACAATCATTAGAATTAGAGAGGTCACTCGAAAAAAAATTAGCAAAGCTTTGATTTACAAACTGTGATTTCAGTTCTACATTTCTGCATGTTTAATGCCAAAGCGCATTCTATATGCATAACTTTATTGCAGCTAAACACTGTAAAAGAAAGGATCATAATACAGTATATTACTAGCAGAGACTATTTGTTGCCATGCAAGAGGAAATCATTATTATTGACCCCGTCTTCCTCTGTCACATAACATACATTGTATTAGAACCTTCCACACAGTTATTTCTCTGAACATTATGATATCAATCTGTTTTGCATTTTAAATTATTGTCTGGTTCAAAAGCATGTTATGCATATGTAGCAAAAACCCATGAATGTGAACACACTAACATTTCTTTTATGGATTTTGTGATTTATTAGAACAATGACATTTTTAAAAGAACTATTTTCCTCTTCATTCTCTTCAATTAAATCGCAATGAAAGATTCACACTATTTAGCTTTACTACAATTGGGATTTAAATACACTTCTGTCCTCCCACATGAATGTGTTAGTTGTTTGTCCTCTCTCCAGGCTAACGCTTAGTAACCCGATGATATTCGTTTTGGCTGGATTCTCACTTTCTGCTTCCACTGGGACCTGCAAGCAAAAACAGCTTATTGACTTGTGAGAGTAAAATGAAAGAGGATATTAGCATGTGGTAGACACATTGTGTGGATTGACATTGTTTACTTGAACTCTTATGAAACAGTAGGTTTCTGGTTGCAGGGAGAACGTCGTCGCCCATTTTTATTTTCTCATAACACCATAATTTCATCCATCTGTTAGTATTCATCATTGATTATCTAATTAGAATCGGGGGTTATTTCTGTACAGCAAAACAGCAGGGGCTTTCAGATCCTTGGTGTAATCTGATAGCCAACACAGGAAAAGAAAACACACACTGGTGATGGAATAAAAGAATGATTACATATTTTAACTGGGCCAAACAAAGGCTCTGTAACCTCCACAGGGCATTACCTTGTAAGGACCCAATCACTGTCACAAATTAGCACCAAAACAAAAGCAAACTAATTTGCTTCTTTCAATCACCAGCACACGCTGTCTCTCTTTTCTTTTTCTCCAGTTTCCTCAACAGCCTATCTTAGAAGAGCCATGAGCCTATCTTGGAAGATTTATGAATATGTTAGAATAGCCTGAGCCAACAGTTTTCAAAGTGGTGAAGTGAAAATAAATTAAACTGGCCCTGCAGGCAAGTCGTGCGGAGAGTGATGAATTAGATACTCATTGCTCGGTCGCTCGATGCCTGTCCCTCTTTTCAAGTGAAAGCGCTGCAAACATTAAGGGGAAGACAAACAAACATACGAATCAATTAAGATGTTTTTGATGACATATTTGTTAAAATTATTGGAAGACTAAGGTATATTAGTAAATGCAATTTCCTTGGTTACCATATAATTATTTCCTGGAAAACACGGAGAGCAAATGATGGTCGAGCGCCACGGTAAACACACAGAGGCATTTTCATCATCTTCTCTTTTGCTCAGTCTCTCCCTCCCTTAATCTCCACATGCGTCTATACACAGACACAGATCACAGTCTGCTCTTTACGATTCATCTTTTGTAATCCTCTTACCGTAGTTATTTGGACTGAGAGATCAGGGTCAGCTTGTGCTTTATCTCATGTCACAGTGGTGGTCAGAGGTATTGACCCAGCTCCTGGACACGCGCATGCACGAGGCCGAGGCAACCGTTTCCTTGATGAAAGCATGCCTCCTTTTGCCCGTAGAAATGATAACACTGGATCATTTCCATCAAGATGGATTGCAGGACATATTTTTTCAATTCTCTCGAACATTTGGAAAAACCCAGTTTAATCCTCCCATGCTGACCTGGAGGTCAGCTTTCAATTGGAAGTGGTCAATCAAGAGTGAGTTTCTATTTGAACCAGCGTAACCATAAATCTTCACTTCCAGCCACTCGTGCTGCAGGGTGCCATTTCAGCATTTCAGTTTTTCCACTCAGTCTTTTTTCTCTCTCTGACAGACTCTGTTTCATCAATTGTTTGGGGGTTTCTTTACTTTATTCCCCTTTTCATTCAAAAGGGCACACTTGCAGTGTTCAACTTTTTCTTTTTTTTTAACACTTTGTGTTGCACTTTACTTCAATTGTTGTCACAAAAAATGATGATTATGTTTTTAAAAAAAAAGTCTATAACAAATAGTACTTTCAGGTATAATGGTGCCATTATTATCTCCGCCAGGTGTAAGCCTGGGGAGAGTTTACGTGTTTGTTTGATTGTGTGTGTGTGTGTGACTCTCAGTCCGTTTGCCCGTGACTGAGTGTGTGTTTGTCCTCGGCTAATCCCGCATTTTGCTGCAGCAAACTGCATAATATTTCTGGTGCCCATTTATGGCTGCATGCTCAAGGACTTCAAGTGTTTGCCGCGTCTCACGCTTTCTCGAAACACCTTTTATTAGCTGTTTCATAACGCCATTGACTGCCTGCTTACTCCTCACGCACCACTTTTATCTACGACCGACCGGCCGCTACTCTGCAACCAGAGAAACAGTGTGTCGGAAACAGTCTGCACGTTGTTATTGTTTGGGATAGAGCTAGCGTACGCACTTCTGAGCACCTCTCTATGGCTACTTTGCGGTCACTTTTATTTCAAATCTTTTTGGAAGAAATGTTTGGCTAACAGTTAACATCTAACAGAACTACCAGTGCACATGCCCAGTACCAGGCAGACAGCTGGGAGAGTCTACCTTTGTGTCTTGGCATGATTCTATGAAGTGTAATATATGAAGACTTTGAGCCCATTACTTGATGTTCAATGATTGCTTTTGAGTTTGAATAAAGTCACTTTGTTTCCATTCAATCTCCCAATACAGCAGTGGACGTTGCAGAATGTAGTTTTCTAGGTAGAAATCTATTCACCACTAATTAAATTATTTACAGTAGACTCACAAAATATAATATATCTGCATTATAATAGTTTCAGATGTCAGAGGTAGTTGAAATTATGATATGTACCATACCTTTGTATATTGTTAAATATTCAAATAGCATAACAGATAACACACATAAGCTTTTACTTTTGGCTTACTGTACAACAGTTTCTGCAAAGTCGAGGGTAAATATGCGACTCCCAATAGAAATAAATTAACATTTCTGTATTTAGGGATGCTTGATGTCATTTCTGTGATAAGTCTGGGCTTCTGATCAGAGACGTTTAAACTGACACTTTGAGGACAGTTGTATCTTTTATAGCAGAAATGGAAATGTCAGAGCTTGTCATACGTCTCTGCGCTCTCTCTCCGGGGTCCTTGTAAAACATGTGATTTCTGCAAGAGCCTGCAAAGAGTGTGTACATGTGCTCAGACGTGTATCTCTCTTTCTGTGTGTGCATGCATGCATTTGAAAGTGACACCAGTATATCTCACCAGCCGAGGCCCTACTCATACTGCTGTGCGGGGACACACGGTAGCACATGACAGAACAGCTTGAACTGTGCAACTGTAGAGCAGAAGCAGCCAACAGAAACCACAAGACATATTTTGAAACACGGCCAATATTTGTGTATTTTGTTGCTTCAAAACTAAATTACATTCTATACATAAATTGCAATAGTTTGAGGGCATACTTGCTCCAAAAAAAGAAAAGAATATATCAATTTGCAGTTGCCGAATTTTTATCCTGCACACAGCCAAAAGAGAAGAGAAATCATCACCAGCTTACTTATACTCTGAATCAACTTGTGTGCCTGTGTCCAGTCAGTCAGTGTACAGCCAACTACCAATAATTTAGCACCATGGACATATCCTGCCTGCCCTTCTCAACCCAGCAATTGTTCCAATGTGCACTTTCAGCAATTCCATATTTTCAAGAGGCTGAAGCGGCAAGCACTAAATACCAAATCCATTTTTAAATGTAATTCATGCATTTACAGTGATTCCTGAACCTTCATCCATGGTGCTTTTCTGTGTTAACAATGCGAAGAAGTGGGTTTATTCTAAGCTAACGTCACATAGAGGCATTGTGTGGAAAGCATTGTGTTATCCAATTCGTTATGTTCCACATAGATACAGCAGTATGTATCACATAAGGATTCGCAAGCACGTGTATGTGAATATGTTCAGAAAATAGGATTTTACACTTCTCTGTTTTGCATTTTCAAATATATGCATGCCTAAAGAGTAATGCACCATAAAAACTCCACATGCCACAGTGGAGAACTCAGGGATGAAAAAAAAACTAAAAGCATTCTTTGTTCTGCACTTTGGACATATTTGAGATGGAAATATTGATTAAATTGTCCTGTGCAATTATTCCCACACACAAATACTTACAGTAGGATTGTACAACAAAATCGTCGACAGTCCTGTTTGAAAACACAGGCTGCTGCCTTCTAGTGTGCTGGGACCATTTATGGTAATCTACAATAATCTACTCAGCACAGACACAGCAACATATTTTCCATTTGAATGCTAAGTACATCTCATTCACAACTTTAAAAAATGCTAACATATTCTGAGTGCTGAAAATAGCTCCAGTGGAACGTGTTATCCCTGTTAGGCCCAACACACACACTGTCAGAGACCTCAAGCGCTTTATGTAAAGAGATGAAAAGTGGATAATAGCTGCTTTAGCTGCACCTTTACCTTATAGTTGTACAAGAACAGCTCGCTTATGAAATGGGCCCACACAGCAAATCACAAGGCTGTGTGCCCCTTCTGTTTTAAGCATTTTGGGTTCGGCAGGGCAGACTAGGCAGACCTGGACTGAAGAGAAACAGACAATCATCCAGTTCAGAGGTCTTTGCTTTTGTAACACGGCTGCAACGATAACCTCCAATGGTAATTTAATGCCACCATTCAAGTAATGCACTTTATTGCACCAGTGGATTAAGTAATGATTATTTTGCGAAATTGCGGCCACACAATGGTCAATTAATCTTTAATGAAACTGAAACTCATGAGGCGGAGCGTGGCATTGCAATAAGCAGACAACTGCTTGCCAAGGCAGTTACGAGCCTCAGTTGTGGCCTACACTCCCCATCTATCAGCATGTAGAAAAAGAGCATTCTCGAAAGAGACACAATAAGAAGGAAAAGTCACAGATGCAGAGTCTCCGTTTTAAGCATTCATGGAATGTGTGAAGGCCTATATCCTCCAACGTACGTGAAGGAAATATATCAGCCTCTGATGTATGCAGTTAGATTAACTGCCATTTTGAGGTGCTATTTATTTAGAGCAAGTCAGGCATACTGGTTGCAGGGAATTATTTGCACTGACAGAGCATGAAGTTGGAGGTTATCAAATGGCTGCATGGGAATTCCAATATGCACCTATTCATTTATTCAGTAACTCCTTCATGATGGTAAGTGTAACTCTTTGCTCCCAAATCCAGTGTTTTCCTCAACAAATACTTGCATCGGAGCCATATACACTGGAGCTTTACTGCCCAATCATTCTCAATGTGCCCACATGCTCCTGCACCAACACGGCAAAGCCAGGAAAGTCACAAAGATAAATGTTTTTCTCTGATTAGTTTCTCATTTCATTTTTGGCCCTAGGGCTCCAATTCTCTTACTCATTCCCCACTGCACTAACAAATGTTGATTGATTTGCTTTTATGGCATGACATCATTTCTACACTGCAGTGGGAGGACAAGACAGATAAAATGTCCAATACGTGAATACGTGCTCGGTGGGAGAACGTAGAGCAGAGCAGGAGAGGTGAAGAAACAGGAATGAGGAGAGTGATTGATTGAGTGAATGGGAGCCAAAGGATGATGGGGGACGAGTCAAGGGGCATGTGCATGAGTGTGGCGGGAGTAAGAGTGAGTGTAATGAAGTAAGACAGAGGAGATGTGTACGGAGACAGAGTACGAGGTAGAGAGAGCGAGACATGGAAGCAGAAGGACCAGAAACATCGAGGGGAAAAGAAAGTGGAAAACAATAGATCGCAAGACTGATAGTGCTGTACTCAATGTCAGCATCCCAAACGATTCCCTTTGCAATGTGCCGGTACCAACACAATGAAACGAGAGGAAACGCGCGCGTGCGTGTGTGTGTGTATGTGCGGCGGGGGGTTTAGGGTATGGGGTATGGTCCGACAGCAGTGGGAAAGAGGGAGGGCTGAAGCACTCGGCGTTATTGTGCACCCGGCCGCTGGCATCAGCACTGTCAGTGAGCAGCGTTGATCCGTGAACTTGCCATCTGGATTCTCCCACAAATCACATTAAAGTTTCAAACCCAGGAATACATCAAGCAAAATGAATATTGGATCCAGGGGCCGCAGACAGGCTTGATGGAGGAAAAGCCCAATGCAACCCAACTCTTTTGTGGTCAGACATGATCCATCCATCCCTTTTTACGCCCTTCATCCCTCCCTCCTTCTGTTCTCTTCAGTCCTGATGGGCTGTGGTCCTGCTGAGGCTCTTTAGAGGAGTAGGGAACCGACTGATATCCATAAAAAGAGGTACACAAGTACAGGTTGTTTAGAAAAAAAAGTAGTTGAAAGTGGTTTTTTTTTAGTTCTTCTTAGAACTAACATCATGATTGTACACAAATATACATAACCATCTTGGAATTAAATCTCCAAATGGGACAAGAGGCTTAAAGTCCATTTGATATCTTCCTTCGTTCAAACTCAGCCTTCATTTTAATCTGAACTACACACCTTTAATGTCTGATAAATGTGTCTCACACAGTTCCGACAACACCAGCATATTTACCATCCCTGGTAAATATGGCCGCACTATTAGCATCATTAATTGGCCGATATAATTGACTATCTAAACACATCCAAACTGCAGGATGTGTTTGGATAATTAATGCAGCAATGCGTTTCAAAAGGTATCACCATGACGATGAATCTGGAAGTTGTCCTTGATGTCAGACGCACATCTTGGCATATATTAAGATCTTTATTTGCTTCCAAATCACACTCAGTTTTTATTCTAGCGTGTGTTGTGGGTGACAATAAGGAAAGTTAATTGCCACATGCATATGCACAATAAGAAATACCATTCAACTGTATGACAATACCCCCAAGATGATTCATGTGTACAATACACAATTGTAGGCTTATTCTCCCTTTCATTTCAGCGAGATCATGTTGATTTTGCATAAATGGATTCCTATTTTCACCCAAAGGTGAAAATAATACAATCCTTCATCATTCAATAACGTGTTATGTTCTAGGTTCCGGGTAGCCTATTTTCTGCTGAAGCATTTTTTTTGCTCAAGTAAAACCTTTAAAAAAAATATTGCCTACCCATAATGCCGTGTCCTACAAGAAGGGAGAAATCTATTTCGTTATTTTCCAATTCAGTGGCTCGTGTAGCTTGGGGTTTTCTTTCCCGGGCCTGGACTGAAGAAAAAGGCTTCACTGTTAGCTAATCAAGCTCCAGTTCTATGAGACACCCAGGGTGAGAAAGGGATTGTCTCGCAGTCTAACAAGTAGAAATATCACGTTCATGGTGAGAGTGAAGAGGTGCTTTCAGCTTCAGCAATAAATTGGCCTCAAGATTATAAATGATACTTCAATTCATGTATAATAAGCAAAACGCTGCAAAGTTGGATTTGTAAACTACAATAAAATACAAATGGAAACACTTCTTGAACAGAGGAATGCATGGGATAGAAAAGGCCAACGAAGTGAAATTGTGTGATAAAAAACAACAACACATACAGGCATCAATCATTGTTGAAAATTGTCACGTCCCGAGTGATCAGCCCCAGAACAGGCAGCTCAAGTTGAAAATAGTCGATCTTTGAAGCACATCTTTCCAAAAAATAAATGAGCGCTTGTGACACAAAGGAATCCTTGAAGGGCAGTCATCCATGCAGCTTTTCCCACTCTTTTTTTCACTTTTTTCCCATAGATATCTGTATATTGAACAGTATGGGTTTCATGCATTTACAGTGTTATACAATAACTCTCATTTTTCCATTTCAGTTCTTACTCTGAACACAAGTATGCATTTGATTACAAAATGCTAAACGAATGATTCATGTCCCTTTTTAAATGAATGTTGTAACATTTTGTATTGAGCTCTTCTTATTATTGTGTTTGGGCCACTGGTGTGTCAAGGAAAAGCATGAAAGCTGCACATTCCAGGTTTTGCCCAAATGCTTCACCGATTTACAACACAATGGGGTCCCTTAAGGGAAATGTACGTACCCATCTGAGAAACCTTGGTGTAATATTTGATCAGTCGATGCTTTTAGAAAAACATGTAATATCCCTCACCCGCTCATGTTTCTTCCACCTAAGAAATATAGCAAAACTCAGGTCCATTATATCCCATGCGGAACTAGAAATGTCTGTACATGCCTTTATTTCATCCAGACTAGACTACTGTAACTCATTGTTCACCTGCCTCAATAAATCATCCGTCAATAAATTACAACTGGTCCAAAATGCCGCTGCCAGGCTGCTTACCAGGTCTAGGAGGTCTTGCCAAATCACCCCCATCCTTGCCGCACTGCACTGGCTTCCAGTGCATCTCAGGATTAATTTTAAAGTTTTAGTAGTCACCCACAGAGCCATCCACGGTCAAGCCCCTGCTTATATCTGTGATCTCATTCAACCACACTCCTCTAGTCGGTCTCTGAGGTCATCCACCCAGGAACTTCTGCAGATACCCAGGACCAGACTTAAAACCAAAGGTGACCGAGCTTTTGGGGCGGTAGCCCCAAGGCTCTGGAATGCTCTCCCCCTGGCCCTGAAATCATTGCCTTCCGAGAGCATGTTTAAAAGTAATTTAAAGACTCTTTTGTTCAGGCAGGCGTTTGGATATTTATAGACACTTTCAGCGTCTGGTCCTTTTAATTGTTGCTCCCTGTGCGTGTTCTATGTTCTGATTTTAAATCGTAAATGATCTGTTTGATGTTATTTTATTTTATTTTATTATTTTATTTTATTATTTTATTATTTTTATCTTACCTATTTTAAGGATGTGAAGCACTTTGTACATTCGTGTTGTGAAGGGTGCTATACAAATAAAGATTTACTTAATTACTTACTTACAAAGAAAATTGAACAAGGACTGTCATATATATATATATATATTTTTTTCTTGAATTGTACTTTGTCATTTTCAGTTTTTTTCCATATTCTGTTTAATTTATACACTCATTTTCTCGTTTCAGGTCTTCAGGTCATTTTCCCAGATTACCTGCAGGAGAAATTTGTCCAGTCAGCCCTAAGCTACATCATGTGCAATGGAGAGGGGGAGTACGTGTGCAGTCACAACCTGTGCATCTGTCAGTGTGCCGACGATTACCCCCAATGCAACTGTCCCATCACCGACATCCAGATCATGGAGAACACCCTGTTGGGGATGTCTGAGTCTTGGGTTTCCTCTTATAAAGACTTTGAGAACTCTGGTAAGTTGGGAAATCATGTTATAAATGCATTTATGTTAATGCTGTATAGTATGTATTGTACTATTTTGAAAGGGAATACTTCCTGAAATATTTAGCCATCGTAAATCTGAAGAGCGTTTTCATGGACAATACAGAATTAAGGAAATTAACGTAATCTCATAATCTCTCAATTATCTTGTTGCTCGAAGATCTTTAAAAAATATATTTAATACTTTGGCAGAATTAGTCCTTCCTTATTCACTGCCAAATATACATGAAAAATTAAAAAACTATGTTTTTTTGAATGTTCACTGCAGAAAGTAATGTGACACCTTCATCATGCTATAGAAAGGTTGTAGCTAACGGATAGTCGGACAATATGACTTTCTTTTTCTGATACCAAAGACCGGTGTTTGCTCCCTGTCTCCAACAAATGGGATATCTTTTATTTCCTATTACCATCACAGTGGGCTTTTTGTAACTGTAACCAATCATTTGACATACAATACATGAAAAAACAACAATATGGGACTTAGAAATGACACTATTTTTACTGCAATACACATGTGAACGTGATGGAAAAGGCACATAATAACTGTATCTGGCCGCAGAACAGCAGCTGCGGTGATGCAGTCAGCTGTGTGTTTAGTTCTGTTGGCTGTTAGCTGACAGCCAAACACATTGTCCAACACAATAAAAGTGAGAAAGCTGACATATAGTCTATGGTCCCCCCCGCCCCCCCACACTGTGTCTCTGGCCCCAGTGTAGCAGCTGGGGTTTGGGTATGCACTTAGCTGTGGGATCACTCGTGGCCCTTACCGGCCGGGGGCAAAATAAGAGAAGCGAATGAGAAGTCAGCAGGGTGTCAATATCAGTATAAAACAGGCAATACAAGTGTGAGTCACCGTCACCACAAGAGGTCTTTAAACATGCAGGCATAGTTGCCCTCCCAAAATATTTGCTGCTGCATAATGCAAGGTTAGCAGTGGGCAACACAGAGATGCACAGTCACTCATTCATGGACGGACGCACACACACACACACACGCAAGCTCGCACACATGAAAGGGACGCATGATACGCAGATATAATAATCACAATTTAGTTACTTTATTATTTGTTATACATAAGGAATGAATGGCAACAACATTACAACTGTTGAAGGTCATGGCAATTAATATTCTCTCGTATACAAATGTCTCAGTTTTTATTGATTGCAAATGCAGACCTAAAAGATGGACACTAAAATATTAGACACACACAGCTAGTTCCAAGCTGTTACATTGCAAGTCACCATGTTTATCTATTATTGATATAATATAAAAGTGTCCCAATATAACCTGCTTGCTGCAGATAAATATATTTATGTACCATAGAAGAAAGTTATTGTGAGTCACTGAGTGAGTGCAGCAAGTCTGTGACAAGGAAAGTACACAAGAAAAGGGCACAGATATCCAAGATATAGGGAGATGTACTGTCCCAGAAAACAAAATGCCTTCCACACACTCAACAATGGAAGACAATAAGGAATCAATAACATTTGCAGGGTGTGTAACATTTGTCAAAAATGGTCACTTCTTTGTCCCAAAAAGGGATTAAACAGACATATTGTATAATGTACTGCAGATAATCATAACGGGGAACAATAAGTGTCTCATAACAGTACAAATAATATGATGATACATACAAAATGTACCTATTCCCAAAGTAAAAAGCTGAGCAAATGAGAAACATTCTCGATGCGTATTGCAATTATATCCAGCACATGCTCTACAAAGACGTGTTTCTACTTGGGAGAATCTTTTTTGTCTCAACAGTTGCCTGAAAGGAAAATAGGGGATTTGATTAATGACAAATTGTATCATTATCTAAGGCTCCGACAGATAATATGTTTTATACTATCAATATTGCTTCACTTGAGCATCTATCCTAAAAGTGATCCCGTCAGCTAGACATGTACACATTTACTTATCAAAGTTTGGAATAGCTAATACAAGAATATGCGCTAGTTTAATACATACACCTAACTGAGGTTATACAAATGTTGCATGCAATTTCTGAATGCAGAATTTTTAGTTTTTACATCAAATACATTTGTGATTCGATATCCTGGACCCAACACATTGAGATGTAATGGCACCAGAGGTGAAGTGGGGTTACATTCTGAGAGCTGTAATCTCTAGATAAGGTGCTGTGTGACTTGAGATGAGAGTCATTCGAGGGACTAGGGCTCTTTGGAAGCTGTATCAAGGAAGAGATCCTTGATGGCTTTGAAGCCTGTGAAGAAGGACTTGGCAACGGCTAAACTGGCATGAACGGATGACGAGATAATCATTTGGTTGAGGAATGCAGACAATTTTAAATATTGGATGCTGGAGACACCCAGCTTTTCTCGGAAAAAGGCGAGGTATGTGCCTGACATCTGAGTGGGGGCATATGGCAATTTTTAAAAAAGAGTGCAGAGGAAATCTTGTGTCTTTGAAGAAAAGGGGGGAATGAAGCTCTGACATGCCTGGGAGGAGAGTGGAGGAAGCGCTGAGATTTCTCGGCTGTGCCTCAAAAAGAGCTCTCAACTCTAATGCTGCTAAACTGTCTTTAAGGTATAGCAGGTGACTGGCTTACTGCCCAGGTCTTGAATATGGGGATCTTTTCTTTTTAGATTTGAGTGTGGAGAAGCGTGTTACTTTATTTCTCTCGAAAAATATAGTTTAGCACCGCAGATTTCTGCTATATCAAGAGCATTAGATTGTATTACTGTCAACATTGCTAAGGAGACATTGTATGCATTCAATTGTTAACTCTATTATTTATATTGATGTGCTAACATTTATCTTCAGGGATAATAATATGCTACTCTGAGTCATTTTACTCAATATTTTGTTAATTAGCACACCAAATAAATGATTCACTGCCCTTATGTTTTTGCTGCTGGAGTCTGAGTAACATCAGCATGCCCCTTGTTGCTATAAAATAATACGTTGGAGTTAGTATTAAACAAGGTCACGGGTGTGTGCGGAGGAGAAAAGCAATACATATCAGAAGCAGCAGCAGGAACATAAGGGCAATAATCAAGACTGTTGGACACAAATTTGTTTGGGCAGTGCCTTTCCTCGAAAGTGTGTGTGAACAGAGTAAAAGGGTGTTTACTGAACTTGGTTTCAATGATCTGTAAATGCTCCAAACAGAAGCAATCCAAAAGTAAAACAAATAAATCCAACCACATATGAAACGGAAGATGTTTTTTGCACGTCAATTTCTCAAAACGTTGTGACAGGGTGCCAGATTGGAAGTACTCCTCTAGGTGACAAAATATCGTACACAACACCGAAATAAACTCAAAAAATAATAATAATTCATTCTGAACAATGTTTTGTGTCCTAAAAGGGACTTGAGAAATACAGCAGATTCAAGAGTTTTGTAAATCCCCGGTATGAATCCTCCGTACTGTCGGCTGCTTACTGTTGCTATTTGTAATTCTACCCAGGATGCTAGCTGGATTTGGTTGAACAAATAAGGTTTTGTAAAACAAACCCACATGCCAACATTGTTAGCATTCTTATCATTTATTTGAAAACCCACCGGTTGTTTCTCTGATAGGATTCTTTGAATACATATTTTTGGATTTCACTATTACAACCAAGTGGAACAAATGGCTGAAATGTAATCTCATGTTAGTCAGTGTAGTTTCCTGCTGCTTACCTGTGTACCTTATTTGAGAATAGAATGCAGGACAATACAACAATTATACAATATCTAACTCAGCACTTTGGAAGCAATCAAGACAGAATGTTTCTTCCACTAATTCCTATTTTTTTCTTCATATTGTCTCTCCACTCATCTCTGTTTTGCAATCTGCTCTCCCCCCCCTCCCTCTCTGTCATCCAGATGAGTTCAAGTCCTTCCTGAAGAGGCTGCCCTCCACTCACTTCCTGCCCATGAGCAGTGTGCATCTCCTGTGGGGCAGCGACTGGGACCTTCAGGCCCGCTACAGGCTCCTGCAGAGTTCCCTGGAGATCCAGCGGCTCAAGATCCAGCGCACCGCTAGCAAGCTCTTTGGCCTCAGCATCCGTTGTCACCACAACGCCAACCACCAGATGCCTAGGGAGAGGTGGGTAGATATACGACCTCCACATCGTAGTGGAAATGAGGTGTGGATTTAATCAGCAACATGCAGCAATGGTGCTGTTTGGCGCTGATATTGTTGGATATTTGCTTTTCCAATTTCAGGAAAAGCAAAGAGATGTGGAAATGTATGACGTCATGAGATATGTAATGATATATTTCAGGGAAATGTCTCCTTTGAGATGACGTTGAGGTTTTATTTGGATTGTTTCTTCTTGAAGCTTGCGCAGTAAGGATGTCATCCATTATACATTTCAACTTATGGCTCTGTTGTTTCTGTCCATCAAGCCAACTTAGTGCTGAGGTTTGCACATGCCCAAAGTACTTTTGCTCACTCTTGTATTTCACATTGCAGTCTGAAAAGAAAATGTTGCTCTGGGAGTTTTTTCGATAGGTCATTGCACACATCTGTCACCAACTACTGCAGTTGAAGCTTAAGAGCCTTGCTGCAGATGTGCCATGGTGTCAGCATTCCCTGAGATGCTAGGAACGTCCCCCTCCGCCTGGCAAATATAAGAAAAACACTATGGAAAATATGCTAAGTTCCCAGGTGCCACATGAAACAGCCTGCAAACTGTTCCATGTAGGGAATGTCGCCAAACAAATTGTAACAGAATCCATGAAATATTTATTTAAGTGGTCTGAAAATGAGCTGTTGTCAACTGTCACTGACAGAAAAGGAACACACGGCCTGTGTGCGTGTGTGTGTGTGTGAGAGTTGGCAAAGGTTTGTTGTGAAGTGTTATCAAAGAGACACAGGAGATGCGCCTCCTCTTCCATGGAGTATGCATCAAGGGTGCCTGATGGCACTGGAAACAAGAGCAGCGTGTTTATTTGCTTCCTTGTATGAGACAGGTGTGCATCAGATGGAGGAGTTGTTTGTTTTTGTCACGTCTGTTTGTGTGTGCGTGTGTGCTTTGCATATATGCAAGTGCATTTGTGTGGTATAGCTCATCCAGGGGTTCTGAACACTGTTATGTTTTCATTTTAGTATTAACTGTTGGACAAAAAAATATAAATTTTTCTTTTAACCCATCAATTCCATATATTGTCTAATGTTAACATTTAATGAAAACTATCAACTGTTTTAACAGTATTTAACTAAGTTAAACAGGCATATTTGTGGGGGTTGTCCCATGCCTGTGTCTAGTCAGTGTCGTGCCGATAAGGTATCCTACGTTTCCCCAATTGAAGGAATGTGCCCCCATCACCAACAGGGACTCTAACCTTCTCCATGCCCATAAACCATCAGCCCAAGTGTTTGCAAGGTGTGTGCCAACCACCTCAGGGAGGCCTTCCAGCACATCCTCCACCTGTCACTAAAGCTACAGAGAGTGCTGATGATGATGTGAAAGACATCCTGCCTGGCCCCGGTGGCCAAGAATGAGCACACCAGGACTCGAGATGACAGCAGGCCAGATCCTTTCCGAGGGACCGTTTAGATTCCCTCCAGATCCTACATAAGGCCCACGATGGGGAGGATGATAGTGTCAACCACCTGCTACTCTGTGCATACTTGGACAGGCACTGTAAGAATTATGTTCAATGACATCTCCTGTGGTTTTAACGCCAGCCAGGGTCCTCTGTTGGAGAATTTAACCGAGCTATGCATGTGGATTACTTGGAACACAGATCACCCCACCCATTAGAGATGTCAGTTTGCTTAATAACAAATAAGAGATGTCAGTTTGCTTAATAACAAATAATTAAAGCAAAATTACATGAATTACAAAGTTGAATGTCTTTTGCATGTCATGTAATTTCACTCAATGAGCTTTAGAGAGCATTTCAAATCACTATCTAATTAGAGGTGCTGACATTTTAATGTGTTGTGTCAAAAATCATTATTTTATTTTCTATTGGCTTTGCTGAAGTTTATTGCCATATTTTGATCAGGTCACAAGTACAATTCATCGGCCACTGACATTTTTTGATCAGTGTTTTAATAAAAGACCCATTAGATGACCTTCAGAATTTTTACATTTTAACATTTTTAATATTTGTATATTTGTGAATATTTTTCTCATGTGTCCTCTTTTTGTCTGCTCTTTGATTCGTTTTGAAAGCCACAGATCAGAACACACACAAACACACACGCTCCGCTGGGCCGCTAAATTACAAGTTTGGCTTTATTGAAGGCATGACTTGCACTACTGTGCCTCTGATTGGCTAGTCGTTGTTGCCTCTGTTGATTGGTTTGGTTAGGTTAAGGCATGAGGAGTGAGATTGGTTAGAGTAAGTATCAATTAAGTGTCAGTTAAGCCAATCGGAGGCAGGGTAGGGCGGATCAGAGGAGTAAAGCCTATCAAAGTACTCAAAGTAACCAGGATAAGAGAGACGGTGGGGAATTATTATTGGTTCATGAAATCATCCCCCAGATGTATTTACACTAATAAGAAAACTGGACTGCATACTGATATGCAAAACAAAGAGAGGACATAAGAACGTGAACTTCCTTAGAAGGCTGCGGCTGAAGTATGGCGCTTCAGGTGGCTCGCAGCCATTTGTAATGGGCTGAAAAGGCAAGACACAATTATTTGTGATGCTTTGTTGTCTTGGCATCCTAGCTACCAAAGAGTGTTCATTGATGGAGATGAGCTTCATTTTAAGTTAATGTTGTTTTGTATAATGGAAGGTGACCTCCGTACTATAGCTGCTCCATAAAGCATGATTATCATAAATGTTAATGTGAGTAAATGTATTGTATATTCATAGATAAGTTAAAAAAAGAGGTATTCATTCTCCAATAATGTAATGACTGACACTACAACACAGTGGAATGATGCATTCATAATGAACCAGCTCCTAGTTTCATTTTATTTCATAATTTTTACATGCTGTCTCTAAGCATTCATATTATTCCACTCCTAGTACGCTTTTAGTTTGATTAAATTATGGATGCAAAGTAAGGGCAAGTTACTTACTATAAATTGCAATTATTATAATGTAAAATTCATACAAACTTAAACCTTTCCAAAAAAGATTTAAAGTTGTAAATCATACTGCCCCTTCAACATTGCATATTGCAAAAGGTCAGTCAATAAACACATTTATATCAGCTAATGAAAGACAGGCATCAGATGCGTTGTTGCCTGGCCATAATTACAATTGCATATCACCAACTTCTAATTGTTCCAGGTTTACCTCACCGCAAGGCATCCATTGATTAAATGCATCGTAAATTTCTGTTGTGAACACCCAGACAAACTTATAGCTGGAATGTATTGGATTTGCTATTGCATTTCCTGTAATGAATATAGCAGCTTGCTTGAAGTAGAATAAACATAGCCGTTTGTCTTTGGTATAAATGATTAATAGTGACAGATATGAAGTAGTTTCTCTCCCAGCCAAATCATTTGCATCCAGGCTTTGCATTGGCTTTAATTATTCATGTCAAGTCAGGCATATTTACAAATATGAATGTGCTCTCCATGTGATGAATTACTTTTCCCTAATGTCTATTGATCTTGACATGACACTGCTTCTTAAGTTTTGCTTGAACATATTCAAATTAAATTTTGCATTCAGTTTGATACAACCTATATCCTGTCACTAGAAATCATAAAAGATCTCTCTCCTCTGGAGTTCCCTAACCCCCTTGTTCCCTTCCCCTCAATCCATAGCAACAGGAAGTGTGTTATGATACACTGCCAGTTTAGAATAATGCTCTGCAGGTACTCCAGAAAGAAGAGATGATATGAGACATTAAATTTAGCCTTCATCGCTCATTACTCCTTTGAAAAGGCCGAGCTCTGACAAGATACAGTGTACAGCTGCAGATGTGGTGGTTGAAGCTGTAGCTGAGGATATTTTAATTTTAATTGCTGACAGCGGCTGCTTTTGAGGTTTTCTTACTATGGTGCTTTGTTATATGTCTACACTTTGCCAAGAAAGCATAGCTAAGCCACATGGGATTGGAGCCCATTGTGCTAAATATCAGATATAACATATGTTACAAGCCACAAGAGTTCAGGAATCCAGGAGCTTCAAAGCTCAGACAGCACGGCAATTTTGATTCACTGCACACAGACAACTCCTGTATTCGTGTTACATCCATTAAACTGTGTCCACGTCATGATCATAACAGCCACAGCTCAGTCACGGCTCCAGCCACAATTACACTACATTATACATGATAATATATCATAATAGAACTCAACCTGTACCATTATCCATCGTTATTTGCCAATAACTTAATCAACAATAAATATATTGTTTTGATTTATTATACCTAAATCCAATAACCTACAAAAACACTAATTGAATTAGCTTTCAAACCGTTGCAACTCAAAGGTCTTCCTCGACAATGTGGGTACAATTTTTTTTTTTATCCTCCAAAGATGTGTTACTCAGTAATACGGTTGTGCTGCTATCATATTTAAATACTACGGTTATTGTGACCAATTAATCACTGAAAATGGCACTGTCCTGAAACACAACTATTAGGAATTAGAAAAAAATATTCCCACCTAGATTGTATGATTAGTTTATTTGTAGTGTATGGACCATTCATGTCTTTATACACATTATTATTTCATTTGGGTGTAAATAGTGAATGAATTATTGTTGCCAGCAATGGGCACAGGTGAAGCTCAAGTGTGAGGAAGAACAGAATGTGCGCAATTTTGAAGCAGTGAGTTTCCTTTGTAAAAGCCCAAATGCATGCACCAACACATTTTTGCACTTTTGATATCGTCAGGTGCTCTGCCCGCAATGCTGCAGATAGGTGCGCCCAATACACACTGCATTATTGAACATTTAGGCAGTAAGAACAAGTTGCATAAACACATAATCTTGCTCTAATTTAGTATTTAGGAAGTCATGGCCAAAGTAGCTTCAGCTTAGAGTTAAACAGACAAATCAAATAGCAAAGGTAGCTGGCCCTGCTGTGACTGCTCTCTAGCCCTTAGAGCTAATCAAAATATAACTGCGAACAAAGGCAGAAACGCTGTGTGTTTAGCCTGCCCTCTGAAAATAGCAATAATCGTAGTGTTGTTGATGGTAATATAAATTGTTGATTTCGCGTCAGAATGTGTCCATTCCATATTGTAAAACCAGTACCCTGGCACATCTCTGCTTGCAGGCTCTTTAGTATTCATACTGCGATGGACAGGAAAAACAAGCTGGAGGCAACTAACATGATACATTCATCTCTCTCAAAAACACTCCAAGCCAAACTGCAATACTACAGAGAGGCAGTGGAAAATGATATGAAAATCACAGAGGAAGTTTCTGCACCTGGAGATTAAGATGTCTTGTATAGGCAAAAACAGACATCAGCCCACTAGTGCACATAACACGCTAAAAAAAGACAGGGCACCTATTAAGTTTGCAATAGAACATGATCAGATGAGTTGCAGTGTTTGAAAGACCACGTTAATTTCTTTTTTCTTGCTTCTAATTTTCCTTCTAAAATACACAGGTCTTGAAATTATAAGCCAAAGAGTTAAAGGAAACTGATGATAGCTCATATCTGTAGGGGTCCCAAATTCTCACGATTGACGTGAAACTGAAGCTTTCCGACTCAGTTGTTATGTCATGTTGAAAACAACAACGACTGTATCCTGATTACACTTAATCTCAAAGAGCAATATGAATTTATATCAATATCTTTTTTCTTTTCTAAGAACTTTGATATTGAAACAATAAAATAAGTTCCTGAATTATATATACAGGACTGTCTCAGAAAATTAGAATATTGTGATAAAGTTCTTTATTTTCTGTAATGCAATTAAAAAAACAAAAATGTCATGCATTCTGGATTCATTACAAATCAACTGAAATATTGCAAGCCTTTTATTCTTTTAATATTGCTGATTATGGCTTACAGCTTAAGAAAACTCTAAATCCTATCTCATAATTTTAATATTTCCTCAGACCAAGTAAAAAAAAAGATTTATAACAGCTGAGTGTTTGTCAAGGCTCAGGAAACCCTTGCAGGTGTTTTGAGTTAATTAGACAATTCAAGTGATTTGTTTAATACCCTACTAGTATACTTTTTCATGATATTCTAATATTTAGAGATAGGATATTTGAGTTTTCTTAAGCTGTAAGCCATAATCAGCAATAAATCAGAATAAAAGGCTTGCAATATTTCAGTTGATTTGTAATGAATCCAGAATGCATGACATTTTTGTTTTTTTAATTGCATTACAGAAAATAAAGAACTTCATCACAATATTCTAATTTTCTGAGACAGTCCTGTATATATATAAGTTTAATAAAAGTTAAAACTGTATAGTTGAGTGTTTTACAATCCTTCATTAATTAGATAACTTTGTATCTGGTCTAAGATTATAAAATACATTATTTGAATGGAATCACTCAGCCAACCAGCTAATGAGCAGATGGGGTCCCTTCAGATGAGGTTGTCCCCTTTCCCTTCTCTTATTATTGCTTTTATTGAGCTACTTGTGATCTCTGGTCATGTAATGTATTTTCCAAAAATAAACAAAATGTTTAATTATATGCTGACGAGTTATTGTTTTACAGTACAAACTTTCAGAAAACATTTGATCCTATTGATTATGGTCAATTTCTTTTTATCTTTAAAGAGTTTGCCCAACACTAGACATCTTGCTACCTTTCTTGAACAATTTTAAACCATTTCAAATATTCAGGTGTTAGATGGGGCAGTGGATGAAAATAAGATAAAGGAAGATACTTGTGAATTAATTTTAAATTATAGTTTTCGGAAAAGCTCAAAGAAAATATTGAAATATAATTTTTAATACAAGCAATTATAATCAAAAGTCTAACCATTTACAGAATTTAATTTAAATTAATTTGAGCCTTTTAGTGACTAGTGAATATCTCAATGTTTTTGTGTGGGGGAAAAAGGGCAGATTCCTACATTTTTTGTTGATTCTTACATTTCGTAAAATGCAGGTCTGGGAATATAGAATAATTAATAGCATACCTATCACATTTTCAATTTGAAGTCAAAGTTAGTGGAATCAAGCGTTGTGCTTCCATTGTCCTCTATAGGTGATTTGTTCCTGGCTCGTTTTGGGTATAGCTTGGGGGCTTTATGGCCTGCTGAGAATGCATTGTCATCCATCAGAGTTAAGCCTTAACTTCATTAACATGTCAAGCTAACCTTCATGAGCCTGTCAGGATTCAGAATGCACCACCTATACTCAGAAAAGAAGTTCCAGTACTGTCAAGATGACAGGGAAAGATGCCTGAGGGGAAAAGAAGAGCCACGATGAGAATAGCAAGTAATGCCTTCCACCTGAGGGGAATAATGCAACTCCTCCCCCTTAAAGGGAATACATTATCCTAATCCCAAACTATCCTGACTAGATGATTTTCAATTGTACATTGCTGCCAACACTTTAACGAGGCATTTGATTGGCTGTTTCATTCTTGTATGTGTATCGTTGAGACATTGGTGTCCATTCATTTCACTAAGCTAAGTCAACTGACTACAAGGTACAAGCTTACTTGAGATACACTAATGCACCCCAGTTAACTTAATAATGGGTTTTGTTCCTAAATATGTCAATACTCATTGAATGTGTTGTAACTCTGTAAAGCTTCTTTCTGTACACATGACATCGGATGGACAGAAAAATGGATGTCTGTTGCTCTCCTAAAGGTGTCTTCCCTTTTTCCCTGTGAAATGGTTTTTTCGATTTCTTGGGAGTTTCTCCTGATCCGATGGGAGGTCCTGGGACAGGAATGTCGTATGTGTACAGCTTGTAAAGCCCTCTCAGGCAAATTTGTAATTTGTGATATTGGGCTATACAAAATAAACTGAATTGAAAGTACATTACTACCCAATTAAAAGATAATGAAACACAATTAAAACCAAACGTGATGTCCACAATAATATATATCAAATAAAGTTTCACATCGTTTGAAGTAGTTTGTTAGAATGTATAGAGATGAATGAAAGGTTTTCGGTAAAATTTTTGTAAATGGGATAACAAATAGTGCTGATATGACAAGCCTCTTTGAATCTGACCACTGTTCTTCTTTCTTGATTTTCTTTCTCCTTTCTCTGAAGATCTGTGATGCAGTGGCTCAACAGGGTCCAGTCCTTCCTCTACTGCAATGAGAATGGGTTCTGGGGGACCTTCCTGGAAAGCCAAAGGACATGCGTGTGCCACACAGGTGTCACCCTGTGCCAGCGACCCATCCCGTGTGTCATAGGGGGCAACAACAGCTGTGCCATGTGCAGCCTCGCAAACATCTCCCAATGTGGCTCCTGCAACAAGGGCTATAAGTTGTACCGTGGTCGCTGTGAGCCCCAGAATGTGGACTCAGAACGTAGTGAACAGTTCATCAGCTTTGAAACTGATCTGGACTTTCAAGACCTGGAACTCAAATACCTGTTACAGAAAATGGATTCCCGACTGTACATTCACACTACGTTCATCAGTAATGAGATACGACTTGAGACCTTCTTTGACCCTCGATGGCGTAAGCGCATGTCCCTGACTCTCAAGAGTAACAAAAACCGAATGGACTACCTCCACATGATAATCGGCCTATCGATGAAGATCTGCCAGATGCGAAATAGCAGCATTGACCCCATGTTCTTTGTTTATGTCAACCCATTCAGTGGTAGTCACTCAGAAGGCTGGAGCATGCCCTTTGGAGAACATGGTTACCCACGCTGGGAAAAAGTACGACTGCAGAACACCCAGTGCTTCAACTGGACTCTCCTGCTCGGGAACCGGTGGAAGACCTTCTTTGAGACGGTGCACATCTACATGCGTAGCCGTGCTAAGATCCCAACTGGCCTACGCAATGACACGAGTCAGGGTCCGGTGGATCTCGGAGACCCAAGCAAGCGCCAGATCTACATCAAAATATCTGATATTCAAGTGTTTGGCTACAGCCTGCGCTTTAATGCCGACCTGCTCCGTAGTGCTGTGCAGCAGGTTAACCAGTCGTACACACAAGGAACTCAGTTCTACTCATCCTCATCTGTCATGCTCCTGTTACTGGACATTCGGGATCGAATTAACCGCCTTGCTCCTCCGTCTGCACCTGGTAAACCCCAGCTGGACCTCTTCTCCTGTATGCTAAAGCATAGGCTCAAGCTCAACAACAGTGAGATGATTCGAGTAAATCATGCCTTGGACATGTACAGCACAGAGATTCTAAAACAATCAGATCACCTGACTGCGAAACTCTGTTGAACATAATAACATAAACACAAGGACAGCAAACAAACACCCAACAAATGAACTATGAGGGGAAATGAATCTTAATTTGTCTTTCTCTTTTTAATTTTTGGACCTTTTCTGCCTTTTGATGTAATATTAACTTTGTAAGCATAATTCTTAAAGAGATAAAGGAAAAAGGCATTGATGAAAAGCATTTCAGATAAGATAACGAAAATCTAAGGAACCACTATAAAGACTGTATCATATTTGTCCCAGCATGTCTGTCATTCCCTAAAATAACTTAAAAGAGTGAGAAAAAAAAGAGATATAAAATCTATGTACTGGTGAAAAAGAGGCCTTGATTTTATTCTGAGGGATCAAAGGTTTTATCTGAAACTGCCATTGTTTACTGAGAAAAACATTTTTAAAGGAATAATGATATAACACAAGGGCAGACCAGATATCCTTTTATTTCAGCTAATGTGCAAAATATTTCAGACATAATGGACAGTTTAATATTTAAAAAAAATGTTTATACATTGTAAGGATTAAATAGCCCTAGTGAGTAAGTAGTCAACACATTACTTATAGACTATTTCCTACATTTCAAACCCACAGCAAATCTGCATTGCTCTTTGTGAGTTATGAGGCACTCTGTCATAGTTCTGACACATAAGGCACACAGCAGGGCAGTAATGGAGAGTCATGTCAAATAACAAAAGCCAGCTGTTTATATATATACATATATATGTGGGTGAATGTATATGTGTGTGCGCGTGTACATTTTTTTGGCTTGATGCTTCTTGCTGTTCGTTAATTGAATGCGTCATTTGAGATTTGACTCCAGACTAAGCAACATTTTGCATTTGGAGCGCTTCTTCCCGTGTTTGAGATTCAAGCTGTGTTTTTCACAAGGCAGTACCTCCTGGTGCGTGAGTGCAATATTGTGGTCTGAAGATTTAACAATCAATGCTATTTTGTACAGCTTTGCAAAATGTACATGTTGTGACTGCTGATTTGTGGAGCTTTTCAGCACCAAGAGCAAAATGTAAACATTCATCATTCAGGCACATTTGCAAGACAACTTAAAGCCATACAGTTCCCTGAGGTAGACATACAGTAAGACACAAAGTTCATCCCCGTTTCAAAAAAAGTGCATACGTGAAAAAATTAAAAAAATGTTACATTTTTATGGTTTTATTTTCTCGGTTTTTAGATAAGAGCACAGCAAAAAGTGAGATGACAAGGGAAGGCATATTATGTTGGACAAGAATCGTGTTGTAAAGCCACTGCATTTCTCTGTTGTGCCACAGGAAAAGAAAAAAAAGAAATGGTTATATTAAAGCTTAAAATACCTTTTTGGCAGTGTTTAATCTGTAAGCTTTTTATGACCACATGTAAAGATTTTTCTCTCCAGATATGAAATTTAACCTTGTTTTGCATGTTGCTGGAAACATCAACAGAGCTGCAACTGTATTTAACACTAAACCATCAAACTGAAATATGAAACACTACCTATGTATTGTTGGTCACACTTTATTTGGGTAATCCAATGCTGAAACATTGCTAATGCTGATTAGTTTTTGTAGGTCCTGTCCATTACCGGCATGTTTGTTAACAACAACAAAGGCAAGGTCACTCCTGCCATACAACTCTGCTGTTCTAGCCATTGGTGGGGTTGAATTAAAAAAAAGAGGAGATTTCATATTTGCTGCGATGGCTCCCAAAATCTGGAAAATCCTTCCTCCCAGTGTAAAAGCTGCCGGACTAGTTGTAAGCATTTAGACTAACATCTAACACATTTTCTATTTTTCAGATCGTTTTATTGTTTTGATATGTCTGTTGGTCTCTTGTTGTAGCTGTACTTTGGTTCCTTTGCTACTTTTTGTTTAATTTCATCTTCTTCTAAAGAATTGATGTTATTTTACATTGTGATGTCACTCGTCTTGTGTAGTCAGTTGAAATCAGAGGCATGTAATATAGGAACAAACATGTTGAGTTGCATCACAAACATGAACCAGATTGTAATTTCTCAACTAATCCAATACGTCTTGAAAACAGTGGTCATATTTGGGGCATGAATTAATTAAGCAGGAAATTGCAGCAGCCCTGAAATGAAACCTGTTTCTGATTCTGATGGATGTATCTTTGTCAGCTGCAGATCTGACCACATCTACAATCACATATTTGATTTGCATTCTGGCCATGAAGTAACTGAGAAAATCATCCTGGCTTTGTGTGGCGATGATTATTCTTATAATTTTTTTTTACTGTGATCATTTCTTTTGTGACGCACTTTTGGCTGGTTAAGGATGACTGAGGCTCAGGTTGTCAGGCTCAGCTCTGTGTTCTCAAATTAGTCTCACAATACTTTTAGGCCTACTATCTATTTCCTTTATCAGGTCAATACCTGAACATCCGTTAAAGTGCATTTAGTGAGAAAAGGAAAGCAGCAGCAAGGGGAAAAAAGGCATCTGAACCAGGGGATACCTTTTACATGTATCGTATTCCATCTGTGACCAATCTGCTTGGGTGTAGATGGTCACTGTAAACCGTCTCAAAGCTTCTTGGTATTGTTGCTTATCAGGCCAAGTTATGAATTTTGATCTTATTTTCAGCATGCTAATGTTAATATGGTAGAGTTTACACTTTTGCAAATATGTCCATAGCATTGCCATTCTAACATGTGCATGTCTAACGGTATCTCCTAATGGGTCCTTTTAAGATGCCTGAGATGGCCACAAGCTTGCAGTCAATAGATATGCAGTAAATTGAGGACTTGATTGTTCAGCATTAACATTGGACTATCCAAATGAATTGTTACGTTATTATTGTCATTATTATTATTATTATTATTATTATTATTATTAAGTGCCTGTTATCTATCCCTTTAACACATTCAGAGCTGGAGAAAACTTTTAGATGTTACACAGACGAGTGACACTGAATTAGCTTCAGAATTTAAGACCATGAATGCTGATCTAATGAACACTTTTCATGTCCTCCTGAGATCTACCCCTTTCAGGAGGTTTGTGCATGTGGGGAAATCAACCACCAGACAGAGGGTCAAAGGATGACTTGAAGTTATGGTTGACATTTTTTTTCTCCCCTGTTGTACAATGTATCTGTAAATAATCACTCTGTTACAGTAGCAGCCTCTGCTACAGTAACATTATTATAACATATTACAGAATTGAAAGGGAATAAAAAGACTACTTTTTAAAAAAGCCCTCCATTTGAGTACATCAGCACAAAGAACAGGGCACTCATGTCTAATGTATCTAATTAGATTCATGACTATGTATGACTGTTTTTATTTTGTCAAAACATTCTGTACTTTATGATTTAGTTTTGAGCCACCGCAAGGTCCATACAACAAGCACATTTACTCGTATGGTATTATGCTACCACAGTGTTGCTTACATGTATCCATGGATATGTCTGAAGATTTTTACACCTAATACCTTGCCTATGTACTTTTTTGCTGTTCTGTTGACATCATTATATCAGCTTATTTCAAATGAATGTTTCATATAATAATCTATTTCTCATTAAAAGGCTATATTTAATAAGAAGAGCAAGGCTTGTTTGTACCATTTCCCATTCTAGAAAATATTATTAGTATTTTGTTCATATGGTAGCAAATGCTGCGTAGGATTCAGTGCACTAAACTGTTGTTTCAATATGATTTTGATGGCTAGTTTACGTAAGAAATCACATGACATATAATGTAAAAACAAAAATCAAATACTTACAAGTGTCTTATGAATTTTTAAAAGCATTATAGTTACTGTATGTTAATGATGCTCAGAGAACCAACAAGACCAGATGTTTCAGTGAGGAGACACAGGACAATCTATTGATTCACAATGATTACACCAATTATTTATAGATATTATAACATTATCATTCGTGGTGAACAGTCAAATTTAGCATTTGTATCTACATTATTTGTTTTAATTTCTACCAGTATTATATACAGTTTATTATTAGTGTTTATTGCTTATAAACAAAATGTAAATTGTAACATACTTTATATTCATACCACAAAGATTTTTAAGAACAGTAATTAAAAATAATTTTGTAACAGATTAGATAAAAGATGGAAATATTCGACATTAATATTAATCAACAGTGCTATCATATGCACTCTTTCCAACATCTAAGACGATACCGTGTCATTGAAGGAGTGTTCAGTAAATGTGTCGCGTGTCATTTGAATATTCCTCATCCTCTTTTTGCTCAAATGGTTCATGGGGAAATGGTCATATAAAATTGTGAGAAAAAATGGAGAAGAAAAAGAAACTGTCTTGCATTAGCATGAATAGCATTCCTGCATTTTTACAAGAATATGATTTTCTCTCAACCCTCACACGGAAATCCCAATGACAAAACCTGGACATCACTGTCATCCCCCAATGGCTTTCCACTAAATTCCACCAGTTGTGTTGGTTGAAATGCTGGGTCATGCCAAAGAAACCAGGAATTGAACCAGCAGATGTCTGTTGTGTTGTGCCACCTGGAAACGTATCAGCCTCTGTTTGTGTGTGGGCGTCCTGGATTTAGTACAAGCAGTTAAGTACAACAAAAAATGTCATATAAAATACTCAAAATGCTCTTGTGTATGTGATTATCACTTGTTACAATATGTGTCAAGTGATAGCACAAAAATATTAAAGCAAAATGTTATCATGAAAAAAAGTGTGACAGTAACAGTAGTATTTTTACCACATCATTACATTATTTGCAGACCACACATCGAGTAGCTTTTTTTGTAAATTTGCACTTAGAAAAGTAGAACTGAACTTCATATTCTTAAAGGAGAAAACTTGTATTATGATGGACACAAATTACTGCTTGGTTCCTCAGAGCTCCTTTTTTTCAAACAAAATGGGTCTGTCATCCCAGGCTGTGATTTATACTGAAGGGAGAAGTAAAAAAAAAAGATTGAGGTTGAGCTTTTAGGATAATTTGATTTTAATGCAATATAAATGAAGCAGCTATTCAAATCGCTACTTCACTGAAATGTACTTGACTGCCATCTTGTTAATTTACCACACTTGCAAAAACGATCCAGGTCCAGCTAAAAAAGGTACATTGTATAACTGACAGTGTTTGTCTGTTAACCTAATTTCCTTCATTATTCAACAGAAATTGAAAAACATGTACGGCATCCACTTTCTTTTCCTCTTGAACTCCAACTAAGATAATGAAATAGCTGAATAGCTATTGTAATCCCAGCATCTCAAGTAGGACACCAAACGCTTAGTAAATCTATAAACGCCTTGTTGGAGTACAGTGGCACCTTAACTAATGGTATCTGATGGGAGTTACTGAGCTTGGTCTTTAATTACTCTAGAGACTGAGCTTGGACTCTACAATTGGACAAATGAATTGTCCGTTGTCAGCAGTGAGGTTTCATGAATAAGTGATAAAAATGGAAAGTGTAAACCATTTCACTTGCACTGATCCATTACTAGCATCAGAGTTCTGTGGTTACTTTCAAAGATCCTGGTAGAATAGGACACACGTACATCCCCAGTCATTTAACATTTGCACAATTTATGTAAAGACCAAGGTTAGAAACTCAAAGAAAGACCAAAGAACATATACAGTATGTGAAACATAAATGACATACACAAACAGAACACAGGCAATAGAGACACAGTAGCTTGTTCTATTTTGTTATGATAATCTTTAGGTACCAGTTCTTTGGGATTGTTTTTGATTCCACATTTCTTTGCCCTTTAATAAACATCTACAATTAAATTAATCCATAATTGTAAAATCATTACTTCCAAGCACTAACTGTGGTGATAGAATAAGTAATTAAAATTGTCAGTTGTGTGTGCAAACAAGTGTTTGCCATACCTGACTGTGTGATGCATGTTGCAGCAGACAGAGGTGGTTTGAAGGGCAAATACCTCAATCATAAATGTGTCTCAGAGATGGACAAAGACAACAGCTTTGCTTAAAAATCAAAAGAATTAAAAGGTTTCATGAGGAGAGACAGACTTTCTGTTACCAGTGCAAAATGAAATCTATGATAAGACAGAGCAGAGAATGACTGCCTTGAAATTTGCCCTGTAATAAGAAGAGACCCCCCCCCCCCCCTCAACCCCCACCCCTCAGACTTCATGGGGAAATGATGCTCTTGGAGTAGTTAAAGGTTAGTCCACCTCTCTAAAGATTGGGACCAGTTCGGTAATCCTTTCAATTCCATTGAATCTGATCTTTTATCAATCAAAGGTCAAATGTCCCATCATTAGACTAAGGAGGCTAATTAGGCATGGGAGGCACAGAGCCCACACAAAGCATTGACAACACAAAGATAGCACTGAAGATACTGATAAAGGTGTTCAGCAGATTATGTTAGACATCACAGCACCAATACTCATCATGGTAGTGGTGGACGAAGGCTGTCTTAGACTCAGCTTTTCAAAGAAACAAGTAGGGGGAAGCTTCAAGGAAAGAAATGTTCAGAACCACTGCCCTAGAGGACACTGCATCACATTTTCTCTACATCTGGGATAGCGAAGCACAGGAACACAAAGACAAACGGAGACAGATGCCTCTTCCAGAGACGGAGGCTGCGGTCGGATAGTCTAACCCTAACCACTTCTCTTTGACCTTCTGTAACTGAAGTCAAATAAAAGAATGAAGGCGGCAACAACATATGTCACAGGGTTTGGTGGAGATCTAAACTATGATACATGCAATGTAAATATGAAGAGCAATATCAGACTTTGATCCCCATATTCAACGCACTTCATTTCACATACCCCCTCTGGCGTCTGATTCACAGTAACCGATTATGTTTTGAAGGACAGAATAGAGAAAAGACATATTTTTAGAAAATTTGACAAAACTCAGAGCCTGCAGGCATCAGGAAAGCCCACTAGAAAGATAGAAAGTGGGACAATGCCACCACACTCTCTTATATAATGAATAATTGGAGGCACCAATACAGCCTAAATTAAATACATGTCAAATAAATAAAGCCCATTAACAAGGAACTGTTGAACTTACTGTTATGTGTGTCCTTTCCCCTGGGCAGAAAACAGGTGAGAGGAATAAACACACTTGTTAGTGTACACTCCTGCCTTGCAAGGAATTAGCGACAACCTGGCAGGTAGCTCTCTTGATAATGGAAGATACTACACCGTAAACACCTCAAGGCTGTTGTTATTCTCGAATTGTGTGAACAGCTGTGGATGACAAACGTGTGTGAGTGCAAATGTTAAGGGCATTTTACATAGACATACAAAAATAACGGCATGAAGCATTTTAGGTACAAAATCTTGTCATTTGGCTCGCAGCTATAAAAAAAAAGACTTGAAACACCTGAATGCTGTTTTGTGCCATGCACTGTGAAAGCTAGTGGGGTTTGAGGATCTGTCTTGATATTATTATGTTTTGGGTGTATGAGTGGTGTTATTTATGATGGCCCTAAGGTGCCGAGGAAAATCACACATTTGCAGGAAAAACATAACATAATGAGTCAATGCAACATCAAAGCACAGCAACACAATACATCACTGACTAACACTGCTTTGTTGTTGTACAAACAATACAAAGACTAAAACAGTGTATCAGAAAATACAAAGTTGCACTCGAATTTAAAACCGGCGTCCTAAGATCACAGTTGTGATCTGTTTATTCTCCACTTGTCTTTTCTGGTGCAAAATGCATCTCTACATGCAAAACAGAAGCTATGGTTTGAGCACTGCAATTCCTCATTGAATGACCAAATAACAGTGTTTTATTATCTATTATTCAATATTTTGCTGCTGTGACTGAACAAGAAAAAAATATATATATCCTAGGGCGAGGAGTGTGTATATACACATATATATATATATATATAAATATATAGACTGTCTATATAAAGGGACATATATATAAATATATATATATATATATAAATATATAGACTGTCTATATAAAGGGACATATATATAAATATATATATATATATATATCCATACACACACACATATACACACATGTTTCTCTTCCATTGGCTTCATCTTACTATTGTTGAGCATTAAAATGAAATTCTCTCATGCTGTACCTCCTGTGGGATGTTATGTCCGGGGTGCTTTATGACGATGACACCACATGTGCAAAGGTAATGGAGTCAGGAGTCACATCTTCAAGTGTCGGGTAAATAATTAATCTAACAGCAGCCAGCATCATATACAGCTGCAAAACCTGACCACGATTTTAGAAAATCAATGTTTCTCCCCTTTTAGGTGCAGAATTAAGAAACAAGCTCTATTAAAACAGTAAAAGCTTTAGCCTTTGCATGCTAATTATAAATGTTTCTCTGTAACTGTAGGAATGATCCTTCTGGGTGGTGATAATTGCATGTGTTCTTATTGCTGTGATGTTACATCCGTTAATGTTCTAAGTTGTTAACATTTCCTTTCTTTTCTGCGGGAACAATTTGAATTCACTTGAAGCGGATAGTGAAAGATCTTTACAGAATGACCCATATGACGGCCTTATATGATCTACTCTTGTCCCAAATACACTATTTCTTTCATTGTGATGGTGTTCCTGACCATCTCAATTGCTGCTTGAAAATACATTTTGGGTTTGGAAGCACACCGTGGTAGTAATACATGGTTTCCGACTTGAACTACGAAGGTTATTGGACCCCGGGTGGTGTACATTTATATTGCATATTGAACATAACATTTGTTTCTGGAATAACTTCTATTGTTGTAGCCTTTCTAACCATATGATCCCATCATATTAGGAGTGTGATCCAAGTGGCTGACATAAGCGGGACATTGCACCGCAGGAACATAATGGTGGTAATGGAATTTAAAATTTCTATTTCATTGGAAGAGAACACTTTCCCATTGTTGCATATTGAACTCAGTGGTTCAATCCACGAAGCGCTCATTGGTGGTAAAGAAATGGAGACACGGATGATGTCTCCAGTGTTACTGCCGTGCAGCTAAGGAAACTTACTCTCTCTTTTTCTGAGCAGCCCCGAGTCTTGCTTAGCGAATGATTAATGGTGAAATATGTAGTATCATGTGCTGCCTCATGAAATTAGGATTAATTTTTAAAACAAAATAACACTGCTTACTACGTCTGACCGGTTACATAATGTCTTTATAGGACCTATATATGTTATTACCTTCGCATTGAAAATGCCGGAAGGTTATGTTTTGATCGCCGTGTATTTATTTATTTATTTATTTGTATGCGTGTTATTCACAAAACTCAAAAAGTATTGAACCGAATCGCTTGAAATTTGGTAGGATGATTGTTTATTATCCAGGGACCAGTTGATTAGATTTTGGGATCGATCGGGTCAAAGGTCAAGGTCAAAGGTCATGAACAGATCAAAATCTTTCGCAGAACTCAAAAAGTATTGAACCGAATCGCATGAAATTTGGTGGGATGATTGTTTATTATCCGGGGACCAGTTGATTAGATTTTGGGATCGATCGGGTCAAAGGTCAAGGTCAAAGGTCATGAACAGGTCAAATCTTCTTGAATCACATGGAATTTGGTGGGATGATTGGTTATTATCCTGGGACCATTTGATTAGATTTTGGGATCAATCGGGTCAAAGGTCAAGGTCAAGGTCATGGAAAGGTCAACATCTTTTTTTACCATAGCACGATACATTTTTGTCCAATTGGCATGCAACTAATGCCAAAATGTTCATAATTCAATGCCCAATCTTGTGATATGCGAAGGTATGCGCTCTACCGAGTGCCCGTTCTAGTTTGAATTGTTATACTCCTCTGTTTGGAGTTTGCCATTACAACTTTGTTCATCATTGCCATTTTACGTTAACAATAAGTTTGAGTTGATGAGAAATATAATGCCACCGAATGACATATTCAATGACTTTGTTAATCCACGTTTAAATAGTTCTTCCTCTCTATGCCCCTTGATCTCCACTTATCCTGAGTTGTATATTGCATTTCTTCTGATTTTCAAGCAACCTCTCAAAAAAAACCAGGTCATTCTTTGGAAGAATATCAGTGGGTCCATTGGGCTAGCATGGATTTTGTTTTATTTGTATGGGGTTAACAGAGTCTTAAGATCTTTGGCAAAAAACTATGAATGTATCGTTTAAAAAAAAAATGCTCACGCAATCGGATGACGGCCTCCACACCACAATGGTAACAGCAATAACCACGGTGAACGACATCGCTTGGATCACTTTCAGGGAGATTTAATGACCGATAGAATCACGGAGAGCCAATCAAAATTTCATCTGAATTTACGGGACCTCAAATCCCAAATGTCATGTTCAACATGGCAGATGAAACCGCAGATCATTGAGGTAAAAAAAAAACATTATTTTGTATTTCTTTATATTTCGCTGTGGTACTGTACAGCAGTAACTAGTCATCAATACCCGTTTTGGGGTGTCACCGTTTAACACATCGTTCTTCAGTGTGGAGGCTCACATCATTATCATTATAGAGAGCTTTCTTTTATGGACTGCCCTTAAAACAGGTTCAAAATATGGATGGTCAAATTATTTAACCATGTTGCTACTTCTATATGTGACTGCAAATAGTCCTAAGAGGTTGTTCATTAACTTAGGACCTCCAGTTTCACTGCCCTAGTTTCCCTCTCTGATTGACAGAATGGGGCAATTTATTTACATACTGATGACCGACAGCTTCACCTTCACCACTTAGTTCTTTGCTTGAAACTGCTAGCGGCTGTTTAGTCTCTGAGGCATCGGAATAACACACTCATCTTTTGTGAACTCTAACAAACTAGCTCTCCAGTCTGCTTGATCTAGACAGGCACTGGTGAGATTGATGGCTGTGACTTGAAAGCTGCATTTCAGAAACTGCCTGCACTCAAAGAAATGACTCATTGGATGAACTCAATTAAATTGTTGGCAGGTTTTCCATCCAATAATTATATGCAACTCCAACTCAAATTTAGCACATCAGTGCAATACAATGTAATTAAGTGAGACCAACTCATTTGTATCAAATACTTCTAAAATAAAATAACGATATTCATTAAATTAAATTAATTTGTGTTTGTCCAACTCAAAATATAAACTAACTAACTAACTAAGAAAATATGCAAACTCCACACAGAAGGAAAGCCCCGACTGGGAATTGAACCCACGGACCTCTGGCTTTGAGGCGACGGTGCTAGCCACTACACCACCGTATAGCCCTGAAAGTGTCTTCACCTTGTAAACAACTGATTTTCAGCTGTCGCATGCGCAAAGGGTAGTCCTCAATGAAACACATTTATTTTGAGTTGATATGCACACCATCTAACCTAAATAAATCTAATAAATGAAAGAATTCATACATTTTCTGTTCCACCCATTAAATATAAATATCTATTTTTGTAATTGATTTATTTAAATGTATCAAACAATATTTAAATGTGTCACCTCGAAGAAGGGCTTGAATCGTTTTTGTGAGTGTAACCTAAATAAATCTAATAAATGAAAGTATTCATACATTTTGTGTTACACCCATTCAAAATAAATATCTTCGTTTTGTAATTGATTTATTTAAATGTATCAAACAATATTTAAATGTGTCACCTCTAAGAAGGGCTTGAATCGTTTTTTTGAGTGTGCTCTCCCTTGACAATATTCTATAAACTGCTTCCTCTGGTAAATCTGGTGGCTCCCACTCCATCTGTCTCTGTCAGGGGGAGACATACACACACACACACACACACACATGCACGCACACACATGCACACGTTCTGTGATCACAGTTTTAAAACACAAGCCGGGAACACCTTTCTCGTCTTCTTCTACTCCTTTCTTGGGAGTGTAGTGGGATAGAGTCAGATAATATAGATACTTTCTAATGCACCCATTTATCAGTATCAGGGTGGCTGGGGTCAAAGACGAGAATCCAGCTATTGTCTTCTGGATGGGTCACTGTTCTACTTTTATTAAGGGCCTGCTTCTGTTTTAGGGACAAGCTCCTCCTGGGTGTTGAGGGGAACTCCGAGGGCTAAATGCCCAATTAACCTTGCCTGGCACAGGCACACTTTTAAATGGTTCCCAAATGGCAAAAGGTAATTAATTAATTTAATGGGACGACATGCTCACCTCATTGTTGAAAGGTGCTGAGTTCACACCACACTAATCAATGGAAATACCTTTGGCCTTATTTTGCATGCCACTGAGAGGAATTATTGGCAAAACAAATTATTATTTGTAGGACAAGTAATTAGTAGTGCTGTGAAAAATAACGCGTTAACTCAGTTAATTCAATTACAGGTTTAACTAGTTTTGTTTTTTTAACGCATTTAACGCATGCGCAGAATGAGCTTCCAATCCGTCTGTTGTTGGTCCTAGGGACGAAAAAAAAGTCACTTGCAAAATGAGCTTCCAATACACCACTTCAATCTGAACTCTGTCCGCTCTCATGCAGACGGTCGTGTTGTTCATCGGTAATGATCCTTCCGCAGGTTCACCTACGGAAACCTTGTTACGACTTTTACTTCCTGTAGATCAGGGTCTCAACACGTCGATCGCGACCTGCCAGTCGATCGCGGCGTAGTGTTGGTAGATCGCATGACATTAAAAAGATTGGCCCGCCCCCTGACATGTTCTCTAGAGCACGTCTTTGTTCTTTTATTAAACTAAACGTCTGTTGTTGATCGTATCTCCACAGCAGCATGTCATCTCTGTCTCTTCGCGTTGCGTTAACACTTATCGATCTCCGTCTCGCGCGCCACAGAGCTCCGTGCGCGTGCATCGGGACCGAGCAAAAAAAAGTCACTTGTCAATCTGTCCACCTGTCCGTGTCCGGTGAGGTTTCAGCTTTGCAGCGGTGTCCCCGCCGTCCCTTTCATCACGGCCCAGTTCATGAAGAAAACCCACACAGTCAGTTTGCCTCAGCAGCTGCTAGAGGAAGACTAGAGGCCTTTAGATTGTATCATGGTGGAGTTAATGGTTGACAAACAAGAGAAAAAATGTTCTGTTTAACCCTCCTGTTACCTTTACATTTACTAACATATTTTACCCTCGGGGTCAATTTGACCCCAGCAATTAAAACCTCCAGAAAATTATTAGAATTAATATTGCTTCCCAAGTTTAAGTGTGAGGTACTTTATGTTTGTTTGTTGACTACCTAAATAGCCCTTTAAATAAATAAAAAAGTTGATATTTCTTATATGTTTGACACAGTGAAAAACAGCCTGGGGTCAAATTGACCCCAAAGAACACCGACATTAAACATTGAATGGGGTCAAATGGACCCGAAAGGTAACAGGAGGGTTAAACATTCTGTTTAGGATGAAGATGTATTAATGTTCCATATGGAAGAAAACTGCTAAATAACAGCTGAGTTGCAGCACCATTGTATAGAAGAATGTATAAATGTATATATCCGTCTTTTGTCATAAATCTCTATGTTCTCACAAAATATACCGAGAATATCGGTAATATGTGATTAATCATGATTAATCCACAGAAACCTGTGATTAACCCGATTAAAAATGTTAATCGTTTCACAGCCCTAGTAATTAGTCAATGAGGATACCATTGTGAGACAATACGAAAATGTGTAATTTTTACATTTCAGTCCTGCTGACAATTGATATATCTAAAGAACAGCACAGAGGCATACACATGTGTATGCTTAATTCATTTCTATCTTATGCATGTTACTAAAATAAGTACTAGTAGTAGTAGTAGTAGTAGTAGTAGTAGTAGTAGTCAGTGTGCCCAAAGCATAACTCCTGCATGATGCCCCTCCTGAGATAGGAAAGGGACCCACGGCGAGCGGCGTCGACGGGGGCGGGGGGGGGGGGGCGGCTGAGCGATTAAACATCTCTCTTGTTGTGCCTGTTTTGTGATATACATGCCTAAAAGGTACCTAATATTTCTAGACTGAAATAACGTCGGCATTATAATTATTATAACTATGAGGATTTTTTTAGTTGCCTATTTTGTGGAGCCCCCTCAGGACTTGGTGCCCTACGCACAGCGCGTAGTGCGCTATGGGAGCGGCGGCGCTGGTAGTATAGTTCATAGCATGCCGCACAAACAACAATGAACTAGTGGAAGCGGCAAGGTGCTCAGTGTTGCCAGATTGGAAATGGTGAAGTATCGTACCAAAGGCTCAAAATGGTCGTATTTGGAGGATAATTATCGTGAATCTGGCAACACTGAGATCGGTCGACCAATGACTGTTCTCTCTACAGTCAGAGCTCGCACAAGAAGGTGGAACGTAAGGTAGATACCATTTCCAAAACTTGTAAGGGGTAAATACTAGTTTGTGAAAGACCCAGAGAAACACAAATATCCGACGAAGCAAAATCCCGGACGTTTTTGGAATCCCTGCCGGATGCATATTTTAGGTCTCAAAAAGAGGACATGTCCGGAGGAAAGAGGACGTCTGGTCACCCTAACTTAACCACTACTGCGGACTCTTTTGGTATCAAGACAAAACGGCTAACGTGACCACAACGTCAGTCTTAATTACAATGTGAAAATGAAATGACAATTCAATCTGATTGTCATCCTAGACAGTTTTTAGCTATGGTGTGGTGTTTTGCTCCTTTATGGGTGTTGCCTTTTAAGGCAGATCATTTATCATTTTGGATTCGCAAGAATAGTGATGTGCAATCCTGTGTGAAGGAATACTGGCTGGGAAGCTTGTTGTTTGGCTTTTAAATGTGATCTATGCAATATACTCATGCAGAATGTACTTCAGACAGCTTTCAATACAAACTCACACACCAGATGATTTGTTTGTTGCAGTTTTTTTAATGGAATTTAGTGAGGACCTTATTTAAAATATGAGAATTTGTTATAATAGTATATTCATCACCAATAATTAGACTGTACATCACACTTGTTATACTGGTCTAACTGTAGCTTTAGTTGAACATGATACTTTTTGGCGTGCTAATTTGTTGCATCTGTCTCCCTCTCTCTGCCTTCAATAGAAACGCATACTGATCAGAAACATGTCTTGTTGTGCCATTCATGCTGTTGTGCTTTGTTCACTCACACTTCAGCACCAAAAGACTCAAACTCAGGCTGCAATCATTACATCACCTCCTCCAGACTGTTGCAACTATTCAAGCTCTGTGGCTGAAGCATACAGTATTTAGATGGCTGTGGGAGCACTCTGTTACCTTCATGCTGTACCATAGCTGACAAGTGTCTCCCAGCAACCTCCACCATGTGCATTTGTTTTGGTGTTCGGTCTTTAGGTTGTTTGCATTATTTATGAGGACTTATTGGCTTCATTTACATTATATAGAAACTGAAATTACAACTCGACCCTCTTCAGTCACAACAAATAAGGAGAGAGTATCGTCGAGTCTCTCCACGTGTTACAAGCTGCCACTTTGAGAAATAATTAGTGTAAAGAATTATGTATTTAGACATTTTAAAGCTTATTGGTTCAAGAAGACTGAATAATATAAATGATAATAGATTTTCTTCAGTGCCAAGCCGCCCCCACAAGCATCTTTGAACATCTGTACAACTGAACTTTGCAAAACATAAACAACATTTAATATAATCTTTAATAAACAATAATACATGATCAATAAACTATATTAAATCCCCTAGCATGACATGACCTGCATACATCACACAGTGCAAGTGTCTATTTGTGTGTCCTGTATGAAGCGGCAACATCTTTCAATGTACATGAAGTGGTAACTTCAATGCTCACCATAGTCACAGTTGCAAAGAGAGGCCAGCTGGCTACCACCCCATGGGAGTGAAAACAGTTTTGCCATCTGCCACCAAAATTTAGCGGGTCTAATATGTGCTTCTTGCCACTGCAGTTACAGCCAGTAACCAATGCTGCTGCCAATCAATGATATAATGAGACATTACACCGCTGACAGACATAGCCCACGATACAGACTACGCTGCATTTCCTACGTATATTTAATAAAGATGTTGCCATGATATGTATGATTGGCTATTTGAATAGGACCCCTCATATTGTAGAGATTGCAGATAATCAACCATCCAACTCTGCAGCCCTTTCGAGCCTCACCATATTGAATCTATGGTTGAGCCAAAGCAGCTCTTATTGACCCCTTATGGAAGCCGTTGTCAGTGAAATAGTTTTTACGAACATATTACCGATAGAATCTATAAGCTGATCTGATCTGATGTGTGTCTGTCAGCATATATTGATGCACTTATATCCCATGATGGTCAAAATAATCAATTAATACAGCTTTAACATGAACAAAGTGGTAATGTACCCATCGTGAAAGACTCCACAAGGCTGAACACTGCACAACCCTTTTTCCTTATATGATGAATTCAAATGTTTTGCATCATTATAATAGTTGTAATCCTACCAATGCCAGCCTCGACAGAGATGCTGGTGTTGTTTCCACCTCGTGAGTCATCATGGCATAGTGCAGCTACAAAGGAAATTGCTCAGATATAGTTACCATTCACTGTTTGTTTTAATGAATGATTATTAATTAGTAATGCCAGGATTTGTGCAACATGTAACTCAAATGCATTAATATATAATAAATATACATCTGCCAAAAGCAGCAACATATTGTAAATTATCATGAAATACATTGAGCTGATAGTTGTCAAAATGACCCCGTAACAGCTGTTAAAATATTTCTGAAATATTCCAAAATCTACTCTCTGTACTTTGCTCAGTCATCATCGTTTGCATGGATCTCCATTTAATGGATATAACAGAAAAGCGTTTTGGATTCATCCCAGAACTCGAGCAACACACACTAAGGGAGACTGGCAAAGTCCATGCAAAACTGTCAAGGCTGATGAGTTAAGTAGGGCAGAGATTTATCTGCATCAGATTTGTAACGATGCAAAGATGAGCGTGACTGATTCACTGTTCAAATTGATGAGTTGATTGCACAACCCGGGTCGCCCACCGCAGGACAGGAAGGCCATTAAAGACAGTGACCTTTTGTCTTTCAATGTGACAACACTGAACCGATGACTAGAAGTGAATATTTCAACATTAGACCCTTCCATCTTAAAGTCACCCTCTGTCTGCCTCACGCTCCATCTCGGACTTTTTACACACTCTTTTTCTATCCCCTCCATCTATCTCCCATTTTGAATCCTTTGCTCCACTCTTCCTCTCTGTGCATTCAACCCCCTCTCAATCTGTTTTGATCCAATTCTTAACAGCCGTGTGCACTTCTGTAAGTAAGAGTGAATCACCCAGGGGGCTCTCATCAAAAGGCTGCCAGGAAGACAAAGAGGCTGGGTTGCCCTGTGCTAACAGCCAGAAAGTCCTTAAAGGGGACTTTCTGGCAATGCCACCTTTGATCAGTCCACCATGACTGTATTCCCCACGGCATCCGGACTGTTGGCTAGCGTGCCGTGTCATGCTCTAGCATACAAACCAACTATGTATTTCAGTTTAAGGAGCCTCTTATAGAAACTCCTTATATCCTTCTAAGAAGCTTTTAGGTTCCGCTGTAATTCATTAGCACCTTTTTGTCTGTTAACCAGACATATCTGCGAGCTTCTGTTTAATTTGCTGTGGCAGACACATCTGGTCCCCATCCTCTGTGGACGAAATCCCAGCAGCCTGAAATGTGCCAGGCCAATCACAACTGTTCGAAATGTTTGAGATGAAGACCGTAAAGAGGAGCGCTGTTGAGACATTTTTGATTTGGCTGCAGATGACGTGGAACTTAATGTTGAAGCCATTATTGCATCGCTATTAAACAAACTGGCCGACATTTTTTTAATATACCAACTCATGGTATACCAATTAATATATGCATGATATAGAATGTTTTCTTTTTTTTAATCCATCACTCAAACGTTATACTTTTTTCCCGCCCAAGTCCCACTGTCATGTTCTTTGATTGGCTGGCACTTCCGTGCTGTGATTGGATCTCCACAGTGAGCGGACCTGGTCGCTGATTGATCAGTGCTAGGTCACATGTTGATATCCCGCAGATGATATCCCGCAAATGATGCCATTAACAGGCAACAGCACTTTGGTTTTTAATGGAAGAATTAAATTAACTAAGATTAAAATGACTGAAACAGGAATAACCATTTGAAACGATTAACAGGAGGATTTTCGATTCTGAAATATGACCATCAACATAAAAAAATGAGTTTTTAATAATATTCACATAATTAGCTGTACATCATCTTTAAGTCAGGGACTTTTTTTTTCCCCCGCTGTGATTTTAAATTTCTGTTCACGTCTCTATGAGAAATGTACGGAAATTGTACGTGGGTTGGATTGAGGGTCCTCCTGCTTCATGCAGATTAGTAGGCTAAGGTTTTTGATATGGCAAGGTCGGGCCAGAGTTTAGGCCACCTGCTGTCAAAGCACAAGGGCAAGGTCTGCCTTGCAGAGCTGAGCCAGTGCAGTGTCAATCAAGCTGTGCACCAACGTTACTGCTACCCCTTCCTTTTCTTCCCCACCCAGAACTTACATTATTGCTGCCCCACTCCAAAGGACGGGTGGAGGGTGGGAATGGCGCTTGGTCCCTCCCCTCCATCTGGTGCCGCATGCCTCTGTCAGGATGTCAGCTTGCACATCGTAATGAAGGGTGTCATCAAGGTTACTGCAGGCTGGAATGTTGCCTGCTCCTCCTCCTCGCTTTCCCCCTGTATCCCTCATTACCGTCTCTTGTAGCACATATTGTCTTTCGGTGTGAGAATTCAGTTGTTAGTAATTCATTTCTTTAAGGAGCTTAGTTTTAGTTAGTAGTTGGGAAATAGTATCAATCGGCTTGCAGTGAACACCCCTAGTTTTTTTAGGCCAAATTATCATGGCATGGATACAAAGTAATACTTGATGTTTGATAATTAACCGTTAACCTACAATATGAATTTTGACCGATTAATGCTATTAATTAAATGGTTACAAGGAATATTAATATTACAAATTTGCACAAAAAGCTGAAAGGAAAATAGCTGGTCCACCTCTCTCTCTCTCTCTCTCTCTCTCTCTCTCTCTCTCTCGCTCTCTCTCTCTCACAACCGGGCACTAGCTAACCTTATGCTGGAAACCCTGGCGGTGTATGTTAGGCAACCACAGCACAGTGGAACTGATCTTGTTGGTTTACTGTCAACTATCGGTTAACGAGAGTTAGCTATCAGATATAAAAATAATAATTAATAAAATAATAGTAATAAAATGGCGATTGCTTGTATTTAAAGGCCTTCTATTAAACATGTCAATTGTGCAATAGTTACCGAGCAAGTGATAAGTAACATTTGGTTATGTATTTACCTGTATTTATTATCATCTAGATTGTATTTAGAGAGTAAGACTTAGTTAAAAGGTAAATATAGACGACTCATATGAAGTAGAACTGGAGTGTAAGGAAGTCCAAGGCATTTTAAAATACACCTGAGGTTTAAAAAGACACCACGTGCAGCGATTACTGAAATATAATGAAAAATACAGCATTAGTTGAGGAGAGAACATATTATCATGAATGTGCAATAATAGATAAAACACCATAGCGCACAATATATGCAAGACCTAAGATATTAGCATTATTTTAATAACTTGGTTATATTAGTATAGTCCATTATATTTAGTATATTATTAAGTCATGATTTCCCCATACTATTCTGCCAAGATAGCTGAGGAGCGAGTATAGAAATGATCATTAACCAAACATTATATTTTAATCACTTCATCATGTTTGTGACCCTTCAACTAACATGATAAATTATCTCTCCCTAAGACGGATCTACAACGTGTTATTCATGATTGCATAATTAAAATGTGGGGGCTCTGACTCATTATCATCTTGTTACTCAGTTATTCGAACCTCAAAGAGTATGTTCTTCACATGCAAATTATATAGTTTGCTCCCAACATATATTCATCTTTACTATTAATTTCATGGCTTTACATTGCTATTATTTTTTAACGCAGCAAAGATCTTTCATAATAATAGATACAAGCAGAGGCAGAAGTGAGCTTGTTAACTGTAACATATATTTTGATGTTGAGGATGAACTTAGCTGAAGTTTCTGGCCACTGAGCGAGATGCCATCAGTAGCATCGCTGCTCTCTGGATCTCATTTTCTTGGTGTCACTGCTGATGTATGGGGGTACTGGAAGAACATGGTAGGGAGGGCATGCTAACCTTGTGGGAAACTGTTTAAGGGTCAAACCTTACCCATCTCGGATATTGTGCCGAGGAAGCACATTTTTACAATAACACTGAAAACTCTGCAGCCTGTATTTGTTTCTTCTCCTTTGGAGCACAATATATTTATGCGAAGAGACTTTCTAACTTATTTCCATTTCATTTGTCTGTTTATGTGACAAAACAAAGAAATCATTGCAGCAGAGGCATCAAATACCTCCATTATCTTTCCTAGTTATGAACTCAAGTTTATTACATTTGAGTCATACTTTCATTTTTCATATCGAAATCGAATGATATACTGTCGCTGCATTAGAACCCTGTTTAGGACAATGTCTGCCAACGGCATTCAAATTTTCCGATTTCATTTTGGCTCCTGAAAGAGTCGGATGAGAAGGCTGAATTCATTTCCCTGTTTCAAACCAGGTGGTAAATAAAAGGGTTTTGTGTCTTATCGCTTGATGCTATCTGCCTTGTTCCACTCTTCCCTGTGATCCACGATACAATACGGACGGAAAGAAAAGAGGAACATGCTCAACTGCAAACCAAAGATCCTTGGAATGAGGGCACGACACTGCAGCCATGGACCTTTCTGTGCGGCATAACGTCTCAGTGACCCAGGACAAACTCCGCATGAACACACCTGAAATGGTGCTCTTGTGAGTGGGACGGCTGTAGAGGGCAGGTGTGGGACAAGGTGGGCTGAGACCATTGCTGCTCAACCTTGTCAGACAGCTATGGGAATACACCTCTGCCAAGCTTTTAAAGAACCATTACTGTCATAGGGAGAGGCCTGACACAGGCTATGAAAAGGACCACGGAGAGAAATAACTTGACAACCATGTCTGTGTAGTGAACAGACGAAGATATGCTCTAATGGTGCCAGAAATATGCGGTGTCAGTAATCTCTGAGCTGATAAAAAAACAAGAAAAGAAAACGGATAAAAAATGTACATTGTGTATTTAATTTCTTATTTAAGTATTTACATTTTGACATCAATATAACTCAGCCCATGGTGACACGCTTTGCCCTGTTTGTTTCGGAAAGTCCACACGCATTATCAAGCATGTTGGCACGCAAATCTTTTTCACTGCGTTTATGATTCAACGATTAAAGTCCTAAATACTGTACTATGTTATGTTAATCGTTTTATTTGAAGAGGGACAATGCACATTAATGAACACTTTAGACAGGTTATGTTTTCAGTGTAAATATGCCAGATTATAGTTTTGAGCTAATTTCCATCCGTAGTCCCTGACGTACAATATATAATAACATGACATTTGTAAAAATATTAAATACATGATATGCAAAAAGAGCAAGAGCAGCATACATGAGTATTTACCACATGGCAGTACAATATAGCAGCAGTGACATGTAAAGTGCAATACAAGATAAGATAAAAGTGCTACATAAAGTGCAAGAGGAGAATACCCCTATGCTAAAGTGCATTTAGCGGTGATTGCACGTCTGTGTGTTTCTCAACCATTCTTTTAGTTGACCTTTAAAGCTGTTGAGGGTGGCACAATCCCGTATCTGAGTTGGTAGGCTATTCCACAATGAGCTTCCTTTAACGGAGAGGACATTTTGGCCAAAAGTGGTCCGTCTATGGGGGACTTCACAGTCTCCTCTGGTTTCTGACCTGGTGGAGCGTCCAGTGTTTTTTCTGTGAATGAACTCCCCTAAGGGAGGGGGAGCCAGTCCATGTAAACATTTATAAATAAAACCCATACTTTTAAAAGACTTTAAATTGTCAAAACTCAGGAAATGGTGTTTCTCAAGGATAGTACAGTGGTGGTATGAATTAGGCTTTCTGTCAAACACCTTGATAGCCCTCTTGTACAGCTGTTGTATTGGTTTCAGGTTTGTGGCACAGGCAAGCGACCAATTTGTAAAACAGTATTCAATGTGGGAAAAGATCATACAGTGGAGGTATGACTTTGCAGCATTGATGGTTAAGAAGGGTATAATTTGTTTAAAATTTTGCAGATTGAATTTTATGGTGTTGGAGATTTTTAATATGTTTTTAAAATTCAAGTTTGAGTCTAGTATGACCCCAAGATACTTGAAGTGGGGGACTAGTTGTAGTTCTGCTCCGTTTAAAAACACATTTGATCCTTCGATTACGACTGGTCGTTTACTGAACATCATGCATACAGTTTTTTTGCATTTAACTGTAAGCAAATGTTGTTCAGCCAGTGTTGGACCTTGTCCAAAGCATTTGAGAGACACAATGAGATCATTTCAGTATTTTTTCCCTGTACAAAGATGACCGCATCATCGGCATACATTTGTACATTTAACTCAGGACATACATTAGGTAAGTCATTTATGTACAGTGAAAACAGTAATGGTCCAAGAATGGAACCTTGTGGAACCCTACAGGGTTGACAAGGTATGGGGATTTGGCACCGTTGACCAAAACACTCTGTTTTCTGTTTGATAAATATGACTCAAGCCACTGTATTGAGTCTGCTGAAAAGTTGAAATAAGTCAGCTTTGTCAGGAGCACTTGGTGGTCAACAGTGTCAAAAGCTTTCCTGAGGTCTAGGAATACAGCACCCACATACGGGCTTGTGTCCAACATACATTTAACCTTTTCCACAAAGACACAGTTAGCTGTCTCAGTGGAGTGTTGAGCACGAAAACCAAACTGCATTGGGTGGAGAGGAACAAAACCTTTGTCTAAATGTTTGGTGATTAGTTTTGACACCCATTTCTCAGCTACCTTAGAGACACAGGGGAGGATGCAGATAGGTCTGTAGTTGGACATTATTTCCTTATCCCCAGATTTTAAAATCGGTATTACCGTGGCCATTTTCCAGGATGATGGGACTTCCCTCATGCTGATTGATTGATTTACAAGCATAGTAATTGGTTTTATTAGACCGTCAATATTTGTTTTTAAAAAGTTGATGTCTAGATCATCTGCATCCCTAGCCTTAGAACCTCTTAATCCTGAGATTATACTTTTTACCTCCACCTCTGTGATTTCCTCCAGCTCAAAGACTGGATTTGTATACACAATCGGGCTGTGGGAGACCTCAGATGTACTGCACTGTTTGTTTTGTTTGTTCTGTATTGTATTGTGTTGAAATGTATATTTTGTGTAAGCACTGAGAGACATTTTACCTAGTCAAATTCCTTGTTTGTGCAAACTTACTTGGCCAATAAAACTGATTCTGATTCTGATTCTGATTCTGATAAGCAAGTTATAGACTCCATTGACAATGATGTATTCAGATGGACTATGGCTGTCCTGGCGTGAAGGATTATCACTTAATAAACAGAAATGTGTATGTATTTGACACTGCACAGTATCTGAGTTTGGAGTACCTTTGTACAACAGTAATGCAGCCCACAAAATATGAACTGCCCTCCAGTGCAGAGTCTTCAATTTACTCAGAACTGGTATGCCCTTTTAATTTTAAAGATTACATTTAAGGCGTTTTGCCTTAATTGGACAGAGTACCATGGAAGGGGAAGCGAGCGGGTCGACATGGAGCAAAGGGCCACACATCGACCCGGTCTTGGTCCATGGGACTCTGGCAGGTGAGCTGTGATGGTACCCCAGGCATTCAGTTTCAGTGCTACACATGCTTTATATTGTATAGGCCAACTAAATAAACTGATTCTGGATAATTTGTTGTTACCAAATGTTATGTCCATATGCATCTTAAACCTCAATGTTACCTTCCTTTATTCACAACTTAACTCACATGACCTATACATATAATACATACATATGCTTTCAACATTTCAGATACACAACATAACAATTCATGTTGATGCTCTTGGGTGAATGTGGAAAGCAACCTGGCCCTCTCTAAAAATAAAAATAAAGTGTACCATGGGTCAGAGGGAAATATTAATGGAGGTGGGAGAGCTCTATGGCTTTTAAATCCCCAGCCTAATGGACTGTATTGACCACATTAATAAAACAGGATATGTGTTTCTAATGTCCTCTCCATGGTGCATTAGGCCAGGCTTTGCTTGGACTGTGGTTCCATTTGTTTGTCTGGATGGCAGCTGGGTGCAAGCAAAGCATCCAAACTCATTTGATCTCCAGCTGAATGCAATCGGAGGATCTTGAAATGGTAACCTCATGCTGTGCAATGAATTATTGCAAGGTTTCATACAATTTTCAACATCTATGAGATAATAATGTCGGTAGGAAATTTGATTTGTGAAGGCTTTTTAAACATAAAAGGTAAATTATGTACACAGCACTGAGTTCCTGAATATTATAACTGTTTTATTTTATTTTTTTATATACAAGCCCTTCAGTGTTTCGGACATCCTTTCCTTTTATTGTTTATATGAGGTCTCTGTTTCCCTTCTAAAAAGAACTGTGTGCAAACTCAACTTTTTAACAGAACCAAGAAGAGCCATGAGCAGCATGTTTTAAAGTCCTTCCTGTAATTTGATAGTTGTACAGGGCCCCATACACACTAACAGATGATAACAATAAAGGTAAGGAAAAAGGGCATAGAAACCCTCAGACGGATGAAAGAATCCTCAGCCCTGACTCCTTACATTAGTCTACCAGACTGTTAAAGTGCTTACAAGGACGCTGTAGTTTGGGGTTTGATGAGCATCAAGACTTTAGTAACACTATGCAGTGTATCTAATATGCATTAATATTCATAGGAACTACATTATTTTGTTTTGCATTAGCAAAACACATTTTGAGGAAGATATAATGGTCCTGGGTAAGTGTTTAGCCATGCTGGCAGCATGGCCTCAGGGATGGTAGGTTGAAGAGTCAGTCAGTCCGCCGCTTTTGTCCAGACTGACATATCCTAACTACTGGATGGATTTCCGACTTATTTCACAGACATCCGTGGTCCCCAGCGGATACAGCCTACTTACTTTGGTGATCCCACTCACTTTTCCTGTTGTGTCACGAGGATGTTGAAGTTTTTTGTTGTTGATGTGAAATGTCTTGATACTTTTTGTAAAGATTGCCATGAAAATAGATATTGGAAGTCTGAGACAGTGAAGCCTACAGACCTTTCAACTACAGAGCCATCATCAGGTACATTTGTAAAATGTCATTATTTTGTGACAATTTCTTTTTTGAGGGTGCATATACAGAAAGGTGCAGACCAGTTTGAGCGTCACTCCAAGTCATTCAAAATGGTTAATTTTTACGTTTGATACCATTGTCATGGATAGCGTCTGTGGCAGCTGTCCCCAATCTGGCCTCGGCTGCTGGCTGGTTGACAATCAGTCAGCTGCTCTGACTGAGTGGCAATCAGTCAGCAGCCGATGCTGCTTGTATAAAAGGGCAGCAGAGCTGGAGGGAGGGAAGGAAGTGAGCAGAGGCGCATGTTTGGCGGTCTGCTTGGTGTGTGTCTGACAGAATAAATATGTCATTGAGCGAAACCTCTCTGTGCCTGGCTGGTCCTTGGTGCTGGTGGGGGAAACCCATGGGTAGCGGCGTCGGTCCTGCTACAGCGTCCTTTTAGCCTTATAGATTTCATAGACTGTTTGATAACATTTCAGTCATAATATTTTTTTAAATTATGATTTCAATTCTTTATCAAAGGTCATCAAACGTTCTAAATGTTATGCTTTTACATTATTAGTGTCATTTATAGAGGTTAATTGCGAAAACACATAAGTGAATTGATTGGGAAAAATTATTTTGGCTATATTAGATGTTAAAAGTTGGTTAGGTTAGACATTTAAACGGTTCGTAATTCCCTAATTACCATAATTTTATATTTGAAATATATGTTATAAGATTGCATTTGAACACATCATGAGCAAGTTATAATTTACCATTGCCAGAAACTAATTTTTACTGAAACAACATGAATGCATCATCATGTAACTGACTGGAACCTTCGGCCATTAGCTGTTAGTTCGGTGCAGCCAATATGTTCTCTTCCCCTGGATTTCAACACAGATTGTATTAATGCTGATCACCTGATTTCATACTTGTACACAATATCAACTGTTAACGATGGGTAGTAAAATTTCATTTCAAACTATGATCGTTAAACTGTGTAATTAATCCGCAGCTCGCATGCGTGCCGAACCGCGAGGGGGGGATCCGATCCATCACAGATCAACTACGGTCCGTTACACCTCTAAGAGTCACTTAGTCCCTCAGCCTCAGATTTCCCTCCCCTATTCAAAATGTGCTGCTTCCTCCTGTTCCAGCAGTTTCCCCCAGTGTGTTCTGGCCTTCTCACATTACCTGAACTCCACCCCTCCTGCTCATCTGCTCATTATTCCCTCATTAGTCCCTTAGTCTATGAAGCAGCCCTTCACCTAATCACTGCCAGATCGGTTATCGTTCCCCTCTAGCCATTCAGCTTCCCAGCCTCTGTTCTTGTTTCCAATCTGTTTGAGTTTTTATTGCCTGCCTACTGCTTTTTTTGTGTTGTTTGCTTTTGCTGATTGACTGCCCCTTGTAAGATTCAGGAAAGCTCAATGTTACCTTATGCTGTGTCCAAACATCTACAACCAGAGCCACGACAGCTAAGCCATTCAATGATGACAATACAAATGATCAAATCAAGCTCTGGTGTACACATTAGAATGGCATACACAAGATGTGGTGGAAATAAGTGTTCCTTTACCTTGTGAGAGATCACAAGTAGTTTAAGCATGGTTGACCCATAACACTTTATTATAGTAACTTAAGTTTACAAGTCATCAACCAAACGCTAAATAACAACAAGTCATGAAAATATTCAGCTGAATGGAGCAGAATCCCCGAGCCTTCTCTCGAAGCCGTCAGAGATAACTGCTGCCTACTCAGTGCAAGACTGCAACCTTTATACATCTCAGAGACAATCCACATTCCAAAGTCCATCTGTTTCCTATCAGAGGAAGTTGAGACCCCCGAAGGTTTGTTTATTCTGCTAGTTCAAGCTCAGTTCAAGACCCCTTGGTGGTGACCTTTACCCATGACCCTCATGAATGATTTAGCTTACTTCCCCATCGACCTTTGGGAGAGATAATTGTTAACACATTTTCTCCTCCAACACAAGATACATGTATGTGTCTAGTTTTGCAATTCAAAATAAAGTAATCTTCCTATTTGTCTAAGCCAGTGGTTCTCAAACTTTTTCTGTCGCGCCCCACTTTGAGGGAAGAAAGATGTTCACGCCCCAACAAAATTGTAACTAAATGGTCCACACTGAATTGTTATTGATATAACAACTTCTTGTGACTCCTCCATCTGTGCTTTTTCAAATAATAGAATAAAGAAAATTGGAATCACTTTTAATAATATCAGATTACTCCATCAAACAAAAAAATGAAAATAAATGTGTGCCAAAAATATTTGAGCAAATAGCATATTGTGGCTGCAATGAACATGTTTTGACTCAATATCTTTTTAAGATAATAACAATAAGTACAACCTGGGAAAAACTCAACATAACAAGTTTCAATATTTGTCAATAAAGAGTTTTACACTAAATATTTGTTTAAAACAATAACGTGTAAAACTAAATTAGTGCAGGTATGTGTGAGCCATCAAGTTGTATCAGTATTAGTTCAAATTCACTCAGATTCTCAAAGGAATCAATATTCCCTTGATCGAGTCGCCTGACCCACATCTCAGCTTCAGTGAAACCTGATCTGTCTGAAGCTGAGGAAGGTGCTGTTCTCTGCCTCGAAGATAAAGATTGAATTCATTCAGCTTTCCAAATATGTCACTGAGATTTCATGAGAAATTATTCATCAGCAAACTTAATAATTATAATTAAATAAATAGATTTGACTCCAAAAAGTATATACATGTGTAACATTACAAAGATGAAATAAATGAAAAACTGAGTCCACCTCCTCTTTGCAGAATAATATGTGTATGTATAATATGTGTACAATTGTAATTGTATTGTACTGTCCTGTATGACATATGTCATCATATGACGGATGTTTAATGTCTCTAAACTCAAAGACTCAAAGACAACACGTTTCCTCCATAGAGCCACCGAGCTTCATGTGAAACAGCTGAAGGCTCCGTCTCCTCAGAGTGAAAACAGTGGTGCTTTCAGGGACCTTGTTTTTATGAAACTGACCACGCTGATAGCATCGGTCAAAACCTTGTAGTATAGTTCACGGCACATCTAGCGCTTCTCTGTGTATGATAGTGTGTCTATTGCACATTTGGAGAGACACTCTTCACCAGTGCCGGCATTCCTTTTCCCCGTCATGGTCTGCGCACCATCTGTGACGTCGCGATCGCGCATGTGCAAGCGTAACCTGTTAACGCTGTAACAGTAACGTAAATATTTACACGTACTTTTGGAATATGTAAAGTTCTCCGCATTGCCCCCCGCGCCCCACCTGTAATACCTCGGCGCCCCACTTGAGGGTCGCGCCTCAGTTTGAGAACCACTGGTCTAAGCAAAGACCTTCTCTTACATTTTTTAACCAGTCAACCACAAACTTAATGTCGTGTTAGTCCTTTCTCACCCTTGAGCAAGCATCGTAGAGTAGAGATTCATGGCTATGCTAATTAAATTTGTGCAAACCTGGTGGACCCCTGGCAGCCATTATCTGCCAACAGGATTTTGATTAACTGGACATGAATACACTATTATCTAGAGTTACTGTTTGGGGCTTATAAACATCAGCCCCCTAATTAAAAAGAATAATGCAGCACATATCATGTTCAACGTAATCTGCATCTTGCTTAGCTATCAGGTGCATAAAACCTAATAAAAGCAAAGTGATCTCCTGTTTCTTTGTTTATATGGGCTTGAATAGAAAAATAAATAATAAACATTCCATCTTTTGAATCATATACAAGACAAGGCAATTCTTGTTCAGCTAGACAGTATGTTTAGACAGTAAGGAATATTTGTACTTTTTACATCTAAGCTTTTAAATGATACATCCTCCCTTTTGGAAGTAAGTGAGATGTAGTGGGACATTTTCAGGGTGAAGGGAACATCCATTTGTGTGTAAAAAGTTACAGAAGCATGAATTGAGTATTGTCACTCAACATGTTTTATGTTGTAGGTTGTAGGTTTGTGGCCTATTTTTCGTTGGAACTACTTGTAAATAAATCCAGTTGTTTTGCACCTACTCTCTTGGTTTAATATCGTACATCAATAATCACCAGGTCAAAGGGCTTTAATAACTACTCAACTTATCAAGTCTTATACTATCTTTTGAGTGGAATAGAGATAATATAGCTGGTAAAGTAAATAGCTCAATAAATAAAGTGAACACAGGTACACTTCTTAGATGAATTCAGTCTTAAGGCTTTAAGAACGAGAATAGCTAATACCTCTCTGAAGTGTTATGAAATTGATGTTTAGGCCTTAAATGCTATAAGTGACATTTTATGTTCTGTGTGTAGGAGCGCGGGAATGAACGATATGGACAAAGTCACTTTCTTTGGCTGCACACCTCTGTGGCCGTTTATTTCCTCACACAAAACATTTCACCCGTGACACTGACACCTCGTGACCTTTAACCCCTCGACGCCACCCCGTTGCCCTGGTTACGCTCCCAGCTCTTAAAGGGACCCGGTCACGTATCCTGCACACCACCCTACTAGTCTTGTGAATTATGTGCTCCCAACAGAGTCCCCTACATGTGTATTTTTTGATGTCTTAAGTGGAGAGGAAGCCTCATGTGTCTTTCTGTTTATTCATCTTCCAATTCCTAGTTAAGGCTCTGTCATCCCAGATAGCAAACTGACTCTGTTCCAGATCCGTCCCGAATCCGTCATAGACTCCGGGAAGGCTCCGCAAAACGGGTCCGGATCGGAGGCTAAATGCACAGCGCGGATCCGGAACAGATGCGCGTTGCGTAATATTGGCGGATACAGGCCGGATCCGCCCCGTATGACGCAGATATTCATAAAATGTTGACCCTTCCATAAAGCGGCTCATTTGGCCCAGATCAAGCTAACAAATATGCATCAATGCAAAAAGAAAATGCAAACGAATAATATCAAACAGTTTTTTATTTGAAAGGACAAATTATATACACACACTTAAAAAGATATATTTTAAGTCTGTTCAGTGTGGGGACGTCGACAGTAGCACGCCTCCTGGAGCCACCCCGGTCTGCTGCCAGGTTGAACCACCGAATGGCGTGCTTAAGAACCTGGTTGTCAGTGGACGCATGTGTAGAGTGATTCTTTCTGACGCATCTGTAATCACACAAGCAGATACAAAACCACATGAATACTCAGTGCAACATAAAGCAGACATGCAGTCTAAAATCGAGTGGCTGTCTGGCACTTAAAGTGTGCTATGCTATATATAGAGCTAATGTATCATATAACTATTATGTAAAGATATAGTCGAGTAACATTTACCTTAGTAGAGAATAAAGTTGCAATTCAAACATTTTATTTAGAAACATGGTTATTCGTAGTTTGAACACAAAGACCTCTGGGTGAATTCAAATTGTTTTCATTATATATGAGTTACTTACGCAGGAGCAAAGTCTTGACGCTCATTAGATTGAAAGATTTTTGCCATTAATCCTTTCCAATTTATGGACTTGCTAACATCATCAGTGAACATATGCAGGATGTCACGTTGCACGTTTTACATCATGTCCTCCGATTGTTCCCAGGAGGAAATCTAAAATGGATAGAAAAAGTACTATTAATATTTGATATTGTTTTAAAACATTACCATCAAAACAGGTATTATCTAGTGTTAATGACATACAATAGATTTCAATGAGCTTTGTGTGAGATTTTAACCTTTAGACTTATTTTTTTGACTTGAATCAATTACACACTCCCCCGCTTTAGGATTAATTTGACCCCATTCAATGTTTAATGTCGGTGTTCTTTCGTAGTCAACAAACAAACATAAAGTGCCTCACACTTAAACTTGGAAAACAATATTAATTCTAATAATTTTCTGGAGGTTTTAATTGCTGGCGTCAAATTGAACCCAAAGGGTAAAATATGTTAGAAAATATAAAGGTAACAGGAGGGTGAAACATTGAATCGGGTCAAAATGACCCAAAGGCGGGGGGAGGGTGTAAGATTGATTCGGGTCAAAATGACCCTAAGGCAACACAAGGGTTAAAAAAAAAAAAACTCACCACTCTTCTTCATTATAGCGTTGGCTGGATCTTTGAGCTGTTGCTCGTAAAAAAGATAAAAAGGTAACGATTAAGAGATTTTACATCAAATATGGAAACATCAAGTGTTATACAATTCCATTAATCCAATCGTAATAATCATATTCACTTAGATTCAATGTGACAGTGTGTATTGCATGTCTCGTATCCAATTTACCATCGTTAACATTGTAAAAAGTGAAATGATTAAAAAGGTTCAATTTGAATCCCATAGCCATTTGAGTTGTTGCTCACCACAGCAGGCAATGGCGTCTGAACCACACCTCGCCCCTCGCCAGGTTGGTGTGTACCCCTGGCTTGTTCGCTGTCCTGCTGGTGATGAAGTCCGTGGTGGAGGAGGGGCAATAGTTGGAAGAGTGGCAAATATTATTTGTCATACTATAACATTGAATGACAGACACTTTATTTTATTAAGGTAAAAGAGTTCTAAAGAATAAAATGTATCCACATTTACTCACACAGGCATTGGCTTTCTCCTTTTAGGAATTGCCTCCTCTTCTGAATGGAGATCGGATGTGTCACAGGACATACTTTTTTAACCATCGCCTTGCCACCAAGTAATCATCTAAAAATTAAGTCAAAACACAATGAAAAAGTACAGAATTATGACGAGAACAATGTGATTAAAATGTTGTTTTCCCCCCCATATGCATACCTGCAAACTCATGAGGGGTGAAAAAGGTGACAACGGGGGGGTGTAGGTGACTTTTTTTTTGTCACCACACCACATCCACGTTGTCTGAAGCCTCAAAGCTTTTAGAACCACAACTAGTCATTTTATTGTTCTGACCACAAATCTAAATAATGATAATAAACAGTTTAAGAACAAAAGGTCCTCCGCTCTGACTCAGCCCTATAATGATAGTAATAACAAATATACATTGTCATTATATATAATATGGTTAAAGTCATTCATGAACCAACTTCCTTTTTTTTTGCCTGAACAGTCCTCATGGACTTTTCCCTGAATCTGTTCTGTCTCTACCTGTTTGTCACGATACTCATATTATAACTTCTATACATATTACATACCTGCCATAACTATCATGATACCCGATACCAGAATTCAATACAATACCATAAAAACAATATGGTCCCATAAATACGAGATTGGTATATTTATCTATAATAGTAATAAATAAAACATCTGTATGGATCACTTTTTACCAACTTGTTCAACACTTAACAAATGGCAGTAATATTAGTATTAATACAGCCAGATATGAATGAAACTACATGGTTCCATCATAGCATTGATTATACACTATGAGGCCGTGAGTCTCTGACCAGATGATCCACAGTTCATCAGGATGAGCAGCTGGAGAGTTACACAACTTTACAGACTGAAACATTTCACTTCTGGCATCTTTTTATTTGTTAAGCCGAAGTCGGTCTCTAAGCTGCGCCTCTTCTCTCGCTGTGAGCTGCGCAGCGCAGTGCGCAGACAGCTCGACACGGAGCAGCGGGTGCGCTCTGATCGCTCTCTGAATGAAGTATCGATACTAGAAATATGCTAAATCACATGGTGTTTAACGTACGGGTACTTTGTTAGCATCGCTACACCGTGCAGCGTGACAGCAGTAGATGTAGCGGACTAACATTCAAGCTAACCTAAACCACCAAACGTTGTGGACATCTGAACGCTGATTGGCCGAGACGCGACACGTCCCATCAAAGATGTTTTATTGCGAAGAGCACCACTTCACATTTTCTCCGCGTCTCACTGCAATCTCAACGGCAGCGGGCCAGGTGACCCCCCAAAAAAACAAAAACTCTTCGGATCTCCACGATTCACGTGGCTGACCTATTTTGAGTTCAAAACGGTGAATTTCACCGAAAGGTGACAAGTTTGCAGGTATGCATATGTAACATAAGGTAAATTATTTTTTATATTTGTTTAATCTGCTAATTATTAGAATATTAATATAATTAGCATACCACATGATCTAATTATTCTTACATCATGTGTCTGCCAGTCAGGTTGAGGTTCTTCGGCACCTCGGACAGCCTTGTCCACCCTTTCGTCCCTCGGGTAATTTGGCCAAACGCAGAAACTACCACCTAGCTTTGTGGCACGACTGCTACTCTAAAAAAATGTGTGCTTACCTGAATTGTAGAGATCGATCCTGATGAACACTTCTGTAAAACTGAGGATGACATTGCAAATTGTAAATTAAGTGTTGAGAATTCAATACATGGCGAATTAAATTAAAACAGGTTTGTGCTGGCCATCTTTATTAGCTCGCGAGCTAGCGCTCCTCGTTATTAGCTTGCGAGCTAGCGCTTCTCGTTATTAGCTCGCGAGCTAGCGCTCCTCGTTATTAGCTCGCGAGCTAGCGCTTCTCGTTATTAGCTTGCGAGCTAGCGCTCCTCGTTATTAGCTCGCGAGCTAGCACTCGTTATTAGCTCGTGAGCTAGCGCTTCTCGTTATTAGCTCGCGAGCTAGCGCTAGCTCCTCGTTATTGCCCAGCTACCATCGCGCACCCTTGTATACTTAAGCTCCAACCTTGGGTGCGCTGAATTTTCAGTCGTTATAACCACTTGCTGCAGAAGATAGCTAACCCTAACCGAGATAGTTCGAAAACTAGCCATAATTCGACAGTAGCAACACAATTCAACACTTACCTAAGTAGTATGTCTGGCGCGAAGAGCTGCAGGCAGGGTTGCCAGGTCTGTGTGACAAAACCAGCCCAATGGCCAATCAAAACCAGCCCAAACCAGCCCAATGGCCAATAAAACAAGCCCAAAAAACAAGCCCAATATCAGAACTCAAAATATGCCTGTGCCAAACCATATACACTGCTTTTAAAGTCCAACAACATTGCTATCATTTCCAAATGTATTGTAATATCTACAAAGTAACAACAAATGGTTAGTATGCCAGCATTAAAAGCAGTTTTCCCGAAACAGTTATTTCACCTAGGTCCTAAAATGGCCTTGTGTAATTAGATACAGTATATTATCATAAATAAAATATAGCTCTGAAGGTGTAGACCAATTCACTGACGGACAAATTAACCTGTTGCTTTGTCTTGAGGCTTTCTCTTCCCTTTTCTCTTCCTCCTGCCTGGACAACATGAATGTACTGTTTTTACTTCATATGCATTTACTGTAGTTAATGCAATACCTTATTTCAACTGAAACACCTTATGTTGCTTCACTATATTTTTATCATATACTTATACTTCAAACAATGTACGCACTCGACAACTGGAGAACGGAGCAGCATTCCGAATGTGTTTCCTGCTTTGCTGTGGTTTTGAGATCACTGTGGTGCGACGAATCTCGGTTTTGCAGTACCGACAAAAAGCTTTGGTATCATCCCCAGCCACACGTTCTATCCATTCTTTAATTCCGTTTTCACTTTCCCATTCTTTCGTATATTTCTTCCCGATTTAGCCCACTTACTGGGTGGCATGTTTCTCCAGTGTAGCTAGCTACACTAACTACCAGACCAGAGTTGGGATCGAGCGGGTCGGGAGACTGAGAGCGCGAGAGCTTTAGGTGCGTGTGTATGTGGGCATGTCCCATGTCCATGTGTACGTGCTGATCTGGAGTCAGTTTGGTAGGATTTGGGTAGAAATAAATTATTTCATTTAAAATATGGATTTTTATTTAAAGATATTCATGTAATTTGCATGCAAAATAGGTCTACCCGAACCAGCGGACAAGAAATTCAACCCGCGGCAACACTTCAAAAGTAGCCCAATTCCGCGGGAAAACCGCGGACCTGGCAACACTGGCTGCAGGTTTGAAAATACCAGTTTGGAAAGTCGAGGCGCAGAAGTAGGAGGAGCAACGATTTGGAACATCCGCCTACGGCAAAGTTAACACCGCTGTGTGATCCAGATGCTGTTTGATCCGGATCCGGATGCGGGCGGATCCGGATCACATGAGCAAACCGAGTGCGACAGTAGGGCGGATCTAGCGACCTGAGGGCGGATCCGCCCCGGAATCGGCTGCTATCTGGGATGGAGGACCTAGCATGTGATTAAGGCTAAACTCTTTAATTTAGAGCAAATATGCGGTGGCACTATTATTTAAATCACTCACAACAGTGAAACATGATCTTACACACAGATTTTAAATGCACTCAGATGTACGTTTACACATGCATCTTATTTCCCTCATAATCAAACAGATACGGACGATTTTGTCCATAACTCGAGGACTGGTGTACTACTGGTCACAGTCAATTCTAGTATGATTCAACACAATTAACTACAAGTTACACGAGGAAAAATCATGCCATGAAAAAAATGTGAATTACCTTTACCACAGACAATATGGCATTGTGTGGATAGCTAATCACACAACTCGACTTAAGAGGGAGAAGCTCTTTCACGGAAAAGATAACACAAAGAGGACATATTTTCTTCCCATGGGAAATGTCAGGGCTGAATTAATGAATGAAAGAGTGAAGAATGAAAGCTCACTGCGCCAGAGATGAGGTCCATCATTTTGAATCCTTTCGTACAAACAGGCCTGCATAGCATATTCAAAAATCTATTGTGTGTTACTCACCTGCAGTCAGCCTCTCAGCCATACCTCTCTAGCTAATGACATTTTTACTGTTCACTTTGTAATGCTGGAACTGCAGGTCATAAAGGTCGAGGTGTTTTTCCTTGTACATTGGGAGAACAATGTTTGGGCTCACAAACATATGTCACTTGAACAGAGACGAATCAGAGGTGCAGTAGATATGTCGACTGATAGGAATAGAAAATGCTGTTTTCTCGGACGTCATCACAAAAATCCACCTGAACTGACAGTTATATAACAAAATTGCAAGGGTAGATTTGGCACTATTTTTGAGTCACAGATGCCCCATCTCTCTGTTGCCATGCAGTCATGTTCCTTTTATGCATCTGAGAGTACAAAGCCAGCACAGCTTGATTTTTCAAATTGTTTTATTCTTATTTTCTGGCCACTTTTGTTGATAGAGAACAGTAGAGTGTGTTACAGACCCTAGTAGATGGTGGCAGGGATACCATATTCACAGGAGTGGTAGTTTAAAAGGAAAGTATCTTTTCAAAGAGAAGGTTGACAATATTGCCATTTGGTGCTGACATGACTTATTGTCTGTTGATTTCATTTATATTAGACATTAAAGTTACGATCAAAGTGTTTGTTTGCCATTTCAACAGTAAACAAATATGGGTATGCGTAAAATCAAACTATGGCTGTGTCTACTACCGCGCACTTGAGCACTTCGAGCACTGACTTTCAGTGTTCGAAGTGCGCCACCGAAAAATCCAGCAGAATTCAGTGCACTGAAAGTACCCGGATGGTGCACTGCAAACGGGCAAAAAATGTAGTGTAAAACGATGGACACTACTCGCTCTAAGCGGCCGCCATCTTGGCTACGTACCGGAAGAGGAGGAGCCCTTTCGCCAGCTTTTCATTTTATTTCTAAAACAATGGCGGACAGGCGGTTATTACAAATTGTACTGGTATTACAATGTACTACTAACATGCCATTCTCAGATTAGTGAGCATACCTAGGTAGCATTAGATGCCATTGGATCTGCATGGCAGTTATGATAAGCTAGCTGGGTAATCCACCACCCGGCCAGTCCGACGAAGGTGCACTTTTATCGGACACTTTTCGCTTGACGAGCGGGGCAGGTGGCGGGCTCCAGGCGCTTGCTCCAGCGGCAAGTCCGACGACAGATAGCTGTCAGTCATCGGACAGTGTTAAACAACGGCTGTTCTGTTAACCAATCGAAATAGCAATTTTAATAATGGATTAACAATGGATATGCTCAGTTTAATAACGGGTTAACATGACACCGCGAGCGTTTGCACACACGCCGCCCGATAATTAATACCGTTGCGATAGCTATCTAAGCTTGTCCTTCTAGAAATAATTGTAGCTTTCAATCATCGTGTGTTGTTTTTTTAATGTCGTGTATGTATTAATTTAAATGTAATCGTGGTCTGGGACAGAGCACTGAATGGCTATCCTATTTCTGTTTCCTGCCCCAGAGACGTTTCCTGGAGGTGCTGGTGCTGGTCCTCTGCTGCCCTCCCGACATCTGCATCTGGCTCCAATGACCTCTGGCACCTCACATCCACCTCCAGGGCCTTTAAGAAGATGGACCGCCATCGCGTCTTCAGTATCCCGAAGGACCTCTCCACAACACACCTCGCCTTTGACAGGCAGCAGTTGTAGCTTGGAGGTGGTTGCGGACAGGCTGCCTGAAGGGGTCATGAGGCAGATGGGTTGGGACAGGCAGGGATAGCCACCATCCCCAAGGATACAGTATCCTGGTGGAGGGTATGACTGCTCATAGAAGATGGGGCTGTTATTCAGGACCCTGGCATCATGCACTGAGCCCGGGGCCTGTCGAAGGCCCTGGCCACCACCCGATAGGAGGTGGCGCTGGCAAGCCAAAAATAAAAACTAGACAGGAGATCTCGGGCCCCAACCGTGGTCAGTCAGTGCCCAGCACAGCCATGAGGGCGTTGAATGACTCTCGGGTGAGCCTGAAGTCCACCCTCATGTCACTGTGGCCATCACAATACAACGCCAGCAGTGGCATTGCAACATTGATACGGCAGCGCCGCCTGGGACTGGGTGGCTGCTGTAGAGTGTGGGGAGGGGAGGGGAAGATTATATTAATATGTAAGTCATTTTATCAATAAAATGTTGTCATTGAGGTTTTGTAGTCTTTTATTGCGTTTTCTGATTTATATTAGAATTGATGCATGTTTGTAACAACAAATTAATATGCCTGTGTGTTCAATTGCTAATTGATTCCTGTATCAGGGTGAACTTCACTACAACAGAGATGTGTATAAAAGTACAGTCAGTCAAAGTAGGCCTATTACTGTGTGAATTCAAGCAGATGATGACTATCATTTCAGTGGATAATTCTTAAAACTAATTGGAATCTAGGGACAAACATGTACAGATTTGTCATGTTTTATTTCCATATGGTGTGTATGTGGATTGCAAAGAAGAAGGCTTCTTCTGACAAAGATAATTGAGAATTTAGCATACCTAGCAAGGAGAATTTAATTGCAACTACTACATGAAGCTATGCTGTGAAGGTAAGGCAAAATCACACAATTAAATTTACATATACCATCTCGACTTCAGCCAGAAGGCGGAGGCTCCTGCCGCGATTGTGGAGGTATCGCAGTTTCCACATGGGGTGGAGAAAGGTAAACAAGGGGCAACAAGAGGGCAAGAAGTGCATTCATTTGGTCACTTTAAGGGTATCGCAAGCAGATTTGCATACGTCACTCCCGGCTTAATTTCGCGGGTGCCGTGAACAGATTTGCGTCCGTCACTTCCGCCAAGTGGTGAACGGTTAAGTGTTCCATTTGAGACAGCACTTCATCAGCGACGCAGTACACTGCAATGCAGTGCACTGAATTGCAGTGTACTGCATTGCAGTGTACTTCGTTAAGTGCGCGGTAGTAGACACAGCATATATGTCCATGAAACAAATGTGCTAAGAATCCAGATCTTGCCTCAGGGTCTAGTCAAGGAGACAAACTTTCAAGAAATGTGTTCATCTCAGAGAAACATATTTCATCATGGATGAATTTGTGCCATAAGTAATTAATAATTTAGCCACAATTGATTAAAATCGCCAAGAAGCAGTAAAATATGGTACTTATGATTAGGGTTGGGTACCGAAACCCGGTTCCAATACAACCGGTATTACCCGGACCGAAACGCAACGCACATTTCGGTGCTTCTTTCCGGTGCCTGAGCCGATTGAAATTGAAAAAAACTATTGTTGTGAACTTCTCAGGTGACTCCGCCCTGTCAGCAGGTTACGAGCCTCTCATATTTAACTCTGACAGCGGAGGCTGCGCCGTGTGTGACTGCGTGAACCCGTGTGGAGCACACCAGCTTCAGGCTGGACGCGATGGGGAGACCGTCACCGGTCCCCCTGAACACGTGGAGACCGATTATGACGAGCAGCCTGAACTCAGATTAGTACCGTATCGTTGATTGCAAGTCTTGCATTCATAAAAGTAGCCCAAGAAATAATAAATTAGCCATTATAACCATGTTTAAGCTAGCTCGTAGCTAGCGCTAGCTACGAGCTACGAGCGTGACAGTCTGCTAGCAGATGTGTTGATGTACAGCAGGCCTATTCAACTAGCGGCCCGCGGGCCGGATGCGGCCCGTTTGAGTTTAACTATGGCCCGCAAGACTGCCTGCAAATCAGTATAGCTTGGTAAGAAAAAATAAAACTGACGGACACGCCTCTTTTATACATTGAGACATCTAACCCAGAGCCATTGAGTTTCACTGTTGCCTCAACCAAACCTGTATGGTTACATCTTTATGTTACGCACCCGTGTTGGTTGCCGTTGTTACCCCCCTACTGGTTTTCAAACCTACTGGTTTCCCTGCGCGTGCGTTGTGTTCTCTTCACATCTGCAGCGGGGCTCTGTCTCGCGCACCAGATTCGTCACACATTCACAAACATATTGCTGGAGATCTTCAAGCCACCGTTCATATCCATTTGGGCGATTACGATTGTATAAGTGAGCAGTGCATCACAGCCACGGATGAAGAAATACATTTTCGAAAAAATAAACAAAAAAGATCGCCCGACCTGGTTTCGATCCCTTTCACGCAAAAGGAGTCTGCACTCAAAGACGCGCAGTCTGTGTGCTGCGCCACCGGATATTAGTTTCATGCCAAGTCATTTATATATTGGTAGCTGTAGCTCAGTGGGGTAAGAGGGCCGTCCCTCAACCACAAGGTTGTGTGTTCGATCCCCGCTCTCTCCATTAGTTGCAAGTTGAAGAGTCCTTGAGCAAGGCACTGAACCCCCAGTTGCAGCCCACTGCTCCTTAATAACTAAGGATGGGTTAAATGCAGAGAACTAATTTCCCCTTGGGGATTAGTAAAAGTGTATATTATTATATTGATCCATTAAGTCACATTTCTTATGTTTTCATGGGAACAGTTTGGTTGAAGGGATCTGAAACAACTGGTTACCTTGAGCGGATATTTACACTTTGAAACATGTTTATAGTGATGCTTGTTCGCAACACTTTTGCCACACAATACCGACGCATTTTCGTGTGTGACTGTTTACCTGTGGAAATATACATTACTGTTTTTAATTTGTAGCCATTATTTGATCAATATTCTGTGCGGCCCTCACACCCCCCGTGATTTTCTTATTCGGCCCACTTGCTACTGAAGTTGAATAGCCCTGATGTACAGCGATCCCGGCTGTTTACCCGGTGTTACCGGGAATATAATGACGGAGGAATAAAGACCGTGGGGCGTCACTTTGTTTCAGTGTAACTCTCGCTGTCAGAAGCAAAACTTTATTTGTCACGTGTCATCTTCAGTACCTCTGATTGGTTGTTCTCTTTGCCCATCAACAGTGACAGGATTAACCCTATAAAGTATGCAGATGACAATACATATCATATCATGGAGAACATATATTGTGTATGTTAACAGTCTGATATCCGTTGTTTGTCAGTGCTCCATGGTAACGGCTTCTACAGGGAATATGGCCGAAGAGGTATTTAATGTCCTCATTGTGCGTTTAAAAAAAAAAAGTATCGGTTCAGGCACCGTTTCGGCACCGGTATCGTTTTAAAAGTAGCGGTTTAGCACCGGTATCGGAAAAAACCCAAACGATACCCATCCCTACTTATGAGTGGTACAAAACAAGATAAAACAACCTAGCAAACAATCTTTCCAACTCCCACTCTGAGGAAGATGGGGAATTACATGTAAGGATCCGCCTTTGAAGGTTGCCCTTTGAGTATGATATCTTTTATTTATTTTGGCATCAATCTCCAGAATCAGTCTGTACCTTCCACTGGATGTCACTTGATAGCATAGAGATCATCCACACAGCTTCAAAGAGACTTAAGATTTCTGAATACATTTGTATCTTCTTGTAATAGCTGCTTACCTCAGGTACTCTCAAATTAAGTGGATTTATTTTCAGAAAGATGGTACACTGCCCATCATCAAGTCGTGACTGATACAGTGCATAGGATTTGACACTCTGTCATTTTGTTGCACATTGTGTTTTGATTTCCTGAGGATATGCTACCCTTTGCTCAAATCTATCTGGATTTTAAAGCGTAGGCCCTTCAGCAGCAAAGGCTTCAGCTGACTCCCATCCTCCATGTAATTTTGTTCGGCCCGCCAAAGGCCACAACATAATTTGACATAACGGAGCTTTACCTCCTCTTCGGTCTGAGAAAATTGTGACCTTTCATTATAAAGCCTCCATGAATCCAGTTCATCACTATAGCTCGGGGATTTGGTAGAGGGTGGAGTGGATTGGTTTGAGAAAAGACCACAGAAGCACTCTTCTAAATGCTGGCACTGGACCGATGTTTAGAAGTGCTCCAGGGCTCAAGACCTTCTCCCTCAATTAGATTGATTCAGAAGGCCGTTGCTTTAACCTCTGCTGGGACACAATTTGTGTCTTTTCGCTCTGATTTTAGGATGTCCAAAGCAATCTCACAAGTGCCTCGAGAAACCAGTCTCTGCATACTGTTCCTTGCCTGGCCCATTGTTTCCATTTCATTCACCCTGCCTGCACATACACATTAGTCTACAGTATGTATGGAAATTGAGACATTCAACAATGGATATCCATGACAATGCTGGCTTTATATACTGCGCTTGAGGCATAGGATTTGTCTGTGATGTAATGTTTGAGACTGCCTTCTCTACTTTACCTCTTTGACTTTGCTGACTTTCCAAAAGAAAAGACTTGTCTGTCTGATGAGAAAGGGTCAACACATACCCAACCTTTCCCTGTGACTGTGCTCATAAGGTCGAACATGTTCTTTAACATGGCCTATCAATTCCTCTCTTCAGTCTAATGGGGACAATATCTACACAGGATACATTATTACATCACGCTTTAATAGGGCAAGTTTTTCAGAACCAAATATGCTTTAAAAGTTACATGAGATATTTCACACAATCCAACGCGTGAATGGTATCCTTTACAGTGAAGGTCACTGGTCCGATTGCCAGACGAGCAAATCATTCTGGATCTGGAAAGCAAAAAAGCTGCACTTGCTGCTCCCTCATTACCACCGCTGAGATAGTACTCTTGAGCAAGGCCTCTAACATCTCATTGCTCCAATAGAGCTGCTCAGTGGCCACTGGAACAAACTGTGGATTTAGCTGGGCAGCTTCCAAACTTGTGTGGGAGTGAGCCCCTGACAAGTAAAGCATTGTTCTCTGAGTAAGGAAGAGATATGTTAAAATGTGACAGCCTTGTTCTAAACAGCATGAGCAAGTCTTTTATATTTATTATTATAATTATTATATTTAAGATATTTCAAGTGCAGTGTGGAAGGTGCCGACCTGTGACTTTATTCTTAACCATTTACAAAAATGTTACAGACAGTCTAGCAGTCTGTAGCTGTCGACAACTCAATGTAGGAATGAGCTTTTATCAGTTGTAGCGTAAGTTGTCAGAGAATGGCTGCACTCTACTATGGATACCAAAAATGAAAGTTTAAACTTAAATGAAATAACATAACATTACAGGGCTACCACACTCCTAGTAGGAAATTTGATTGCACAACTAATTAATCTTCATCTTAAATATCTTAAAGTTGCTACCAAGTACTTGTGTAGGTTGGAGTAATACCTCACACACTTTTACATAACCAAAAGCATAAAGTTGAACAGATAATTATAAGCGTACACAACAATGAACAGTAAATTAAGTTGAAGGCATGATGGATGAATGAGAACCAGTTCGATGACAATGCACCTTCAACAGCTGAGAGATCAGTGGTTTTATGATGATACGACTTGGAAGGATGATCGGATGGCGGCTCTGGAATAGATGAGGAGGACGGCGTTTCGTCGTCAGACCTCATGTAACAAAGAAAGTCCACGAATGTCCCTGTCTACGATGCGCCTCTCTGGCTCTCTATAAAATAAAAAAGAAAGCAGAGCAGACCAGAACTTCCAACTGAACTGAACTCTTTGGCGGCAACTCTGGTCCATGTTTACATCCCGTCAGGTTTTTATTCAAATACACTGCACTGCCTTTGGAATGTTTACCATTACAATTTTGAAATGGTCTACAACTTAACCCTTGTGTTGCCTTAGGGTCATTTTGACCCGAATCAATATTACACCCTCCCCCCGCCTTTGGGTCATTTTGACCCGATTCAATGTTTCACCCTCCTGTTACCTTTATATTTACTAACATATTTTACCCTTTGGGTTCAATTTGACGCCAGCAATTAAAACCTCCAGAAAATTATTAGAATTAATATTGTTTTCCAAGTTTAAGTGTGAGGCACTTTATGTTTGTTTGTTGACTACCGAAAGAACACCGACATTAAACATTGAATGGGGTCAAATTAATCCTAAAGCGGGGGGAGGGTGTAATATTGATTCGTGTCAAAATGACCCTAAGGCAACACAAGGGTTAAAAAGATGAGAATATCTATATCTTCTGGGGAAAGGGTATATTTCTGTCCCCTGCCATGGAGTGCACCCTCTCACCAGGCACTAAAGTGCCAGTTCAGTGATGTAGTGTCATGCCATCACGGCAAACTGAGTGTATTGACACTCATCGCTTTTCCACCATGCCAGCGATTCACCATCCACTGTAATGACCCTTTGCTGCCTTGTAAAGTGCCTCTTCCACCGGGATGGTGTTGTTAACAAAGACGTGGTGATCAACTTACTTGCTCACAAAAGGTCACCCGCAAAGAGCTCCTCTATGGCCGACGTTTTTTGTGGAGGAGATGGCCCTGAGTCTGGTCCTGTCCATGTCTGCTCTGTCGCTTGACCCTGCAGAAATAATTACTTGAGCTATAAAACTAATTATGCATTTAAATGTTTCACGAAACTACAATTGAGATAAAGAAAGCCATTATTATTACAAATTAAACAAACAACAGTGATTGTATTCATATAAATAACACATAATAAGACTGCAGTATATTTAATGAATAAATCACTCCCTTTTTGTAACTCTTAAGTGGCCATAATCTCAGTGGTGAGATCACTGTATGTTCTCCAGCATAGGGCAAAGTCTAGGTGAGACAGGGACTTGAACATTGGGTCCACTGCAGTAGATCTATGCAGGTAGTCCTGTAGATTAGGTGGGTCGCAGAGTCTCGGTTTCAGGTCCCTTCATCCTCTCTTCGGGGCATGGATTGCACAATCCTTGTTTTCAGAGGTGGGATCATAGACACAGATGCCGTGGTTTCAGTGCTCAATAGGATTGTAATGGTTTTGAGGAGTTTGAGCACCCGGAAGACCTCCTCTGCAATTTTTCAAATCAGAATCAGACGAGGTGAAAACGTTTCTGATATTTTTCTTGTGTTGTCTGTCAGTGCAGAGTAAACAGCTGCCTGCTGCTCAAGATAACACTCCAAGTGGAGTTCCATCTTGTTTTGACATTGTGTATTAGCTTGTGGAACGGTACCTGTAGCAATTCTTGCTTGGTGTTAAGCACATGAGCGGCTGCTGCGCTTTGGTGGGGAAATGAAACCACCTTCCTGAACCTCACAAGGTCCATCTGGTTCACTGAGATCCTCATATGGGATGCTAAATTGATCACATTTGCAAATAAAGCTATGTGTGCTCCCAGTCCAGCTTCTATGACTGCATTTATTTGGTTCCTGGCATTGGAGACAGGGCTAATGACTCTGCTTCTCTCAGTACCTGCGCCAGATTTGTGGCTGTGTGATTCTCACAGAGGCGGCATGTCTGCAGCATCGAACTTTGAGTCTTCCACTCCGCCGTGATGAAGTGAGCAGTCTCACTCAGCTGTCCGTTGTGCTGGAGGCCCAACCGTCTGTGGTGAGGATGACAGAGGATGCCTGGGATCATTTGTTCACAATTCTAAACTTTTCCTTTTCATAGAGACCAGGGGTCCCATTAATAAAACACAGTGTAGGATCCACACTAAATATTTCCGTATGTTCAAAAGAGGAAATATACGTACACCAATTTATTAAGTTTTTAAAAACCTTGTGTGCACAATTAATTTCCTTTAATTATTCCCAAATCAACCTGCAAATGTGCGCAGCTGGTTCATCCTCACATCCCAGCAAAATAATTCAAATATAAATTGTCGATGCAAAGCACCTTGAATGTTGATGAATAGAAAGGAGATGACGATCAGTGGGTCTTTACGGCAAATTTAAATGTGCTTATAGTTATGGCTCGCTAATACACGCACAAATAACACTGCTGGTTTGACTGTTAATGATAAAGAGGATATATAAGCGTGTGAAATTAAATGTGGAGGGGCATCATTCTACATGTAATCATGCCTCAAACATTTTTATTTCCACAATCCGGCATCAAGTCACCACCTCACCATCTGTGTTGCTATTTTCCCTGTTACTCCAAAATGTTTCTACGCACGATCAGAGTTACCGTACAGATGCACATATTCTTCAGTCAAGTTTGTTTTTATAGATCACCAGGTTTGCGTGGGAAGTGGCCTTCGCAATGGTTATAAATAAGACCCCCAGGACAATCTTTATACTTAAGTGGGTGCTTTAAGGAATTTTTATGGCGCAGCTTTTGAAATCCTTTGTTTTTCGCAACCGAATATGGCTTCATGTCAATAAAGACGTCACAATATTTGGTAATAGCTTTAGTCCGGTCTCATTCTGCCGTAAACTTACCTTTTCCTCAATGCCTGCAAAATGTATCGAGACAAAGAGACGAGGAGGGGACAAAGTGGAAAGAGTAAATAAGAGAGAAACCCATAGGTGTAATGGGCCACAAAGAAGAGGACGATTCTGAGTTTCCTGTCTCTTTAATATCCATGGTCAGATGGCCCACATGTGCAAATGATTTTTTTTTCTGCTGAACTACACATTATTTAATTAATTATATATTTGTAAACCTAACTCTCCCATATCCAAAACCTGGATGGTCTAAGTGACGCTATAATACCAAACATTAATGAAGAACACTCATTGCACCGAGTAAACTTGATATTCTATGACTTCTCATTGACAGCAAACTATTTACAATGTCTGTGATTACACAACATTCTGGATTATTATTTGTATTTGTGTGTACTTGTTAACACAGAAACTAACAGGAATTCAATTGTGACATTTGATAACACTCACACCCTGTCTTCTGTCTGTCGCTCACACTTCTCTTGTCTGAGAGATCCAAAGAGGAGGGGTGACGATTTGTGGGTAACACCTTCCCACATGCTCTGCAGGGTTTGGTTGAGACGGGGTCTTCCTGTTGTTTATATTTTTCTTTTTCCTTATAGTTCCATATGTACTGCATTGTAACGATTTTGAACGGGAAAAAAAAGACAAAAAAGATAAATCTCGACTTTGCAATAGGCCATTGCTTGTGCAGATAAAATACTGCTATTTACATAATATTAAGAGCAGGTAAAAATGGTTCAAAACATTGTCTAATTTCTTACTTATGTTGACAAGCGTGATGAAGAAGACTGATGATGACATATACGCCTGTCCCAACAATGATCCCCACAACATCGGGAAAAAAAACCTTGATACAGTATATCATTAGTGATGTTGCTGGATGGTAAGCAACGACCATCTGTTTGAAATATAATCAATGACGTCCTTGAAGCCAATTCATTGCCTAAAGGCTTTACTTTAATGAGAGAGAAATGCCAACATGTTGAGGTAATCTGTAAAAGATCTGACCAAGATGCATTTCCTCAACAGCTCTTCACCTTCAGTGCTGTCTTTTTGGCAACGATGCTTTCTGAATAGCCTATATCTATAAAAAAATATGTTACTTGAATATCTAAAGGAAAATAAATATCTCTGCTTTAATAATGTTCAGACAGGACAAAACCCTTCGTAGCCAAAATGGTCCGACACAGTTTAAAGTCTTATAAGTCAGCCAATGTGGATTTGGTACAGATATCAGACTGCGTTATTGTTGTTGGGTTTGACGAAGCCAATATTTATAAAAGGGAAAGAAAAAGAGGCTCTGTAAGAAATGTGTGGAAAGGTGACAGGAAAATCGAGTACCAAAGACAAGAGCACATTGATTGGTCCACTTTATGGCCTGTTGGGTTAACCCCTACCTTACTGAATCAGTTCCATTTGTATTTGTCCAGAACCATTGACACCTGAACTCCGATTCATTCCCATTCACAATGTGTAACACCCTGTTCTGTTTCTCCTGTGTTCCGTGTCTCCTGTGTCTCATCTGTGTCTTCTCTGTCTTAATTGTTTAATTCCCTGCACCTGCCCTCAGCCACTCTTGTCTCGTTACTGTCTGATGTCGTACACCTGTTTCCCCCCCTATATATTGTGTCAGTCTTTCGCTTGTCTGCTGTCGGATTGTCGTCTCTAGTTCCGTGTCTTTTTCCCGTCGTCCTGTCTGTCGTATCTGATCCTGCCTGCTTCGACAGCATTTAACGGAGCAGCGCGTGCTCTCTGATCGCTCTTTTAATGAAGTATCGATACTAAAAATATGCTAAATCACATAGATTTTAACGTACGGGTACTTTGTTAGCATCGCTACACCGTGCAGCGTGACAGCAGCAGATGTAGCGGACTAACATTCAAGCTAACCTAACTTCCCAAACGCTGTGGACATCTGAACGCTGATTGGCCGAGACGCGACACGTCCCATCAAAGATGTTCTATTGCGAAGAGCACCACTTCACATTTTCTCCGTGTCTCACTGCAATCTCAACGGCAGCGGGCCAGGTGAAAAAAATAATAAATCGGAACGCGTCTCTGGTATTGCTCAGGGGGCCGATCCAAATGTGGAGGCGGGCCGTAGTTTGGGGACCACTGCTCTAGCTCATAGGAGTAATTTAAAGCCAAGTAAAAGTGAAAACTGAGGCAATCCAGGCTACTTTACTCGAGGGAAACATGAATGCATGGAATCAGCAGGTAGATAATTGAGTAGCATGACACAAAGTAACAGAGGCAGGTAATGAGCAGTGAGTTTGACATCTTAGATTAACCACCATATTGGTGAGGACACCATGCACACTCAGCAGATCATGGCTGCAGCATTAGGAAGTTGAAAATGGATAATTTTGTATTCAGATCGTTTCATGATGTGATCCTAACAGAGTTCAAGTGACAGGAGCTACATGGCTCATTTACCTTAGGAAATAGATGGAAAAAAATAATTACGGAGGAAAATGGTCGATAAACCCATTGGTGCTGAACACAAACGTCTCCTTACTAAATGGTGCTGTGGTATTTGCTGATAAAGACATTCACTTTTCAAACTGACCTTACTTGATTTGACTTTGATGACACGGTGACTCTTCCCATTGTCTCAGCTATTGCATCCTATAAACAGATAGTGGCCTAAATAGGATTTTCTCCCCAGGTGCAGGAGCAATAATCCACTTTGTAACATTAGCTAACATGATAGGCAAATTTCTCAATTTCCCTTGAGTGGTGGTGAGTCAACACTTTTGCTTTGCGTTTCAAATGAGAGCGCACACACAAGTTCAAACACAACAGTAGGACTAGCTCTGTTTTATCGTCAGATATTATGTATTGTTCCGCACATTGTCCCAAATATGGTAACTATGGAAGCCCTCAGCCGGATATTAAACTCAATTCAATTCAGTTGATTTTATATAGCCCAATAAGATAGTATCTCGTTATTATGATATAATAAGTCGAAATAATGAGATAGTAAGTCGAAATAATCAGATAGTATCTCATTATTATGAGATTACCTAATTTTTTTATCAGAGTTGTGGAAACGGGCTTTCGTAGGTATCCCCATTTTATCAAAAAATACTTTTCTTTCTTCTCCCAACCATTGCCCAGCCATCAGTAATGTTCTAGATGGCCCTTAAACACAGCCCTACAGTGGATGGTCAGACCTGCCACACAACAAAGAAAGGTCATCAATCATAAAAGCTTTAGGCCAGGAAGGCAACAGCACCATCACGCCATTTGTCTTTTTCTCTTTCCGTCCCTCTTTCTTTGCTACCTCTTTCCTTTCCTGAATCCACCCTTCCATTTCTGTCTCCCTCCAATCCATTCTTCATTGCTGTTTCCCCTTCAATTGACCCTTCCTCTCTCCATCCGTCACACTCTCACTTCATCCTTTTACGCAAGTCTTAATCCCATTGTTCCCTTCATCCACTTCTCCGTCCCTCTGATTTTTCCTTCTGACTTCAAGGTTTTGTTCATGACAGTTTTGTTTACTGTCGCTAGGGAAAAGAACAAGGGCCAAAATGCAGGATCTTGATTTGTGTGTTCAATAACTAGAAATCAGGTGTTTCTCTACTGTCATTTCCCAAGGCAATGGCTACTGTGTGGCCAATGACAGAGGCAGTTCAGGAATCAGTGCCAGTGTCAAAATATCAGTTTTAGAGCAATGTTAAATCGAATATATATTTTTGCAACACCTGTATATCAAATATAAGAAAATATAAATATAAAAAAGTTACTTGAAAGTTTGTGTTCATTATATTAATTGTATAATTGCAATATCTTCTGTGAAACTGAAGAGGAGTTTTTACACTAACTGGATCAAATCATTCATGTTGAGCCAGCCTCCTGCCATGGCCCTGCTGATTTCTCAGGTCTCCGAAAACATGGTCAAAACAAGAATTAAAATAAAATGACTGCGATGAAAGTGTGTAATCCTTGTGTAGATAGCAGGGCAGCTACATCTGCATCTTCAAAAATAATGGCTCTAGGAAAAATCATTGTAGTTTTTCAGCCGCGGAACAGTTTAATCACATTTTTCATATGATAGGGTAAGTATTAGAAGGAGGATGGCGAGAGGAAAATGTCTCAAGGACAAAAGCGTGATGCATGCTTTGCAGTGTGATGACTGCAGATATGACCTATCTCCTGGATATCTTTTATTGCTTTTATATTTGCTCCTGTCCTTGGGTTCTTCATAAATTGGAATGTGTTTCCTCAAAGTGCATTTCTCTCTGCACACAGAAAAACAAGCACATTGAAATGACAGGAACAATACTTACCTCAACAGGCTTTTCAGGTAGCAGCCTATCACCACCTACTTATAGATTGCTATGAATTTATTTTAAATTCTTTATTGAATTAGGTATTTATGCACTTAAAATGCACGTGATTCAAAATGTAATTTTTTTACAATTTTATTTATTTAACATTGACTTAAATGTATAACTATTGCATGTGTAATAGTTAAATGTATAACTATTGCATATGTATGCATGTGTACAGATTGTAAAGCACTCTGAGACAAATTTACAATTTGTGAAAATGGGCTATACAAATAAACTGAATTGAAAATATGCACTACACTGGACCTGAAAGATATGTATACCACTTCCTTTATAAGCCAATTTGACAGGGGAATGTGCACACTTGTAAAGAAACTGTGACCAATGCGTACAAACATAATGGTGACCGGGGAGATTGTCGACGCAGATGGTGAGCTGTTGAATTAAACCAGATTGTAGAAATTAAATGTCAGAGGAATTACTGTGCATACAATGATTCCTCTAATGCGTTTCATTGTACTTTGTATCACACGTTGCTTATAAATCCACTTTATAATACATATTTAAACCAGCTGCATGCATACACCTCAGTGAGGAGGAGAGGGCTGGACTACCGACACGAGTGGTTAGCTTTGGAGTGAACTGCAGCATACCAAAGGTGATAATATCATCAGCTGTCCATATGCATCTTAAACCATTGTTCATAATCTTAACTGGTATCTTGTTTCATAATATATATATATATATATATAATAACAAACAAAAAAATGTTAAGTGAAGTTTCTAGAACCACGACAGTGAAGTCATAATTGAAAACAGCTATCCAATGCAACTAACAGACTGTGTGAAACCATGTGTGTTAAACCATTTATGGTTCAATGAGAGCTTGTAGAAGCCGGGATATGTGGCTGATCCATGTCAGCACATTTAAAAATTCAATTGAGATTTTAGAAGGAAATTGCCTACTGGCAAGCATGCGTAAATTTATATAAATCCGAATTAATTTTGTATCGCCAGCTGCCTTACTAAGATTATATTGGTGTGGGTCGTTGGCAAGAAAACCATGGGGTGCTGTCACTTTCACCGTGACAGGGAGCATGCAGGGACCTAATGGTTTGTCCCATACTGTCATCTGCAACCAGCAAGCAGAACTCACAGAGGACCGCTCAGGAGGTGTGCATCTTTGTTGTTTACTTCTTGTGAGACAGCTTGATGAATGGATATCTGAGCGGAAGGATGGATTCTTTTCTGCCTATAGATTTGTTGTCGTGACCATTCCCAATAACTTGTTCCCCTACAAATTGTTTCAATATGTAATCATTCAAATATGTCAGGATGCCATGCATAAAACATGCCTCCCCATACTCAAGGCTACCCAACAGTGGTTTCTCTGATAGGCATTGGGTGTATAACAGAGGTCACTAATAGGTGGTCCATATACATTTCAACGATGGATTCTGCAATTGCCTGAGTCGTTGCTGGTTTGTTTTTTGTGGTTAATGTTTGTCATTTTATTTGGCTAATTAGATAACTCTTTCAATTCAATTCAATTCAGTTTATTTGTATAGCCCAATTTCACAAATTACAAATTTGTCTCGGAGTGCTTTACAATCTGTACACATAGACATCCCTGCCCCAAAACCTCACATCGGACCAGGAAAAACTCCCAAATAACCCTTCAGGGGGGAAAAAAAGGGAAGAAACCTGCAGGAGAGCAACAGAGGAGGATCCCTCTCCTAGGATGGACAGATGCAATAGATGTAATGTGTACAGAAGGACAGATTTAGAGTTAAAATACATTCAATGAATATGACAGAGTGTATGAATAGTTCATAGTAGGCATATTCCACGATGGAGACCTCCACGATCCATCAGGCAGATGGCGGTGGGGAGGAGGAGTGGGCGGAGTCTCAACAGGACAGTGGCGTAGTCATGAGCAGGAATTCCACGACCCAGACGATCCATCAGGCAGATAGCTCATAGGGTCCGATGACCCCATGAGACGTAAAGTCAAAAGGACTTCCGGGAGAAAGCAGAGTTAGTAACGTGTGATTGAGAGATGAAAATTCATCCTTAAGGAGAGAAAAAGAGGAGATAGGTACTCAGTGCATCCTAAAACGTCCCCCGGCAGCTATAAGCCTATAGCAGCATATCAAGGGGCTGGACCAGGGCAAACCTGATTCAGCCCTAACTATAAGCTCTGTCAAAGAGGAAGGTCTTAAGTCTACTCTTAAACGAGGTGACTGTGTCTGCCTCCCGGACTGAAATTGGAAGCTGGTTCCATAAAGAGGAGCTTGATAACCAAAGGCTCTGGCTCCCATTCTACTTTTTAAGACTCTAGGAACTACAAGTAGTCCCGCATTTAGTGAGCGTAGCTCTCTAGTGGGGCAATATGGTACGACAAGCTCCTTAAGATATGATGGAGCATCACCAATCAAGGCTTTGTAGGTTAAGAGAAGAATTTTAAAAGTGATTCTTAATTTTACTGGGAGCCAGTGCAGAGCAGCTAGTGCAGGAGTGATGTGATCTCTTTTCTTAGTTTTAGTGAGAACACGAGCTGCAGCATTCTGGATCAACTGAGGGACCTAAGAGATTTATTAGAGCAGCCTGCTAATAAGGAGTTGCAGTAATCCAGTCTCAAGTTGAACCAATTTTTCTGCATCTTTTGAGACAAGATGTGCCTGATTTTTGAAATATTACGTAGATGAAAGAATGCAGTCCTTGAGATTTGCTTTACGTGGGAGTTAAAGGACAAGTCCCGATCAAAGATAACGCCAAGATTCTTTACAGTGGTGTTGGATGCCAGGGCAATGCCGTCTACAGAATCCACATCACCAGATAATTGATCTCTGAGGTGCTCAGGGCCGATTAAAATTACTTCGGTTTTGTCTGAGTTTAACATCAAGAAGTTGCAGGTCATCCATGTTTTTATGTCTTTCTTTATGTCTTTCTTGCAGTCCATGTTCATTCTCACCCAGGGCAACTAAAAACCTGTAAGTCTCATTTGTTCTAAGACTGGCGATTATTAAAAGCAATAAGAGGGACCAATATGACACGACAAGCACAAACCTTTTTAGCAAGCATACCCACTCAAATCCAACTGATGGCACAGTAAATAAACAATCTATGGTGAATCATAATTTAAGATTTCAATGTTTTTGCTCTTTACTTGAAGACTTAATTGGACCTCTTTGATTTGTATTAAATACCTTTAGTGAATAAGATCACAATGTGGTAATCTGCTTTCAATCCAAATAGTTAACACTTTATGTTTAATGTAACTTAAAAAACAATCAATACATCTTAAACTAGAATGGATATCACAAGATTGGGCATTGAATTATGAACATTTTGGCATTAGTTGCATGCCAATTGGACAAAATGTATCGTGCTATGGTAAAATAAAAAAAGAGTTTGACCTTTCCATGACCTTGACCTTGACCTTTGACCCGAGTGATCCCAACATCTAATCAAATGGTCCCCGGATAATAACCAATCATCCCACCAAATTTCATGCGATTCAAGAACATTTTGACCTGTTCATGACCTTTGACCTTGACCGTTGACCCGATCGATCCCAAAATCTAGTCAACTGGTCCCCGGATAATAAACAATCATCCCACCAAATTTCATGCGATTCGCTTCAATACTTTTTGAGTTCTGCGAAAGATTTTGACCTGTTCATGACCTTTGACCCGATCGATCCCAAAATCTAGTCAACTGGTCCCCGGATAATAAACAATGATCCCACCAAATTTCATGCGATTCGGTTCAATACTTTTTGAGTTCTGCGAAAGATTTTGACCTGTTCATGACCTTTGACCTTTGACCCGATCGATCCCAAAATCTAATCAACTGGTCCCCGGATAATAAACAATGATCCCACCAAATTTCATGCGATTCGGTTCAATACTTTTTGAGTTCTGCGAAAGATTTTGACCTGTTCATGACCTTTGACCTTTGACCCGATCGATCCCAAAATCTAATCAACTGGTCCCCGGATAATAAACAATCATCCCACCAAATTTCATGGGATTCGGTTCAATACTTTTTGAGATTTGCGAATAACACGCATACAAATAAATAAATAAATAAATAAATACACGGCGATCAAAACATAACCTTCCGGCATTTTCAATGCGAAGGTAATAAATAAATAAATAAATACACGGCGATCAAAACATAACCTTCCAGCATTTTCAATGCGAAGGTAATGACTAATAACAATTCATGGAGATGATTTCCATGAAACCACTGACGCATGTACAGAATGAACGGAATATATTAGATTTACGGCTGTTAAGTCATTTTAATTAGCCAGAAGATCATCAACAAATATACAGTCTTGAAACCAAGAGGCAAACATGCGTGTTTTTTATGACAAAGTTGCCAACTGTTTTTCATATTTCAGTTGAATTGCTAAGAGAAAAAAGAAAAAAAATCCTTATTTTAGAGTTGCATAATTATATATTACATTTAGGTATAATAATTTTTCACAACAGTGTCCAAAATGAGAATTAGCTCAGCAGGAAAACTGCGTTTACAGGGCCAGCACTGCTGGTGTGACAGATCATAAAAGTCAGTTTTGGTTGTTTCATGGATCATATCACAGATTGAATCACAACAAAAGAAAAAAGGAAGCAAACATAACTTTTAACGGTCCCTGATTATTTTTTTATTCTGACACTAATTGCAGATCATTGATGATCAATGTTGGCAGATACAGATTAATTTGTTGTTTGATTATAGCATTATACATTTTACATAATTACGTGTAAACACATGATGATGTTCTACATTACTTTCGCCCAATACTCCTTTTCACGCATCATAACGGAAGTGAACGGAACCTTTTTTGGTCGGCCGTTAGCAGTACTATTTAACGTGAGTAGCTCGACAATGGTCCGTTAAACCACGAGGCAGCACCATCAGCCAATGAGTGATCAAGGTCATTATGGTGTTTCTTTCAATCCCGCTCCATGGCATCCATCTTTCCTGCTGCAGACCAGAAATGAACTCTTGCCGCATACATTCCATCACAATATTTTAGTACATTTAGTCGAGAGCTTAGGTTATTTCCTTTCATGCTGACAAAAAACAATTTCCCTCGCATGTCGTAATGACGATTGCACAGGCTTTCATATTATGGTTCCACATCGCTTCTCGTGTCTTGGCCTCGGTGATATTGATGAGAGGCAAAGCAACTGCATTCGTGAAATTAAGGATTTAAAAGTCACTGCACCAGATTGCACAGCAGTTAACATTTCTTCTGATGATTTAGAGGTTCTATTTTGGCAGGTGAATGGGTTCTTTTGCCTAATTTATGCTCATAATTCAAAAGCAACATCATTATATATTGTAAAACAGTCCACACACAAGGTGATATAGGAGAGTAAAGCAAAAGCTCAAATGGTCATAGTCAGGACGAAAATGGAAGAGAGACCTTTCAACAGTGAGTGGGAGTCAAGTAGCACACGTAGTGTGGATCAGGTCAGATTTTTATAGAAATCGACTGTAGATAACACTATAAGATAGGGTAAACTTTAACATGTAAGAACAAATGTAATACATGTTTTTGGTCTCACGCATAAATAGTGGCACCCAAGACATGGAATGCAGCTAAATTATTTTAAATTTTTTTTTTTACAGTATTCCTATTCAAGTGTAATACAAGCGCTACTTTTTTTTGGGTGATTGAGCTTCAATTTCTTAACTAAGTAACTCACTAATAAGGACAATTGTATCTTCCCTCAGATACAACCCACAAACAACATGTTTTATATTTGTTATACTTTCTTAAAAGAACTTTCAAAAAGTAAAACACTAATCGCATGAAATTTGGTGGGATCTCCACTGTTTATTATTGGACCACCAGATGATTTTTTGGGATCGATCGTCAGTCAAGGTCAGGTCATGAACAGGTCAAAATCTTTCGCAGAACTCAAAAAGTATTGATAATTCATGAAATTTGGTTCATTGTTTATTATCCGGGACCAGTTGATTAGATTTAGGGATCGATCGGGTCAAGGTCAAAGGTCATGAACAGGTCAAAATCTTAGAACTCACAAAGTATTGAACGAATCGCATGAAATTTGGTGGGATGATTGTTTATTATCCCAGTTGACTAGATTTTGGGATCGATCGGGTCAGGTCAAGGTCAAAGGTCATGAACAGGTCAAAATGTTCTTGAATCGCCTGAAATTTGGTGGGATGATTGGTTATTATCGAGGACCATTTGATTAGATTTGCCCAATCTTGTGATATGCGAAGGTATGTGCCCATTCTAGTTTATTTATTTATTTATTTATTTATTTGTATGCGTGTTATTCGCAAATCTCAAAAAGTATTAAACCGAATCGCATGAAATTTGGTGGGATGATTGGTTATTATCCGGGGACCATTTGATTAGATTTTGGGATCAATCGGGTCAAAGGTCAAGGTCAAGGTCATGAAAAGGTCAAACTCTTTTTACCATCGCACGGTCAATTTTTATCCAATTGGCATGCAACTAATGTCAAAATGTTCATAATTCAATGCCCAATCTTGTGAAATGCGAAGGTATGCGCTCTTCCGAGTGCCCATTCTAGTTTATTTATTTATTTATTTGTATGCGTGTTATTCGCAAAACTCAAAAAGTATTGAACCGAATCGCATGAAATTTGGTGGGATGATTGTTTATTATCCAGGGACCAGTTGATTCGATTTTGGGATCGATCGGGTCAAAGGTCAAGGTCAAAGGTCATGAACAGGTCAAAATCTTTCACAGAACTCAAAAAGTATTGAACCGAATCGCATGAAATTTGGTGGGATGATTGTTTATTATCCGGGGACCAGTTGATTAGATTTTGGGATCGATCGGGTCAAAGGTCAAGGTCAAAGGTCATGAACAGGTCAAATCTTCTTGAATCACATGGAATTTGGTGGGATGATTGGTTATTATCCGGGGACCATTTGATTAGATTTTGGGATCAATCAGGTCAAAGGTCAAGGTCAAGGTCATGGTCATGGTCATGGAAAGGTCAACATCTTTTTTTTACCATAGCACGATACATTTTTGTCCAATTGGCATGCAACTAATGCCAAAATGTTCATAAGTCAATGCCCAAGCTTGTGATATGCGAAGGTATGCGCTCTACCGAGTGCCCATTCTAGTTAAAGATGCAATGCTTGTCAATTTAATATGTGCATCTGGCAACACTGAGGCTAAAGTGAAATATTCACAAGGAATGATTTAAAACTGCATCTTGACAAACAAAATAGACTTGACTATCAATTTAAATAAATGCCGACAATTCACAGTTATGTGGAGCTTGTTTTCTTTACTTAAATATATTTCATTTATATTTACGTGTGTCTATATGTAAGAATAATGTCAAACTGGAGATAAATAAATTGTTTATTTAAAGCATAGTTATGATTAGTCGTGTTTTTCGGAAAAACATTATGTTGTTTATTGCATTCACAAGTCTTCCATTACATGTATATACAAATACAATTCTAAGTGGACGACATATTCATATGTAGCACCTGAGTACCCAGGTGTCAAATAGCTGAAAATAATTAATTTAACATTAAGTCTTGAAGGTCTTCACTCATGCCGAAATCAGAGAGACCTTAAAATGTTTATAGTTGTAAACATATACAATAAAAAGTGTAAACTGTGTGTGTGTGTCCAGCACTCTTGATGATTTACTAAAATAGAACACTTTACAGAATAATGAATAAGAAATCAGTTTGATGGTTTGTTGTTATTTTGCGATAACCTGCAGTTTTTTCCCAATATTCAATTAAGGTGAACACTGTGGAGCTACTTATGTGCGGCACTGAAATTGAATGCTGCAGATGGACTTTACCCGCTGGCGAGAGATGTCAGTAAATTGAGACGGACAAGCCAAACATTCACAAAAGGTCTTAATGATTTTTCTTTGTTTTCATGTTTATGTTAATGTCCTTTAACCAGTTCACGTGATGGAAATATATCAGACCAAAGATTAAAAGAAGTCAACATTTGTACCACATTTTCAGCTTATTACAGACTGTTATTCAACCTTCTCAGGAACTAGTAGTAGGGATGCATAATATTGATTTTCTTCTGCCTATAGATATAGTGAACTGTAGTTTACTCTGCACAGCTGGCAATTTAATATTCCAAACCTCTGACCTAACCCATTCTTTGTTAAAATAACTACTCTGACTCTTTATATGTTAATTTTTTTTCAAGCAAAGTTTATTCAGTAATTCAAACCCAACAGTGTGCTGACTCTAGCTTTTAGCTAAGGCTGTACTAAATGTCATTGTTTTTACATTCAACACTTCTAATGAGGTTTTGAATGAAGCTTCGAATGTCTGTTATCATATTCAATATTATCATCGCTTAAAAAAAAAAGATAAAATATTATTTTGCGTTATTGTGGATATAGTGAGTTATGTTGATGTTAGATTGCTGCTAGACCGCCCTGTGGCGCGTCTCATGTGTGTGTTTGTGTGTGTGTGTGTGTGTGTGTGTTTGTGTGACTAATAAATGCAATGCCCATACATCTTAGAACCCGGACATTCTGGAACAGAACCTGTACATCTGGGAACAGAACCCGGACATTCTGTAATTGAATACTGACATTCCGGTACGGAACCCGGACATTCCGAAACCCTGAAATACCGTAACCCATTCTGGAATGGAACCTGGACATCCCAGAACGGAACCCTGACATTCCATAACGGAATCCAGACATTCCATAACCCAGAACATGGACATTCTGGACATGTTATGCACAAATTCAATGTTTCACTGTTTTGATATTTGCATAAAGTGATTTACAAATTCTTCTGCAAAGTGACCATTGACCATTTTTAAACAGTTAATTGCCTCAAACTAAATTATTATTGCTTTTCAAAATGATGAGCTTTCCCCTTGAGTGAAAGGGGAGAGCAAACATTTTAATTTTTATGAACTTTCCAGCTAGATTTACTTTCTAACCTTCATACAAGTGTATCTTTTAACGGTATAACTCATATCTACAGTCGTTAGTTATTGGGTTAACTTTGACAGCCCTACTTTTTCTTCTTACTACATGTATTGAGATTATTTTCTTTATGAGGCATTGTTTCAACTGATTCCTCTTTTCTTTCAACATACCAGACACTGCAATAACACAATTGTCAGGAGCATTGCCATCAGATGACATGGCTGTCCTCAAGAGAAAGTGTAACAGTGTGAGTTATTTAAAGACGGGTCAAGAAAATGGTCAATCAACTCCTAGAAGGCAGTTGCTTATGACAACAACAAGTTGACAGACTAAGAGGGACCAACTAACGTAAAGCAAGACTGATATGACGGGGGCTGCCATTAAGAAACAGACCAGCTGACAGACTGTGTCAAACAGATGGACACAGGCAGACATACGAGGGGGGGTCCGACCCACAGAGCCACCAGAAACAAGGACACAATGTCTGACAGACAGATACAGCAGACATATGCCATTTACATGTGAAACTTTGATTTGGCATGATATGGACGGTGCAAAAATGATTTATTTGAATGATGATCCCTAAGAATATTCTACTCAGAATATGCATCATAGCTGTTGTTGGGACAAGCAGATATAGAATATTATTTATATTATCAATGGTGCTGATTGGAGAATACTTGACCTCATTATGCAACATTTAGTAGCACACAATACCATATACAACATGTATATACTGCATGCATTCAATCACACTAAGCTCTAGGATTATTTAGGAAATGAGCACATATTTGCAATAGCTGCAAACCCATATGTTTATGCAGTAGCACACACAACCTCACAAACACTTGCATGACAAAAAATAAAATCAATGTTGTCTTGTTTTTAAAAACTTTTCTTCGGTTGCTGTTGCTATTATGGTTTTTTTTGTGATATTCGCAAACCATATAACCTTGACGTGACATTGAATTGTATTGTTCTCTGTGCCTCATTAAACTGACGACAAGTTGAGTATAATATTTTTTAAAGCAGGTAGAATCAATACTGAATATTGATTTTACAAACCCGACTGCACTTCCATAACTCTGCGGAGCGTAACACCACGTTTAAGCTCATTTTTCAGTTTGCACTCAGCACATCATTGCTCAACACGAAAAGCCAGGTAAAGAGACAGATAATTCCCTCAGGAGTTTGGCGTGGACTAAAAGCAGAGCTAAAAGGTAAAACAGATTATTACATAACCAGAAGGATGTAGATTTATCATTTGGCCAAAAACCCAACCCTAAATGAAGGCAAATGTTACAGTTGGATGCCTCCATCCATTATCAATACCGCTTCATCCTCATTAGGGTCGCTGGAGCCGATCCCAGCTGACATAGAGCGAAGGCAGGGTTCACCCTGGACATGCCGCCAGTCCATCTCAGGGCACACACAGAGACAGACAACCATTCACTCTCACATTCACACCTATGGGCAATTTAGAGATCAATTAACCTGACGGCATGTCTTTGGACTGTGGGAGGAAGCCGGAGAACCCGGAGGGAACCCACGCTGCCACGGGGAGAACATGCAAACTCCACACAGAAGGACTGCCCCGACCGGGAACCCACGGCCCTCTTGCTGTGAGGCGACAGTGCTAGCCACTGTACAGCCCCAGTTGGATGCGTAAATATGCTATATCTACTAAACAGTTGACAATATCTCAAAAGTTGAAAGTATACTTAATGTACATTTGTTTTATACAAGTATACTTTGGATACTTTTGTGATAGCTGCTGGTCCGTATGCTACACATGGTGAAACACAGCATCGTGGTTAAGAGCTGTGGTACTATGAAGTATTAGTTTATGCCCTCCCTATTGTTATGGAAGCAAAATGGCAAGCTGCCACTTATGTGAATGGATAATGACAGTGAGCGTATGACATGATGATAAGGGTTGCTGCTTTGATGTCAGCAGTGAGAGGCAGACAAATATCTTCATCAAAAGAATTTAGCAAAAATCAAGTAAACAGACCCCAACTAATCTGTATTTTTCCCACATTATTTATAGATGTGAGGTACATCTATAAGCGTGTTGTTTGGTTTTCTCAAAATATTAGAACGGGAATTTACAATAAAACTGACAGCAGTGCTTTGCTGTGTGAATTTGATGTGTGCTTCCTATCCTATTTTGATTTCTCTGGTTTATAAAGGTGTGGTGGCATTCATGACATCACTCAACACTGTCGGAAGAAGTACATATCAGTCCCAAAGAAGACATCACTTCTGTGCTTTAATGAGTCCGGGGAACTCCAGAAGAGCACAAAAAATCTACGCATGAAAAAAAAAGAAGAAGCTTCCTCCCAACCAACCTGCTGGAGTTCTCATTAACAATGTATTTGTTTGAACTTGGGTCTCACTTTCAGGTACCCTGGGAGAGCACATCAAAGACACTTCAAGCGCCACATCTGGCCTTCAAGAAAAAGATGAAAAGGTGGTGCAACCGCAGGCATTACTCTTACAAGTGATAATCTCCTGTGGTTAAAGGTACCTCAAGTATTGAGAGACTAAATAAGAACAAGAAGAGATAATCTCTCTATCTCTCAGCAATCATTTATTAGATTCTATTTCTGTACATTCTCCTCGACATACCCGCTACCTTTTTCACTGCAGAATAAGAGTTTCCACCACACACTTTGTGTTTCCTTCCTGTACAGAGCCTGTGGATGCATATAGTTGCGATGTGTCATTCTGAATATGAATATTTGTTTTGACCTGGCAACAAAAATATTTTTCTCTGAACAGGGAGGACATGTTTTTCTTTCTGAAATAAAACCGAACAATGTAAAAGCTTTTCTCTGGAAATGCAGTGAAATTATTCACAACAGTACTTTAGGTCGAACACCTCAGTCACACTTTCTCTCTTTCTTCACTTTTCGAAATAGCTGTGCATGTCCAGGATCCAGGGTCACCACGATAAAATGATCTTGATTTCAGGCAACACATTACATGATGGGGACCAGTTAATGTTCGCCAGTGTTATCATGTAAGGGTCGCGCCCTCTCCTCCCTGGGGATGCTGTGGATGTTGTACGAGCTAATGATTTCCCAGGGGACCTTATCAATCCATGCCAGATTCAACTGTCACTTCAATTTAATTCAATTTAAAGAGCTGGTTATTGCAAGTTATTTTATTAGACCCTATATATTTCCCATGCTTGTAATCCACATTGTACTTACCTACCTACCTTTCTTCATGATCTCCACACCATCTGTTTTGTCAGATGCTTCCACACATCATCTGTTTGACACTTAGGTGTTAAGAAAAATAACAACAGTTACCTGGTTTACTGACAGTAAACTGAACCGACAAATGTGAACGGAGTGACACACCGTGCATCTTACGTATTCTACATGTTCTCTGCTGGAGAACAAGGCTCGACCTGTTGTGAATTTGGACAAATCATTACATATTTAGACATATTTGAATAAAAAGTTAAATATAAATTAGCAGCGCCACTAGTTAGCCTTGTATGTTGTGATATAGTGAAAATTAAATATAGACAACTGTTTAGACTACACCCAGATGCATTTTGACTAAGTTATTTTGTCTGATGTGATATGTCTTCATGGTTGCATTGGAATTACCATTTAAAACCCAACTGTTTAGGTTGTTATTACACCTGTGAAGGGTTTATTTTAACAACTTGACCATTTTCTTTTGAGAAAATGTTGGCCTTTTCAGTATGCTGCCAGCGGTGGGTGTTACTGGGAACGTTTATCCAACACATTTGCAAACACAACTTGTCATCTCCAGCAGCTTGGTCAGTGCCAACTGAAATGTAAACCCATCCACATCTTTATTAGACAAGTAGAGCCACTGACGTTGTGTAAAGAGCAAGGAACTCGGCATAGGGTGAGTGGGAGGCGAGGTTGTATGAGTCGAATAAATACTGAATTATCATTCAGTGGACCACTGTTCGTTTCCCAAGTAAAACCAAGTAAATGTCAGGAAGTGGCAGTAGTTAATAATTGAAATGATTTGACCGTAGTTTTGTCAAGTTATTGCAATTAGTTAACCATTGTTACTTACTTACATAATAACCAGAGTTTTTTTTTTTTTTAAACAGAGCCCAAATAAATTCAGAGCCTCTGAATTTGACAAATGTGAATATTTTGGTTTATCAGCTGATGATTAATGACAGTATCGCAATGCTTCTCAGCAGGAGAAGAAGCTACACTTATCGGTTGTTCCAATTAAGTGTGATGAGTGCCCCACCTGTTTTCACACCCTTAAACCCACTCCAAACTTTTCCTATTGACTCTCCTCCCCTTGTTTGCTTCAACATATGAATACACTTAGAATATAAATACCAATGAGAGGCGTACAGAGAGTTGTTGATTATTTAATCAGACAGCTGAGCATTTAACAAAATGACACAGAGGCACAGTCACACTCCACAGCTGATAGCCCGATTACACAGAGGAGGGAGGAGAGTTTGTGATCAACTACATGAAGATACAGAAGAGATAGGAAGAGAATTACAACGAGAGAATGAAATAGGTTAAAAGAAGAAATTGAACAGAGAGACCGAACACATCAGATAGGGAATACGGAGGTATAGAATTACAGAGAGAGACTGAAATAAGATTAAATGAAATAGAGAAATAGCCAGCACATAGGTAGAAGAAAAAAAACATGAATGAGAAGATACTCGAAGAGCACGAGGCAAATATGAATAGATATAAAGAAATGTGTTGAGTAATAGTAAAATCAGACAGTTTCGAAACCTTGGAGAGTAATCTGGATTAAACTTCCTTTTATGGTAATAGGAAAAGCGATATTCAACATATAATAGAACAAATATGATAGGACATTAACTGAACACTATTGCAGGTTGTATGAATTAAAAGGTCAACGTTTCAGAGACAACCTTTCTATACTGCGTTAATCTGAAGGTGATTTGCTGTTTCAGCATCTTTTGGATCGATGTGCGCTGACTAATTTGCAGATGCTCTCAGATGATTATTGATAGAGGCACATTAAAACAATGAATGGCCGCACAGAAAAAAGTAATCAGATCATGCCTCAACAACTGCTCTTGCCACGAGCGAGATGAAACACGCTGACATCTTGAACCCCATGGCGAAAGGTTAGAGCCTGAGAGAATAAGTTAGCCTACAGGATAGAAATATACAATATGTGCTAAGAATAAGCCACTACACCACCGTGAGGTGTAGCATTACAGAGGAAATGCTGTATGTTGATAATAAAAGGCATCAAAACCTTTGCAACACAGAAATATTTTCATGTGAAATAAGCAAAGGGCTTCCCTGGCTGTGATGCCCAGGAACGTATGGACCAGTGAAGATACAGAAACTCGAGGGAGGAAGAGATGTGGAGATAATAGGAAAATTGCCAGGTTCACAAGTGCTTCTGTCCTTGGTCCGAGTCGGCTTTGACTCCTTCCACTTCAGGGTCAGGTCCTGGGGGCTTTCACTTAATCAGTTGTCAGGATACAAAGCACAGGTTGGGGCACTTAGAGTTTAGAAAACTTGTCAAATTATCCAGACAGTATTGATCCAAAATCGATCCCACTCTCATCTAGCATGGGTGTGGGGGTGGGTGCTGTTCCTGGTCTTGAATGCCATTAGAACATGTTGTCCAGACTGCAGCTCGCAGCAGACTGTCTCATCTTTTCCCAGGTAGTGTGAAACTGCCCGAAAAAAGGAGATACAGATGACAGCTGATTATGAGGCAGATAGTTTTAAAGGAGTGAGGAGTGAGGAATATAATCTGTCAAACATTCACGGCCATCCCTTAACAGAAGAGAGGGCCTGCAGCAGCACTTATCAGTAACTTACAATGCATCCTGGTGTCCCTCCCAAGGTGGTTTCACACCAATACACACTCAAAGGGGACATCGTGAAAAAACTCACATTTTCAGCGCTTGTGTGCACACATTGGGGTATCTGCCAACAAACTCACACGCTGTGAAATAAGATAACCCTGTGAGTTGTTGTGGGCTACCTCGATCATGAAACATGTGATTCAACAAGCCACATCTCCAACCGCGGCTTTCAAACTACCTTTAAAAAGGTGCTCCATATATTTCTCATACGCAAATTAGTGCAGACTTGTTTTTCTTTGGAGGGGGGGCTTAAAGAGACGGGGCCTAAAACAGACTATTTCAGACAGCCTGCAAATTTCAGACTAACCTGAAAATTAGCATATGTCATTTTAAGTTCATGTGAATTTCATCAGTTTGCTGCAGCCCTCTCGATGATTTATAAAGTTCTGCAGTGGAAATGTCTCATTAATGTAACTCTGAACTGTAGAACCCTGCTTACTATTCATTATCAGTAACTGTATTTCTCTATTTTTGCCAACATGAAGCATGTAGGTATGCAAACATAAGCAAAATCTACAGGATGCCAAAAATACCCTGATGCCGTTCAAATATCTTTACCAAATGTCCACTTGCATTCGAGACTAAACATGAATGTGGTGATCAGACGTCAAGACCACTGTGACCTCGCAAAACACGTTTTTTAGCCATAACTCAAGGATTCATATGCTAATTATGACAATTTGTATTATGAAAATTCCGAAGTTATGACATTTGGCTTGACCAGGTACACAACTGAGAGGCGGCTATCTTCTAAAGAATGTTCTATCTTGTGAAGTGAAAACACAAAGAAAACTTATAATAAAGCCTTGGTCCCAGCAAAAGGATTATGCTGATATACAAATACACTGACTGGGACACCAGGACACCGCTATTTTTATCAACACCTTCTATCAGACAGATTTTTTTCAGTTTAGCTTTGGGGCTGTTAAGCTTCTTAATCCAAATGCAAAAGGGTAATGAATATGTAACGAACACAGGGTCGTGTGTGTGTGTGTGTGTGCGTGTGTGTTGGGGTGTGTGTATTCTTCTGTGTCACTCACTTGTGGATGGCAGGCACAGAGTGACGTGTCAGAGGATAAGGCAAGGTTTTTAAAAGTACTTTTCACAATACTAATATAACTGTAAATATAAATGCATTATATAACACAAATCATATTGTTAAGTAGTCATTGAGTTAATTCTTACAGGGACAGTTTTTTTAAAAACCTGTGCCCTGTTTGCCATGTTTTTGTTTCCTGGTTACTAATGGATACACCGCTTTTTGAAATTAGCCCATTATGGAAGGAGTGCACCGCAGACGGCAGCAGCTAAACGGTCTGTAATGTAATCACACGGGGCAACTTTTCATAGTCAATTTACGTCCACTAAAAGGATTGGTTATTAGATTGTTATTATACGGGTCCCACAACATCATGGAAAGGACCTTACAGAGAAATAAAACCTTTTTCTTACCTTTTGCTTTCTGATTGTTATTTTGTCATGTGACTTGTTGCTTGAAGACAACGGTGTAAATGATGAGAGTCGGGGTGCCAGAGACACGGGTGCCATGTCTGTTGTGTTGGACAACAGAAAGTCTAGCTTGGTGTGGGATTGCACCCAATGATTGCTTTTTTATCAACTAATTAAATTAGTATTTTTCAATTACTCAATTTATTTGACAACTAAATTAATGAACATTTATGAAGATTGTTCTTTATAAATCCCTGATTGATATTACAATTATTTTTCCAAAATTAATATAAAGAATACACTTTAATGATAAAATGTAATCATCCACTCTTTTAAAACCTGAGAAACCTGACTTCAAATTTAAAACGATTGCTCTGACAAAGATTAATTGAATCACTGTAAATCACAGCAATACTTTCCCTGAAATTGAGTTAGCATTGATTGAAAGTACTTTACCTAAAAATGTAAATGGTTTTATAACATGGTTTTTTTTCTTCACTGCAGCGATATGTAGTTTAAGTAAACTGAAAATATCAAATGGCCTAATACCAACGTTAGATCGTGCATGATGTAATGTTATGTTACTATTTTACATGTTCCATGTTTGGAGGAAATCATAATATATCCCCATCCTGTTGTCAGACAATAACAAACTGAGCTTTTCAGTTGTACAAACAAGCATTCTGAGCAATAACATTACAGCCCTTTTAGTGGCTGCTGTCTGCAGCGTACTCTCACAATACTCTCCAATTTCAATTTTAAAAAACGCCGCCATCATTAGTCACTTAGACACAGAAATAAGGAAAATAGTTATCTCCTAAGTCTGCATGAGAAACGTTTCTAATCAAGTCAGACACGGCGAATGTGGAAAGTTTCTGTCTCTGGCATTAGACAGTCCAGTGTAATGGGTTGGATGGAAAGGCATTGATCAACATCCTTCCCTTAAGTAACATCGACATGTAGTAGTTCCTGTTGCCACTGCGGCGTATTGAATGAAGGCTTATGGCCACGTCCTCAGTGGTGTAGTAGTCTGCAGGCAGCATTAATAGTAAATTGTGTGTACCAAGCAGTAGTAAATGAGGCAAGACAGTCTATGGATTTGCACAGCATAGTAAAAAACACCAGATGGTGATGGTGTGATGGGTTATCGAGTCACAGGAAGCAATTGATAATGCCCTCTTGTTCACCTTGCTATCATGCAGCTTTTCCTTAGAAGCCCACTGACACCACTGACAAGAACACGTCAAGAACACAGCTGCATGTCGAGGAAGCAGAGGGCAACTTTATTTTGTTTAGCCAGAGACGTTTATGTCAAGTAATTTATCTTTTTATCGTAAATAGTTAAACATTTAGATTCCACGGGAAAAAGCTCTGCGGTTTGGGGAAGCTCTAGAAGAATCTGAGCAGCAAAGATGATTCACTTTATAATCAGACACACACACACACACACACACACATGGAATCTTAAAACAACAATGACACACGCACATATGTCACATGGATGCACTGCACACTGCGTCCATGGACACATCTTGTTGGCTAGTTGGCTGTTAAGGAGCTGAAGAATGAGCCAGTGATTCTGCAACATTAATGAAACAGCTGATGTCAATTAGCTAATGCAAGTGCGACATCAGGCCTCTGCCTAAACTAATGCTATGATCCATTCATTTTCACTGTAAAAGAATTGCACTGCATGCTGTTTTAATATTTGAATGCTAAACTAATGTCTCACTTATAACGCGGTTGTTAGGTCACTGTTTCTAAGTTTGATTATTCTGATTAATGGAAAGGTTCACGGACAACTGTGCTTGGGAAATTGCACATTAGCTTCACAGAAAAAGTAATAGTCAAATTTTTGAAGATCTATTTTTTCCATCATCCAGCAGAAAGGAGAGTGATAGCGGGTGGTCTTGTATTACATTCACAGTTGCTTTCGTGAGTCTGCAATCACTGCTGTTCACTCAATGATCCATAATCAGTCTAAAACACAAAAAACAACAAGGTATGTTCCACAGACATATATTCTGTACGCATGCATATACACTTTGCTGTTTCCTGTTAGAAGAATTCATGTTGAACCAATGTTCTCAGACAAGATGACCCTCCTGCTATGTGAATGGCTCAGGATAATTCTTGAGTTCTGGAAGTAAACGGCATACAAATACATTGTTTATCAAGCAAAAGAGTCATACATTTTTTATTATATTATATATATAGATATATTCATGAGTTCTTTTTTTTGGACTTTTATTTTTATGATAAAATAATTACCCCTTCTGTCTGGTTAGCAGCTGGCCCGGTAAAGACCAATAAAATGAGATATCCATAAAAGTCATTTCCCGTCTGATTTACTGCTGTTTAGATAGTTTCCTTGGCAATAGGTAACACATGGTAACACATGGTCTGTGTTAAAAGTCCCCATTTGGGCAGTATGGTGGGCGTGTCTCCAATGTTCACACAGGACTATCACCATGCCATCTGTAGTCACTCCACAGGAACATAACCAGCATCATTTATTGCACATATGATTACCGTTTTTTCCTCTTTTAAAAGCCATCTGCTCAGGAGAAGTGAGAAAGGATTTGTGAAATGGAACCCTGTCGCATATTCATACCTTGTTGTATCACATGAATATCCATTCTTAGAACTTGGCAAAAGGTAAATCTGCTCATTCTAAGACATTCTGATCTTTGCATAGTATAATACACAATGATATTTCTATGGAACAGGCCGGGGAACCAGTTGATGGAAGCCTGAAGCTGATTGTGTGGACACAAGTTCGTCACACAAAAAAACTAGGACAAATAAATTGACGAAATAAACATGCGTATTGTACTGTTCTCGCTAAAGGTTGTTGTTCAAACGTGTTCTTCAGCTAAACAGCCAGCTTGACAATACATTATCCAGCACCGTATTCTTCAAGGAACAGACAGATGTAGTGTTTGGCAGATTTAATGCAGGAAAATGTAATAATTTGTAAAACTGAAAAAGAGCACAAAACACATGCCTTTGTAAATACAATAGTAAATCATTATGCATTTGACAATTACCGAACAATCACCAAAACTGTCTTCAAAACAAAGAAATATTAACATAAACATGTTAATACAAATGTTAACTGTGTGTAACACACGGATGAAGCCGATTTAATTCGGGGGAACCTGCCTGTCCTGCCGGGACGTTCGCAGCTGGTTACATGATGGATGCGTGGGAGCAGTGGCATGTCGTGTGCCTAGCGGCCCTTTCCGTGGAGGACGTAGAAGACATCTACCTATTCGGAACTCTGATTACAGGATTTCTGCTGTTTAGATTTGGCGCTGCCCTTGCTTATCAGAAAATTTATGAAATGGTGACAGCTGTTAAAAGCCCCCTAAGGCTGCCCGAATCGATTTGAAAACCTATTGGAAAATGGGAGGAAAATGGTGGGATAGTAGTTGCGCAAATTGAATGCAGCTACTTACAAGACCAAACAATCCCAATCTTATCTGCTTTCGGCTCCCTGGGGCCGTTACTGGAACAACAACTCCCCTGAAATTCGCTGAAGTGAGAATCTCTCGCATTCCCTCCTCCCTCTCCACAGACACCTGTGGACTGTTGACTATTTCCCGGAACCTTTTCAAGGCTGTCTCCATGGCAATGACCATCTTGCGAACTGAGAACTGTCTGATTGTGGCCTGGGGGAAGAAGACAACACAGGCCACTCACACACAAACTTTCAACACACTGATATGCATTCACTACCCTCAGCCCCCATCCCACGCCTTCGCCTGTTTCCGGTTGCAAGTCATATTTAAATTATGTGCTGATGTGCTGAGGTGGGGGTTTCCTGCTCCCACAATGTACTCCGATAGGAGCGTAGTCTGAGGGCTGTTCTTCTCGCCTCTCTACCCTCATGTTGTGCTGTAATCTTTCATCCTTTACGTCACTTCCGGAAGTGAACGCTGGCACGTTTAGCTGCCGCTGCTCTCCGGTTGTCTTAACTGTAACTGTCTTAATGTGTTGTACGGCGACCTTGAGTGCCTTGAAACGCGCCTTATAAAATAAATGTATTATTATTATTATTATTATTAACATGCTTTGATGAAGAGTGTGTCTGATAGAAAATAATACATGGCAGAATAAAACATAAACACTTTGCAACAAGCTGTGACACCCTGTTCAACACAACCCTCAACCTCTGAAAATTTAGATCACACATTTCTCCTGGTTGTTCACAAATAAGCTGGGAATGTTGGGAGCTGGCTCATATATTTGAGGGGTCTTGCTTTGTGCTTGTGTTTATTTTTGAGCCCAGACACCCAGAACATAATTTGGCGAAAAAGCTTTGGAGTAAATTCAAACAATACTTGAAAAAAGTGTGTGTGTGTGTTTGTATTGTGCAAGCTGATGAAGTGTCTGACCAACAGCTACTGTACCCTTTAGAGGTGAGGTTAATGTGGCTGTAGAGCCATATTTATGTTAATTTGTTTTCAGAATTCTTACATCATATTTCAATTAATTGATATCAGGCCAAAATACATTTCTCTGTAAAATGTTGTGTTATAACTTATCTATGTTTGTGTTAATTCAATGTGAAAAGTTCAGCTGTTGACTTTAATGGCTGCTGTGAAATTACAGTGGATTAGGAAAAGCTGCTGTCAATCCATGCGTCTAATACCTTGATGTTGTAGTCCCAATTACAACTATGTTTATTTAAACCATGCAAAACATATTATAAATGAGTTATATAAAAATCCACCCCATTTACAGTTGTCATTAAAAGGTTTTCTAACTTTAGAGACCAAACGTTTTTCGTACGAGGCTGTAAACATGTTTATCGCTGCTGTAAAATTGACCGTTTTAACATGGAAGTCAATGAGGATTGACTACATTTTGGAATGATCCTGAAGTGGCTATTTGAGGAACTGCAGTTTTTGGCACTCCTAGTTGGCTTCATTTTATAGCACAGGAGGTTGCTGATTCTATCCAATCCAGATTAGAGATGTGTTTACTAAGAACACAGCAGGTGTATCCCCCTCGGTTATCGACATTGCCCTTGCCTTTGGTGTTGCTCTACCAATGTGAATACAATGTACTCATGATATCAGCATGATTATGAACTAAATAAATAACTATCTAGTCGCCAACTTCAGTTATCATCATGTTAATTGTCTCTTAGTGTGACAGGTTTTTAATTAAGTGTGTCTGAAATGAGCCTGTATGATTGTATTCCTCCAATCAGGCAGCATCGTAATGGATGAATTGTAAGGCCATAAGAACTCAGGAGCTCAGGCATGTGAGCGTTACAGTCATCCAAACACAAGATCACTCAAAGTCGGGGCACCAAAAGCAGGATTAAGTCGCTGCTGCAATGTGAGCTCGGAAGAACTGTTTGCTCTCACTTGACTGCTGCCACGAAAACTGTCACTGCCTGTGATTAAAATTGATTCCTCAAATTGGTCTCAGATGGCAGAAATGCAGAAGAAATGTCTTCCTAAAATGTGCACCAAAAGTCACACTGCAACTGATAATGCAAAAACACAAAATGAGTTGTACAACTCTCCCCAACCCTCCAGAGCCTTTATTTGGCAGTAGCAGAGCACTTTGGGCTAAAGATCAATGACTGACTTTGTAGCCGTCTCATTAGGCTTGAGGTGTGATATCATGGCTGAAGAGAGGCTGAGCTGTCAACTGACCACCACCTGGTAGTGATTTGGATTGGCTGCTGAAAAACATCGGGTGTTTTTTCTAAGAACATGTCCAATGATTTCCATTTTAAACTCTGAGCTCACTTTCAGCATTTGTAGGCAGGGGTAGGGGACATTTGAACATTGTTCAAACCCTACAGCATGGGACACTAGCAGAGAGGGAGACTGTCAAGCTGAAGGAGGCCATCCATGTCCAGTTGGCTCAGTGAAGTATGGTTTCCACCGGCCAAAAAGGCTGTGCTGGCCAAATGGCTACTTTGGTTGCAGAAGAGAGTGCGTTTGGAGAGGCTATGGAGGATTACTTGTATATGGTTTCAGTCTGATTAGCTATCGGCAAGTTTCAAGGGCAGAGGGAGGAGTGCACTGCCTCAGTCGGGCATAATATTGCTGATTCAACTGAGGGGCATTATTGTAATTGTACATGTATTATTAAGTGTTAATTTGCATTATTATAATTAATAATTAAAGAGGTTTTGATTAGATTTGTACGATTGGGAACTGTAGTCTCCTTGAACAATGCAGTTTGGGCAACCTATCAGGAACTCACTGACGTTGACTGACTGACTTCACCCTTCTTGTTCCTTTGAGATTAATGATGTTATTTTCCAGGAAGAATCATAAAACTTCTTCAGTGTTGTCAAAAAACTCATTTTAGCGTCTTACAGAAATGCATCTTCAGATTCAGATTCTACTTTATTGTCAGTGTACAGAGTACATGTACTAGGACAATGAAATGCAGTTTTAGCATCTAACCGGAAGAGAAAAAAAGAAGCAATGAAAGAAGTTCAGAGCAATATGCTAGATATAGAACAGTATAAATAACATATGTAGTATAAACATAAGGTATCAGTATGAGTAGTCACTGGGGGAAGGTGTCTGGTGTTTGTGAGTGTGTGTGTGGGGTGGTAACCTGGGCAACCCTGTATCACAAAAATTACGTTCCCCCAGACCTAAAATGCAATTTGCAGTTACGTTTGACTGAAACGTATTTCTCTCCAAATTACGTTTGACTGAAACGTATTTCTCTCCAGATTACGTTTGTATTTGACGTATTATAATAACAAATACGTCTCTGATCAACGTATCTTTGCCGTTTGTTATCTCTCTTTTCTACAATGCTGTTATGAATTGTAAAAAGCGTCCTCTAGTCTTATTTATTATTATGTTATATATGTTGTTTCGCCTGCGTATTCTGACAGCAATAAGCGTTGTCGGATCATATGAATTGGCGTGAAGACTTGCTGCTGGTGACTCTCCTTTATTTTCTTTTTTTAGGTGACAATACATTAATTAAAACTCGTAAACTATCACCACCTCATCACCACCTTAACAGAGTCAGTCCCATACGGGTCAAATCAACTATTAAACTTGTTATAAAATGCGCATCTGTCCTTAATCTATACCATAAAGTTCGCATTTTAACCTAAAAAAAAGTGCGCTTCCTTGTTACCTTTCAAAATAAAAGTCCGATTTGTCTGTTAAGCGGAAGTAGTATAAAACGTCTATATTTATTCAAACAATACAATATAAAAGGCATACATCAAAATCAATAAGGAAAATGCTGAACAGTCAAACAACTCAAAACAATAAACCCTTCATGGGGTTATTTACAGGGCGTGTTTACTTCTCATCAAACAAAAAGAGCAGGTATCTGGAAAAATCTGGGAAATAATTTGGGAATTGTTAATAAAACATGATTTACCCTTCAACTTCCACTGATATGCATGCAAACTAATACATCGCTTCACACACACACACACACACACACACACACACACTGACAGAAACACATAGACACTCACATACGTACACACACACACACAGGCAGAGACACACACATACTCACACACACAGACACACACTCTCATACGCACACACTCTTACACACACACACACACACAGACAGACACACACTCACACACACAGAATGACAGACACACACACACACACACACAGAATGACAGACACACACAGACACACACACACACACAGACACACACTCAGACACACACATACAGACACTCACATACATACAAACACAGGCAGAATCACACACACACCCACACACACACACACACACACACACGCATACTCTGCAGACTGACCTTTGACCTCCCAATTGTCTCTCTGATATAACCCTTCTGCTATATATTAAATATATTATATTTACCTAAATATAAGACTTTGAGGTCGTGGGGGGAATCCCCTCCAAAAGATTCACAAGAGAAAATTGTCACCGTGCCAATAACCCTTATACGATCCTTAAAACCAGTCTTTTAGTTAATTTTGCACACTTTCAATCAACTTAAAGATCTGGATTCTTTTCAGATTCAAAGAAGGGCATCTGAATATGAATACTCTACAGGTTTGGACCGATAGCTCTGAGTTAAGGGCCCCAAAAACAGGTCCAAAGGGTCAAATTGGGCCTTATTCTCTTAAATTTGCATATTTTTTGACAAGTGCAAAAATGGCCATAATCTCCTAAATATTAGTCCTGGAAATCCCAAATTGAACACAGACACTCAGGACAGAGCCTACAATGAGGTGATGGGGTGAAATTTCCTCCGAAACACCCACAAGAGTTAATTGGCTGTCTGAAATCCAGGACTTGAAGAGGGTGTGTGGTTTAACAAATCTGAGACCCTGTTGTGAGTTTGGGCTGATTTTAGCTTCTTTTTTTTCTAAACATGTCAGAGCTTAGCTTTCTTTTGCATGTTGTAGCCCCTCCCAAATGGGTCCCAACCATGTAGGCACTTAGCATCCCTGCTTGGGAAGGGTTTAAAAACCCGGAAAAAAACAAAATTCCTTCCTTCAAAGGTTAACAACTCCTCAAATGTTTGTACTATATGACCAATTTCAATTGTATTCTACCCCATTTGGGAGTGGCTACAACCTGGAAAAGAAAGCTAAGCTCTGACATGTTTACCCAATTTGACCCTTTGGACCTGTTTTTGGGGCCCTTAGCTCAAAGCTATCGGTCCAAAACTGTAGGGTATTCATATTCAGAGGCCCCTCTTTGAATCTGAAAAGAATCCAGATCTTTAAGTTGATTGAAAGTGTGCAAAATTAACTAAAAGCCTGGTTTTAAGGATCGTACAAGGGTTATTGGCACGGTGACAATTTTCTCTTGTGAATCTTTTGGAGGGGATTCCCCCCACGACCTCAAAGTCTTATAGTTAGGTAAATATAATATATTTAATATATAGCAGTAGGGTTATATCTGAGAGACAATTGGGAGGTCAAAGGTCAGTCTGCAGAGTATGCGTGTGTGTGCATGTGTATTTGTGTGTGTGTGTGGGTGTGTGTGTGTGTGTGATTCTGCCTGTGTTTGTATGTATGTGAGTGTCTGAGTGTGTGTCTGTGTGTGAGTGTGTGTCTGTGTGTGTCTGTCATTCTGTGTGTGTGTGTGTGTGAGTGTGTGTCTGTCTGTGTGTGTGTGCGTGTGTAAGAGTGTGTGCGTATGAGAGTGTGTCTGTGTGTGTGAGTATGTGTGTCTCTGCCTGTGTGTGTGTACGTATGTGAGTGTCTATGTGTTTCTGTCAGTGTGTGTGTGTGTGTGTGTGTGTGTGTGTGTGTGTGTGTGTGAAGCGATGTATTAGTTTGCATGCATATCAGTGGAAGTTGAAGGGTAAATCATGTTTTATTAACAATTCCCAAATTATTTCCCAGATTTTTCCAGATACCTGCTCTTTTTGTTTGATGAGAAGTAAACACGCCCTGTAAATAACCCCATGAAGGGTTTATTGTTTTGAGTTGTTTGACTGTTCAGCATTTTTCTTATTGATTTTGATGTATGCCTTTTATATTGTATTGTTTGAATAAATATAGACGTTTTATACTACTTCCGCTTAACAGACAAATCGGACTTTTATTTTGAAAGGTAACAAGGAAGCGCACTTTTTAGGTTAAAATGCGAACTTTATGGTATAGATTACGGACAGATGCGCATTTTATAACAAGTTTAATAGTTGATTTGACCCGTATGGGACTGACTCTGTTAAGGTGGTGATGAGGTGGTGATAGTTTACGAGTTTTAATTAATGTATTGTCACCTAAATAAAGAAAATAAAGGAGAGTCACCAGCAGCAAGTCTTCACGCCAATTCATATGATCCGACAACGCTTATTGCTGTCAGAATACGCAGGCGAAACAACATATATAACATAATAATAAATAAGACTAGAGGACGCTTTTTACAATTCATAACAGCATTGTAGAAAAGAGAGATAACAAACGGCAAAGATACGTTGATCAGAGACGTATTTGTTATTATAATACGTCAAATATAAACGTAATCTGGAGAGAAATACGTTTCAGTCAAACGTAATTTGGAGAGAAATACGTTTCAGTCAAACGTAACTGCAAATTGCATTTTAGGTCTGGGGGAACGTACTTTTTGTGATACAGGGTTGAACCGGGGATGGGGGCTATCACTGTGGTGCAGAGTTTAGTAAATTGACAGCTGAGGGAAATAAGCTGTTCCTGTTCTTGCATCTTGTGTTATTGTTTCTTCTATCCTTGAATCCAAAGTACAGTATCGCGTCCCTAAAATGGACCATGCAGCAGAATTTTGGATCTGTTTCATCCTGGTTGTTTCATTTGCTAACTCGAGGCTTAAAGAGGGATCAACATCATGGTTATTTTTTTTCTTTTTCTGCTCCGTCCATAATCCTCACATGCTGACTGATTTCATTCAGGAAGTGTACAGAACCACATCTTTTGCCAAGTGTGATTGCATGTCATTTGGTGCAATAAATGCCTCCAAATCCTTTGAAATGTGTGACTGAAACTGTGTGCACTGAAGTCATGCACACCATTAGCTAATAAGCACGAGCTGACTCGTACAGTCACATTCAAATAAGTCAGTAAGACGGCCTTAATAATGTTACAAGCTCATGCTCTCACTCTTCTGATCATTCATGCTGCCTTCAAGTCCACTGGTTTCTGCTGCTTACTCCAACCGTAGCATGTGTGCTGTTTCTCCCTCTTATTACCATAAGGCTACTTGAGATGGCTTCTCCTGCCTTGTGCATTATGTATATCCCCATCGCGGTGATATTTACCCTCTGGGTTCTCCTTTTTATATTCCTTGTAGTTTTAATATGCTTCCACAGAATCTCATATGCTCCTTGGATTCGTTTATGGAGCACTATCACGCGCTGAGATTTATACATTAGACTACGGACGCTGCAGTGGCTTCGTGATTAGAACTCCAGCTTCACAACAAGAGGGTCCTGAGTTGCTATCTGACGGCTGGATCTGACCTTTTTATGGTAAGTTGGTGTTCTCTCCGTGTCTGTGGGTTTCCTCTGGATGCTGTGGTTTTCCAAAAGTAAATTAAATTTGACACTCAGAATATTCTGCACAGTAGGTGTGAACAAGCAACCAGTCAAGGGTGTCTCTCTTCCAATGTGCCAGCCCTATTTAACCTTGATTAAGATCAATCCATTTGTCCCAATTAAATAGTCCCAAGATGTTTGATGTGTCCATGAAAATTCTTTCAATTTCAAAATGTCCATCAGCATTCAGCATTACATCAGCATAACATATTGATGTATATATACACATCATTTGTTTATGAATATGAACAATGTCAGTTCCTAGCTACCATAACACATTTATTAATTTAAGCAACACATCTTTTTCGCGCATGGTTTAACTCCTCGCTTAATGAATTCCAAAAATAATGACAGACTGTGAGAGGAGGAAAGAAAAAGCCCACGAGCTACAAAGCTGATATCTGCCCCTGTTACCCTATCTTTCAATCTTCCACATCTGCTACACCAACTGATGGGTTAATGAGGGGCAAACATGTCCTGTCTTATTTCCTGCAATCAGCTCACTCAGACATTTTGACAGGAGGCAATTATGGAAGAAAAATAGTGACGATGCTGCAAAATTGCTTAGACACACACAGAGATATCTATTCCTAGGGTCAAAACTGCATCAGGGATGAGGTTCATTGTACCTGATTGGCATATACTTTGGAATTAGTCTTGACATGTGGACTCTGGATTTTTTTATACCCCAACCTCATATGGGTGTCATGGACACATCGGCAATTTCAGCATATGTTTCTTTAATGCAATTTGTGGTGAGCATTCAGTACCTGTACCTGAATCAGAATTCTTTGATTTTAATTGTGTTTGGCTTTTCAGTCTGAACTTTTGACTGTTAGTTAGAAAGACAATCTGGCAATCTGAAAATCCAGTGACAGGAGTGTAAGTTATGATTTTGACCATATTAACACAGTTTAATGCGACCTGCCACAAATGCATAATGAGCCAACACTTTTTTTTCGCAGTCTGCCCAGGGGTTACAACTTGGCAGGTCTGAGACAGCCGCTTAGTGTGGGTGGATGCCCTCGGGGGACATCGCCCTTGCCAGGCACATTTTCTCGGTGGCCGTGTACCGTGACTATCTCTAGGTTGACTTGTTATGGCTCGCAGTTCCGGCCATAAGTTTTACTAGCCCCCCACGTCTGGGCCTCTCTACTTCCTGGAGCCGTTGACTTAAACTTGGTTTATATTTGCTGAACTGAATCCAGCTCGAGGAGCACGCACCAGAAAATGTCATTATCACGGCAGGCGATAGCACCTCTGAATTTGTTTAACTTGCCGCATGCGGTGCGGCGTCACAAATACTTCAGTGGTAAAAACACGATTTAAATGTCTAATGATTATACAAAGTAGGTCAATTAGTTGTGAGATGCTTAAGGAACAGAAGGTCTGAAACCTATTCATAGTTTGCAAGCCAAATCTCAATGTTTACAGGATATTCAGCCTTTTTTCTTTTTAATGCATGTAAGACTTGACATTTTGTCTTTACATGGCTTGTACAAATGCAATACACCCAACCATGAATATGAGATCATAATTTACAGATAATTAAACCCTCTTCGGCGTTGTAGAGGGTGGTTTATGTTTTACACCTACAGTCTATGAGCATGCATATCTCAGGGTTACACTCTGTCATTTTGATTCTTCACAGTTCATCTCGGTGTAGGCTCTCTGGCATTTGGAGAGTAATGCAGCGCGTAGAGCATAAACGCCTCCGTTTATGCTCGGAGCTCCCGCACCGTCCGTGGAGACGCGCACAGACACGCACAGACGCGCACAGACGCGCACAGACGCGCACAGACGAGCACAGACGAGTAGAACCAGAGCTTTAGCCCTTGATGCGCCTTCTTAGAAAGGTTGTGGCCACCTGCTCCTGGCGCGACTTTCACCTGAGGCAGAATGTCCTGTGCCTGTCCGCAGCAATGTCAACAACCCACGCCACCGTCTTGTTTCCATGCTTTGTGAGTGTGTTTCTTTTTTTCTCTTCTTTTTCTTGTGTCCTCACCATTCACCAATTAATTCATCGATTTATATTTTATATTAAGAATCTGAATCTGCAAAGTAGCCTAACTACAAACTAATATCATCAAATAACTAGTGAAGTCAAAAATACAATATTTGCTTGGGAGATGTAATGGAGTAGAAGTATATTGTTATGGAAATGCACATTCAATTCAGTTTTAATTCAGTTTATTTTGTATAGCACATTCTCACAAATTACAAATTTGCCTCAGAGGGCTTTACAATCTGTACACATAGACATCCCTGTCCCAGGACCTCACATGTAAAGTACCTGAACATTATAGAAACAGTACAGTACTTCTTTAATTGTTCTGAGTTACATTTCAATTCTGCTATTAACAAAATCACCAGATTGGTGCATTCACTTTAAAATGTACACGATTTTCTTCTTGGGTAACATGACCCTGGACGCCTCGAGGGGGTCTGAGATCCACCCACTAGTCTCAAAAACACTGCATTATTGAAAACATTCAAAAGAGCAGGCTCACATACTGTAAGTTTGTTTTCATGTTGACGATTAGGGGTTCAAACAGTGAGGGGCCGATATTACCAGCTTCTGACTGGGGTGGAGGTTGGGGTCATTAAAACAGTCTGCCGGTACATCTCCATCTAGCTGAGTGATAGAGCGATAAGGCAGTCACAAATGATGCAAGCCGCTCATATATCAACCAAATACTTCATATAACCCACCTCCACACCCCTGCCTCCCCAAGGTGATATTGGCTAGAGCTTGATTGAGATGGGCCAAAGAAAAATGTCCCCACATCACTCTTTAATCAATATAGACCTGTCAGAAGCGAAAACTCTTTATTCTCTTGTGTGTTTTATAAGTTAAAAGAATAGCACTATATTGCTTTGATGTGATATGTTCCTATGTTTAGCATGTTTAGCATGTTATACTCATTTAAGTGCCCATTACATGCACAAGAAAGATATTGGGGTATTTTTAGTAACAATCAGATACTGCTTATAATTACAACCGTTCTCCCTCTGGAAAGTTTGCTAATCAAAGCATGAGACACTTTGAAATAAAGGGCTTAAGAAACACATTAAAAAGCCCCCGACTAATTCACAGATCTCAGGTTTCTGACAAGAAGCTGATTCAAACCCTTAAAGTGTCTCCTAATCTGCCCTTCCACCTTGGGCAATCTGTCATGATTGACAGTGTGTGTTCAGTGGTAACAACACAAACATTCAATCTGACTGAGGGCCCACAAGGCATTTCATTTCCCTCCAATGAGACAGCTAGGGAGTAAACCCTGTGATTACAGGTACAGCGCTGGTTAAAGTTCAGCTTGGCAGGATTCTGCTCTCTGGTAATTCAGGCGCATTAACATCCCGGACACTCAAGATGATTTGCATGCATTGTCAGCCCTTTTAAAACACCGCACGAAGCACTCGAACAGCTTGCCGCTACTGGGGCCAAGAGGCCTCACACCTCCCTGCTGTCGAAGATTTGTCCACTCACAACCCGAACCGTGGCGTCGGTGGTGATGAGGTTATACGTTATCTGAGGTGGATGACTGTGGAGGTAATTTGTTTTGTTTTATCTCATTAAGTGGCTTCAGTGGGCATTAGTTAAGAGGTAGTGAAGGAAGGGCAACACTGGTATCCTCCGCCAGCTTGATTTACTGTGTTGCTGATGTCACTAAAACAACAGCTCTGGTGGTAAAAATGTGTCAAAGAGTGGGGAAAGATGAGCCGCTCGAGATTCCTACAAACAGCGCCAAACCCACAACTGACACGGTCGTCAAATGTAGATGGCAGACAGAAATGCAGTTAATGTAGCAGCAAGATTTGTATTCATTTAGACGACTTATCTACATTTGTATATGACAATCATGTATTTCTTATTCGATCGGGTGGATCCGTATTTAGATTTCTTTTCCGTTGCTGTTGAGAAACATAGATGTTTTATACATTGAAGCACAGTAACTATACTTATCTATAAACATATTTCGGGCCTTTGTTACACCGTCAGACATTTGCCTGAAAAAAACCGAGTGATTATGTAAAAAGATTATTATTATTAGGCTATTATTGCTACTACTCACTCTCACATTCAACTGTAAAGATGTTGGGAGACATGTTTTTTTAAAGCGAAAGAAACATTGTTGATTGAATATTTGCTTCTATTAAACAATAAATAACAATATTATTTTAACAATGGATTAGCCTAGAAGGGACCGCTACTGTGGGATGGGGAAAAATAATGCGCTATGCACCGCTCCAGCTTCGGTAAATCAAGTTGGTGGTTTGCGAATCGGGATGGTTTGATTAATGCATATTTGTATATTGTATATTATTTAAATTGATGCTAATTGGTTAACTTTATATCCCCAGGTAAAAGGCATAGTGCATGGTGCCTATTTAGTTAATCTATTCTCGAGCAACGTGCAGCTATTATTTATCCCCCCCCCCTTCAACTAATCGAATCGACCGAAGGTTAAAAAATAGGTAAAAGGCCAATAAAATCAGCACCTTCTGGTGTATCTTGTTTAAGTTGGCATTGGTTGTTTCTTCTTTTTTAAGCGCTGAAAAGAGTCTGAAGTCCCTTGTTTGTCACACAAGAGTTCACTCTACAGTGCCACCCAGAAGACGATCCAATCAAAATAAACAGTCCAGTGAAACTCACTGCAGCGTGGTGTCCCTCTTCTATTGGCAGCAACTTCTGCCAATCGCACCAGCAAGTATCTGTCACCCCTACTCATGTTCTGGTAGTGTATTATTTCAGCATAAGAGGTAAAGTTTTAGTCCCAATTGTCCCTCTATTGATATAAAAAAATTACTGTGATTTTAGTGAGATTTGGTGAAAGTTAAGCATCAAGTGCTGTGTTTAAGTTACACACAATCTTACTGAAATATAATATTTCTCTCCGTATGAATATATATTTAAATGCATTCCGATACATACGTGCAGATTTAGCTGATTGCCACCATGAGTTATTTTTAAATAGTTAAATTCTACACGGAGGGTTTATTTTGATGCATCATTTTGTCAAATTGCCAGATGAAATACCAGATGCTGTGTGCAGTTTTCACATCAACTTGGTTGCAGTTTCACAGTATGTTCAAGAGTTAAATAGGTGTTTTTACAAATCCACTGCATTTTACAGCTGCTCGGAGCATGCACCCTGCAATGTTGTTTGTGGGGGCAACTGGATCTTGCTTAACTATTGAATTCATACTTTATCTGTTTGTGATATCTTACTTTTTTCATTGTGATATACCTTTTCCAAGTTGATGTATATGGATGATTGTCACACAAAATGAAAGCTCCTTCATCAGACAAAATTATCATGACAGCATTAGATGAAGGGACAACTTTACCTGTATGCCAGTATCGAGTAATGGCTAAAGCCCAATTGAGGAGCTTGAGATGATGGTATTAATAGTATGTGAAAACAGCATTTTATGTGGAATTTCACCAGTGATAAAAAGATTATCGATAAATACAACAAGATAAAAAAAAAAGTTTTTTCTTCGGCAAGAGTACAGACCTTTATTTATCCTGGGTATTTTTATATGTATCCGCTTGATCTAATGTGTGGTTTATTTTACATGCTTACCTGCCAGTTGCATCAGTTTCAGTCAGTTCTTCCTTGGATACAGAGCTTATCTTTCCGAGCATGAGTCACCGAGTTCTGGCAAGTTCAAGTTTTTGGAGATGCCGTTTAGATTTCTTTCCTATGGTGAAATGTACTTTTCAACCCAAGTCATTACTTTTAGTACCCTATGGGTCTGGGTCAGGCATAGGGTATGTTTAGTTCTTGCAAAGTGTTGGCCACAAAGCAAATCGGATATTTGACCTGCATAATGCAGTCAGAAGTGGTTGTGACATCCTGAAGTTGAATAGGATTCCAATGTTCATTATTTTTCTGTCTGCAGATTCATTTTAATTCAATACGAGGTCATTTGAACTGTGTTTTCAGTTGAATTTATATTGTTTTGTCTCAATATCAATGTAGTACAGACACGTCCACAAGTTGCCAAACATAAGTCTGAGTACATTCTCATGTCTTTAGTAACAAGTCCAAGTTAGTTTCAAGTGATTTTTATTACATGAATATAAAGACAACAGTGATAATCCACCTCAGCTTTCTCAATTTAAGGGGGAGCTGTACTTGGTTCGGGCGGAAATAAACAAACCCATATTTAATTGACCTGTACGTTGGGTAGTCTGGAAGACTTTAAAGTGCTTTGTGGCGAGCTGTTTTCAGGGTCTGATGGCTCCCCGAGCAAAGAGCTATGGGTCAGTCTGCCTTTCATAACAGGCTCCTCTCATCCGCTCTAAAAGCAGCGCTCTCCCACCGGGACGTACTGACAGTTTGGTAATGGAACGGAGAGTTCAGAGCAGATTCTCTTAAGAGGAATCTGATATTCTCTTTTCAGACATGCAGGGTCACCAGTTTGTAGATACAGTAGTCTAAATATGATACCAACAGCAGATGATGTCCGTTCTTTAATTCAAATTTCAAAACATATCGGCAGTTAAGCGAACATAACTGTCAAAACAAATTGCGATGTGGTGACATTTTACCCGGAATTACGATGACCCATACAGTAACCATGTTTTGTGCTTCACACTGTATGATTTGAATTTATTAAAATGATACAGAGAAGATCTAGCAAGAGAAGATGTGCTTGACAACATATGTCACTAAAATTAGAGACCCCAGATGAAAGAAATACCTGCCTTCAGATGGCGTTCAAATCGTGTTATTGAACTGAAAACGATCAAGTATCACTGAGCATGTGCGGTGTTATGGATGACAGATGTTAATAAGAACCGTTGTGCCAGAATTGAAATGGAACTATATTCAAGCAATATAATTTGCCTGGGCTTGGGGATAGGATGATAAGTTGAGCCTGGTGGATTTCAATTATCGGGATAATTGCGAAAATCCTCTCATGAAGGACTGAGAAAGAGCTTTCTAGTTTCATAATGTGGTATACGGTTTGGCTAGGTTTAGGGAATACCAACTATTTGGTTAGTTTTTTTAAACGATCCTGGTTTGGGTTCTAATAAGTAGAACCTTGTTACGATTACTTTATTGTTTGCGTCAAAATTAGCTTTTTCTTAATGGTTGCAATCATACATATACACCTGCAAATGTCAGGAAACAATCCTAGTCAAACAAAAAAGAAACCTTGGATATGGAAAATGAACAGTCGTCTCCTGAGACCATGTTTTGCAGTGAACGAGATGAGGGACCAGAAGGCAGATATGTGAGTGAGTGAGTGAGGAGGCAGGGCTAGGTGGACCCGGAGCAGTATGTGCATGTGTGTGTGTGTGTGTGTGTGTGTGTGTGAGTGTCTACTTTGTGTTGGATAGAAGAGTGTGAGGAAGTGCAATTGCTCCAGGTTTATTTTTGGTAGAGAAAAAAATGAGTATTGAAGCTGTTTCACAGTTTGAGTCTCAATAGATATTGAACAATCAGTATTTCTAACAACTCTGGTTTGGAATAAAATGGTGCTCTAGTGATGGTTTTTGGTAACACAGTCAATGTACAGTCGTTATCCATGCGAGTTGAAGGTGAAAATAGGCTTTGGGTTGCAATTTATTTTTGCAAAGCACAAGTCATTACATTGAGGGAAAGACAGCTGGATAGTGCCCTTTGCTTTATGGAAAAGAAAGTCGTTATTCATTCACAGGAACATGTAAACATAGCTTGTTTTGCACATTTGAACAAAAGACCAATTTTTCTAGTGACAGTCTAAAATGTCACCGAGCCTGTTTCGCACAATGCTTTGGAAGGCAGAGCCTTTACCTGTTCGTGCTTATTAATGTGTGCTTCCATGACATTATCAATGTCAAATACTTTACATACAATACAATACATTAAATCACTTTTTAAAACACAATGCAGAGTATGGGTTGCATTTGAGGATGAGGTGTATTGTTTTGAATTCCATAAAAGTGTAATGTGACAAAATGCCCCAGATCTGCATTCAGTGTATCACAACATCAACATCGGGTATGCACTTTCCGCTTTGTTGTTTTGTAATGTTGAGGACATAATGAAAGGTAATATAATAATCACGAGTGTAGACTGGAACACTGCTCACAATGGCAGAGGACAAATGTACCACCCACCTCGCCAAGCACATTTAGTAAATAAAGAACATTTCTATTTTCTTAAAAATTATAGGAGATGAGCCTCTTGTCAAACAGAAATGGATGTGTGAGCTCAGAAAATGTCAGATCTCTTGTAGCTTGAAAGGAAGAGAGTAATCAATTCAGTTGAGGCGGTTGCTTGGTAACTGAGGTCACGCTTGGACATTTTCATAGGTTATGTATCTTTTCACAATTATGTCCCTGAGTAGTACGCTAGCTGAGCTACTCACACACATCAACACAAAGCATTTCAGCACTACAATCTCTCGACAGAGAATCAGGAGCTGCAAGTGGAACAGCTACGGGAGGCGCACAGCAGGCTCTATTTTACCATCAGGCACTGGCTGTCAACATCACGGCCACAGAATTACAAATGATGGAGCAGTTCCTAGAACCACGAACATCAGTTTCTGCACCAGACTGTGGTGGCGACGGATGTTAGTGAATGCTGTGTTCGGGGGAGTCATGAGTTGAAATACACTGTGACTATCTGCTTTGATATTTCTATTTATTTGATTTTTGCGTGCATGTGTGTCTTTATTTAATTTGTTTAACTCCCAGAGAAAAAAAATTGGTGGCTAACTACATGGCAGGTTTTTAAGTAGGTTACCACTTCATTCAGTTCATCTGTACAATCCGATGCCGTCTTGTACTGACACATGGGACATTTATTTGTGATGGCAGTTCATGGCAAAATCTGCTTTTGGGAGGCTAATTAACCGTAAGCACTCTAGTCTTGTTTTAGTGAACTTTTAAACTGTTTACATGCGTATTTTAATAGATTGTTAATTTTAATTGTCTTTGAGAATAGTGGTATACATTTTTCCTTGTGACTCACTGAAACAAATGACTTGTTTATTGCATATATTGCATAAAACTCCATTTTCTAAATATAATGAGGTCGGGGAGAGAGAAAATGATCAGCTTAGTTATGTGTTTTCAGGTGTTATCGGAAGTTATTCTTTGAAGAAAGATAAGGGTGTCATCTATACAATAGGACCGCTTTGCTTACAGCCAGGCTTGTGCCATTAACAATAAATGTGTGACAGTGGGTGTGTATGTCTGTCTGCAGCAAAATTAATGATCAATTATACAAATTATAGTAGTACAATATACCCTAGTCTCTCTGACATAAAACTCTTGTTCAACAGTTACTGTATAAAGGAGCTCACATCGTAAGACAAGACAGTGGAACGACTAGCATTCAGTCATGGAAATATTGCATTTTGTTAATACTAAATTGAATTTCTATCAAAAGAAAATGCTGTTTTCTCAATTCTCACTTACAGACTCTGGAGCTAGACCTGCAGCACACAGTTTCAGTGGCTGTGCAATTATAACCAGTGAGTTAGGAAATACAAGGTGAAGTGTCAAATGAATGAGAAAAATGGTGGACAGGCGTAGGCAGCTGAGACGAGCAGATCTGCAGGAAGAGGTGGAGGGAAGAAGGCCGGCTGAGGATATCTGCAAACGGGAAGAAAACACAATATAATCTATTTTTATTAACACATTGTTACATTAACGTTACACAAAGGTCAAACTGAGCTAACGAGGGCAGGAGTTTAAGGTCATGTGTCGTAAACCTTTGGGGCATTCCACCACATTAAACACACAGAAAGACGTTCCGGTCCTTCGAGGCTGTCACCACATCGATAAGATCCACTTATTAAATGCTTTAGATTACAGATGATTGAAGGTGGACAGAGGAGGGGGAGGGTTGGGGTCACAGTTAAGGTTAAGGCCGGGATGTGCTTGAATTAACTGAGTACGTATGACGTGTCGTCTGACCAAGATTAAAGTGTTTTCAGCCACTCAACATCATGCCCACTTTCTCACCCCCTCACACACAGACAAACTTCATCAAGTGCTTGTTGGACTGTTGAGAGATGTGAGGAGAGGCAGAATTTCCATGTAGCCTCAGAAAAACTTCTATCTGAGGATTTTGTTATTTTCCAATGCGTATGTATTCTAGGTAAGTACGTTATGTTGTGGGTAACACTTTATAATAACTGCACGCTATGAAGCATTAGTTAAATATGAGAAAACACTTAATTCATCATTTAGAAAGCATTGTTCCACATAAATGATCAATTCACAATTTGTAAATGAAGTATTATATCATGCTTCATAGCGTGAAGTTACTCTACATTACAGAGCTCCGGCATATTGATGTCATAGGCAGAAGAAGAAAAAAGGTAGTGGAGTTAAAAAATGCATGTGTTTCATCATCTGTTCACAGTATCAACACATTATTAAAACATGAAGAGGAACATCGCCATATGTGCAATCCACAGATAATGTATGGACATCAATTTAACATAATTAGTCATAATCGTCAATCTGAGAGGACCCTATTTACTTTGGTTATTTCTGATGAAACAAAACAACATATGTTTCATGTCAAAAGACGAGCAAGAAAATAAATGAATTTGCAAAAATTAAAAACAATGTATTCAAAAAGGGGACATGGTTACTTAGATTTCTCTGTAATTAATTTGGTATTGGATGTTTCTCACTTTGGACCACTAGAATGTCCTCAGGGTCATTATTCTCCCAAAGCATCATTTTACCTATTCCTTGTCCTATGTATTACATTTTTTATATTTCCATTTCTTTCATATTTGAAACATCACTGCGACAATATAAATGATTGCACTTTATCAGTAAGATTGCATATCAGTAGAAATATTAGAAGACAGGAACTTCACACTCAAGACAAATCATTCATAAAAAACATTACAGGCAACAGTGAGTCAGAAGATAGATCTGTTCCGAGAGGATAAAAGACACACAAAATACTTTAAAAGTTAGGTTGACTTGGAAAACTATCCAATGACATTTGCTATATAATCACACGTATATATATATATATATATATATATATATATATATATATATATATATATATATATATATATATATCTACACATATATATGCTATGAAGCCAAGATCAAGATTGGGAGTTACTGTTTGATGTTATCAGTTTCTGAAGAGCTCTGAGTAAAGCTGAGAAAGCGGAACATGAAAATCGGTCTCCTTTTTTAAATGATCTGTATCTCACATTCTGAACACTAATACAGCATCAAAAAAATATTGGCTCTGTAAAGATATAGCGTGGTAATGTCCACCTGAGTAGAGAATGAAGTCTCTCTCCCTCTGCGTGTTGTTATTCAATCTTTCCCGTTCTCGGTTGACATTGCCGGGCCGGCGTGCTTTAAGTGCGCGTTAGTGCCGCATTGGCCAACAACCGCCCTGCACTGCTCTCATGCGGCGGTTACAAATGCCACCCTACCTTGTTTATGGATCAAAAGATCTCCAAATCTGCCCAAACAGCTATTAAAATGTGTGTTGAAGGAAGGTCTACATTGGTGTCAATTGGGTTAATGTTGTTTTTTATGGAAATAGTATATAAAATAGGTAAAATAGGTCTGTGTGCTGAAGGCAGAAAAGTTATTATATTACTTGGGACCTACTTCGACAAATCAGCCAGCAGCAAATCAGCAGCAGGTAGGCCTGTAAAGTAGCCATTCTGTAAGCTCAGAATGATGAAGTAATTGTCAAATCTTCCCCCTAAGGAGCAAATCAAACCATAACCGCGTGCGGCCAATTGCTGCAACATGAGATTGGGCGCCCTGCTGTTAGTAACAATGGCAATGTCACAATGAACATTTCACAACAACATGATTGGAGGCTGAATATGGATGGATGCCGAGGCAACGTGTTGCACAGAAACGTGTCAAAGCGGAACACAAAGAGGATTTCTACTCCTCTACAGCAGGGTAACCGGGAGTGGTTTGGATCTTGAAAACCATTTTGGACCCTCACTCTTGTACCTCAAAAGACAACATTACGGGTTATGCAACAGCGATGCTCGAACCTGTCAATATAAATAGCATTCCAAAACAAATCTATTTTCTAAATCACAATCTAAAGGTGCACATGTATTCTGGAAAGCCTGGAAAATAGTTTTTACAGTTATTGAATATCTATGGAAAATAAGAGGAAAATGTACTGAAAAATATTGTGTTTTTCAGGAGAAGTATTTAACACTCAGTGGATATTACCTGGCTTCTAACTGGGTCAGCTGGAAGACAAGACCATTTACTTTTGTTAGTCCATATTAACGTTCTTGTTCGGAGCTCCAGCGGCAGAGTAGAAGGTCGTGAAGGAAGTCGTGAAGAGTTCATCTCCGACTGGATCAGAAGATTCAGGAAAAGAGCTCCTTGATTTACCTGACGGTGAGGCGAATGACTTCTCTTTACCCTGCCGTGATGAATTCAGATCCAGACCTGTGCCAAGGCACGACAATGTGACTAGTCAAAAGGTTTCTCTCACACAAGCAGATGGCAGGAGGTGTTGCTGCTGGTACATACATCTTATGTAATAATATGACTCAGTACTGACAGATGAAACGTTTAGGCATACAACTGATAAACAAAATACAAGTATATTTTAATTAGATTATTGATTTTATTCGTATTCATACCTTTCACACTTTTACATTCATTGTTTTCTTTAGGTGATCTGATCGTCCTACAGTTTTAACAATTCTTGGCCCAGTAGGTGAGTTTCTCTCCTTCGAGCCCATGGAGAAGAGGCTGGCCATGTGCCTTCAGAATTTTGTCAGCTAGCCCTATTCAGAGCTCTGGGCTTTCCTGTAAAAGCTTCTCCTCCTCTTTCATGACCAGGCTACAGTGGAAAAAGGTTTTTTTTTATAAACAAAAAAGATGAGATCTGTAATGCCCAGGAGCACAACATCATTTTACAGAGAATTGCAGGTGATTAGGTGTACATGGAGGGTTTCCAACGATCCCCTTGCATCAGAGCTCCTTATCTCTGCTGCAAATCAGACACCAAATCCATCTTGAGAGTGAAGAAAAAGATGAGAATAACTCTGAGGCACAGGGACAGACAAGAAGGGCCACAGAGGAGCACCAGAAGCGACTTAAAAAGAGTAGTAGAGCAATCCAGGAACTGTCTGAGGGCCTGGCCAGAGATGTGAACAACATGTTGGATGAGGCTGAGGGCAAGCAAGCTGGCAGATGTCCTTACTCTGTCCGGTGCTTTGAGAAGGAGCCAGGAAGAGAAGTTGGCTGAGCTCAAAAACCTTGATGAACACAGATTGCGGCCAATGGAGAAGAGCTCCGAAGACCGTTGGCTCTTCAGTTACGGAGAGGTGTGGGGGCTCTTAAAAGAACAGTGTGTCCTTTTTACTGGCTCTCGTGGTCTGTGGAAGGTTGCACACTAGACACAACAGGGGGGAACTCCACACAGACCGGATATTGAACCCGGGCCCCTCCTGCTGTGAGGTGACAGTACTCGCCACTACACCACCGTCCTTAACCATAGTTATAAATGTTGTATTCGATACCTGCCAATAAACCCTTCTAGATGTTACACACTGTTCCTTAAATGCAACAAATATGTCTTTCATGTTTCATTTCATGTTTCATGGTATACACACCTCACCAAAGCTATTGTGTCTTAAATATGAACAGGAGTATTGGAATATAATTCATTAAATTTAAGCGATCCCGAAACTTTTTACTTTGACTTTAAAGTTGAAATCCATACTTATGTTCCATTCAGTCCTTCATACTCTCTCACTTCTTCTGTCAGTAGTTCTCTCACTGGTACGCCACCTACAGTTTGTTCCTGCCATTTCCGATTTCGCTCTCTTCTTCATCGCCTGGAAATATTGTGACAAATGTTTGGATCCTATTAATAGGAGCTACTTGCATCATGTTGACACAGGCATAAATCCGTCTAAATTGCGATTAACAAATGTTTTTGATGAAATGAGCCCTGCTACTGAACCAGTTTGAAAACACAATAGGCGACAATTATTAGCAGTTAAAGCTTTTACATTTTACAGGGCAATATAAATCGACCATCTCTACTATCTCCAGGTCATGGCTTTGTTACGAGGAGGAACATGCAGGTCTCACGTACAGAGCCCAGGTCGTACGCCACACTGGTGATTTGAAGCTGTTGTAGGTAGTGAGTTAAACTCCGTCAAACTCTGCAGCATCTTAGAAACACCCATGAAACACATGTCAACTTCTTTGTTCCTGATGGCCCAGTTGACTTTTAGCACCTTCTGCACCACAGCAATAGTCTTCCAAAGTCTTCCACAGGGCTGGCTAGCTCTTTGGGTAGTTGGAATCCAGAATCAAGGTTGAATTTGTCTCAATCAGTGACTTTCACTTCCTGTTTTCAGTCCCTTCTGTGAGACAAAAGCCTCTCAACCTTGACCGAAAAGAAAATAGCAGAAACATTAAAGAGATTGCAGTTTGCAGTCTGCAAAAACATCCTCATAGAATTCGGGGGCCGAAAACTATTCAACCAAACAAATAAAAGGAGTAGAAAAACTGCATACTGCATACATTGCACAAGTATGTCAAGCCATGACAAATATGTGACGCATGTCTCCTAGAGCTGTTGGACTTTCTCATTTCTAAGATGCATCATGATGCGGACATGAACAATCTTGCATCGATGCGGTGACCGGACATAATCAAGAGTTTGCTTCAAATTGCTGTCATTTACTGTCTGTCTACGTTGTCTTTCTCCTCTCCTCTGAATTCAGAAATTCACTGAGGGCGGAGCTTACACACATTGTGTAATACATATAAAAGAAGTTTTCTACCAGTGGAGTTTTATATACATAACTGGCAAACACACAATATATGTATTTAGTGTTTAGAGTTGATGGAGAAATAAATCTAACCTGGAAGAAAACCAGCCTCTTGTGGCCAAAAAGAGTATTACAGCAACAACAAATACATGTTTCCTATTTTCGCAGATGGAAAATGAGTACTTTGAACTTCGATCACTAGATTCTAATTTTTTTTTTATGTACTTGCAAAGATCATGCTATTATACTCCATGCTGATTTATTAATATTATTAAAGATATAGTATATTTTAGTTAATAATGTATTGATTCAGGCTCTACCTCAGTGCTCCTGGTGATTCTGGTGAATGTGGTTTAATGTGGTCATAAAAAGCCTATTACTGTGTAATGCTGTGTTATTGAAATGAATAAGATTTAATTGTACATTTAACACTGTAATGTCATGTCTGACAAATAGGATGCTACCATGGAAACCCCAGGAAACACGAATTTGTGCGTTAATGAAAGTTCCTGACCATGTTATATTTCCGTTGTGTCTGCTTTTAAGCTTAAATATATAGAATCTTCCATATTTGCGGTCGAAGAAGAAGAAGAAGAAGAAGAGCACAACAAGCGTAAACCCGTGGGCACTCGCATTGAGGCTGAGGTACTGTTTGCCTCCCCGCTTTTTCACTGCAGTCAATCAGCAAGACTAAATATGTTCTACACATATGTCAAATACGATATCTATTCTATAGAAAGAAAGGACGTATAATAAAAGTGTCTACAAATATTACATTGGTGACAAACTATTAGAAAGCGAAAGTCACGTATACCCGCTCAACTCAGTTTGGGAGGGAATGCGCAATCTAAGGTAAGGCACAGTTCGCGTGTCTCGTCTCAAGACATGCGCAACATTTTTTTACATCGGCCAATCAAGACCAGTTTCTACAAATTTGGATCAACTCCAATCACTACTTTTCTTGGTTTGTGTATGTCAAGACACTACTCCATTGTTTATGTTATTTTCATTGCAATGACGTATTCTTTGTTGATGTCCTTCAGCTGCCAATCATCAGACGTGGACAGAGTTGAGAGAATAGCTCAATAGCTGTTAGCATTATACATAAACATTGCATTATACATAAACATTGTACACAGGCTAATTTATCAAAGTATATTTTTGGTCACCTTAATTTACAATGATGTGGCATTGGTTTAATTTGTTGGATCCATGTTGTCTTTTCCTCAAAGAATTATTTCATACTCTTGAACACTGTTCATGTAAACATTTTCAATAACAGTCACAAGAAAGACAACGGGGATGGTAGCATTGCATCAGTCTGTCAGCCTCCTGGATTTATTGTTGTGTGTGTGAAATTGTATAATGGTTGTGCCGTTTATATTGTCCCACCGACTCTGCACATCCCAATCCTATATTTAAAATGCAATATGGCAAACAGATTTGAACTTGATATTAAAGGCTGCTGTCACAGTTGTTCTTCCTAACCATTTTTCTAGGCATATTAGAAAAAGAAAGTGTACAGTATGTGTTTGGCCCTGGTGCTTATTTGTTGAAACAAATCCCAGAGTGCTCTAAATGCTGTCAATGGTGCTGAGCTGTGGAGGTATATCACCTCACTAACTATGTGGGCCTCAGAGGCTAAAGTCACCACTGAGGCAATATTGGGTTTGTGTGCTGTTATGTACCAATAAAACTGTGTGTGGTGGAGGGGGGGTTGTGCGTTTTGCAGCAGGGCACAGCATGGCCATATTGTGTTTATGGCAGGGACTGTTACCATGGGAGTCCGCAGCAGAATGTAAAAATGACTCGAGCGTGGAAGGTGACAGAGCAGCCACAACTCCTGACTTTATAGTTTCCTCCAGAGATACTAAAGTTTTTATCCCCAGAGGTCATAAACTCGGCTTTATAGGCCTGTGGCTCTCAAACAAATACTGTGGAGTCCCCCCCCCCCCCCGCCTGTTTTCCATCTCCAATGACTCGTCCACACATTTATATCAATTGAGTTCCGATACATTCATGTTTTCTTTTATTTCTGTATTCTAACTTGCATGATATTACAGTATGTCTTCGATTCTCATTTGGTTTTTACCTTGTGTGAATTTCTGTCTGTCTGTCTGTGTATGTGTGGATTCTGGACCTTGCCAAAGATTGCATTGGCTCTCCTGTCGGGATTCACCTATTCACATTGTACTGATTTTCTCTGAAGAGTTCATTAAATGATGTTGCGCCTTCGAGTCAGTGTGAGACCAAGATTGAGCACACTATACCCTCCTGCCGTCCTCGTCAATCTTAATGGTTACTGCTACAAATGTGTCACCCCGAAGGCCAAAGCCAGGTTTTTAAGGCACAAGACTGCCAAACAAACTTTGTCTCATATCATCAGAGGCATATAGAAACATATCCCCAAGGTTCAAGTGGAAAACAACATGGCACTTTTATCACGTGTATTTTGGGCTTTATTTATGGAGGAGAGGAAACTCTAGAGGGAATAATGAATTTTTGATGTTTCAAATACATTGCATCATGGCGGAGTGGAGTGAAAGGGTAAAAGCCTAGTGTGGGTCCCACCAGTAGACTCAGTCAGTGAGTTTACATGCAATCGAATTATTGGCTTAGTCGGACTGAAATCGAATTATCCGTTTCATGTAAACACCTTAGTCGGACTATGTGCGGTCCGACTTCGGTCCGATTAACACCCCTGGATAGCTCGGTCCGATCCTGTTGGGGGTGAGCAAGGCAGGAACCCAAAAGCAGCACAATGAGTCTTTCTTTCAAAATAAAAAGGTTTCTTTTAATTGTTCACTGAGCAGAACCACAGTCTGGCAACAGGAGAGAAACAAACGATCCAACAACATAAAGGGGTATGAGGGCAGTTTAAGTAGCCAGCGTCCTAAATGATGATCAGTCACAGCTGCTCTGGCAATCACCGCCCAGGGGAGGGAGGAGACAGCCACACCTTCTTGGTGAGCCCTAGACAGACAGGGTAAACACACAGGAGACAGAAGGACAGGAAACAGAGGAAACACAGGAAACACTGTCTTGTCGACAACATGACAGTACCCCCTCCTCAACGGGAGCCTCCAGGCGACTCTCTGGGCTTGACAGGGTGCGTCTTGCGAAAATCTCGAATTAACTCCGCATCCAAGATACGGGAACGGGTTCCCAGGACCTCTCCTCTGGGCGTATCCTCCCAATCAACCAAATACTGAAAGCCCGGCCTCGTCGTCTGACATCAAGTAGTCGTTTGACTGTATATGCTGGATGGTTGTCAATGACCGGGCGGGAGGGGGATTGGTTGGAGGGACCAAAGGACTGGTGAGGACCGGTTTCAGTCGGGAGACATGAAAGGATGGGTGAACCCGGAGAGCCTTGGGAAGGATGAGTCTGACAGTGGAGGGGTTAATGATGCTCTCAATCACAAATGGTCCAATGAAGCGTGGTGCCAATTTCTTAGAGTCAACCTTCAATGGAATGTCTCTTGAAGACAACCAAACTTTCTGACCTGGAGCGTAGTCTGGTGCCTGGGTTCGGTGATGATCAGCAGTCCTCCTGTTTCTCTCGGTTGTCTTTAACAGCGCTGCCCTGGTGTCTCTCCAAATCTTGCGACAGCGTCGAAGATGATGTTGCACCGATGGGACAGTCAACTCCTCCTCCTGTGCCGGGAACAGTGGAGGCTGATAGCCTAATGAAACTTCAAATGGAGAAACACCTGTGGCAGAGGAGGAGAGTGAGTTGTGTGCATATTCAATCCAATTTAGGTGAGCGTTCCAGGAAGTAGGATTAGAAGCGGCAACACAGCGCAAGGCGGACTCCAGATCTTGATTTGCTCTCTCAGTCTGTCCATTGGTCTGTGGATGGAAACCAGACGACAGACTGACAGTTGCTCCCAGAGCGTGGCAGAATGCTTTCCAAACTTGAGAGATGAACTGAGGGCCACGGTCTGAGACGATGTCTAATGGAATGCCATGAAGGCGGAAGACATGATTTGTCAAGAGGACTGCCGTTTCATGAGCTGAAGGGAGCTTGGGAAGACCAACGAAGTGGGCGGCCTTAGAGAACCGGTCTACAATGGTAAGTATCGTGGTCATACCATCAGAAACGGGGAGACCGGTGACAAAGTCCACGCCGATGTGAGACCAAGGACGGCCAGGCGTTGGCAAGGGGCGGAGCAAGCCTATAGGTGGTTGATGAGAGGCCTTAGCCCGAGCACAAACAGAGCAGGCAAGGACGTATTCCTTAGTGTTGCTACCCATGGAGGGCCACCAGAAGTGTCGTCTGAGGAGGGACAACGTCCGACTAATCCCTGGGTGACAAGCGAATCGAGAGTTATGTCCCCACTGCAGAACCTGAGAGCGGGCAGCCTCAGGAACAAACAACCGATTTGCAGGTCCTGTGCCTGGATCTGGTTCCTCCTTTTGCGCCTCACGGACCGCTGACTCAACCTCCCAGGTTAGAGCTCCCACAACCAATGATGCAGGCAGAATGGTGTCGGGCCCACTCGGGGTCTCCTCAAAGGCAAACTGGCGAGACAGGGCATCGGGCTTGATGTTCTTTGAACCAGGGCGGTAAGTGATGGTAAAGTTGAAGCGGCCAAAAAATAATGCCCACCGGGCCTGGCGGGAATTCAGCCGTCTAGCTGACTGGATGTAGGCCAGATTCCGTTGTGATGCCCGCCTGGGAAACTACCTCTGTGTCCAGAAAATTCTGCTAGGCACCAGAGTCAATCAAAGCAAATAAGGGGAGAGTGAGCTGTTTAAGACAGAGTCTGGCTGGGACTTGAGTTCTGGATCTGAATTTGCAGGGGTCTTCTAATGTGCTCGCCAGGGCCCCCACGGCTACTGGTGAGCCCGGTCTTTTGGGCAGAGCGGACACGCAGCAAGAAAATGTCCAATCCTAGCATAATAGATGCATTCACCCGCTCTGATCCTTCTCTGGCGTTCAGATTGAGAGATTGAAGCTCGGCCAACCTGCATGGGCTCCTCAGGCTGCATCGAGGAACAGGGGTTTGGGTCATGGGTGTTAGAGAAACCGGAGGAAGGTCTCACGAAAAATGGGGTGGCATGGACGCTCCCAGAAGAGTGGGCCGGGTCGTTCCTCTCCCGACGTCTCTCTCGAATACGATTATCTAACTTTATCGCCAGATTGATCACCATGTCTAGGGAGTCGGCCACATCATGAACCGCGAGTTCATCCTTGAGTCGCTCAGACAAACCGTGCAGAAAAACTCCTCGTAGAGCCTTGTCGCCCCATCCGGACCCCGCTGCCACAATGCGGAACTCCACAGAGTAATCTGCAACACTCCTTTGGTTCTGTCTTAAATTAAGCAGACGTTTAGAAGTATCTTCATCACAAACAGGATGATCAAAAACTTGTTTTAGTTCACTCATGAAACGGCCAAAGCAATACACACTGATTCCTCCATCTCCCAACACAGACTCAGCCCAGTCTAATGCTCTTCCTCTTAGTAGTCCCGTAACATAAGAGATCTTAGCCTCATCGGACGTGAAAGTGAACGGTTGGCGAGAAAACACTAGTGCGCACTGGAGTAGGAATCCTCTGCACCTCCACAGATCTCCAGCATAAGGTTCAGGAGGTGGCACAGGTGATTCCTTGATTACCTGAGGCGGAGCGGGGGATGGAGCTGATTGACTGCCGACAGTGCCCAATAATCCTTGAATCTCCGACAATTGGGTCTTGATGGTTCTGTTGTCATTCAAAAGCTCTTGTATTGCCTCCTGGTGTTGTCCTAATAAATTTCCATGACCGGCAACTGCCCTTTGAAAATCTTCCTTGTCAGCTGGGTCCATTCTTTTGGTTGGATCGTTCTGTTAAGGGGTGAGCAAGGCAGGAACCCAAAAGCAGCACAAGGTTTCTTTTAATTGTTCACTGAGCAGAACCACAGTCTGGCAACAGGAGAGAAACAAACGATCCAACAACATAAAGGGGTATGAGGGCAGTTTAAGTAGCCAGCGTCCTAATTGATGATCAGTCACAGCTGCTCTGGCAATCACCGCCCAGGGGAGGGAGGAGACAGCCACACCTTCTTGGTGAGCCCTAGACAGACAGGGTAAACACACAGGAGACAGAAGGACAGGGAAACAGAGGAAACACAGGGAAACACTGTCTTGTCTTGACGACAACATGACAGATCCAGTTGATAATTCGACTCTCGCGGCATGTAACTCTGAATTCGATTCGGAACTGGACTTTGCGTCTTTGCGCATGCTCGAGATCCCGCCGCCCTCCTCCCTCCCATGTCGTGACCCGGAAGTCGAAAGAGACGATAAATTAAATTCTCCGTGTACCTTCGGCGACGGCGTCTTCTCTCCGTTATCAACTCAGCCAATAGCGCCATTTGCATTCGCTGTACTCCTATTAACACCATGGAAGAATAATAGAGGGATGTAGCTTCGCCTCGCTCTCTGTTCGCCATCTTTCTCGAAATGTTGTTGTTGGTGGTGGTGAAGAGGTCAAGCGGAAATGGCTGTATCACCACGAGTTGTAATGAAAACAGCGCCACCTATCGTATCGGATATGACATGCTTTTGGCCAATGATTCGAATTACTCACTGCCATGTATATTGGGATAATAGCAGATCCCCCAAAAGATAGCATAGTCCGACTAAAGCAAGATTCGAATTATACCATCATGTAAACGCACTGAGTATCTCCGTAGCTCAAAATGCATTGCACTACCTCGACGCTAATAGATGGGTGAAGACAAAGACATAATGAATACAAATTTTATATTTCAAGGCGGCCTGTCCCAAATACCATTTTATAGGGATTTAAAGCCTTGTTTTCGCTCTACCAATATCCTTTGCTTTGCTTATAATAATTATTGTTGACGCCTAATGAGAGATCAAATGGACTGAATACACTTAAGCAAGAGTTGCAACAATTGTATGTTCACAAATTAATTGTTTATCAAATGATTAAAGGACATAATGATTCCTACTTGATTTTCTTTGATAATTTCCTCTTTCTCTCGACATAATCACAACACACATCCGTGGCAGATATTAGTTTGTATTGCTGGGACTTCATCATGTTGAAACAAAGGACTTGGGCCTACCTAGCAGTTCAACAACTTGATTTATTTAACATTATGATCAACTTTATTAAGTTAAATGTCCAGCTGCTGAATCTAAGTTTGCCAGTTTACTGCAGTGGTGAGGATCTGCCTTGTTTTGAGGGTCGTGCTGTCATGCTCGTCCTAGTATTTAAAGAGCAGCTAGCTGTGATTACTTTGGGTGTGTGTATTGGGATAACAGCTGGATACCAGTCTTTGTTTGAATTCAACCTTCATTGTTCATTGATGTGGAAAAGTACTTTGACTTTTGACATTTTGAGTAAACACCCATTTTTTTAAACTTAATTAATAGTGTTGTTATTGGTCCCTCATCTCACGGTGGTGCCCTATTATTAATAATATTATTCTTATTAATAAAAATATTAATATTAATAATTGTATTAATGTCAATAATGAATTTGCCCTACTTGCTGATGACCAAACACGCTCCTTCCAGATCCCAACAGTATCCAGTGATGCTACCTTGGAGAGGTGGAATAGTCCAGCAGGCCTCAGTATATCTCATCATATCTGTCTTTATTCATGCACTCATTATATTTTGATGCAGTGGCCCCAGCTGTTACGTGTGCATACCATTTAGTTCAATAAAAATCCCACACTTAAGGCTGTTATGATAGCGTGAGCACCTGTCAAAACTGAAAGGCTCTGTCAGCTGCATGCATATTTACTCGCCTAATTTGTTTTGTTTTACCTTTCCACTTGATCTGACCTACTTCTCTTCATGTATTTAATGTGTTTTACATTAAAAGATCCACATGCATGTACATCACTATGGACTGGAGATGCACACGTTGCCTCAACATGGCCTCAATATAGACACCAATTGATATTTTATGCAAGGGCATGCTGAGATCAATTATTATGATTTGGTAGTCTGTATTCATTTCTGTAATTGTCTTAATCCTTCTTCCAAATGTCAATGATTTATTAAAAAGTGATAGATGTAATAATTTCCCAAAATTCATTAAAAAAAATGTATTTGTATTTGACAAAATATGTTTGCTTTATTCCATATTAGTCTGTTTAACTACATTTACACTGTGGGCCAAAACAGTTTACTTTATTGCATCACCCGAATTAATGGGGCGGCATAGCAGCAATCTAACAGCACCATACATGACGTGTATATAACCACAATAACAGTCAGATTAATGGTGGCACGTTCTTACCTTTTCTGGATCCTTACGTAACCCTGTGAGGTTAGCGCACACTGGACCAGGATCTAGCTCCATTAGGAGAGCTAATGAACAAGGATAGGACACAACAATGAGTAAACAGAACACAGAGGTACGTTTAAAGCAACATAATTGTAATGAAACACATTTAATATAACAACCATTATTCAACCTAATTTTGTTTGAGGTTGAATAATGGTTGTTATATTAAATGTGTGGTAAAAGTGGTACACCGTTAAAACTGGTTCACCCTTAATAAAATATAATATGCACCCTTAATGAAATAAAATATTTCTCCTCCCAAAGATAACAAATGATGTGATGTTCAATTGTTCTTTGAGGCTTCTCCCTTCAATGCTACCATAATGATAGCAGAGGAGGTGAAGAATGTCAAGTGTTCTCAATCAGTTGTTCAAAAGGGTGGCTCGGCATCCCCTTCAACAAGGGGATAATAAAATTGAATCCATAATTCAAGGTTAACAACAACCGAGTTTGTATCACATAACACAGCGTATAGCGTATTCAAATCTATTCAAACTCTTCTCAGTGTACCACTTAATTGTAAAGTGTAAACAAACTATTACATTACTATTTATTGTTAATCACTTTGAATTGTACATCATTTTGAAAAAACATTCATAGTTAAATACTCGTTATGTTTGAATAATGTTAGTAAGATAATGTAAACATAAAGGTCACAATACTGACAGCACAGTAATGTAAATAATTAAGCTAGTTTCATAGACTATCAAATACAGCGTTATGACTACGCTCTCTGTTCACACAATGTAAATAACACACACATATTCTCATTCCCCTCTATTATTAGATGAATACCACATTATATTAACTCTTAGTGACTAAAGCACCACGAGGGCTATGCTAAGTCACAGAGCTAGTAGCATATGGCTAATGTGCCGTAAGCGGTAAGTACTTCGATGTTTCTAACTCACAGAGAAAAGAGAAGAATTAATGAGGCGCCGATGAACTACTACATGCTTAAATATGTTGAACATCTCGTACAAGTAATGTGCAGTATGTAACATAACCCTCTAAGTTCAGTGTCTGTGCCATTCATTCTCCATGCATTGCTTGCTGTTACATCAGAACGCAACTCTCTAGCCTGAGTGAAGGAGTTGTTTTGCACCTATGGAAATCAATTATTCAACCTTGAACGAAAAACTTTGGTATCGGGTTGCTTTCAATATAACCCTTAGGCCTACTGATGCTAAATTAGACCTCAGAGATAAAACTAAGTCAGCAATTAAATACAAAAGATGTTTTCATTTATCAAATATAAGATCAGTTCATGGACATAATCCTAAATATTACAGTCATTATTTTCCAATGGGTTCCACATCCAACATTGCATAAAGAAACAAAGAGAAAGATAGAGACTGAATATAGGGCAACATTCATAACACATGAATATGATTATGGTAGCACCTGAGGACCACTACCGCTGCCAACCAGCATCATTTGAATTTGAATTGTCATCTTATCTCATCGCCCAAGCTTAGTACCAACCAAAACCTGAAAAGAATGAGCACGCTATCACTCGTAAATGTGATGTTCACGGTGAGAACAGCGGCGACAGGCGAGCATAGAAATGCATGACATAGGCGAGTAAGCAGACAGCATATGATGGATACATGTGTGAGAGTGTGTGGAGAATAAAGGAATAAATGAAACACTACAGTATACATGGAAATGTTGTCATTGTCTACGATCCAGGTCTGTTTTTGTAAATACCCACGGCCTGCAACTGTAGTGGATAACTTGCTCCTCACGTCCACATGTCCAAGTGTCCTTGGGCAAGAAACTAAACCCCAAATGGCTCCCGACGGTCAGACAAAGTACTGTGCATGGTAGCTCATTGCCGTCTGTGTGTGTGTGTGTGTGTGCTTTTGTGATTTAGCCTGACTTTGGGTATGACTACACACCAACATAAGCAGGACATTTGGTATTAGCAGGACATGGTTGGTGTCCTGCTAAATCTTTTTAATTCTAACAACGCAGAAGTGTTTCTATGGGTATAGAGAGGTCAAATACCAAAAATCTCAAAAAGTCATTTTTATTCACAATTACCATACTTTGTGTATAATTTGTGTATCAGCATAATTCCCCTGCTGCTGTTTTGCGGTACTGCACCCGCTCATGAATAATTCACACAGTGTATGATTTCGAAGCTTCTGATTGGCTGGCGGTCAGATGTCCTGATAGTTCAGGTTTTTTTCAAGAATGTTGTGTATGATTTTGCATGGGCCTGCTCTCTCTCTCTCTGTCCGTCTCTCCATATGTCTGTCTCTCTGCTGTCTCTGTCTCTCTCTCCCTCTGTTTCTCTCTCTCTCTCTGTTTCTCCCTCTGTCTGTCTGTCTGTCTCTCTCTCTCCCTCTGTCTGTCTCTGTTTCTCTCTCTCTCTCTGTTTCTCCCTCTGTCTGTCTCTCTCTCTCCCTCTGTCTGTCTCTGTTTCTCTCTCTCTCTCTGTCTCTCTCTCTGTTTCTCCCTCTGTCTGTCTGTCTCTCTCTGCTGTCTCTGTCTATCTGTCTCTCTCTCTGTTTCTCCCTCTGTCTGTCTCTGTTTCTCTCTCTCTCTCTGTTTCTCCCTCTGTCTATCTCTCTCTGCTGTCTCTGTCTCTCTCTCTCTCTCTGTTTGTCTGTTTCTCTGTCTCTCTCTCTGTTTCTCCCTCTGTCTGTCTGTCTCTCTCTCTCTCTGTCTGTCTGTCTCTCTCTGTTTCTCTCTCTGTCTCTCTGTCTCGCTCCCTCTGTCTGTCTCTCTCAGTCTGTCTCTCTGTCTCTACCTTTCTTTCTCTCTCTCTCTCTCTTTCTGTCTGTGGCAGCTGTCTCCAATTTGGCCTCGGCTGCTGGTGATAGCAATCAGTCAGCAGCCGAGGCTGCGCTCATAAAAGCTCTCAGTTGAGAGTGCAGCACGAGAGTGAGCAGCGGCGCAGTGTTGTGGTCTGCTGTGTTGGTAATAAATATGTTCACGAACAGAACCTTAGTCTCGTCGTTCATGGCTGATCCTTGGAGCTTTTGGGGGAAACCAACGGGTAACGGTGCGAGAGCTGCTACACTGTCTCTCTCTCTGTCTCTCCCTCTTTCTGTCTGTCTCTCTGTCTCTCGCTCTCTCTTTCTGTCTCTCCCTCTTTCTGTCTCTCTCTCTCTGCTAGTAAATAGCATCAAAAGGCACTTATTTATAACACATAGATTACCACCAGTCTCAGTACAACCACCAACCTTGTCATCATTGTCACACGATAATCTGAATCATCAATATAAACAGCCAATGACAATTTCAATTCAAATGTAAAATACCTGAATCTTTCTGAAGAGCACCTGAACATAACAAGCCTTTCACTAAAAGAGCAGGTGAGTGATAGAGCTGACGAGATGGTTGTGTCTAACAGGTGAACAGAATAAGCTGATGAAGTGGGTGAGTGCGCAGGTGAGACACATTTTGCAGGCTGTTTCTCAATCAGCGTTCTTGTGTGTACTTTTCTGTTCTTGTGTTTTCGTGACTCGTTAAACGTCATCAGTTGTAGCCCGAGTACATGTTCCAATTCGAAGTTCGCTTCTCGCAAAGCACGGTCAAAATACCCGGATGTGACTTGATCGGCGTGCTGCCGACCCCCGATCCCCAGGACCCGTCGCCGCTGCCGACGACCCCTGTTGCCCGTGACCCGTCGGCGGCGCCAGTTACCCCTGCCCCGTCTCCATCCCGGCCGGTCCCAGTTCCCCGTCCCGGCGGGCTTCAGATCCCGTCCCGGCCGACCCCAGAGCCCCCTCTTCCTGAGTCCGGTCCCCCAGAGCCCCCTCTTCCTGAGTCCGGTCCCCCAGAGCCCCCTCTTCCTGAGTCCGGTCCCCCAGAGCCCCCTCTTCCTGAGTCCGGTCCCCATTCGTCCTGAGTCCGGTCCCCCAGAGCCACCTTGTCCTGAGCCCGGTCCCCCAGAGCCACCTTGTCCTGAGCCTGGTCCCCCAGAGCCACCTTGTCCTGAGCCCGGTCCCCCAGAGCCACCTTGTCCTGAGCCCGGTCCCCCAGAGCCACCTTGTCCTGTGCCCGGTCCCCCAGAGCCACCTTGTCCTGAGCCCGGTCCCCCAGAGCCACCTTGTCCTGAGCCCGGTCCCCCAGAGCCACCTTGTCCTGTGCCCGGTCCCCAGAGCCACCTTGTCCTGAGCCTGGTCCCCCAGAGCCACCTTGTCCTGAGCCCGGTCCCCCAGAGCCACCTTGTCCTGAGCCCGGTCCCCCAGAGCCACCTTGTCCTGTGCCCGGTCCCCCAGAGCCACCTTGTCCTGTGCCCGGTCCCCAGAGCCACCTTGTCCTGAGCCTGGTCCCCCAGAGCCACCTTGTCCTGAGCCTGGTCCCCCAGAGCCACCTTGTCCTGTGCCCGGTCCCCCTGAGCCACCTTGTCCTGTGCCCGGTCCCCCAGAGCCACCTTGTCCTGTGCCCGGTCCCCCAGAGCCACCTTGTCCTGAGCCCGGTCCCCCAGAGCCACCTTGTCCTGAGCCCGGTCCCCCAGAGCCACCTTGTCCTGAGCCCGGTCCCCCAGAGCCACCTTGTCCTGAGCCCGGTCCCCCAGAGCCACCTTGTCCTGTGCCCGGTCCCCCAGAGCCACCTTGTCCTGAGCCCGGTCCCCCAGAGCCACCTTGTCCTGAGCCCGGTCCCCCAGAGCACCCTCCTCATGTGTCGATCACCCAGAGCCCCCTCCACCTGAGCTCGGTCCTGCTTGGTTCATCTGCGCCTGAGCTTTCACCCCACCGCACCAGACAGTTTTCATCTATGTATACTAGACCTACTGCTCTTACTATACCTTGTAACATTGTTACATAACTTGTCTCTCTTAACGCTGTCTTTAATGGCTCTTGCATATTTAATGATCATATAGTTTCCATTGTTATAGTTGCATATACCTCTTATTATATTTATTCAAACAGTATGTCTTGTACTGCTTTAACACCTGAGTTTCCCCTCTGGGGATCAATAAAGGTGCATCTCATCTAACTCACAATCAGTAGTATATTGTAATTGATATTCCTAGGTGCAAGGGAGCCTGAGATCTAAGAATGCCATTGACATTAACAAAAACAAACTTGAACATGTTTTCTTATGCTTGCATTAGTTTGTGCATTTTGACTACATTTTCATATATAATCAAAATACAACAATAGATATTATCTGGAAGTGACAGGACAGTTAAAAGCCTGATTCACTTGGGGTTTTCTTTTGCATGTGGCCACTACCATTTGAGTTTTGCTTCAAATAAAGTTTTTTTTTCTTTTTTCAATGCAACTATTTATTTTGAAATTGTATTTATATATATATATAAATAAAACATTACCATCGTTTCGTTCAACAATATGGCAATCCTTCCATCAGCAAAAGTAAAGACCATTCCCGACACCCTCATTTTTCTAACTTTAGTGCGGTCCTAAAATCCTTTCTACAGGCCTATGAATGTGGCTGGCATTTAATTTTCCGGATTGAGGAGAAAGTCAAGGTAAGAGGCTATTTATTAGACTATGCTATTTCTTTAAAAAATATATTATAATAATATTATCAGCTTGTTGAAAGTGTATTAAACCAGATGTGACACGCCTAACTTGGCTTGATGTTAAGCACGTGGCGCTAATGCAAGCTTAGTTTAGAGACGCATCAGCATTGATTTGGTCGGTAAATCTAAATTAAAAGAATGTTAGGATTTATTAGCAAAGTTACAGTGTCTCTTTGGTGGAGGGGTTTTGACTGGTTGAGACTGAGAAGAAGCTTGTGAAAGCTTGAACTAGATGTTGTTGTTTACAGTTGCCTGACTGAGTAGGCCTAATGGTTAAATATAGTGTTAGATGACTGGCTTGGCTAACTAAATTGATCAAAGAGGTTAATGGTCTCCCAAACCTTGATAGTTACACTGAACCATTTTTAATGTCATCATGTAGATCACGGGTGCTCAATACGTAGATCGCGATCGCGGCGACCTGCCAGTCGATCGCGGCGTAGTATTGGTAGATCGCATGACATTAAAAAAAATGGGCCCGCTCCCCCGTCACTTTCTCTATAGCGCCACATTACAGCAGAAGCACGTCATTTCTGTCTCTACGTGTTGCGTTAACAGTCCTCTGCCCGCCGTCTCGTGCGCCACAGAGCTCCGACACCGGCTTGCGCGCATCGGGATGGACCAAAGAAAGTCACTAGCCCCCCTCCCCCCTCAACAATCCTTCTCGGCTCGCGCGACTCTCACTAGCCCCCCCCCCCCCCGTCGGTCGATCGCCTTGACTTGGTCACATAATAAGCAGCTCGCATGCTGAAGAAGTGTGAGCACCCCTGATGTAGATGATCAAATAACATGTTGTGCAGTGACATCATTAACATTAGGTCTTTGCAGGCTATGGCATCAGTGAGGCCCCGGAGGGCCAAGGTAAAGCCTAAAGCCGAAGCAGCATATTATTCTTCCTGGTCTTTAGATAAGGATGGATTTGATGTCAAACATATTAATGCATTGAAAGGTGAGTTGCCAAAGTATTTGTTTACTTGTCTTTAAAACAGGTCTATTTTTAATTATTGTTTTAACTTCATCCCTTTTCCGAACTCATCTTGTCTTTGTTAAGTCGAGGAGTGTTCAGCTGCCAACCATTTCGAAAAGACGACTTCCTAATTGAATACAGAGGGGAAGTTATAACGAAACATCAACATGAAAACAGACTTAAAATCTACAATGATGCAGAAGCAGTTTTCATGTTTTCTTTTCGTTATAATGGACAACAGTTATGGTATGTGTCCTTTCTAAATTTGTCATTCACCTAGTGATAGAAACTCAGCTATTTCTTACTCACTACATGTTTGGAATAGTTATTGTAGGAAGTTAACACTTAGATTAATATCCCTGTCGCATGCCTTAATTGCTAGTGTTTGGTATCAATACTGTTACAGTTTGTTATCACCGTTGTGTCTTTGTCATTTCAGTGTTGATGCTGCCAAAGAGGACGACTCCCTTGGGAGACTTGTCAATGACAACCATTTAAACCCAAATTGCAAAATGAAAGCAATGAGTGTGAATGGAAAACCACATCTTTGTCTCTTTGCCATAAAAGACATCAGTCGGGCGACGAGATAATGTACGACTATGGAGATTCATATTGGCCATGGAGATGCAAGGTATTTACAAATTCAACCTCACCACTGCTATTCTGTGTAATTTTACAATATCGTGTAACACTGTTTTCACAGCAAAGTCAAGCAATACCATGTGGAGTAGTTTTTCCAATATGGTCGTGTCCTTTTTGGTCACATTACTTACGAATACGATTGTTGTTGCTGAACACCAATTCATGTTATTCCAAATGACTGGTCATTGTTAGATGATGATCTGTTACGATCTTGCATCACCTTCAAGAACAGCCTCTGTGTGCAAACTGAATGTTTAGTGATTCAACTTTGTCACTTTTCCCTACAAGAGTGGCTCTCAATGAAATATATTTAGAAATATTTGTCTTTTATGGCTCTCCCAGTCAAAAAGACTGACCCCTGCACTAGAAGGACAGGGTTTTATATTCAGAAGTATAGATACACAGGTCCTGTGTACACCTGTATTGAACAGGTAGAGACACTAGGACTGTTGTGTATTCAGAAGTATAGATACACAGGTCCTGTGTATACCTGTATCAGGGCTCTCAAGTGTCACGCATTCCCGCCACACATCGTATTTCTCACGTTGAAAAAAACTCTCGGCTATTTAATGTTTTAATGTGCCGCAGCGCGCCAACATGAGCTGGCCGCGCTGCCCTCACCGTGGAGGAATCAAGCGCTCCCCTGGAGTTCTGCTGTGAGGAGCCACTTATCAGCCAATCAGAAAAAGAAATGGGCTCCACAATAGCCAATCAGAATAAAAACGTACCTTGTATCTGGGTAAGATTTAATCCAGCATCCAATGAAAATAAAGCATCCTGGAATTGCGCGCGACTGATATCCGAAAGTTTCATTCTGCGGGGGGGGGGGGGGGGGGTGATGATGATGATTGATATGTCACTCACAAAACTTGAGAGCCCTGCTGTATTGAACAGGTGTGCCCAGCCCTAACTCTGGGTAAATACTATTTGGGTTTTACTGTTCTCTTCTGAATGCTTGGATGAATTCTCAAACTTAAGTTGTTCACTCACAATATCATACCTGTATTTTCATTCCTTCAATAGATGCATGTCTTGTTAATCCAGAACACCCTTGGTGTGCAAAATGTTATGTTTAGTGATTCATCTTTGTCCATCTTTGCCCTTTTAGATTCCTACTGAGACGGATCCTCATGCTGGTGTGACATCCGAGTCCCCCTTTGACAACATCCAGCAGGTACATTAATTACCACTGTTTTTTAAAAATCACAAGTCTGTGGTTTATATTGATAAGTATAGATACACATATCCTGTGTATACCTGTATTGAACAGGTAGAGACACTAGAAGGACTCTTGTGTATTCATGAGTATAGATACACATATCCTGTGTACACCTGTATTGAACAGGTGGAGACACTAGAAGGACTCTTGTGTATTCATAAGTATAGATACACATATCCTGTGTACACCTGTATTGAACAGGTGGAGACACTAGAAGGACTCTTGTGTATTCATAAGTATAGATACACATATCCTGTGTACACCTGTATTGGAGACACTAGGACTGTTTTACATTCAGAAGTATGGATTCACATATCCTATGAACACCTGTATTGAACAGGTGTTCCCAGCTAACTCTGGGTAAATACTATTTGGGTTTTACTGTTCTCTTCTGAATGCTTGGATGAATTCTCAAACTTAAGTTGTTCACTCACAATATCATACCTGTATTTTCATTCCTTCAATAGATGCATGTCTTGTTAATCCAGAACACCCTTGGTGTGCAAAATGTTATGTTTAGTGATTCATCTTTGTCCATCTTCCCCCTTTTAGATTCCTACTGAGACGGATCCTCATGCTGGTGTGACATCCGAGTCCCCCTTTGACAACATCCAGCAGGTACATTAATTACCACTGTTTTTTTTAAATCACAAGTCTGTGGTTTATATTGATAAGTATAGATACACATATCCTGTGTATACCTGTATTTAACAGGTAGAGACACTAGAAGGACTCTTGTGTATTCATAAGTATAGATACACATATCCTGTGTACACCTGTATTTAACAGGTAGAGACACTAGAACAGGGGTGGCCAACAACGGCTTCATGAAGCAGCATGCGGCTCTTTGCCTGGTGTCATGCGGCTCTTACGTTCATATCTAAGTTTGTGTTTTTGTGTATGTGCGTGGCCGCTTGAGTTCAATCAATATTTTTTTTCGTCAAGCGCATCGTGAGATGAAAAAACGCAAAGTTTCCCAGTAGGGTCTTCAAAAACGTGGGGCCAAACGGGAAAGACCACATCCGAATGTCGGGCCGTTCTACGGTGGGTTAGCGAATGAAAGTGTCCGAAAATCAAACACTGCCTTACGCGCATGAACGCCGCATTATGGGCAGCTGGATGTCCCGCACTATGGCTAAAGTAGTTTACGGTGGCGCTTTCTCCAGCCGCCCTCAATTCAGCGGACACGGTAAGAGCAGCGCTATGGAGAACCGCATCCATGTCGAACACTCTCTTGGCTAAAGTGGTTTATTGGTGGGCGTTTGATTACTCCAGCCCCCATAATGCGGCATTCATGGCGCAAGTGCACCGTTCGATTTTGACACCTGTTCTGATTGACACCATGTGAAGGAATTGCTTAGTGGCAACAACGGAATTAAGCCAGATTTGAAGAGGATTGTTCAAGGCAAGGAATCCCTATGCATGACATAAAAAAAAAAAGCTATTTATAATATTATCTATTTTTGTTTGTGGACTTGGTTGAACTGAGATAATGTGTGTTTGTGTGTGTGTGTGTGAGACAGTGTAAATGTTCATTGTTGAACATGACAGATGGTGTGTGACATTTACAACAAATCTGGCTGATACCTGTATTTAACAGGTGGAGACACTAGAAGGACTCTTGTGTATTCATAAGTATAGATACACATATCCTGTGTATACCTGTATTGAACAGGTAGAGACACTAGAAGGACTCTTGTGTATTCATAAGTATAGATACACATATCCTGTGTATACCTGTATTGAACAGGTAGAGACACTAGAAGGACTCTTGTGTATTCATAAGTATAGATACACATATCCTGTGTACACCTGTATTGAACAGGTGGAGACACTAGAAGGACTCTTGTGTATTCATAAGTATAGATACACATATCCTGTGTACACCTGTATTGGAGACACTAGGACTGTTTTACATTCAGAAGTATGGATTCACATATCATATGAACACCTGTATTGAACAGGTGTTCCCAGCTAACTCTGGGTAAATACTATTTGGGTTTTACTGTTCTCTTCTGAATGCTTGGATGAATTCTCAAACTTAAGTTGTTCACTCACAATATCATACCTGTATTTTCATTCCTTCAATAGATGCATGTCTTGTTAATCCAGAACACCCTTGGTGTGCAAAATGTTATGTTTAGTGATTCATCTTTGTCCATCTTCCCTTTTAGATTCCTACTGAGACGGATCCTCATGCTGGTGTGACATCCGAGTCCCCCTTTGACAACATCCAGCAGGTACATTAATTACCACTGTTTTTTTTAAATCACAAGTCTGTGGTTTATATTGATAAGTATAGATACACATATCCTGTGTATACCTGTATTGAACAGGTAGAGACACTAGAAGGACTCTTGTGTATTCATAAGTATAGATACACATATCCTGTGTACACCTGTATTGAACAGGTGGAGACACTAGAAGGACTCTTGTGTATTCATAAGTACAGATACACATATCCTGTGTACACCTGTATTGGAGACACTAGGACTGTTTTACATTCAGAAGTATGGATTCACATATCCTATGAACACCTGTATTGAACAGGTGTTCCCAGCCCTAACTCTGGGTAAATACTATTTGGGTTTTACTGTTCTCTTCTGAATGCTTGGATGAATTCTCAAACTTAAGTTGTTCACTCACAATATCATACCTGTATTTTCATTCCTTCAATAGATGCATGTCTTGTTAATCCAGAACACCCTTGGTGTGCAAAATGTTATGTTTAGTGATTCATCTTTGTCCATCTTCTACCTTTTAGATTCCTACTGAGACGGATCCTCATGCTGGTGTGACATCCGAGTCCCCCTTTGACAACATCCAGCAGGTACATTAATTGCCACTGTTTTTTAAAAATCACAAGTCTGTGGTTTATATTGATAAGTATAGATACACATATCCTGTGTATACCTGTATTGAACAGGTAGAGACACTAGAAGGACTCTTGTGTATTTATAAGTATAGATACACATATCCTGTGTACACCTGTATTGAACAGGTGGAGACACTAGAAGGACTCTTGTGTATTCATAAGTATAGATACACATATCCTGTGTACACCTGTATTGAACAGGTGGAGACACTAGAAGGACTGTTGTAGAGAAACACATGTCCTGTGTAAAACTGTATTGAACAGGTAGAGACACTAGAAGGACTGTTGTAGAGATACACAGGTCCTGTGTAAAACTGTATTGAACAGGTAGAGACACTAGAAGGACTGTTGTAGAGAAACACATGTCCTGTGTAAAACTGTATTGAACAGGTGGAGACACTAGAAGGACTGTTGTATACATACACATGTCCTGTGTAAAACTGTATTGAACAGGTAGAGACACTAGAAGGACTGTTGTATACATACACATGTCCTGTGTACAACTGTATTGAACAGGTAGAGACACTAGAAGGACTGTTGTAGAGATACACAGGTCCTGTGTAAAACTGTATTGAACAGGTGGAGACACTAGAAGGACTGTTGTATACATACACAGGTCCTGTGTAAAACTGTATTGAACAGGTGGAGACACTAGAAGGACTGTTGTAGAGATACACAGGTCCTGTGTAAAACTGTATTGAACAGGTAGAGACACTAGAAGGACTGTTGTAGAGATACACAGGTCCTGTGTAAAACTGTATTGAACAGGTGGAGACACTAGAAGGACTGTTGTATACATACACAGGTCCTGTGTACACCTGTATTGAACAGGTGGAGACACTAGAAGGACTGTGGTTTGTAATCAGAAGTGTTGATAGTTTTTTCAGTATAGGACCCCAAATTATTCAAACTTGAAAAATATTTATATATGTATAACTATCTTGAACTCTTCTGTGTTTGGAACTCTATTTTATTGTATGTATTATTTTTATCGCCATTAGGTGAGATGAATTCTCCGTCACAGACATAACAGTTGTGACGTCTGACTGTCACACAGACAACATTAATAAGGCAAGTTGTCAACAATTGAATTACATTTTTTCCCCATTTGAATGCCCATCCAAACCAAGAACTAAGATGGTACTAAGTATCACGCCGTACCTATATTAATAGCATTAGTTGGAAGCAGAATTTGGTTGAAACTTTGAGGGTAATCGGTCATAAATGAAAATGTCTTGTCGGTGTGAAGCCCTCTTGGACCACCTTGTGTCCCATTGAACAGCCATTTAGCAGCTAGATGGGTGCACACACTTATGTCTGTTTTCAAGTAGATCGAGAATGCTGTCTGTTATGCATAATAACGATGTTTTTTATTGGTTTCACAACATGGGACACCATGTCACTTATTCATAATATTCCATGACTTCATCATTTGAGGCAGACTGAGTTTTAAAGGTTAATAAAAATAAATGACAACCATGGCCAATGGTATTAAGCCATAATGGTCTAGATATAACAATTTAAATGAAATGGGATCATGTCAAAGAAGTGCTATCTTGTTATATGATATTGCAGAGAATGCATCAAGCTACACATTGAATCATCACTAGGAAAGATACACGGCGCTACTTTGCATGCTTCACAGTGCACCACACATTATATTGCCTCTCATGAAACTAATATTTAATTTTGTTGACTACCTAAACCTTTTAGTTAACGTATGTATGTATATATCTGTCACATCAACTATATTGAGCTTTATTTTACATTCTGCAGAGATGAAGAGAAGCAGGCGACCTGTTGAGGAACCTCCAGGCACCTCAGATGGTGAGACCCAGCATGCAGCTGTCCACTAGCATGCTCACAGCGTGTTTGTTTGATGCATCTAGGCTAAGCAATGTTACTGTTTCTTGTACTGTGTTCCTAATAACAGTTTTATTTTCCCAGATATTGACTCCGCCGAAGAAGGCACATCTAAAGGTATGACGGGAATAGTTTTTAACCATCAATTCTCTTTTGATGCTAGTCAATAGCAGCACTATGTTTCCTTTTTAAGTGTAAAGTTCAATGTTTCTTTTTAATTATGTACAGCTATACTGGACATGTATCAGTAAAAAAAAAAGATTATTAAACTTCTTGTTCACCAATTGTGCATTGTTCTGTCTTTATGTATCAGCTTTTTCAAGGTCTTGCTGGATATAGATAAGTAGTATTATCACAAAAATAGTCTGTTTTATATCAGTGACACACCAGTTTTAGCAAATGGTCTTTCTATAATTTATATTTTTACAATGAACAGTGCTGCATGTGTACTGCAAGAAAGGACATTGAAGTGTAATCACTCATTCATGTGCTTGTGTGTACATGAACAAGTAAGCAAAGGGACAAATTGACTAAAACAGACATCACAATACAGGAAACCCCTCGGTGCAGGGTATTAAAATAAGGTTGTACATTTGAATGAAAATGACAAATAGGTTGCAAACTTGAAACGGGCAATAACTCTATGACAAGCACACTACTAGGCTACTAATACTCTAGATACTGTCTGTCAATCCACAGTCCTCCTGTAGCAGGTGTGTTCTTTTAATACACAGCCCTTCACTTGTGTGTTTGTGTGTAGCCATGTCCCATTTGATCACCTTTGACCCTTTAATGCACCTCAGTGACGTGTGTGTGTGTGTATAGCTACTGTCCTGACAAATAATGTTAGTCCTGACTATGTACATGTGTGTCATGGGTGGGGCTTATTCACTTCATTATCGACTGTCCTCCTAATGATGCAAGGTTTCAGGTGTTGTGTTTTTTTAGTTATGTTTTGTGTATTCAAGATTTTAAGTGAGATTTGTGTTGTACGGCTAAAAATAAAAATTTTGATACTAGACACATCTTTGTGACACAAGTGGAAAGGGGTGTCCTTCTAATGCTGCAAAAAAACGTGTTTGGGGAGCAGTGTCCTTTCAGTTAACATAGACGTGTGTATGTGTGTGTGTGTGTGTGTGTGTGTGTATGAATGGGAGAATGACAGGAAAATTGTAAAGCCTTTTAATGTAGCCGTTCAAGTAAATTAAGTAATGCAGATACTTACTGGGCAGCACGGTGGCTCAGTGGTTAGCACTGTCGCCTCACAGCATGAAGTCCCTGGGTTAAAATCCCGGTCGTCCCGGTCGTTCCAGGTCCTTTCTGTGTGGAGTTTGCATGTTCTCCTCGTGTCTGCGTAGGTTTACTCCGGGTCCTCCGGTTTCCCCCACCATCATAAAGACATGCACCGCAGCCTCACCCTGGTTCGTATGGATGTGAATGAATGTTGGTGGTGGTCGGAGGGGCCGTAGGCGCTGATTGGCTGCCACGCTTCCGTCAGTCTGCCCCAGGGCAGCTGTGGCTACTGATGTAGCTTACCACCACCGGTATGACTGTGTGTGTGTATGACTACTGGACTCTGGACTGTAAAGCGACTTCAAGTGTCTAGAGAAGCGCTATATAAAATAAATGTTTATTATTACTGGTAGCTGGTTAGCTAATTTAATTAAATGGCTGCAAAATAACTGCCCTGCTGTTTCTGTGTCCAGAGGCTTGCTGTTTTACATGTTCTAAATTGACCTATCAACTTAACCTTTTTCTACCTGCACCGTTAACTAGCTGTTTGCAAACCACACAGTGAATGTGCGGAGTGCAGAACAATGTGTCGGGAAGTCCACTGCGCAGCTGGCTTTTGGGTCTACAATATAAATGTCTGCTGCAAGTGTTTTTCAAAACCCCAGTACTGCTGCTTCTGTAAATGTGCACAGTAGATAAAGGCATATATGGCAATACTTCATGCATATCTAAATATAGGCTGGCATTTTGAAGCTGAATGTATTTTAGTTGTGTTTTTTTACCGTTATTCATTATAAAGAGGAAGGCTGATCTCAAATGTCTCCACTCACCTGTAGGAGTATTTTAAGGGTGAGAGTATTTCTCCTCATTGGATTATCCGTCCGTAACCTAAATGTGCACATATTTAGCATTTAAAGATGTGCTTGCTTATACTAATGAATTCCTTTTTTTTCCTTTGTGTAGGTATGCCATGCAGCACAAGTATCCCAGGCAAACAGGTCACCTCTGCAGGGTCCGAAGCACAAAGAGGTCTTTGCTGCCAATGTGTCAATGCAAGCACAGAGCACAGGGAATGTAGATGAGGAAGCACATACATCTTTAATGACTGAGATTATCGTCTGACGTGACACTGGCAGATTAACCCAGTATCTAAATGTGATGCTACACCCCAACAGAAGACTTTGCAATTCGTTGGCACGTGAAGCAATTTATTTAAGTCTTAGGTAATTAAAGTGTTTTATCTTTGTGACATTTATAATGTCCATCCCCTTCTTGGTAAAGGGCAGGAGGACTGATTAGTCCCATTAAATCTATAGTTTGTGATGCTGTTGAAATCCTCAACGATGAAGTAGATGTGAAATATTGAAGAGTTAATAAAATATTATATCATCAGGAAAAATAAATACCTGCATTTTTATTTGCTGAATAATTTTGACATCTTTACCTGCAAAGATGAAACTGGTAGAACAAAGCACATTCCTCATTCTACCAAAAGTTGACAGCCAGAGCCGATTTAATTGTACAGACCTTTAAAAGATATTTAACAGGTTAGTCAATGTATTGTGTAATTACACCAGTGTTAGCCGGCTGAACAATGACTGGAGCGACAAACACATAAAGACAACACACAAAGCTCCATAGACACAGACCCGCCTGTTTTCATGTGTCCTGTTATCAAGTCCAGCAGTAATACATATCTAGGGTTTTGTGTGACATACTTTGTTGAAAGCTAATGTTAACACTCTCAAAAGCAGTGAAACCCCACTAACACTCAACAACGTCACTACCCATGAGTCTCAGCTGCGGCATGTGAGCCTCGTGCACATGCATTGAATCAGTAACTCACTTCCAAAGCTCATTTCTCTTTTGGAAGAAAATCTCACATTTCACATGTTAGAAATCCTGTCATAAATGTTCATTTGTATTTTGTAAGTTGTTGTCTTCTTGGTGTCTGTGTGGGTGATCTTGTTTGCTCCCACTTTGAAAAGATGTACCTGTTATGGCAAACTCTAAATTGCCTAAGGGAGCAAAGGGCTGTGATTGTCCGTCTATGTGTGTTAGAGTGTAACAGAGTGACCGTTTAGCCTAGCACATGCTGCTGAGATGGCAGTTCAGAAAATGGAAACGTGTGCAACTAAAATGTATATGCAAATGATATATAAATTTAAACCTTTCATTGCTGATGCTGTATGATCAAATACTATTTGAAAAAACTTGTAATTATCTTTAAACTCTTGTTATTTCATGCTAAATGAATGCATCTGACGATCTTGGTGAAGTAGATAATTAAACAGCATGAACAGTAAGAAGTGTCAGTCCACTTATCTCCTCAATAGAAGCAGCCAGTCTGGTAAATACTCTTGCCAACATGAAAGCATGAATAGCCTTCTTACAGCTGAATGGAGTGACTGGCCATGCTGGACAAATACCCAGAAAGACCAGTCTATGTACACAATGTCTTTTATCCGTAGCCCAGCAACTGATCGTGTATCTGCCACACCAGATGCAACATTTCAAGACAGACCAAGTGACCAAGACTTTCCATATTTCGTTCGGCGCGAGTTGAAGCTAGTCTGCTGAACTAAGAAATTGAAATTAACATAAATATCTGTACTTACCGGACTGTCTATTTATTAATATTCCACAATGCAATCCTAAATTAGATAAAGATAGAACCTGTTTGAGACCGTTCTAATTTAGATGCATTTGATCATCATGAGTTGCACTGAGGGAGAAGCCATTCTTCTAGGCGTCCACAAGAAAACATCAAAACTGTATTCACGAACCAAAAGAAACATTTTAGCTCTCATGAACTAAAAATAACAAAAAGAACAATCTGATTTTAAAAAGTGCTGAATTTAGCATACACACAAATGTAAAATGCTGTTTTTCAGCAAAGAGCTCTTTGGAGAAAATATACACTGGCATAAAGCCAAATTTATCGTCACTAAACATGTCAAAGTACTGACATTATGTCAACATTGACTCATGTCACAACTGGGTTGTGAAATATGGAGTGAATAAATCCCCAAAATTTCTATAGCAACTATAATGTATCATGTCAATATTTGACCAGCTGCCAAACCAACTCGGGGTGGTCACTAGAGCTGCACTTCTTGAGCTGCCTTTTTGCTGAATCTGTTTTATGGAGAATGCTAGCTATTGCAAATGTGTAATGGCTCAACACAAATCTGTTTTCTACATCCAATATATTCAGATAAGTGTAATGTCGAAGCAACATTTCCTGTTTTGTCAGTACACATTACTTATATCAGTTCACTCCATAGACAGGATTAAACAGACAAACTAGTGGAATGCAAAAAAACAACAACAAAAAGGTCAAGTTTATTCTCCACATTCATGTGGTAGATGTTGAAAGCACTCCGAATACATGTTTGGTCCACTTTCGCCGGGATTAAGGTTCTGCATTAAACATACAGGCATTTCGGCTGAGAAAAGCACCTGGTAAGCTTCGAGGAAAACATCTCCTAAGCCTGGGTGCTGCTGGGATAAACAGGTAAAAGCCATTCACAGACACGCTCCAAACACAGCATCACAGGCACATCGGAAATAGTCCAGCTGAACAGGAGAGGATTCTGCCACCAAGCCAAGTACTCTGTAGAGAATAGGGGTGGTATGAATAGCTTGGAAACTTCCCTAATCTCCCTGTCATAGATCCAATCCAAGCTTTTGAGAAGGAGGCATAGCGCTCATTCCTCGTGAGGCGGATGTGCGCTGTGATGGCACAGCTATTGTTCGGTGCAGACATATGTACCATACAGTATATAGATAATGGACAAGACCAAACGCTGGTAGAATGTATTGAAATATTGCAGAGTTCAATTCAGCATTATGTATTGTCGTTATGCATGCTAACGAGGCGATACAACTTCTCGGTTGCCATACATACAAAAACAGAACTGTCATCAACAATGTCCCCAGCGAACCGTGTTAAAGGTTATCTGAGGAGATTGTGACAGAGCTGCAAAAAAACGTACGCTAACCCCTAACACAGGCCACTGCTCCTTAATTACTAAGGATGGGTTAATGATGAGAATAATTTCCCCACTGTGGGTATAATAAAGGATTCATTAAATAAACCTTGTATATAAATACAGCGATGAGCAAATGGTGCATAAATGATCACTACTGAGCATATTTCTTGTCATTTCCACATCACCTCATTTGATCTTGAACAGGTACACCAGACATTTTTAATACATATACATTTGATAAATCGCAACTTGTGTGATCAAAATACCCCAAAAATAAAATGTTGAACTCGAATTGAAAACATATCCAGACGTTAAATACGTAACAAATGAGAATAAATAAATGCATTCATGCAGTTTACAGGTTCTTATTTATTTCAGGATACATGGATCTTTTTTTCATTTTAAAATAGACTGGAGTATCTGACGGGTAATGTATCAAAAGAAACACGATACAGAGATTGTTAGAATCAAATATAATAATCTTCCTCTAAGCATGTAATGCGCTCCTCTCAGGTTCAAGGTTCAGTCGTGCTATTGTTATTATGGGTACTGGCATTCAATGCTTGGCTTCATTGATGGTGTACTTTTTGTAATGACAAAGGTCGCTCCTATACTGTATATATCTGTCCAGATGAAAGACAAAGCATTCTTCCCCGAACAGAAACATATATGTGCCAAGAGCTTTTGCGAATCACATTTCCTCAAATGGATAACTAAGACGGTACATAATCAAAGAAAAAAAACATTAATAATTTTAATTTCTCACCTAAAATGTAATTTAGTTTAAATGCAGTTCTTGCCCACTTCTATTTTAAAAGGTTATTATATAAAACATAGGGTGGAGTATCACAAATTGACTCCACTTATTTAATATAGAACGCCTCTTTATCGTGTTGTAAACTTATTGTGTTTTGATTCATTTCAAATTGCTTGCTTTGCTTCAGTAGAGTGTGAAATGCATTCCTTTTTGTACTTTTTCAATTTCTGCCATTGTGAGCGAGGGGAGAGAGTACGGGGCGGGCAGAGAATATGAACACATGGATGTCTGGTGCAATTAAGAAGCTGAAGTATTGGAACAGGCAGTGCTTTCACCAACTATAATTCATCAAACATGGTCTTAATTAAATTGTTTACACAGATGTGTGCAAGCTGGTTCCTCCAACAGTCATTCCATTATAACGACGCACTATTATTACCGGACTCCAAAGAAAAGTTGCTCACTGCACTCTTCAGGGCACAATGGAATGGAGGAATACATTCACGAGATTAGCTAATCCAACTAGTGAGTTGTTATGACGCTGCTCATGTTGATCCCATAAATGTATATTATTTATGAGCGAGATTGAAATACAGAATACAGTTGCTGGCTCTCCATATGTAGGAAGACTTGTGTGATTTGAATGGGTATTTTTCAAGGATACAAATAACTGTATGTGCGAGACAAAAGACAAAAGACATATACTCGGAGGAGAATCCGCACTTTTTGTCTTCTGCTCATGAAATGAGTGCAATAATTCCACACACAACGACGGAGTCAATGAGTTTCCAGGTGGAGGAAAGTACTCAGAGCTGCTTCCCTTTTAAGCTACTTAACAAAACACTGAATCTTTAAAGTCTGAGTCACACCCTGTCGGTATCATAGGAGGAATGTAACCGCTGCCTCGATCACGTTCTTTTATTAGCGCGGAGCAGACCAGTAGTCTGCCGGCCCTCATTCCCACTGTTATCTCGGGGATTAGGGGCTTGCTGTCTTTGACCGTTCTCTCTTCGCCTGGTCACACAGATATAAACAAACACCCGGAAGACCTCCAGAAAAACACAGGCACGGAGCCGCACACTCGCCCACACATTATTTACCCAGTGGACTTAGAAGGGACTGGCCGACTTTATGTCGGGCTTGGTGGACATAGCTTACATTCTTTTGTTCTTGTGTTCAAAAACATCTCAGAATAGCTACTGTGAGTTGGAGTTTGAACAATAGTGTTTAAAGAGGGAGACAAAGAGTTACATCCTCTTTAAAGCTGCATTCATTTTTTTTGTATAATTGTTGTACCAGTTGCGGCAGAATAATTTCACCACAAGTTGACTAACACACAGCCATGATGGCTGCACCTTTTAAAATATATGTTTTTGGGTTAACAGTTGTAAACTTGGAATATGAAAGTGGATTTGCAGGCTGTTAAGAAACAATGGGGTGAACATCTCCATAGAGATGTTGCAATTCTCTGTGCTTGCAGAGTTATCTTTGTAATATTCCATACAGTGGGATATTTAATCATATCCCACTGTACATTATGTTTGGCTGTCATGCACGTTTTGATCGATGTCTGTTTATTGTGCAATTGTATTGTCAAATATATCCATGAGTTTGTCGGAGCTTACTGCATCCCGAGTGCAATTTCATTAAAAGATAACACTATTTGGTTAAATAATGCCGGGACACTTGGATTTTAACACCCATAAACCTGCCAAATTTCACTCCTGGATTTTGACTTCTTCATCTTATTGCCAGTTATGGAACACAGGAGTGACAAGCAATATTCAACACCATCTTCAGTTTTGACAGGTATCAGGCTGTACAACATTTCTAATGTTATTGATCGTTTTTCTTATTAACTCTGCCACTTTTGTTGAAGATGCACACTGTGATGGAAAATGTGTCCCATTCCGTCTGAAAATCCCAAATCAGACGAACCTTATCACAACAAGAGTACACCATGGGGAATTAATAATGTGACAAAGTGTAAGTAAATCTTTTGAGAATGAGAGAAAATCAATATGTTTTTTTGAGGTTCCTGAAAATGTCTGTGTTCAACCTTTGCAGACATCCTACCATGAGGAACAATGAAATGATCACTTTGACTTCAGATGCTGAAAGCAGCAATCAATTACTTCAATCATTGTAATAGCAGTGTACTGATTGAAGCCTTGTCTGAAGGAAGTTTCCAAAGAAAACAGGAAGAATAACATCGCTGTCCCTCCATGACTCATACACCTTTTCTGTGTACAATCGACTGACATTTTGACAAATCCTCTGCTCAAGAGTTTCGGTCGGATGCCCAACGGTTTGTTTCTCTGTGATACCTCGGTGTCACATTGCCAACACTGGTCCATTCAACATGTGGTTCCCCTTTGCAGACATTTAAAGATGTGTGTAACCTTGACATTACTATGATTGGGAGTGGTTTTAATGGCTCATGCACACATGTGATATTACATCATACTGGTCTGTAATGGCCGTGTCATGGTACGCTACAGGATGTTTCCGTGCGGATATTCCGTTTGGCCTCTCCTGCAGGTTTCTTTGTTTCTGTCTGACACAAACGTGCACACACCTGCATGCACGTACACACCAAGGGACAACAAATTAGTTGTCAGTTTCACAAGCCATGTGACCTCAAAAACTAAGATAATGATCTTAGGCTAAGGACAACTATACAAACACACACACACACCTCACTACACTACCCAACGACTTTGCTCTCTTGATTGTTGGATCAAGGGGGGCTGAAGATAGAGAGGGTAAATGATAGATAGATAGATATAAAAAAATATTAATAGAAGGGAAGATGGTCGAGCAAAGAGATCTGCGGCAGAATAAAAAAAAATGACCTCTGTATCTCTCCTTGTGGCATCTCTGGAGGGCGTCTGGGTGTCTGAGAGTCTGTCCCCTGTGTGGTGGGGGTGAGGTGGTCCGGGGCAGTCCAACTCAATGACCAGTTTCTTCAACCTCCTCCTCCTCCCTGTTCTTCTGGCTCCACTCAGCTGGCACCTGATCCAGCTGCCAGCCTTCAGGCAGTTCGTGGGCTGCTGTCCTTGTGGCAGGTGCTCCCCAGCCAGCTGGCAATGGCAAAAGTGCAGCACACTGCAACAACGACTGCAGCTGAAACTCAACATCTTGCTGCTGCGTTGAAGGATATCACTGCAGCGTCGAAGGCGACACAACCGACTCTCCAAGCCTTCTCAGACGTTTGTGTTGGCCGTTGTACTTGTACTCGATGGAGCCCGGAGGTCCCCCCATCAGACACCTCCTCCACCATGTCTGCGCCCTTCCAACTCCTCATCGTAGAGTCACTAGGACTGATCGCTCCCATCTCTGGTCACCTGTCGCCACGCTGGTGGAGTGGTTCACTGCCTGGTCTGGCCTCCACCACCACCTCTCCCTCCTCACTCACCACTGCTCCCACTCTGGCCCCCGTCCATCCCATCATCACCGTACACCCCCGCCCATCATGGTCACCACCCTCCATGAAGGTGAAGTCACAGGTGGACAGGGAAGGAGACAGAACAGTCACTGTGGGCAACCAACATTCCAGACCTGCGTTCCAGTTGACAAACTGTGGTCTGCCACTGACCACTCTGCCTGTCTGGCCTGTCTGTGATGATCCAGGACCTGCCCAGTGGTGCAGAGCAGCGCCCGCAACACTGATCCTGGGCCAGGCTGGCTGGAGTGGTGTTAAATGGAGGAAGTCAAGAGACAGTGTGGTTGAAAGTGAGTGCGACCTCGGTTCCAGTTCCTGATGGCGTTGCAGTGCGTAGATGATGGTGAAGTCGCACACACTCCACATAGTAAGCAGCAAATTGATGCAGAGGTGATGAGCCAAGACTGCCTGCGGCCGGGCGTGGGACAGAGACCAGCCTCTCCAGCACCTTCATCACATGGGAGGGGCAGGTCGGTCATCGTTGAGGTGCCAGATAGCTCGATCGCTGGACAGGGATCAGGCGACGTCTTCCACCCTCAGGGGACTTCCCACCAGGCGCCACAGGACACCAGATGAGCAAGTGACGACGCAGACACACAGGACAGGAGGGCTGCAGCTGGGTTTGGGGCACTGGCTGGCAGGACCTTCAGCTCATTCTGCGTGTGCTTTAGTTCCTGGTGCTCTCTCCTCTGGTGGTCAGAGAGGGAGAGTGGAGAGGGGGGAGGGAGTGGAGGTGCGGTGGAGAGGGAGCTCAGTCAGAGGAGGAGACAGGGGGGAGAGGAGGAGGTGAGTGGGGGGGAGGGTGTGGGGGAGGGGAGGAAGAACTGAACCTTGAAAAAAAACAGTGAAAAAAACAGTTCAGCTCCCCCTCCCTCCATCCTCCCTCCCCCCCTCCCTCCTTGAAGCCCAGGGAGCACCCTGCCCAGACCACACACAGCCCTTTTGTGTTGTTGCTCCTGGAGTTTGCCCTTGCCCTCCTCCTGTCCCCCTCCCTTTTCTCAGGGGTTTCCTCAGCTCATCCAGCTCTCCAGCATCCCCTGTCTCCAGACCTGAACAGCAGCCTTCTTGTTAAGCGCCTTCAGGTCCCTGGTGAGGCACAGTCAGGCACAGATCAAGGTGTGATGGTGGGTGTGGGATGGTGGTGTGGTGTGTTCCGTGTGGCAGTCGGTGTGATGCGATCGGTCATACTGTTGATGTCCTCCCACAGTCCATCCCCAGCACATCCCAGTCCGCTGACTCGTCGCAGTCCTGGTAGAGCGCTCCACCCTCCTGAGACCACCTCTCACAGGTTGGTCACCACCCCTCCAACATACCTGGGTGTCCCATCACCTGTCAGGGGATGACAGGGATGGGGCAGAGGGAAGGGGGGGGGCACTTAGTATGGCTGTACACTGGTATTAGTCCTATTTGTCAGTATTGTTGTTGTGTTGGGCAGTTGGGTTGTTTGTATTGATGGTGGGTTGGCAGAGTCAGTGTGAGTACCAGTGAGTTCCCAGTGATGGCTGATGATGAGAGCAGACACAGCAGAGTGGACACAGTGACATGGATGGTGTCACAGAGCTGATGGCAGAGTCCACAGCTACGTAAAATGGCATACAACATGGCAAATATGCGTGACACTCGGCAAACGCATCCCGGGCATCCACAGTTCCACGGGCGCATTCCCACGCTACGGCTCACCTTCCTTCGGTGGCATTGGTGGTCGGGCCACACCACATTCACATCAACAGCGATCCGCCCCCTCTTCTTTATCTCTGTGCTCTGTCGGTCCTTGTCGGGTCCTGAAGCAGGCGGGCGCAGTCGGGTGGCGCGAGATAGTCCGCGTGCAGCCACGTCTCTCAGTGAACCACAGGAGAGACTCTCGACCTAGACCTCTCTCTACCAGCGCGCCGAGCTCATCGCTCTTATTCCTTATTATTCACCGTTCCCGTTATGATATGCCCCGAGGGTGTTAGGTCTCGTTTAGTTTCCCCCTGACACCCGCGCACAGCTCTGTCCCCCGCTGCAGCCCTAGCCAGCTCAGGATCACAGGTCTTTCTTTCTCCAGAAGCTTGCCTGCTGCTGGAGCGCGGATCAGCTGGTGGAGTGAGCGGTCCCAGGTCCAGTCATTGTTTGTGCCCAGTCACCCTCACACCGATAACACAAAACAAAAGAAACAGTAGAAAAAAGTAAAAAAAATTATGGTCGGTCGTGTCTAAAGACAAGAAAGAAAAGAAAAAAGAAAAGAAAAGAAAAGAAAAAAAAAAAAAAAAAGAAAATAAAATAAAAGCAAAACGCCACTACTGAAACAAGCAGCCGTTGGCACAGCGCTTCCTCCTCCGAATGTGATTATCGCTTGGCAGGCTTTAGCTTTAAAGGCATGTATAAATTAAGGTTGTTATTATTAAGATTGTGTCACAGAATTGCACATCATATACACACCCTCTCTCCCATGAATTAAATGATTTTTTTCTTGGTTAATTTATCATTCACTGAATGGTATTACGGGGCAGTCATCTGCATAAGGCCAAGTGACTTATTACGTATCTATAGACACATAATGGAATTGCCTTGCTTTCACTTTGTGAGCTGGGCAGACACACAGACAATGGGCACATTTAAATGACAAAGGGTGCAGGCAGTTAAACGTTTAAATACCCAGTACTCTAGATTAAATGTAGATTGTGTAAATTATAAATAATACAATAAGCATGTAACTAAATGAAACATCTATTTTATAATATAGAAATAATCTTAACTGAAAATGCCCTGATCACTGTAATTAGGGACCTGCAGCAGACGGCTGTAGATTGTCTTATAATTGACACGGTCACTGAATGTATTTTTTTTTTATTCAAGGGCTTAACTGGCTGACCTTTCCAGCACATCAGTCTTAAATACAGCATTAATTAAGAGTCCCTTTAGGATGTGTTGGAGCTTGCACAGTTCATAAATATGGTGGAACACTCTAAGCTACGCAGTAATAGTTGTTGAACTTTTCCTGATCCAATGTGAGGTCCTGGGACAGGGATGTCGTATGTGTACAGATTGTTAAGCCCTCTGAGGCAAATTTGTAATTTGTGATATTGGGCTTTACAAAATAAACTGAATTGAATTCAAGCTGTCAGTTATCTGGGACATAAGGTGGCAGAACTTCCCAAAGTCCCAAACTTTGCTGATTCATCATGAGACCCTCTGACAGACAAGTATTAACTATTTGTGAATTCACAACGGCAACATTCATAAAAAAGCATTGTTCCGGAAAGCAACAATTCCCAGACTTTCGGCCGTTAGTGAGAACATCTATTGTTGTCCCGCTCCCTCATGGGCTGATATTTTGTGCTATGATCCCTTTGTCCATCAGAGACACAGAACATTTTCGGCCTAATGCCACTGGACCCTCACTAATGACAGCGAATAGCCCTATTGGATGGATGTCAGCAGCTGAGAACAATACTTAATGTTGACATCACTTGCTGCGGGAATCTATTTCCAGTTTCTTCCTTTTATAGTGTGCTGTTGGAAATTGCTATCTCGCTCCCGAGACAGTGCACATATAAAAGCTTCGGTCGAGGTGGTGGCCCTCTGTGCTTGGGGATCCCTTCCAATCCCTTCAGTCTCCGGCTTGTTTTTCAGTAAGTACAAGCTCACTTCTCAATCCCTCAGCATGGCACCGAAGAAGATTGAACCAAAGAAACCTGAGCCCAAAAAGCCAGAGCCCAAGAAAGATGCGGCTCCAGCTGCTAAGCCAGCTTCAAATCTACAGCCACTCCCTGAGCTGCCCGAGGAGCCCGCATTCGATCCCAAGAGCATCACTCTTGAGTTCAGTGCTGAACAGATCGAGGAGTTCAAGGAGACTTTCACCTTGTTCGACCGCACACCAACTGGAGAAATGAAGATCACATATGGCCAGTGTGGAGACGTGATGCGAGCTCTGGGCCAGAACCCAACCAATTCAGATGTGCTCAAAGTGCTCGGCAAACCGCGGCCAGAGGACATGAGCACTAAAATGGTGGATTTTGAGACCTTCCTGCCAATGCTGCAACATATCTCCCGTGTTAAAGATCAAGGCAACTTTGAGGATTTTGTGGAGGGGCTCAGGGTTTTTGACAAGGAGGGCAATGGCACCATCATGGGAGCGGAGCTGCGTCATGTGCTGGCGACACTGGGAGAGAGGATGACAGAAGACGAGGTGGACCGACTGATGTCCGGTCAGGAGGATGCCAATGGGTGTATCAACTATTCTTCCTTTGTAAAGCATATTCTCTCCGGGTGAAAGTGACATTGAGCTCTAAAGACTGAACCTCTGTTTCCTCTCATTTCTGGATCCTTGCTAAACATTTGTCCATGTAGAGGTGAGCATGTCACTTAATATGTGACATTATTTCTCTGTCAAGAGTAGCAATTAATGTTTCGTGATAAAATGTCGGCCGCAAGACCTATGATTAGATAATTTTAATAAACACGATGAAGTATCATGAAATGGCAGTGAGATAAAATGGACATCCAAAACGAAAACTACATCAATAAAGGAAATATTATTATAAACTGCCTCACAAATGTCATTTCAGTCTCCCCAACATTTACATTTGAAGTGGAAATGATGATTCACAGAGGAGCGCTGATAAAAGTGAAATTTTTTTGTCTATTCAACTTTTCATATCAACTGTGTGTTAATGTGATTAGGGGAAGCTATTGCTGTGAGATGAAAAAACAAATAACATTTAGCTGCCTATGAAAATACAACAGATTTGATTCTATTCTACTTTGCACAAAGAGTGTTTGAATGAGCATGCTTGTCATGCTTGAGGGGCAGCTGCTGTGGATCAAGATATACTCCCACATGCTAGACACACACATCACACACACACACAGACACACACACTCACATCACACACACACGTCACACACAACGCATGCACGCCCTGATCCAGTTCCTTTGACAACAACAAGACAGGTGCTCCCTGTTGGAGAGGCTGACAGAGCCATTTCTGTTGGCTTTTTAAAGCTACTATTGTAAACTAATGACATTACATTCAGTCGAACAGTGTATACATCATATGTTGTATTCTTTAAAGTGCATTTTTTTCTTTAGGATTTAGCAAAGGAAAGTGCACTGCACATTGTTTGCAAGGCATTATTTATAAGAATGTGGCACCCTTAGAGCTGTTCATCACTTAAACAGTTCAGTGCATCAACTTCAACAAGAGCATATTGGATACACCTGCACTGTATAAAGAGCTTTTAAAGCTGCGTTAGGCAAGTGTTGACCACCACGGTGCAAAAGGGTCCCTTATTAGATTGCGTCATGTTCAACTTCCTTCAAAGGTCAATTGTCCTCTTTGGCTCTTTGGGGAGCACACAGCTGGGTTGTGCGAGTTCATATGATGGTGAGAGCTGTTGAAATCCAGCCACATGGACCAGTGAACTGAAAGCGGTGGAAAGCTTGAAGAGAGCCGAGTGCCTTCATTCACAGTGTACTCGACAGTACTGGAAGCCCACATCGTCAACAGTATCTTATTTCATGTCAAACTCAGACAAAGAGCTGTAAAAATACAAAAATACAAATACATCACAATATTGTGGGTGTAGGTTGGACATTTGAAATTGAAAAGCAGCTGGGGAACAGCATATGACCCTGATCACAAGGAGACGCGTCACAGGTGCAGCTGCTCTCAAAACGACTTGGCAACGCAGACAAAGTCTGTGGATCTGCGTCCACAACCTGACAATCAAAAGTGATTAACGGGGAAAGAAAACGATTTCAGCAGACGTCGAGCTCTCGCTGTTGTAATAATTATGGGGTGACCTTGAACGGTGTAAGTCATCGTGATTAAATACCATTAATAACAACCTTTTGTCTGCATTTGCCATTGTACCACTGTTCCTACACATGATGAGACAGGAAGGAAGTGTTGAAGTATTAAAGCCAGCCTCTTGCTTGCAGTGTAGTGCCGCCTGGGCCAGGTGGCCCATTAAGGGGCGTTGAGACTCCGCACTCTGAGTAACTGTGAATAGTTTCATTTGAATGCGTTTGAAAACCACTAAAACACCGTAAAACTCGGCGAGAGAGGACTTCATGCCAGGTGCGCTGTGTGATAAGATGGCTGCTGAGGGGCTAACTCGTTCTGAAATCTTGAATTTCACAATTCAAACAGCTCTCAGCAGACCTGTATGTGGTTCAATTCTGCACCAAAAAATACAACTCAATCATGCAACAGATCCATGGTGTGTCTTCGATAAAGAGGTGAGCATTGCATTCACCTGGAATATGTTGATTTACCAAATTTCCATTTTGAGAGCGAATAATTACTCTACCATAATTGTTTTTCTTTTTTAAATTTATAATATATGCATGGAAGATATGATATGAACCTGATGGGATTGATAACCATTGCAGTAGAACATTTGCATATGAATTCACAGTCTAAGAAATAAAAAGGAACATAAATTATTAGCTGTTAAAAACTAAGAAACATCAACACAAAGAAGACATCTCTTCAATGAGGTACTATTTTGGGCCCAATTTAATTCCTCTCATTAATTTGGTTCATCGATTTGGGGCAATGAATCATGACACTTCAAATAAGCACCTTCTTTTCCATAATGGTCCATTGCACAGCAAAGGTCTTTGTGCAATTTTGTGCTGAATAAACAATTTTCCTTGTTCAAAGTCTACCTGCACTAAGAAGTATATCAGTAAAACAAAGAATGAATCAACAATTACAGTACGGGGTACAGTAGTTGCTTTCAGCATGGGGGTAAAAGATGCTGAAGGTGCAAGAAGGCAAAAACCCCAACACAACTCAAAACTATCAACAACAACAAAATGAATCGCAAATTATTTTGAGATAAAACAACTTACATGAACTTATAAGTCCTACCATCTGTAACTTATAGATAGTCTTAACAAATCCTACTCTAACCTTTTGTGTCCTTCTGACCTCTAATGTTCACTATGTTTCAAGCTTAAAGGCTAAAAACATTATATTGAAAATACACCTACAAACCTCACAGTGGAAACATAATATTTATAAAACTAGCCTGAACTCCATCATACCTCCAGTCCACTATTGCCAAAGCGCTAAACTATAACTCCATGACTCTACACTATTTCATCATTTTCTACTGTATAGTTCTACACCGTTGAGGGATAATTTTCATCAAAAAAACCATAATCTAATTTCATTTGACACCGTGTGATGGCTAAAATGGACAGGGTTGAAAAAAAGGATTTGAGAGGGCCATAGCATATTTTAAAAATCACAATTATATCCAGTCTTATTATTATAATTACTATATAACCATTTTCAGTACTTAGCATATGCACTTGAACTGCCTACCTGCTATCTATCTATGTTATATCTAAATGCACTTGGCAGCCAGCTGATTCCGAATACCAGTTACTTTTCACCCTATTCATTTCACTTGATGCTGGTTTTATGAAATTGTTGAAATGAAGCAGTGTCGGAAATGATTATGTATTCCCCCGACTGTAGATTACTGCGGGTTGACATGTTACCAGTGTGTGTTTGAACGAGAATATATCCTGTGACTTTGAGCACACTCGCTTGTCAGCTCAGCCAGCAGCGAGGCTCAGTGTTGTTCGCTAAGCCGAGAACAGTACGGACCCACCAGTGCCTACCTGGTTCTCCTAATTCCCACCAGAAGCACACAGGAGTCAAACTGGAGTGTCAAACTGTAATTACCATGCCACCAGGGCGCTCCTCACTCGACAAACAAACCACACCATATTTAGGAATTACAATACTCGGGCTGACAGAAAGTTTTCTGGGGAATCCAACCAAACATAACATTCTGAGAAATGTCTAAATATCAGATACAGTTTTTTGCATGACCATTAATAACTAAGAAATGTCAGTAATATATATGTAAATATACATTAAGAAAGTGAGCTACTTTTTATTTTACACTGTACATCAGCATTAAAATATATTTTATAGTATACATATTGTATAGAATATGCATGTTCACAATGTGCGGTATTACATTTACATGACACTGCTGGAGTAAATTATTCCCTTTGTGGACTACAAGAAAGCAGTTGTTGACAGCTCTTGGGGACCAATTTTTAAAAAAAATAGAATGAATGTTATGAATTTAGTGTATAGAATATGTGCCATAAAAGTCTTACAGCAACATATTGATCATACATTTTACCATGAAGGAATGGAATGAAGTACTGAGCTCAGGTAGGTTTTTTAATGTAGCTGAGAATCAACAGTTAAGATGGATGGTAAAGATTTGTACAACATCCTAAAGCTCAGGTTTGCAATTAAACCCAATTGGACAACAATTGGATCGGAATATGTGATAACACTTTTAAATCAAGTTGAAGCTATTTTTGAATCACTGTAGAAGGCGTAAAAAGATGCAGGTACATAGTTAAAAGTGGCACTTACTCTATGCAGCTGTCAAGGACATGCAAAGGAGGTTCTAAGTGCACTGGGCAGCTAGCTCCATATTCCCGGTTGAGAGCCAGCCAATAATTTATACCCATCGTGATTAATCAGCAGCTGTTAAGATTTAAAGTCCTTTGTCAAATATGTTTTGCTCTTGGCGGAGAGAAACCACCAGCTTGTAAACACAAGTTTTAATTTTCCATGTGAGAGTATATTCTCTGCAAAAGCTACAGACATGTTAAATGTGTTGTGTCGAAGAGGTGTTGCCATCACTGTGATTTCCGTTGCTCTGGTCCCTGCTCTGTTGTTTTAGATTGGGTCGTGTATTAAAATGTCAGACATGTAAACCGCTCTATGCATGGCTCTGGCGGCACAGGTGGCAGCAGAAATCACCATAATGCACATAAACTCACACATAAATATCAAGTGGCAGTATTTTGACCCTTTAAAGTGGCAATTTCTCATATTTTGCCAAGGGGCAACAGGCGGTGTTCGGTGCCAAGCAGTTATTGGTGGAGCAATCACTGTACCTTATTGTTGGTGTCAAATTGTTTAATGAATACCGAGTTGTCACTTAGTATCGTTAAACAAACATTTATCTTTTCTTTCATACACAATTCTGGGAACAGGCACAGTTTCCGTACAGATTTCTAATGTCCAGTTTAACACGGTTTAGCTCGGCGGTTATAGATTACCATGAGAGTGATGACAAAGATGAATGGCAACCTTGGTTGAAAAACAAGCGGGAGTCACACAAGGTGTGCCAAGGTCAACATCAGCGAGCATCATTCTTTGGCAGCTGATCGTTTTTCACCGAGAGCAACAAATTCACCGGTCTGTGTCACGAATAGATGAAGTCATTTAATTTACGAGCACGTCTAACCAGATTTTGAATTACAAGAGCATGTCTCATTTATCGATAAGCTCTTGTGTGAACATAATGTATACATATATGATGATGTCATGCAGTCATAACCAACCTATTAGCTCCGAACCCTATCAACTCTTTAACACTGTCCGATCCATGATGAAACGGCTAACGAGAATCACTCTATTGGAGACACTTCATACCAGCCACACGTTGATGACATCATCTCAACTCTTTATTCATAGCCTTCCAGGTCAGACATGACACACAATTAAAAAAACAAGTTAAGACTGATATGTATGTCTTCACTTGCAAGAGAAAGCAATTTGAAATCAATATAGTTCATGGTTTTTTGGATGTTAGCGCCATCAACTAATTCCCTGGACGGTCCCCCTTGAGATTGCTTTCAAAAATATTCGCCCTCCTCCGACACGAGACTAAATCATGTTGCAGATTTCTGAAACTTTGTGTACTATTACCATAAAAATCAGCAGCGCCTCAATTGTAAATGCTCTCATTGGGATGCACAACACAGCCAAGCGTGTTAGTTCTAATGACATTAAAGTACATGTGTCCTGTTGATTAAGTAATCACACGGATACTTTGCTTAAAATAAATTACAGCTAAGATATGTAATGCACCATGTCTTTAGTTAAGGCTGATTTTGTGCATGAATTAAATCAGTACTCTTTCTTGAAGCTTTTGAGCTCTTAAAACAAAACAATTAGGTGGATTAATCATACACCTGGTGTTCTCTTGCAGCGAGGACATGCAGAATCACGGCGTTAAGCACATCAATTAAACATATCAGAATGATTTGTTGCAATTTTCTATTTTTAATCATAAAATGTAGAGTATACAGTATAACGTGTGTGAGTTGCAGTGTTCCATTCACAAAAATTAGCAACACATGTATCAGTTTTGATGACCACCAGGGAAAATTTTAAATCTGAAATCTGAAAAACAGTGCAAAGAAGATACTTTTCTTTTTTTGTTTTTAGTTGACGCATAGTGTTATTTTGTGCAAGTCTTAGAATGATAATGAACACATTTTTTGATCGATTGCCGAACAAGAAGTTATAAAACAGATGATTCACAGTCAATACACTCTGTGGCTCTTTGATAAACCCTTTGTACAATGTCCTTAGACCTTGAGGCAGGAACAGCAAGGCCTCTGTATAATAAATGGCCTCCATCCTCACAGCTGCTTTCATTTCCGTTCATTCAACATGGTGTCCAGTGGTCAATATTTCTTCACCTTGTGCAGTACAGATGCCAGATCAGAATCAGCTCCAAGGGTAATAAGAAGAAGTGGCTTAACCCACGCAATCATGTGAGTCTAGAAAATGTTCACTGGCCTTGTCAAAAATGAATCATTTTAAAGGAGCTGTATTTAACTACACTTTTCTGAACATTTTCTGAACATGTAAAGATATCGAGGAGTAATGTCTACCTGAACAAAGAAGGAAGTCGCTCTACCTGTGTGTGTGTTGTTATTCAAGCTTATCATCACGTTGTTGCCAGATCTGGGCCAGCAGCACCTGCCCCTTGGAGCATGTTAGAGCATGTTAGAACATATGAACGTGCCCCACTGGTTCGCTCACAGCTGCTGCTCTGCACTGCTCTTCTCGGCCGTTTACAGCTGTTAGTGCGGCCCGTAGAAGTGGAGCACCCAACCTGTCAGATGTGTAGTGCAGTACTTTTTAGACCCTTTTCTAGGTCCCGCCCCTTAGATTCTGACTGGCCAATCAGAATGTGGCATCAGCCAGCTCCGACCAGGGTCTGACAACTAGTGAAAGATGTGTCTCGGTAAAAGCCTGGGCTTCCTAGTGGCTCTGACAACTTGACGGAGTAGCAGCTGGGGGCAGGGCCTATTAAAGAGTCAATTGACCTACATATTGATCGCATGCACACACTGAATTTAACTTTTGCTTATATGGATTAAGTTAGATTTTAACCAGCGATTAGTGACACATGCATGGGCCTACTTGTATAGCAACACTAATGTGCTGTGGGGTGCTGTTTATGGTATTTTGGAATTCTCTGACTCCTGAATGATTTTCGTAAAAAAATTCTTAATTATAGGTTCTCCTTGCATTATAGGATGTTGAGAGGCAACAGAGAACACAATCACCAACCTCATTTGTCGCATTAAAAGTTCTGAAGTTAACTTTCGAGATAAAGCTAAAGTAAAGTTAGCGTGGAAGCAACTTGGTCCTCTACTTCTTTAGTCTTTTAGTCTTGGAAATGTATAAAGGTACCACATTAACCTGCCGTCTTGTAGGCAGCAGCCCACAGACATTTAGTCTAATTCCACAGTGTATAAAACTAAAAACACAAAATGTGAATTTCTAATTACATATTATAATTTTATACATACAATACAAGACCACACCAAGAATATAATATATTTCAAATGCCTCATAAGTACATCACTATAAAACTGAGCAAGCACTAAGCGCTGTTTCACCTTTAAAAAAATCCTTCATTTGACATTTATCATTCTGGCTGCCCTATAAATATAAATAATTTCTAGCGGGGACAACGTTTGTCTTCCAGTTACATGCCTGCCCTAGGGAAGGTGAGCCCTTGCCTAAACCCTCTGAGATGTCTCCTTTACCATCCTCAGCAGCATGAGGCTATTATTTTTCTGTAGTCCGTGCTCCTCGACGAGGAGTCAAGCTGACACACCGGAATTTACAACTTCAGCAAAGACTATCAAAAGATAGTCTGAAGTTTTTCTAGCAAAGATATTGAATATATTTTACTGGTTTACTGTTTTTAGTCAATGATACATATATCGAATTGCACATGTTATAAAATACCTGGTTGGATTCACTTGGACTATTTTGGTAAATATGAAGACTTATTCATTGTTGGCCTAATCACAAAACTGTAGAAATGTTAATTGGCTGCCTGTTGGCAATTCATGGTGATTGGACATATTTAATTTAATTGGATGGCAATGTTTCTACAAAACCACAATGAATCAACATAATTTAACACAAATATCAGTTTTCATACTCCCATGTTGTAAGACCTTTTACCAAATTTCTGAATGTCTGTGTTGGGGCTGCGTTGAAAAGCAACCCCTTCTAAAACATCAACTCTAATGTAGAACCTATACACAGAAAATGTATGTAAAAAATCACACAACTAAGGAAACATGTTGAAGTGATGTGTCCTTAACCTCCATGTCAGTCACAGGGAATTAAATCATTTAGCTGTATGTCACATTGATGTCTTGCAGTTCTAGAGGGAAACACTTAATGCAAATCTATGTCCTGAGGTCTAATCCGAATTGAGTGTTCTAGACAGTGTTTTCCTTATTTTTTGCCGTAACTGAGAACCCATTGTAGGGATTACAGACACAGCCTCTGGCCAAAAGATCTAAGCAGCACTAAGAGGAAACACTTTCTTACATTTCTCATTAAATGTTCTAAATTGACTTAGCTTCAATTCTGCTTTGGGTTACATGGTAATACTTTTCTTTTTGTTTCTTCTTTTGCCTTACGGGTGAAGATTATGGCCCCATACTCCTGACCCCAAACACCCACCTGTTAGATAATTTAAGAAATGGAAAAGACACAAATTAATTATCCAAGGGAAGAAAATTAATCAATCTGTGGAAGTAGTTAGGCTTCATTACCGCGAATTGGATGCAGATTTTTGGAATTAGTTTCTTTTAATCAGTAAGCTTTCTGAAAAAACACATGAAATATCAGCATATGTCATAGCCACAAGGGTATTAAAAAACTTTCAACTGTTGAACTTGAATTGCCAAACAGTGACTTTTGTGATGAAGCGATTTAGCTGAGAAATAGCCTTTAAACATATTCACTGTGGAAAAACGCACGAGGTGGGTTAAGTTAGAAGTGAATGACAGCAGCCGTTGCAGAGACAGTGAATGGAAGAGAGACATTGCCCGAGGGACTCAGTATTGGGTTCACCTCTGTGGCGTAGTTACAAAAAGTTGCAATAAAAGATGGTCTTTTTCTAGAAAATATGCATGATATACTGTTTTAGAAACATTGGGTCTTCATCTTTCAGAATCCATTAACCTACTGTTTGTTGTAAAAACTGTCTTATTGTTGAAGTTTTTTGAATAATAAGTTGCAGAAATAAAACCATTGTTTCCATAAGAGCGAGTGGTGTTCAGAAAATCCAAGATTGACTTGACTAAGATGGCTGCTGACTTCTCCCCAAAGTTTCTCTTCAGCTTGCTTAGATACGTCGAAGGATTCATCGTAGAGCAGCGTGGGGCCTGGCATTCTCCATTTATCTGTATAGCAATGAGCTCTTCAGTCATATGAATATTGATCAATATCTATTGTGTTTATTGCTGTTTCAATGCTTTTAGGATTTATAACATGGCTCTGGAATATATTTGTGTTTTGAAGTGAAACTTCATGATATAATCAGTAAACATGGCCAAAAGATGGAGAATGCCAGAGTACATCTTTATAAATTGCATCATAAACTGTGTGTTTTAGTGTATGCTCATTGAATGTACAGTCCCAGCTGCAGTTAAGTAGTAGAAGACATTGAATCATTATCATTTGATCTTGGTTATGATTGTGATATTGCATTTATATACTAAGCACTGACAGAACTCTCATGCTGCTTTTCTTTATGTGTCTCCATTTACTCTGGAATGGCAATATAAATAGGATTAATAATAATAGATTAATATTGCTTGGCTTCTCACCTTTGAAAGAAGACAATACAAACGCATATAGTACTTATAGTTGAGGAGTTAACCCTGATTAATTTCAGGTGTTATTTTAGATCTTTTTATTGTTGTTTTTTCTTCTTCTGAGGGATAGGGCCTTACAGGTTAATTAGATGTTTACTTATTAACTACCAAGCTTAGTCTCACACAATGTAGTGGCAAAGTTTGATTTATTAGGAAATCAGTTTGCAATTACAGCCCACAAATACACTGGTGCTGCTAAAGTTTCTGCACCAGCATCAATATGGAAACCAATTTGTCTCACACTCTCAACTGTGATCGAAATATATTTTTATATATATATATATATATATATATATATATAAGAAAAGTGTCCATGTGCAAGAGTTAAGACTTTCTTTTTCTATTTTTAAGTTTTATTGGAACAAGTCACGACTTGGCTTCATCAAAGTAAAATGACAAATGTTATTAATGTTGTCTCCTATTCTAAACAAGAGTGCGCTGATATTTACATAATTATATGCTTTGGTTTTGCATCATTATCTGAATTTTTTTAAATAATTGCATAATGTAAATCGTGTCTCCCATAACTGGATTTTAAAGCAGACCCATTCAAGCCCATCATTTGAAATGTCACATTCAAAGCTATATGCCTGTATGGCAAATGTAATATATTTACAAAACAACTTTATTTTTCATTAAATTCATAGGAATAATACTGATGGCAAACATTATCTGTATTCACTTTTTAAATAACACAGTGAAATGTCGAAAAATTAATGCTTTTTGACTCCGCTGTCAGTGCATGTGCTCCATCTTCTGAGAAGGCCAAAGTATTATCAAAGGGTCATTTTATTCCAAATGTCAAGTACAAATATAAGTGAAGCTGACATTGCAAGTGAGAGGCCATCTGCTCAAAGCTCAAGTGAAATTGTGTTAATGGAGTCTTGTGTCCTTCCACTCTCTGTGAGAAGCTCCAATGCACAATCCACATAATAGTGTCCATAGTTTAATGGTGACATGTGTGACAGCATGTTATTTTCTGATAACCAAGTGAGAGTTTATGTCAGTGAAGTTCTGGGTGTGCTCTACTATATATTATAAAGAGTATAGTATAAATACTATATGGTAAAAAATAGTAGGCCTATAAATAATACCTAGGATAATGTCTGCTGTTCTGTATCTGATTGGATGTGGCTAGATAAGAGCAGTGAAGGATTTTCCAGTTGTTCAAAGTAACATTGAAAATTGCTCTTTATTTCTTAAAGATGTATTGAGAGAAACGGGGCCTTTGAAAGGGATCAGTGTAGTTTATAGAAACACTCCAGTTGATTTGTGATGTAGAAAGCGTACGTGCAAATAATGATAACGTGCGTAGCAGAGTAAAGGGCGACCTAATCGCGCTACCGGCTAACCAAAGTAAGGGGTCACCGTAGCTGGGAGAATTGCACACAACAGACCATTCAGTTAATTGACTGACAGCTAGGAGTTGTGTAATTCTTCAAAGGCTGCCAACAATGGACCCAAGACATTCTTTACCTTTCCACCACAAGTAATGAGGAGGTGTGTCTGACTGATCTCCTGAGCAATTTATGAAGCACTCGACTAAGTGAAAGAGGCTTGTTTTAAATAGCGGGAAGCTTTATTGATGCTGACGCTCACAGATCGAATCATTTCATTTGTATTAAAGCTCCGAGTTAGAAACATAATGTCACATACAACAATTAAATAGTGAGTCTTTATGTCAGTGAAGTTCTGGGTTATACTATATATTATATACAGTATAGTAGAAATACTAAACTTTATGGTTGAAAATAGTAGGCATATAATACCGATAGCGTAATGTCTGCTGTTCTATATCTGATTGGATATGGCTAAATAAGGGCATAACTAAATTAAATAAAATAGTGAGCCTTTGTCCTGATGGGCTATGTATGGCTCATGGGTAGAGTCGTCCTGGGTAGTGGGCTCGATCCCTTTTGTCTCCCCATGGTTTTTTATGTCAAAGTGTCCTTGAATTGCTAAGGATGCGTTAAATGCAGAGGCAACATTTCATGTATGTATATCAAAATATGTAATTAAGTTTGAGTAAGTTGCCACACGGCACACACATTTTTCTGTTTGTGCTGTGATGCAGATATAATGTGCAATTGGACATGTGGCCACATGATGTGTAAGGATCTTAGCTTTTAGTTGATTAAATCCCAATAGCCGTTTGTAGATAGGAGTCCTGCTCCTCCTCCCCTCGACTGCTGCAATATAAACTGCGTTGTCCAGTTCATGTCGTGGCAAATAATCAGAACTGTTTGGAGATGGACTTTCAAGGGACACATTGGACACGCATAGTTCAGTGTGTATGGCACCCTGTCTGTGTCCAATGTGACCATGTGACCACAGAAAATCCCGTTACTCGTCTTCTCTCCAGATTCGAGAGCAGTAAAAAGTCTGTGTACAATTTCACAAGTAAGTAATTTATTTTACTGGCAGACATTAACAACAACAAAATACTTGGGGATGATTTTGAGGACCATGTTTCTAAGAAACTGCATGTGATTAACTGCATTAACTTCACACCCTTGCACATCACATTAGCATTCATCACACTATCACCTCCAGTATTATGTAGGTGGGATAGATGACAAGAGCACACGGGTAGAGAATTATTTCCCAGCAGCCAGAGGAGACTCCAGGACGCCACTGGCCAAGAAATGGACCAGCAGTTAATTTGCAGTAAATTCACAGCCATTTTTTTTTTTTACACATTTTAGTACGGACTGAGCAAACAGAATTAAAGGAGTTAGTTTGCGGTGCTAACAGTGGAAGCAAGAGCAACCGTGCTGACAGAGCTTGCAGTGTGTGGCGGCTGGGAGCTAACCAGGCTGACGTTCCCAAAGCAAGGAAAAGCTCAGCTTACTCAGAGAGGGAGAACGACTTCATTATCTGCTCAGGTAGACATTACTCCACCATATCTTGACATAGTTTTGTGCTGCTATAGGAATGCTCTGAATATCATGTAGATAATATTTAAGGAACATATTATATTTCCCAAAGCACATTACGGTACGAATGTAAGACATGCATGTCTTCATATTTCCTTTCAAGAGAAGTTCAGGGCTCAATATCAAACTGGTGGGGAGAGAACGGCTTCTTACCTGACATGTGATCTTTGATTATGTATTCTCTCTAATTCCAAACCATTAGCAATAGCTTAGTGAGTGCACTGGATGACGTTAGCCAAGGACGTATCAAAGATGTTCCTCTGTCCACTGCACACTCTCTTATGCTATGTAGAGATTTCATACAGGTTAGACACTCAACATTTGTGATTATTGAAAGAGCAATACACTCAAATGAAGCAGGAGATCCTCACCCTGCCTGCTACATCTGCATGAGAACCTCCTGGAGTTCCCCTTCATCTCAACGTATATAACGATCCCCAATGGGTTACATGGATGCTGTATAATATAGTGGTATTCTATAATGTGCTGATTATGTGCAATTTAGGTTTTTCAGCAAAAACATTAATAGACAGCTCACACCCATTTACAGAAGATTATAATAAATAGAAGTTGTTGAATGAAAGAAATGAATTGGTTAAATATGTTATGTATAAGATGTAAAAATGTTTCATAAGAAGGATTCATAATTTTGTGATGGGATGAAACTAATTCATTTTGGAATCAGTTCAATCCCATGGTTTGCCGGCACAACTGTCCATTCCATGGATCCTATTAGTCCCACATTACCAGCACAATTTGTATCCATCTATATCTGCGAGGCAGAAAATAAACACAATCAATTTGGTCTGACCTCGTACTAAACTCAGGCCTCCCAATTTAAACTGTGGATAACCTTACTTTTTGGCATTGTCTGTCAATAAGAGACCACAGATATGCTTCAATCAGCTGCATTGTGTCTGTCACTGTCCTTGGCAAGAGGGCAAAAAATAACCATTAAATACTTCTTCTTTTTTTTAGCTCTGACCATCATTCCTACAGGCAACATTAATAGAAGAGAGACAAGGAAGGCAGGTAACACCAACGCTCAGGCAAATCATCTGTAAACGAACCCGTACCAAATTCTGATTTTAACAGTTGGGACAACGACCCTTACATCTATGAGAGACAGAAATGCTGCAATACTAGTTTGAGAATGCATACAAATAAAGAGAGATTGCCTTTAGATTCCCACTGGCCTTACCTTTCCACATCTCAAATCAATATTGTCTATCTGCCGAGAACTTTTGATATATGAGGTGTCAATGCAATGTCCTCCCTTCCGCTAACTGATGTTCTTGCTCTTTTATCTAAACAAAGCCCCAATGCTCATTATAACCAACCTTTCCAAAAGATTGTTATTTTAGTAACCTTAGTGAAAATAAGAAGCGTTCATGGAAACAGTATCTCATTGGAGTCACAAAGGAAATCCAAGGCCATTCAAATGTGACACTAACAGGTGTGTTTACTATGATTTCTTATTCACCACGGGAAGGTGGATGACTACATGGAGGGCTGGCCACCGTGTTCCTAAGCCCGACTGCCTCCATCATTTATAGGGCACAGTGCCGTCATGTCAAATAAGAAATAAGGTCAGGAGCTGTGCTAATTTAATTAATAAATAAACGTGTGTTATTGATTTGAAATAATTTGTTAGTTAAAACACGTACAATATTAAATGATGCAAAGAGGCTTCACTAAGTGTTACACTATCCTCAGAGTCAATAGATAAACAGTGTTCATCACACAGCGCTGACAGCAAATAACAAGCAGACAAATCAAATGCATTTCAAAATTGGTTATACAACATTATTATTAAACTTTTAATGTATTATAATATTTAAAAAATGTAATCAAACGGAACATTCGAGTATAGTGGGGTATGTACAATGAGTCTGAATGTATTCGCTGTGAGAATGGACAACTTGCTGAAATACAACATATCCAATATAAAAGGCAATAACTACAGATGCAAATGATATTCTTTTTGTAAAGTAGCTGATATCAACGACCAGGAAGAAGAACGTTGCTCTCGACACCCCCGCATGCAGCATATGTGTGGAGGTGGAAAGCAGCACTGGAAAGCACAATAAGGCTTCAGTGGCATACAGGAGACAGGCGTAAATGTTGCAGTGAATTAGACTCAACACCTAAACAGGCAGGAAAGAACATATTGGCAATAACACTGTATGTATGTTCATTTTACAAAGTAACAAAAACATCTGTTGCTGCTTTATTTTTAAAAGATGGAATGGGTTACTCAGTATTGCCAATCATATAATGGATTTATTAGATGCCCTCCAGCTTCTTCGTGGTGGACTGGTCTTGAGTGCATATTAGATTTTTGCTGGTATTAGCTTGGGATGTACTGCCGCTGGCTGTTCGCTCATCTGTACCATCGACTGTGCGCTAAAAGTTTAAAACATTTCTCAACAGTATAACAAAAGTTTAAATTTTTAGCACCAGTGAATTGGCAAATACTTTGGATTGTTCAGTTTTACATATGGAAACCAACAGAATTCTACAACTTTAGTTTGTCTTCCTCCTTCTGTATGACGTTTAACCAAATGTCAGGTAAAAGCATGTCAGCATAGAATTGCACTTTGGTCTCATGCCACACAAAAATGATAGCATTAGCTGAAATGTTTCTTAGGGAATGTAATCCCTTTTTTCAACTGATAAAAAATATCAGAACAAAACATCTCCATCATTCTGTTATGATTAGTCTTCGGAGTCTATGTATAATCAGAGCGACGGGCCTTTGTAATAATTGCCGTTTGTCTTTAGGGGACATATTTTGACAATAGTTGTTAGGGTTAGTGTGTATTGTGTAGTTACCGTGAGCCTCTTTGAAATTCTCTGTCTGCATACTTGTTTATTTATGGCCAATGGCACTATTCAGGAGGAAACTCATTGGTTCTCAATGACCACAATGGAACACAGAAACGTAGATATAGTTTGCACCGGAACTGGTGTGCAGAATTGTCATGTTGAAATTTGCATGAAGGTTTTCCATATTGCGTCACCACATTTTCACATACAAACAGATTTGTTTAAATTTTTATGAACAAAATTAAACCGATTGAAGAAAATCTGATATCTTTGCAAATGTGGCATTGTAAAAAAGACTAGATCAATTTATTTTAATAGAAAACAATTGTGTCGCAAAAAATAAAAAATTAGTTCAGGTATGTATACATATACGGATGCGGAGAAAAAAACCTTTTAGCCATTGTCTTGTTCTCTGAGCAGAATCTCTTTGAATGTGCACCGTATCTGTCGTTGAGAGACATATCTAACGACCTCCCTATTACTCTGCCATTATACGCTGCCACTGTGTGGCATTTTCACACAACCTTTGCCTCAGTGAGAAAACACGATGGCCCCCCGATTGAAAGCATGTTAAAAAGGTCATACATCCAAATAAATGCCAACAATGCCAGAGTATTTCTCTCCTTATATAAACACTGAACCAAAACAGAGGCTTGGTGCACACAGGGAGACCCCAGTGTAGATGAAAAGACTTGATGAAATGTGAGCCTGCCCTTTAATTAAATAGTGCAAGATTGATTATTTTGGGCCACAGATGAATAGAACTGTAGAAGAAACTGAGCTTCATTATGACATAGCATGGTGTCCAATATGATATGGCTTTTAGAGGGTAATTCCAAATAGAACTGTATTTCCAAAGATCAAAACATTTGCTGAAAAATGCTGTTCATTGTGTGTTTTTCTTAGAATATGTCAACAACTATCAGTTTCCAAACCGATGTGATCCAGATTTTACTCATGAGCTTTCGGAACAATTGTCAGTGGGGAATGGAGCACAGCGTGTCTATAGCTATGATGTTGAGAGCAAAGGGAGCGAATTTGACTTCAACCCCGAGCTGACAGCCAAACTTCCTGAAGATGTATTCAGTCTGACTTTTTCCAAGGTTATATATAGAGACAGTTATCATTGTTGAGTTCTTGCTAAACATAATAGAAGAAGAAGAAGAAGAAGAAGAAGAAGAAGAAGAAGAAGAAGAAGAAGAAGAAGAAGGGCACTTTCTTAAAGCACAGGGCACAGGCCAAGTGCTGTTTTAGTGGGGACACAATGCTCTGTCATGCCAAGCAATATTTGATTAATCTAGTACTCCAAAAGCATTCAACTATCATTCATAACAGTGAATCTCTGTTAAATCAGCCATGGACACGTTATTTCCCTGTGGGATTATTGGCTGGCTTCAATTAGACATGTATATTAATTCATTTATTCTTTTTTTCCGTGTCTCAGATGTCTGAAGCCTGTTGGGCAGGGCGCACAAAATAACATTTGAACTATTGAGTATTTACAATTCAGCATGCATTTCTTTTGGGAGGTAGGAGGAGTGCTTGATCTAAACCAAAGTAAACACTGCACATGGTGCGCTCTGCAGGGCTTTGTCTTTAACCTATAAAGCTCATGTTCACAGGCAATATCTCCACTGAGAGTATAAACCCAGTTAGAAAATACGTTTATTCAAATAAAGGCATTTTATACCCTGATAAAAAATAATAATGCAATACACATTTTTGCATGCACATGAAGTTGCCAAGTACAGCAGTCTCTTTTACAATGATGTACCCAGTATGAGGTACGGGCCAAGTAAATGAAGCATGGGATTCAGCATTTTAGGAATCAAAACCGTGGTGCTGGTTAAAACCAGGAATTAATTTGGATAAAGTCCTGTTGCTTTCCCTGACATTTTAACATCCATAATGGTCGCTTTTTGTCAACATAATGAAGAAGTAAATGGTCTGGGGTAATAAATGACTTTGTTAAATGAAATGGAAAATGAAAAGTTGATGTAGGATGAGCCTTTTTTGCATTTCCATTGTACTGTGCTACCATGCTCAACGCACTCATCAGTGTCACACAGGCAGACCTGGGTGTAGACTACACGGTAAACCCAAAGTCTGAATACAACAAGTTCTATTCTTGGTGACCAACTTATCAGCTATGAATGTATCTGTAAATCTGGATATACAAAGGCAGAGTACATTTGGAGATTTTTCCATTAGCCAATGGTACTGCAACACCAAAATGTAATGTTCCATCACAAGGAACTATTAACACAGCTCCAAAGTGAATGTAATATATGCTTCAAATGCATGTACCGCTAAAATCAAATTATATTGTTTTCATCAATGTTAATTCCATCCCTCGTTGCCAAACAATGAAAGCACAAAATGCAACTCTACTGTGTCTTTTTCAGCATTCTGAGCTTCGGTAGAGCTATCATGGGGTAAAAAGCTCTCCAGAGTCTGTAAAGAAAACTACCCTCAAGCTCTCGAGGTACAGTGCAATACAGAACGATCTTCATCCTACACACTGGCTAGCAGCTTGACATGATTGATTAATTGCTTTGCTGATCCCATTGGTCTCCTTGATATTAGAAGAAAGTAATAAACGTTCATGTCTCCAGGTAGTTTGGAGAGCCAGGCAGGACCAAATTGCTTACAGAGTGGACGAGGAAGCTTCCTCATTCTGCGAAGAGCCGCTCGGCCATTTACAATGACGAGTCTAACAATGACCCCCAGCAGGTACAGAGTCCAGAAATTCATAACTTCTTTGTCAAGACACCTATAATACTAGACAATGTGTGTCCAATTTAAAAAGGTGTAATTCACATGTGCTCCGGGGCAACATTCTTGTAATTTATCCAGGTTGTTGAACAATCAGCAGAAAAAATTGCACATACCTCGGTTCCATTGACAATCACACAGGTGTCTTCCATTTGACTTGTCTTTGGGGTACTAATTATAATCTTCCACAGCTCCATCAAGTACACTGTATGTATTGTTGCATTGATGAGTTACTGCTGCGTGACACAAACATGCTGAAGCCTGAACATTCACAAAAAATCCACAACATGATATTGTTTTTCTTTGCTTTTGTTATGTTTGTCTTTAGTAGCAAATTAGCTTCAATTGCATTTTGTTGTGCCACCCAGTATTGCCTGAGGACGATGCATTACGCATGAATCCTTAAGCGAAGTGTAGAGGGAGATGTCAGTGAGCTGTAGGGATTATAGAGGTTTATCACAACAATTAGAAGTTTGTTAGGAGCAAAGAACGTTAAGAAAGTATCACTGTGTTGTTTGTGAGATTGTTCATAAGAAAATATATAATTTATAAGCTAGTTATCATTGTGGAATCAAGAACTTGGTGGACATCGTTGTGTGTCATCTGCGGCTTGCATCTTAGCTCTGATCATATGTGAAATGTCTATGTATGGAAAAGAAATTTGAACATCAATAATAAATCACGGCTTTCAAATAACAACATATAAAAGGAGAAGGATTATAACCATATCTCATCTGTGTCATCATGTGTGTTTAAAGGGTCTGTGAAATGGTTTCTCAGTGCGCCCCCCCCTTCTGCTGCTTTCATTATGAATGCCTCTCCATCCCTGTATTCATTCTCCAGCGGCCATGTTGCAAGTCTGTCCTTCCTTGCCTTCCTCTCATGCTCTTCTCGCTCCGATGATCTCCTTTCCCTCTTCTCCTCTCTCGTCTACATTTCTTGGAGCTACACCAGCCAGTCTGGCTTCGCGTGCTTCATAATTGGCATATCCTCCTCATTGCAATCTGCCAGTCTTTTGCCCTGTGCTCGTGGTTGAGGAGAAACCGCTGCTGCGTCCTTGGGGGAGTCACACTGGGCCGGAGGATTAATGTGATGTTTAGGTCTAAGCGCATCGTCCATCATCCTGTACTACTTCCAGGATTCAGCAGCAGTTCTTCTTTCCTCTGTTGCCCACCCACTGAGGGCGGGTCCTGTAGCCATTATATTATGTTAAGGGCCTGTAAACTTGAGCTGTCATAAAAAAATAACATTGTGCTTACATTTCTTTGAGATTTTCTCACTCTCCTTTTACTATTTGATTCTGGTTTTTCCTCTTTCATTCAAGGAGTATAAATATTAAAGCAGCGTGGTCAATTATAACCAGAGGTGATTTGCTTGTGACCCTTTAAAAGTGATTCAAACCTACAATTTCTTGGCGATACATTTCAGTATATTGCATGTTTTATAAGCAGTGCAGTTATTCGTAGCTGTGTGGAGACCAGAGGTCCATTCCACAAATGATTGTCTCTGTGATTCTTTTCACTTTTGCAAAATGTCAAAATTATCGCAGTTTTAAACGTTACACACTGTACATATTATATGCTAAAACATATGTGTTGTGGAGGTCCTCCACACTTGTGTTGAGATGATAATGTGGGCTTTCATCTTTCCTCAAATGCAAGTAAGCTTTTTCTTTTACATCTTGGCCATGCTATCGTGTATTATCTTATTTGAAGCTATAAGGCTCACGTAATATCAAGTGGCATAACCATTTCTTTTATTATACACACAGTAAATAATCAACAAGACGAAGCCCTTTGTTAGCCGTTTGGCTCACTGTTATTGTGTCTATTGTGTCTAAATTCAAGTGAGCAAAAAGTGGCGACATCAAAGCTTTCATTTTCAGTTCAGTAGAACAGGATGTGACGGGAAATACACAAACACTCTATATCTAGTGGTTTAGTGATTCAAATTACAAGAGCACAGAAGCAGTATGTTCACAGTGGCAAGCTTTTGTTTGTCCAGTCTGTTGTACGGCTGAATAAGTCCTCAACCTCTTGGCATAAACATCTCTTCGTAGTTTCGGATTGTGGGAAGTTCAAGGAGTTCCTTCATGGATGGTACAATAATGGTATTTTCCTAAGGCCCCCAAATCAATCTCTTAATCAGCCTCTGCATACAGCACATTGCTGGGTTGTGGCTACTTTAGCAGCCCAACTAAAATGCATGACATGTGTAGCATGTGTGCTTTGACTTATATTGGTAAACCTGAGAAAATAATATGCCTTAATACACAATTCAGATGGCTGTGTGTATTCAGGACATCTGCAAGTATCACAACTTCTAAAAACTTCTAAATCACACTTTGTGCCTCAAATAAAAGGTGTCAAGGCAGATTCCAGGACACGCTGTTTTCGGTAGTGGGTGAGTTCCCATAATGCCCTTGGAGTCATCTGACTCCAAGGGCACTGTCCCTTTACCCCCTCACAGTATGCGCACTGGCTGCTTTGCTGAAATTGGAAGTGACAGCTTGGCGAGGTAACAGTCAGCTGTTAACATTATTCACTGCCCCATTGTCACACTTGACCCCTTTGTCTCGACGTAAACTTAGCATAATGCTAACTCCGAGTGAGTGGTAACACAAAGAAGTGAATAAACATATCTATGTCCTTTCGTATGTGGTGACAGCACATGAGCTCCTTTGACACGTAAACACAAAATAAGGGGCGACATCAATGTTGGGAGATTGTTGGTAAATCCTAAAATGTTGCTATGGTACATGCGTCTGTCACATAGCCAACATATCCCATAGCAACATTGTGTTTACGGATGACGTTGTACTGTGCAATTTTTGGCAAGAAACACGACCCACAATTCTGCCCTCTGTTACCACCTCGGATACACTAGTGCAATGTTTAATTTTTGTGTGCCACGTGTGCAAAAGAACAGGAATCCAAATATGTTTTCTGATTGCGCTGCAAAATTATCCATGACCAAAAAAATGCTTTAAAAATATTTTGTTTCTTGAAAAAAACGAGAACAATTCAACATGAGGGTATTTCAATGTAGCATAAGCAAAAGTTCAGTCAGGAAGACTCTTTACACTCTGGTGCATTCATCAGCAGTCTCCAAGACTTGCAGGATTACTCCATCAGCTGATTGGGGGTGGGAACAATAAATGAGCCAATCAGAGGCAGCGCAGTTCTGTAAGCCAATCACAGCGTTGTTGGCAATCTTTTAAATAGGTTCTCCTCTCTGCTGCTGTCAGTTGTCGTTTCAGCTCAAACCGATGCGACCCTCCTCCACCCCAGGCTCCTCCAATCAGCGTTACGGCAACTCTTCTTCTACACCACCACCAGTGTCTGGACTCCATGGAGGGATTCTGCCTTCGCAGACATCAGCATCTGGATTATCCAAATTCAGGATGGAGTCCAATCGCCAAAGACTTTGCACTATTTCAATATGCAATTGTAATAAAATATTGTTAAACTCTAAATACCAGTCTCTCCTGATTGAAATACTCAGAGACAGTTAGCTGTGTGTTGATGCACATACCATTTAATCTCATTCACCTAAGTGAATCGATTACACTTTATTTCATGGAGGATGAAATCACACTTCTATAGGTTATTGCATCCAAGATGTCTTTATGGGCAACTTCACACAACAGGAATCAGGCTTATTATTTATGTGCATGCCTATGTCTATGAATGATTATGCTATTTCTCCTTTTAATGAAATGAAAATACACCCACATTGTACTTGTCTCCTACATATCGTAGAGTACAGACTTGTTAGGAGAGTGACACATTCCTTATTGTGTTGTCTTGTGGCAACACAAACACATCATTATATTTACTAAACTGGTCATGCACTTGAGGCTTGCAGGGGGCAGGAGCCTTTCCCAGCACACGGGGTTAACACATGTAGACAGACAAACACATTAACAGTTGTCTACAACTGAGCGCACAAACAAAAGAACTGTACATAGTTGAGTGGTTAAAGAATCCTTTATATTGTACATTAGGAGTTTCACAATTAACTCGATGTTACTATTTAGAATATAAGGCGTACAAAGTATGCCCTCACACTTTTTCCAGCCCACACAATCACACATGCACACACACATGAAGTTAAATAAGTACACTCACCTGTCAGGTACTCAGTAGGTATTAAAAACCAAGCGAATGAGGTTAACATGAAAACAAGAGAGCTATATTTACATACCTATAGGTTACAGTAACATTCGAAGATAGGGAACAATTAGAGTATTGTCCAATATGACATTTCAGTGACAACATATTCAAGTATGTTACAACACACACACAAATATGAGATATGTAATACGTCATATTTATTTACACTCTTCTGAATTAGAGTGCACACACACATAGCCACACAACTTTGCACCAGCCTAACATTTTGCATGAATAATACCTAGGTCTCATCACGGAAACCCATCTGGCAGCTCAGAAGCCAAGCGACCCTCTTAATATGGAACAGGTCAGCGTTTTTGTGATTACTTCCATTTGATCATTAGAAGTCTTTTCATTATCTGAAGCAAAAAATAAAGAAAAATAGGGGAACCACAGGAACGAGTGAGAGTAAAAGGGAATAGGGAATTAAAGTGGAATATTACAGATAGGGTTAAATAATAGAGAGGGTTGTGAATGGAAGTAAATGAAAAGTGAGTGACACACAGCTGAAAAACAACTGCTTGAGTGGTTGGGTGTGGGGAGGATGGAGAAATGGGTGGCAGCATTTGTCATGTTCATAAGTGCAGAGTAACAGAATTAATTATAGCCATCCGGATGTTCTTTTGTTCAAAGGGAAAAGACAAAGCCAAGCAAAGAGAGAAAATACTCAGCAGGTGGAAACAGCTGTGCAAAAATCCCTCGGGGACAGCAGCACATTCGTTAGCACGTGCGACTCTTTTTATTAGCTACGTTATTTTTTTTGCATAAAAACTGTAACACTGTGTCCTTGTCACTTGTGAGGTTCAACAACGTTCGTGATTTTCCCTTTCTCTCAAACTGCACCTCTGCTTAACTTTGCTTAACTTTGCTTTCTTAAAGAAATTCCACCCACCTCCTGTTCTCTCCCTTACCACATCACTATTTCATTGCAGATGGTTTATTTTCTGCCTAGTGTCATGCAACACTTAACCACCGTCACTGAGTGCGTGACAGCAGTTAAACAGGGTCATGCCTCGGCCAAAAATACAAGGTGATAGACATTCAGACGATTCTGTCGTTTCTCCACCTCCAGCTAATGCAGAATAAAGTAAATAATCAAACTGAAAAAAACATTAAAAAGCAAAAATTAATAAAAGGGTGCAAAGGTATTGCTCGACAATTCACAAGGTGGTATTATCAATTGTATTGGTTTTTCATGCTGGGTTTATGAATTTGCTCAAGTGTTGGATGAATCGTCTCAAGAGGAATCAGTAAGTCCATGCACGTCTTGGTGGGGAACATTTTAATGAGAGTAAAGTAAATAGTCTATGTTGGCATATGTTTTGTATTCAAAGTATAATTTAAGGTCAGGAAAAGTGGCAGCAGAAAGAAAAATATTAATGCAAACTACAATCATGAATCCAGGAAGAAAGAGAGTGTGCCGCTGGAAGGATAACACCAAAGCAGCAAATAAAGTGGAGGCAGAGAATGAACAGAGTGTGAAAGACTAAATAGGTCGCTCAATTGTTGTTGTTGGCAAAATGCAAGCTCAGCTGATGCAGCCCCTGATTTACGACTTAGGACCCAGCTATAGATATCCAAACAAAAGACTGCCTCGTTTCTCCCTGTCAAGTCCTTTATGGAATAGGAGCAATTTCATTACAATATGTGTAGATTTTGAATAAATGTCACCATCAAAGCTGTGTCTGGTATTGCATATTAAAAAGGTCTGACAAGCATGATACCACTATAGTCAAATAATGTCCGAAACATGCTCTCATCACATGAGAAGTACTTCTCCGTACAACATTCAGGAAGCCTTTCTCTGCACAGACATTTTTGTATATTATCTTGTGTTCCTTGCTGTATTGAAAACATACTACGAACCCAATATGACAGTTCCAATTGACCCAGCATGTATTTGTTACTTGCCCTGCTTTACTATCTTCATTGTTCTTCTCCGCCATATGCCATGTATGACTTGAAACCCTGCAGTGAATGCACATTGAATACAAATGCTCCTTTTTTTGTGGACCTATAATAGAATGACAAAAAGCTGAATTGCAGAATTGTTGAAACATATTACCATAGAAAGTGACTCCGATAGAAGATGTAATAGGCTATTGCCGAGTAGGTTTGAATGCCAGTTAATAACAATGTATGGGAACATTTCTAACTCCAGGTCTCCACCCTCGATCAATAGATGTTTCTTTTGTTCCATTGCTCATAGAAGAAATGTCCACTCCATCTCAATTGTCAGAGGCAGCAGGATCCACTTATAGGTTCTTCTCAGGTAATTGCAATGCAAATGAGGTTCTCCAAACACAAATTAGCCACCCTGAAAGAGAGGCCATGTCCTCAGTTGGTTGTCGGTCTAGTAGTTTGTCCAAGGAAAGGTAGAAGAAATAAGTCACCACTTTGATGAATAAAACATGACTGAGAAATCCTGATAATCTGCAGGGGAGACAGCTTTGATCTCCATCGAACTGTTGAGAAACACCAGTGGTCTGTGTTCACCATTCTAACTGACATGCTGCAAATAGAGCAGAGCTCTGATTCACAGACAGTCATTATTGACGACAGTCATAGTTGCTATGGCCTTCTATGGTTTTCTATGTTTTTTTATATCAAATACATGTTTGTGTGTCTCAGGTTTGGAATTCAATCATCCAGATGATAAGATGATGTTCTTATATTGACGGTTGTACTAGTAGGAACATAATCAAATGAAATCCGTTGATTTCTGAGTTTGACATTTCTTTTTGTCCGCCTAAATAAACACAATTTATGTTGTTTTGTTGCATGACTAACTATTGCAAAGAGTGGGGGAACATTTTCTTTTGGTTAAATCGAGATGCGCTTAAACACGGACAGTTTCTCCTGTTTGGGAACCGAATAAGTAACAATACAAGTCCTCTAAGTTCGAGAAATAAGCAATCTCATTTAGTCTGTTACATTAGAATCATGTAGGGTCTCCAACTGGGATAACACAGAGTGAAATCATTCATGTTAATTTGTGCATACACAAGGTCTAACTGTGCGAGTAGCCATGCATTTTAATGAAGCTGACACTGAACTATTGGGTGGCAGTATGTTCAAGAATGGGAAATATGTTGGTCTTTGGCGCTGAAGCCTTTCTTGTCCCTGTGAAGGGTACACAAATTCTAGAGCATGTCTGGAGAGAATTAATGTGTGCACTTTCTTACTGCGACGGAATTTATTACTGCAGTCGTTAATAAAGTCCTAATTACCCATAACTTAACTGTACAGTTTGCATCTTTCAAAAATGGTATACATTGATAATGGTGATTCATATTCCCTTACACAAGATTTGATAAGCAGGGACCTGCTTGGATTGGGAATGCAACCGAAATACCATGAGAGTTTGAAACCTTTGACTCCCTCATGAAAGGCTGATGTTGCTCCATTTGATGATTTGTGGCAGTGGTCCACGGGATTGTACCTTATTTCTCTAGCTCATTAGCACTAAACTGATGAAGTGTAAGGCAATTATTAAAAGGTCACACCTGTCAGTTCCAAGAACCTCCCATTGAATGTATGGCACCAAAATCCTTCAGAAAAATCTATGTAGCAGTGGATTAGATACAGTGCTCACAAGATTCCCAAAAAATCAGGGTTTGGGGTCACAAGCCAGAAAGTCTTGAGAAACCCACAACTAGAAGAACCTGCATGAAGTAGAGCCTTTATTTAATATTAATGCACTGCAGACATGCGGTACCATTTTAAGGCAATCATAGCCGGTTATCCTATGAACGTCTTTTTGTGGTTCATTAATATTTTGTGCACTGATGATGGCATGACGCACATTGGCCACCACCCAGTATTCACCTCTGAATAATAATACAAAATCTGATATATGCTTTCAATTATGTGGCGTAATGTTTCTTTGGGCTTTGTTGATAACAAGGGGAATTTTATATTGAAATCAGTAACACATAGAGGACACATTATAAGTCAGATAACAAACTGACTGGCCTTAACATAATAACATTTAAAGTACCAAAGGAGCAAATAGTGGTGGAAGTAAACTCTAAAATGTGCATCTTGAATCGAAAGATTCCAGTATCTTCCAAGATATCCCCATAAGTCATATTCAAAGTGAAATGAGATCATTAATCAAACTGGGGCATCAGCCCACACATTTCCCATGGAATCCTCTATTAATGTAATTTCTGTCTGAGCTGGTGTGAAAGTCTTTTTGTTTCGACCCGTGATAATGATGCCCAGATAATGTCAGAAAATGCTGAAAAACATGTGTTAGTTGGCTAATGTCCACAAGTTTTATCCAAACTCCATAAATTATGTGGGGCCAATATATTCTCCCTAGCCTAAAATTGTTGAGGAGAACAATTACTTTGCTGTGTTGTTTTTTGCAGCCGTTTAAATGCAATAAAAGGAGCGCTGGTTCCACAATGCTGTGGCAACATTGAGGAAACACGTTCAGCATCATTAATTATTGCCTTTTGGAACCACTGTGGATTGATTTGGGTACACACAATTGGATTATACTGCAGAAACTGTTCAATGGCATTTTACAGTAATCTCTATTGTTTTGGGGTGGCTCTTGTATGCAGCGAGCTGGCACACAGCTGCATTCCCTTATTCTTTTAAATGATGTTTAAATACTCTTAACATGTGACATTTTGTTTGAACTATTCCTTTTAACAATCACAAAAAACAAAAAATGTAAAAAAATAAAAATGAAATAAAACATTAATGAAAACCGTGCCCACAATAACAATAGTAGTCTCTCTGTCCTTTAATACACCCCGTAGGAATATGTGCATTACAACATTGGATATGTGTACAGCAAGAAGGTGCTTCTACCTAAAAATATTTTTAAGAGTAAATGTTATGTGCTGCAGCCTGCACACAGTGAACGATTCATTCGGTTCACAAGGTTCATTGTGAACTACTTGCAGATGGCCGTAGAAAATAAATGAGATGTGGAGGAGGAATATTTCTGTAGTGACGTGCTTTGCCATAAACACAATTGCTATGTCTCACCCCTGACAGCAGGTTGAGAGACAGAGATAGCAAGATAGTTTGCATATATCCTCCTCTTCCCCAACATCCAGCATGTGTGTCACTGGATGAGTGTGTAAGCGGATACAGCCGAATACAGCTGTAGACTCTTATTTCCAGAAGTATATCCGGCGCGGCAGCAAGACAAACACAAACTTTGAAAGGATTCAATAATCTTATCTAACAGACAGTTGTAGCAGCGCACAAGAAGAGACACACTGTGTGTGTTGGCATTGATTGTTGCCCATTAAGCCTGCGGATGCACCGGCTCTGCTGAGGAACTAATTACGGTGGATGCCATCCAATATGAACCGAAGCACATCCCTGGACTGAAACACCAGTGTTTGTGCATCGATGTCCCCTGATGGAGAGAAAAAAACCACGACACACAAAGAAGAATAGTCCACAGAAATGACTTTTTACCAAGCTCTGTCAAATGTTTTCCTCTTCCACAATCATGAACAATGGTCATAAAAAAAACAACGGAATTCCACTGCACTGATCTATTAGTACTAATAATCATGTATTTACCATATGTTGAAGGCACATTTCTTTCTCTTTGTCAAGATTGACATCTCTCTCAAATAGACGGACCTGCCTTCAGCTGTTGACCGATAGCCACCTTCCGGGGAGGGATGGTTTGTATAATAAAAGTATTACCCTAGAAAATATGAAAGACATTTTTCTTTGTCCCTCAAGGAGTTGCAAATATGCAATATCAGCGTTAGCTTCCACAGCAAATGGCTTTAATGCCTCACTGTCAGAGAAGCGGGGGAAATATGACCAGTTCTGGTGTCCGTCTGAGATCCACAGGGATTAACCACCTGTGAGGGTGTGACTTTATAGAATAAGGAAAACGTCCAGACATGAACAGGTGGCTGTTGCTGTAGGCAGTTTCAGCAGGGCAGAAATAAGTGATTTTATCAGCTGGACAGCAGGAAGCAGCCTTTTGCTATTGTGGGCATTGGGGGACTTTTTTTCCCACTGATATGGCAAAGTAGCACAACCTACAGCATCTGCAACATCAGTTGAACAATGCCCTTTTAATCATGGTATTGTTCTATTTCAGTACAAATTAAAATACAATTTAGCGTCCATATATATATATATATATATATATAGAGAGAGAAAGACACAGTGCTCTCGACAACATGAATGAAAGTGAACTGATCTCTTAAGTAAATTGAAGGTACGCTGAGGACTTTTCATTGTAATCAGATGTTGAATGCAAGTAATAACACGCTTATGTGTCTGGACAGGCATTTTGGTCCTGTTGTTGCTTACACTATTTAAATTAATTTGCACTCTTTACCATTTTTAATCTCACATTGTTAATTGGAATGGAGCATACCCGGCATTTAATGTGTATCAGCAGAATCCCATAGCTGTGTGCAATGCACACAGCATGTGTTCTACATAACTCTGTATATGCCACCGTGCACCGGGAAGATAATTAAATCATTCTGCTATATATTGTGCAGTTATTGAATTGCTTTATTAAATATACCACATGGTTTTAGGAAAAATAAAAATGAATGTATGGATCTTGGTTTGTTCATGCGTGTGCAGGTGCAAGTATCTGTGTGTGTTAGGTTAATGAGAAAAATAACCTGCAAAGAGAGTTATCTCTGATTCTCATCTAAATGTATTTAATTGCCTCTCTGGTTATTAAAAATGTGTTTTCAGACTGCATGATTTATAGTCAGATGGTGGGGCAGGAAATGGTAAATTCATTGCCGTGTGTTGCACCAGCGAAGGCGCCACCTGCTCGACAGCATGTCCAAGGGGAATCACTGCAATCTATTACAAGCTCTCTCCAGAGCACAGCTTGTTTTGGCGCCCTATGCCCAGTGGGTAATCTGGAACCCAGCCAACGGTTTTCTACAACATCCAGGATACTTATACGTCTAAATATCCAAATTGCCAACTCATACAATATTTTATTGAACAAGTAAAATATAGATAGTAGAATGTGCTTTGCTACACAGAAAGATGCGTAGTGGCATAATATACAGAAGAAGAAATATTGTTTCAATAGTCTAAACGTGGTTTCGTACAGTAATATGAACTTGCGAATGTGATCAAGGGCTGCTGGTCCAATCCCCTGCTCTGACAGTTATTATTAAACACATATAGTCCTCAAATGTGTGTGTGTGTTACATTTGATGAAGAATAGTGAATTTTATGTGCAAGGTTTTAAGTTAAAGGAAAGGATTGAAATGGTTTTAACATACTCTTTATGTGTTTGTTGGTTTGTTTATCATAGTTTATTGTACTTTTTCACATTTTAAATGTCATTTTACTCTTGCACTATGTTTATTATCACGCACCAATCGCCAAGCCCAATTCCTTTGATGTGTAACATACTTGGCAATACACCCGGTCTGAATCGGATTCGGATGGTGGAATCGATCAAGACAACTGTTCTCTGACTTGTTATGCAGCCCGTTAAGAAAATAAGCAGATCAACAGGAGCGGTTTAGTCAGCAAAAAAAGTAAGAGAGCTCAGCACTAATACTAATACTACAATCCTCTGTGAGCTCCATTACAAGAAGTAGATGGTGGAATAAATGTAACGTTTGGTGTGTTTTTGTAATTCTCTTGCTGTGTAGTAATGTATTTATGTATTGTTGTTTTACTTTATTCTATGTTTTAACATAATGTATACCAGCAAGTCTCTAATGCCTTTCTTTCTTCCTCAATAACAGATTTATTCCCTATTTTTCGTGATCGGTTTGCATCAACACATTTCAATAAAAATGTTTTAAAATCTTTTCCAAAACTAAATCTTTTCTCTAAGCAATCTGCTTCATTGTTTTACACCAACAAATAGGAATTTGTGCTGTAATTGAGTGGAGGAATGTAGTGAACACAGCAGGTGTGGATGTGACTTCATAAAAGTCAGCCAGAAACAACCAGGATTGCAAAGAGAAAAAGCATCTCTCTCTCCTCTCGGTCCTCTGCTGCCCACATGATGCTTCTGTCCCAGACTGATGGAGCTGTGTGGGTCAACATGCAAGTGGAGAGTTGCTGAGACAAAGTCAGCTGTCATGTTGACCAGTTATTTTCTTCATGTGGAATGATGTAGTACTCCACCAGCTGTTGGCAGGTTACATTGTACTAGATATCAAAAGGCCAGATTCTCCCATGATGCACCACCAGCGTTTCATCAGCCAACTTAATCAGAACACAGAAACACATCAGACTAGATTAAGTCTAACTGTGTATTTATTTCCCGACATCAAACTGTAACATCAGCCTCACGCTGAATTAAGTACTACACCTTTAACGTCGATACAAAGACCATTATTATTCATCCCTCTGTGCAGCGCTCATTATCGTTATCTAGCTATTGTTCTGGCTTTGACATTTTGTTTACACATGACTTCTTCTCTTCTATCGCAGGGGACCGATAATTTGCACATTAGACAGAGGTGAAACCAGCAACTATCATCATATATCTTGAGAGAGGGGGAATTTGTTTCAGCACAAAGCTCATGCAAAATGTATACACATGTAACAGGGGGATTGGAGCATTGGCAAAGTGCCTTCACTTGCTGGTCCTTTCACACCCCGCTGTCTCGGCATTGTGCTCCATTATTATACATAACATATTTCCAAGGTTGGAACACATGCTTGTGGAGCATGAAACTCCCAATGTGGATGGGCAACAGGTTAGCGCCCGGCTGGAGCTCTGATGTGCTGAGCCAGTGGCAGCCGCCACAGCTGAGAAGTGATCCCGGGAGACGCCTGCAAGTCAAGCAAAAGTGCTCCCAAATAAGCCCGAGACTGCGATTAATGTTCACCACCCTTTCCGCCCCATCACCACAACATCAGGGTGGAAACTACATGGTCCACAGCTGAGCAGCCGGTACTTATAGTGATGCGTCAGCACTAAAGGCGCAGTACGCATCTGAGGTAGGACACAGCTGTCACAGCAGGTTGTGGCGGAGTAGCCGGATTAACTTTTTCATAGTAGTCCAGTTCAGTTGTGCTGAAAACACAATGGGCTTCAGAGGGAAAATCAGCTTTAGCATAGGGAAAGTAATAACAATGTTATTATATAAATATTTGATATATGTGAGAACACAGAGAGGGAGGTTTGTTGCTCCTATGTATAACTCCAGACCCCAAAAAGAAAGCAAAAAGCGTAAAGCTGCATATGTATGGCGTTCAGCTATAAATCCTCCTTAGTTAGTTTGGCGAGAGTTGGTCTTAAAACAGATAAGAAGGCGTAAATGCCAGAGCAGCCTATTACTCATGTGGAATGGCCTTTGAAACGCTGTATGCCCTGGTGTATATTTTGGAGGTTTTATTATTTTTGGGTTGGTTTCTACTTGAACACGCCTACCTGTCTCTTGGACCCCATCCGAGGGCGCTTAACGTTTTTTTTTGCCTTTAATGGCTCTCTCTATTAAAGCGATGGCGCCTCGAACCACCCGTTAATCACGAGTTCCACAAGGTTCTGACTTACTCTCCTCATGGGGTCATCGGACCTAGAGACGGCATAGATCCTATCTTTTAGATGTCTATGTGTACAGATTGTAAAGCACTCCGAATTGAATAGGTTTTCTTTGGTAAAGGTGCAGCAGGAGTATTTGGTAATTGTTTTACTCTGTTACTCTCAGCCAGCAGGACAGATGAAAAATATGATAACAGGTCAAATACTTTTTTGACAGAACTGATTCGACTGATCTTCAGATAACGTCGGAAACTTGCCAATGTTAAGAAAATAACTCTGTTACTATTCGTAACTCTGGCTGAGACCATTATAGCCGCCCAACCCATTCTAAAATTAATGCGGTTTTAATTTTCTGCCGCTTCCGTCCTTTTAAGAATCACTTTAGTCTGGAGCAACAAATTTGATTTGGTAATATATTTAAGCTATATCCCCCTCTATGCCTAGTAACTTAATAAAGGCCTCCTCATGCACAATGTCTCACACCCAAACGTTTGGCTTAAGTGAGCCTAAATGGCTTACCTTTTTTTTTATCCTCTGAAATAAAAAAAGACTTGCGTGGTCATGAAAGCATATGGAATAAAGCAAAATAATCAGTCAGTCAGATACCGACAAATTAAAAGAATTACAGACTTGAAAATGAAGCAATACAATGAATGCAGATGATTGCATGCAGGCCACGTGGGGTTACTTAATAGTTTATTCAGAGTATAAAAATAATGTAAATCAGTCAATTATTGCAGTCGCCAGTTGTTAGACAGCAGCCTCCACTACCATCATCACAACACCAAATATAGGAATAACTTGTCAACGTAACAGACGAAACATGAATGCTTTTTTTCATGAGATTGGGGCAATGTTGATATGCCGGTCCAACTGGATTGACATGAAGACTCATGGTCTTCAGATTATAACCGACTTTCATGATCCTCTCAGTTTTCCCCTAGCGCCACCTTGAGGTTGATGTCCCCCCTTGGCTTAAGTTGACGGGACAGGGTAGCTGTGAGGTGTGCAGGCCCTTCTCTGTATTTTGGTGACATTTTCAGAATCTATTGTCAAGCAAATTTGAACCAATATGTATCGTTTACAAAGTATATATCCTAAAGACTTTAATGAAGCAGATTATTCCTCTAGCAGCATGAGGTTACACAATCGCAGTTTGCAGCCTGTCTGTTCACATGCACTAACGTGCACTAACACTAAAAGCACGCCGACCGGTCCGGCCGAGTCGACTAAAACAAGAAGAAGCTCTGATAACGACACACAGAGGATATTATTCCACTGACTCTTGAAATGACTCTTTTCATTGAACATAGTTGCTGCTGCTATATTAATACTCAGAACTCCTTTCCAGAAAATAAATAAGAAAACCCATTTGGGGGCTCCCACACCAACGATGATTTTTTTATTTTTTATTTAAGCAATGGATTATTGGTGGCCACTCGTCCGTGAAACCCAGATCTTTGAGTGCACGGCTTAAATTCGTCCTATAGACAGATACTCCAATCTCCACCGCGAGGCTTTCCATCTCCTTGAGAGGATTCGTTCCTCTCTTTGAGGATTCGGCCTCTGTTGGAAGGTTTCTTGCAGTGCCATATTCTTTCCATTTAGTAAAGATACATTTAATGGTGGCCTGTTAGATCATGTTTCCAGACACTTATTATTTCATATTTCATATTTAGGGGCTTGGGGGTAATACGTACTGTATGCACCCACACTTGTATATTACTTATACTAACTATATCTGCCATGTCTCAAATCCTCTGCATTTAATGCACAATATATGCTGCACCATATATAGTAATAGTATAAATGGTTTGAGCATAATTGGTTTGGATATCCAGAGTGTGCTGAAGGTCTCACTTTTCCCTTTTTGTACATTTACATGAACAGTTAAAAAAGAGTTGAATTAATTATTCAACTCAACTGAATTTGAATTACCAAGTCTGGTCACACACCAGCAACTTGATTCCCTCACTAACGTGTTCCATGTCCATGAAGCACGACTTGGTAACCACAAGGGACTTTTTTTGTGTCTCCCCAACAGCCTTGCCGACTGCTGTATGCTTCACTTAATTAACTTGCCTCACATTCATATTGCCTTATTACTACTGTACCAACATATTTCCTTTTTAGAACGATTAACTGTGATGAAAGTGAGGAATAAGTTACAGATGTCCTGGAGCTTGTCTTCGAAGAATGCAAGTTGTCATCTGACACATGATTTTTTTTTTTTTATCACGGTAGCTTACTTCCCTCATTCTTTTGATGTGTCATACTCGCTGTAATTGATTTCGCTCACTTCTGTCATGCTTTTGCCTGCAATTTGCCCTGCAATATGCCACCCTGAACCTTTTGAACCCATAGCATAATGGAAAAGCTGTAGAGCCTATGAAGCGTGAATTATCACCTGGTCTTGCACACAATGCTGCTCGCATAAGAACAGAGATGCTCAGCGTGTCCTCCACAATAAGAGAATTACATTTTTGATGAAGTTAGAGAGAGGAGCCATTGTGGCTTGACTATGTAATCCCCAGACGCTTCGAGAAGTAACTCATTAGATCATTTATCCTGTAGTCTTATGGGTGTCTCTCTTATTCTCTGTTTCCCACCGTGAACATTTAAAGCTGAAATGTAATCAAACCCTATTTGCTTTTCAGATGGAAAATAGCCATGTTAATAATAAATGGGTTTGTGTGTAACTTTAGCTTCAAGCGTTTGACTTAGTAAACATGTCAATGCAGCACTGGACATTTAGAAAATGTGCAATATCAGAGCTGTTAGTAATCAATATGTTTAATGTTTCTCCTTTAAAAAGTGACTAGTGAGCTAAGATGGAGGCAATAAGGTTTTTCCTTTCTACTAATTACATCTCGGGCCATTTATCATTCGTTAGGGCTTGAGCGTTTTGTTTATGCTGATGCTGCCTTTCACGAATACAAAACTTCTTGACGGCAAAAAGAAAGGAAAAAAAAGTTTGCCGCTGTGAAAAAGTCTTTGAAATGCATAGCGCTTATATAAATACATTTGGATGTGTTGATTCTGTCAGTCTTCTGATGACTTGGTTTCAGAGATATTCTCCAGATGAAACAAGTCACAAATGTGGCTTGACAAGCAAGGCAGCATTATGTATGAGGAGAAAATGTTTTCATATTATGTTTTCTCTTCCTCTTTACATAAGTGACGGTGCCCCCGTCCCCCTAATGAGCATTGGAGAACTTTGGATGCAATCCACCATTTTACTAACAAAGAAACCCAACAACTTCATTTTTCTAAATGTCCATTATAACATGGACTTTTTGTATTACCGTTGATATTTTAATGTAGCATGCTGCAGTGTTCAATGTGAATATTCAGTTATGTTTTTAATGCAGATGTCTAGATCAAGCCGCTGTACCTTCTCCCGCTCGTGTCATTTCTGAAATTTCCCCACTGTGGGACTAATAAAGGATTATCATATCTTATCTTATTTTATCTTATCTTATCTTATTTTGACTGTTGATCAAGAATGTAAAAGCCAGCCCTGGCATCTGTTTACATCTATAAAGATCTTTCTAAGCAAGAAACAAGTACAGCCAAGAGGAGAGAAGCGACAAAGGATAAAACAAATGTTCTTTGCACTAATAGTTTACACGATAACCCAACATCTCTTTCAAAGTCAGCTCGGGGCAAAACAGTCATTTGTTTAATGGTTTCTTCCCAGCAGGAAGCCAGCACTCTATTTTTAAAAAGTGATACTGATGGGAGGGCCACACCTTCAGAACACCCAGAACACTGCACTGTGGAGTATCCCCAAACGGCCTCAGCAAAAGTGCATTTCCTCGATTTTGCACACCCCTTAGATGAGGACATTAAAACAGGGTGACTTTCTAAAAGATTGCATGGTGACTAGGTGAGAACAATGGAAGAGGGCAAAAGAGAGGAGCGTGAAAGAGAATGAAGAAGAGGTCGTAAAGACATGGAAGAAAGAGGGTGAAAGAAAGAGAGGCCTGAGCCCACTGTATATCCGCTTGAATCAAAGGCCTCTGTGTCACTTTTCTTTATATCCTTTCATCCTTTTGTCTGTGGACGATACTGTCGTTGCTCTCGGTGGTCACGGGAGCCTTTTCGCTGTGACTTGCTCAGTGTGGCGCAGTAGAGGTCCCATCAGCCGAGATGGGACTGAAAGACTCTCTGTAGACCTCTGCTACCACCTAGAGGTCTCAGCAGTAGTGGCGTCACGTCACATTTCACCTGTCAGAGAGACCAATCACCACCAAGTAATTGGATAGATTGAGACTTCGGGTCATTGATTTGAAAGATGTGGCAAGTCATCTTTTTTTAAATCTGCGCAATGCATTTGACGACTGATCTTAAAATCTGAACTTTTTAAATTTAGCACATTTGAAAGACAAACTTGTTTGGGGCAGGATGTGGCTTTTGGATTTCTCTAACCCATCCATCAAAGCCACCTGGGTGAGACAGAAAGTGTGGAGGCTCCAGACAGATAAGGTTTCAGTTTAAAAGCTCTCAGCCAGGAGAGGATTTCTAGCCGCACCTCTACATTTGAGCCTCCACTTAAAAAGACAAAAATCCACAGACACTATTGCCCCCTTTGAATTTGCATAAACGTCCCAGATAGGCAAGCATGTGATATACATATTCCATAGGACTTATTCTTAACTGGAGACACCAGGACAAAAGAGGGGGGTATCGGTTTCTTTTATTTTACTGCTTTAAAATCATCAATCTTCTTCTGCTTTGGGTAGACGCTCACAGTGCTGCAGCATGGTTTTCTGGAGCTGCGGACTACCTCAAAGGCGTCAGCTTGTCTAATAGCAGGGCGATGTTTTAAAGCACCGTGGGGACAAGCCACGAGATCCGCACTGCCACGTTACATATACCAGAGGTACATATCCATATATTTTATGACGACTCCTCTAAAAATGCATCGCTGATTCACTGATGACAAAACACACAAGGGTGTTAAGTGGAAAAAGTTCAAAATAAAGTTGTGGGGCTGAGTGTGGACACCCTGGAGGCAGGACAGTGCAGAGACTAAACTCAATTTCTTCTTGGATATCACCTCTCTCTCCCTTTGTGATGAGCTGATGCTGCTTTGAGCAACTTGAGCCTCACCTCTGTGAAAAGGTGCAAAATAGATTGTTTTAGTCACTATTTTGTGCTGACAGCCATCAAAGTGTGCGACAGATCATGCCAGAATCGGCCCAGCCTTTGCATTTCGGGATGCTGGCTAAACTGGACACCTGAAAGATTGTCATGAATGTCATTTATTACACACTAATAAATGCAATATAATAATCCCACAGGGGGATGACTCGCAATTCGTATCCAAAGTATGGGAATTTACATTGAAGCGTATTTGTTGTTATCCCCTTCACTTTCTGTTTCCTTTTACAATGAAAATGACAAAGTGCATAGCAATAAACACAAAAAAATATGTATGCGTTCTGAGACACCGTTGCAGCATTCATTTGCAGTTCTCATTATGTTTTGGCTTTTGGCGAAATTGGTTCTATGAGAGCCGAGGCTTTGCTGAAGAATCTGGAGAACATCCTGCTCGACACAGGCGGATTTTGTGCAAGTTGGAAGACAAATTTCACCGGAGAGCAGGTAGAAAACTACCTTTGTAACTGTTTCACAAGGTCAGGCATTCTTTCCTCTTGTCGCTTCGGCAACAACACATTAAAGGGTGAACTTTTCTCCTTGGCTTTGATTTAATTGAAGATGTCAACACAAATCATGACAGATAAACCTTTAAAATAATTACAAAGAGCTTCAGAGCCTTTAAGCCCTTTAGATTCAGAGACAGGGAATTGGGCCTGACCACTGGAGTCAGGGATTTAGAGAGCCTCAATTCACAGGGCTGCCAACAAGCATAGCATAAGAGCAAAGCTTTGTACCCACAGCAAAGGCTGTTCTTTGAAACATATGTTTCTTGGGTCACGCATTTGAATCTTGCGCTTGACAATTCTGACTTGTCACACGAGTATTCACATGATCAAAGCCTATAGGCTGATTTACCAGTCTACACACACAGCGGTCGTGTCTTTTTTAAAATGTTTTATTCTGGCAGCTGGGAGACATTGCTCCCATGGTTCAAATAATGTCGCAGAATAATGTCAAATATTTTGAACAGCTGTAGCTGAAGATAAAACCGTAATCAGGTGAAGGGAGCTCGGTAATATAATAAGTTGAAGCTGGAGAGTCACCACAGATGCACAGATAGACACACAAGCGCTCTACTTGATCATCTGCGTTCAGGAGCTTATTTACCTTACTATCATGGCCCACTGAGAAGTGGATCGACATGATTGGAGCACTTAATGAAAAGCCCCTTCTTGTTGCTTAGTGCTCAGAGATAGTGGGAACAGATAGAAAGACAGAGGGAGAGGCTGTCAGGATGAATACCTAAAATGACGCAGACTCTCAGGAGATGGCTAATAACTGTCAAGTACCTGCCAACAGATGTTGCATGTGACACTGAATTTAATGACAACGGGAATTATATAAGCCAGAGCAACATAGTATATATGGGTTTATACACCACATTAAAGACAACATGTTATTTATTGGTGCATCTGTGTAGTTTTATTGTAAACAAACACACATTATGTTTTACATTCATTGTTACTCACCAAAACATGTGTGTATCATTGAGGTCATTCAGCATTAAAAGTGTACTATTTTCCAATACTTTTCATGTTTTTTCAAACATATAACAATAAGGTATGGAAGCCAAAAGCAAATGCAATTTGTAAGAAAGTAGTTTGGATGACCGACGACATTGCCCGGATCAAATTAGAAGCTGACAGCACTGTTATTAGAGTCTAAAGCCTGAGAGAGATTTTAAAGACAGTCTGACTCCTGCTCCAGTGTGACTGTAGCTGCAAAGCTGGAGAATCACTGGAATAGTGGCCGATACGACAGCAAGCAAAGCATTTATTCATTGCCATGTGTTAAAGGTATTTTCAATAATTGCATAAATGTAATTTGATATAGTCGGCCGTTGACAACCTCTCTGCCACGGTGACCCAAATCAATCATTACCGTGTTTTATGATTGAGCTGCAGCTATGGAGACTTTCGGCATGCACAGACTAGATTTCACTGCACACGTGTTGTCCCCCAAAGATATGATGCGATATGACACCGTGTCATCTCCTCTGGCTCTTTCTCAAGGATCTCAGTCATCCTCATTGTATTCCAGCTCCCAGCCTATAATTAAGTCAGAAGCCATTGTTCCTGTCCAGATTCTCAGCATCACCTGGCCAACATCATGTTCTAGCCATTCTGCCTCCCTTTTCTTTCCCCAGTTTAATTTCTACTTGTGTTTAGACTGGCTGCCGGTCCCTGACTTGCCCCAGTGAGATATGCTTATGAATGTGAACACATCAAACCCAGCGAGACTGAAAAGCTAATCCCTCCACACTTGCATCTATATCCTTCAAAGGGAGTACTTGAGACACAATTGCTCATCAAATCTCTCTTTTTTAACAGTAAGTTGTGATTCATTTGAGACATCTCCATTATATACCCCCTTAAGACTCATACACAATGAACGTGATGAATGAGCTGTTAGAGGTTCATTTTATTGTGCAGCTTATTTCATCTTAAAGAAGCTCTAAAAAGAAACATGGCTGCTGATGAAAAGATGCAGCGATTGAATCTGTCGTCTCTTTGTCACAAGAGAGTCTTTATCCATTTGGCCACTTTGACGTACAATCTTTGCTTGATGTTTTCCTGAAGAACAAGAAAGAGAGCGCTGTATATGGCAATAGATATAGATATATATACAATATGAGAGAGATACAACAATATAAATGCATTACAGATTGTCTGTAGCGATATAGAACCTTTTAATAACAAATACATTACAAAATGACCTCATTTTAAGGGCTTTTTAAAAGGGATGTACAGTATGCCTTCTGGTTGTCAGGTGGTTCATTTGTTCCCTTCTTGATTTCAGTTTATTTAGTACCTGTGGCCAGCGTACATCAGCAGGAACATTATATGATTTGCTTTCCAGGTTTCTAAGTTGACGTGTTCTCTGCATGTTATTATGCACAAACAGCATGTGTACCTTGATTAATTAGTTAACTCAGTTGAGGAGGTAGAGTACCTCTCCCTGCCTAAGAGTCCTAATAAATGCACCCCGAGGCAAGTCATCAGCAGGGGTTCATCTCAGATATTAAAAGCTGACCAGAGGAAGCCGACTCAGAGAGATTAATAGTTGTTTTGAGGATCCGATGTGCTCCATGTGTAGGACGGATATGTTTTCCTTTATTAGCTTACATGACAACACCATGCAGGAGTTGACTGATTCAGATGCAGCTCTTGAATCGACTTGCATTGTATGTTTTTATGTTGTTGAGCAGTGAGACCAAATTGCATGCCGATAGCATCCTCAAATATGCACTATCTGTCCTCTCTTTCTATACTACAGACCGTTGAAACATGTCAAACATGATATCTGGAATGTGGTCTCAGAAAATGTCTGCATGTCAGTTTGTGGTAATGACAAACAATTTTAAACTGTCCTCTTCGTGAATTGTAAGACTGCCAATCAATCCCTTGTTCTCCAGACTCATGATACTGCCCAACACCTTCCTCCTTTATCCACACAGAAAAACACATTGAAAATATGTACAGTGTTCAGATGAAATCTATAATACATTCGCAGGCCATGAAAGATATGTGGTTATTAAATAAAGGCACAGACCCATGTTGCTAGGTAAACGTATATATATAAATATATATTTCTTTATAGACCACTGTGGTATAGCAGCTATTTCATTTTCATTGTGCACAATAAATCATAAAACTGCCAAATATATATAATCATGAACGTTCAGCGTATTACAATGGGTATATTATGGATAATGTATATACACTTACATACTGTGCTATTTACAGAAACTGCAGAGGATGGCGAGCAAACTGCTCTACACAGAGAGCGGCAGTCCGTCCTCGCTCCCTCCATCTTTCCCCCTTCACACGGAGCAACGGGACATAATTCGACAATGCAACAACAACGCATTCAAAGACTAACAATTATTTAGTTTGTTCTAATGCGGTCATTCTTTTAATTTTGAAATCAACAATATAACTAATACTGCCGAAGAATAAAGCCTTATTTATATCGCAATATAATCTGGATAAATTAAGAAATGTGGCAATAACATGGCATAAAGCGCAGTTTAGCTCATCAATATCGTCGCCATACTTGTAGTAAGACTGGGAGTAAGTGGACCTTCACATCTCTTTTAATTGTTACACATTTCGATCATGCATTATACAGCCAGCCAGACAATCAAACAAATCAATTTGATTGCATGATGAATAAGTTAGATGAAATATAGAATCAGACATAAACTTCCAAAGCAAAAATACATCATTAAACATCGTGTTGTCCAAACCATAGAGGCATTAGTGTCTAGTTAAACACAGTAGAGTACTTTGAATACTTTAATACTTTGTCTTCCGATTCCTGGGAATACTATCTCGTCTCGTGTTATGAATTTAAATGCAGGTTTACAAAAGTTAATTTGTTTACCAAACGTTTGACACGCACCAACTGCGATTTACGCAGTATCAATCAGAGGGTTGTCTATTAAAGTTGACTCAGGATGTCGTGGCAGGGACAGCGAGGTTCATAACTTACACCACAGAGCTGACAGCAGCACGCTGAGGCTCATCTCTATCTCCACTAATAACGCAGGCTGGAGAGCACTGCAGTGACAGACAGGTACCACCTCCTACGATTCACAGGGCCTGTGGCCTGCTGTGTTTTAATTAAAGGAGCACTTGAATTAACCTCCTGAACCCCACACGATTTTGAGGTTTCTGCTCGAAATGACATACCCAAACTAAAAAGGGTGTAGCTCTGCAACCACAAAAGCTATTTGAATAATGTTGGTGTGAAATGGGAGTTGACAATAACACTAAATATCTCAACTCACAATTCCCACCACAATGCACGTTTTTGTGAAGAATGTAAACACGTGTGACTCGTTTAGAAGAGGAATCAGACATGTTAATCCGAACAGAAAATTATGTTATAATAAATACATATTTCACAGTTATGAATTTCTGCCAACAATACTACACCTCACACGGGCACCATTGTTTTGGGGACACATATACTGTATGTGCAGGTCCTTGAATGGTTTAATCTGTGTTAATTACCAGGCAGACTCTCACGTTGCTGCAAGCAAGGCATGCAGTCATGGATCACAGATTACAGTATCATGTTACTGTAAATGTTGAGTTCATGGGTTGAGTTGAACTAAACAGAGTGAACATTAATAACATTAATATTAGGTCTCCCAGTTTGTGTTGTGTGGCTCAAAACACATTTGTTGCTAAAAATGTGACGTTTTTCATGGTAATAAAATAACAACAATCTCTGATTATTTGTATCTCCCCTTTGGCTTGGAGAGAGCTACACATAGGCTCAGGGAAAATGAAACACATTTATTTGACAATAATCACCAGAATGAGTCTCTCTAAGCTGCCAACATGTTCTGATGATATTAGGTCCAGCTTTTGCCAAGGATCAAACTGACCTACCTCTTCATCAAATGCTCTGAGCTGGACATTCATAAAACATACTTTTTCCAACTAGCTCTTGGCATAGACTCAGATGTAATAAATCACATACTGTATATTTTATGACCTAACTGGTCCAGGGTTGTATTGAGGGTTGTATTAAGACAGTTGCCTTAGATACTGATGATAGGGTTTCTGCATCTTTAATCATGTATTTAATCTGTACTACTGACCATCAGCACACCGCCTTTATGGTATGAATTTAATATCCATTTCATCCTTCAAACCTTATAAAATGATGTATTTCCCAAAAAAATCTCATATGAGATCAGAAGAGGCACTGTATTGCTTTGACTTAATATCTTTAAAACGTGCACATTTTCAAATCATTTTCCCATGGATTATATTCTAAATGTTAACTGCCCAACCATACTTGCAAGCCCCTTATCTTTCAAATGGTGCATGCGTGGATGCTCTCTCTCACACACACACACCACACAAACAACACACACCACACACACAACTTCCACAAATGAACAACTTTCCCTTTTACAGCGTTATTGTTATCGCCAGTAAACTGCCCCCTTGTTATTGCCTCCATGTATTTCCAATTATTTTATATGTGAAAGAGGGCAAAGGGACAAATGGAGTGGAGACGAGAGAGAGAGAGAGAGAGAGTGAGAGTGTGGCAAGCCAAGACGCTTTGTAGTGCCATGGGCAGGTTGTAAGGAAGATAAATAGCGTGACACCTTAATGGAGCCATACAGTTATCCTTTATGAATAAAGTGAGATTGCTTCATAAAAGGTCCTGTCCATGATTAATGACACAAATGAACCACTTGGATCGATCCTGGATATAAAAGGACTCTCCAGTATTTACAGCTGTTAATGTTACAACCAAAGACATTATAAAAGTTGGACGTATACTGAAGTCCAATAAAATGTTACAGACTTGGGAATTACACTGAGCCTCTGTTGGCCTTTGCTGTTACTCTGTTCTGAGTGTCTTTAGCTGAGGCGACAATGATGACAGCACACAAAATACAAATAATATTGGAAGACAGAATGCACTAGATATGAAAAGTCGTGCAGAATTTTTTTTATTTACCAGCATAGTTGGCCAAGATGGACAACAATTTCAATAAGGTTTTAGGTTTGCTGCTCCTGCGGCTTGGAATTTGCTGCAGACTGATCTGGATCCCCGGGAACCGGTCTCTTTAGGTGTTTTAAAAAATAGATTAAAAGAGTTGGAGGTAGGTTCATCTGGTTGTAGATGTTTTCTTTGACTGAGGTATGTGCACCTGGGTGAACTGGGTTACGATGACTTGAGTCTTAGTTTTGATCTAAAGACATTATCTTTCCTTTTTTATATTGTCTGTCACTGTTTTATGTTGTATGTCTGAAACTTTGTGTAATGTGCTACTGCTGCTGCTGTCTTGGCCAGGACACGCTTGTAAAGGAGATTTGTAATCTCAATTAGGCATTTCCCTTAAATAAATGTAAAATAAAATACAAATAACCTTACTTCAAATACCACAATCTAAATGTGACTAAGTTCATATTTTACTGATATCACAAAGTGCTATAAGAGTACTACATACATGCAACTTTTAAGGACAGGCCATTGATAGAAAAGCTATGAAGACACCACAAATGAACGCATGATGTAAAGAAAGAAGAAAGAAAAGACAGATGTAATCGGCTCTGCTTGTTTTCCTATCGATGAAACCAGTAGCAGTTTCCACGGTTCTGAAGGCTGCATCTCATTGCCATGTTGGCAGCTGCGTCAAGATGTGCAGTACAAACAAAAGAATTCCTTTTTTCAAACAGTAGAAGCGGACATATAGTACAAGCTCAATTAGACATTCACATCTGGTGTTGGAAATCAATTTCCACAACCGAAAACATGCAGCTGGTGGAAGTAAAGAGGATGTAAACAGCAGTTATAATATATTTTTAGATGAAAGAGAGCTGATCAAATTATGAACACTTTGCTTTAATAGGATATATGTGGATTCATTGTGCCGATCACGAGAGTCAGCTCATGCTGATCAGCTGATGGCGGGCACAGCTCTGCCAGAACTAATCCATAGCTTGATGTTGACGAGTCCCGCATGAGGAGAAGCCTGAGGCGTAACGAGAAACCAAGAGCACTCAGTCCCACCGAATTCCCCAAATATGCATACTTCACCTGCATGCATGTTACAGGCGTGTCTCTTCTCTCTCTCCGGCTTTACAACGATGTTCTATTTTAGGCTGTTTGACATTTTCTCTCTGCTGACTGTATTTGGCCTGTTAACGATCCCACGATGAACTCAAATGAAACCAGCGCTCAATATATTCAATATATTTCAGATGTCTCCATTGTCAGGTCACTTTTTCTAACTTTAAAAACTATATTGTTTTAGTTATATGTTTTCAGATATTATTTTTGCGCCACTAAGCCACTCCACTATTTACTTATTGGTTGTAATATACTAAAGCACCAGTTCCCTTTTTCCTGATGGTCCAATAAGATTGGTATTTATGACGCTGATGGACTTATTTGTTCCAGGATGTGAGTCACACATGTTCTATTCTTGGTGTCTTTATCTTCAGTGAAATACAATGCTAAACAAATTCCTTTGGACTATCAACCGTGTTCTCATCCACAGGCCGTTGTGCTCCTTCAAACTGAATTAAATAGATCAGTTTCCCCACACATCTACCTCATCTCTTTCTCAGGTGGCTTCCATATCTGTAGTTTGGTTTATTTGGTTCTGATCAACAGGAAAAAGTTATTCTAAATGTTCCCATTTTAGTAATGATGCGGTACTCAATCAAACCTTTTTCACAAATGAACAAATATGAGAAACACAAAGTTATGCAGACTGACGTGTTGATTGGACCGTTTTAGTGACAGCTTTCACACCAGCCCAACATGACTTTATGAACGGGGCACACACACGTGAGTTTGCTTTCACCAAACCAAACATGTTAGGTTGTATTACCCTAATAATCATCTTTTTACATCAACCATCTATTTGCAATGGATTACTTTTACAGTATTAAAAAAAAAAAAAGCTCTCTGACTGGATACTTTACGCTTGGCTTTTGCATTAACCTGTTGCCATTTTTATAAATTACTGGAGCCAGAACATCTCAGATTAGTGCACTCTAAAAAGCCCAACTTCATATTTGTTGTCCAAACACATTTTTTTAAGTTGAGTCAACAAATGCCTTTGAAAAAAGTTGAACTAACTCAAAATGTCAATTTCATTAATAAAGAGTGGAATCCACTTAAGATGTTAAGTTGAGAAAACTTAATATAGTGGTTTGGGCATCTGCTGAGGTAACTAAGGCCACTGCGCATGTATGTCAGTAAACACACACACATATATATATATATATATATATATATATATATATATATATATATATACAAATACATATATAAATACATATATATATATGTAAATACATATATATACTACTTTAATCTTATATATTAAATAATAAAATAATATAAAAATATTTTCTTTACCATTTTGATACCATTGTTTGTTTATTATATTTAGATATGGATTAGATTTGGAAGGATATTGTCCATTGTTTAATGGCAGATTTGCTCCAGTTCAGGTTTTTGTCACTTATTGAATTAAAGGGAGCCTGTACCGTGAGAGCAAATGTTTCCCTGTATTTTGCTCAATTTATTCATTTAATTTAACAGACTATGAAGATTGAAATACTATAATACTAATGTGTAGGAGGTGACTCTTGTATGAAAGTGGTATATTTTAGTTTTTAAAATCTGCATAAAAAGTCTTTTGACTTTTAAATTGTATTGTTACAGAATAGGAAGAAAAAAAATGAAAATTTAAAAGAGGCAGTGAATATTTATTATAGTCTCTTTATGCTTGTTTTTGTGTAGAATACAGACCCGGAGGAATCTTACGTGAAAGGAGTTGAACTGGGAATACTGCAGAGTGGGTGGAGCGGGGGTGTGGTTCAGGGAACGGTGTCTGATTGTCATCAGCTGGACTGATTGGTAATCAGATTGGTAATCAGTCCAGCTGATGACGATCTGTGTTGGTTATCTGAGTCTGTCTCCATAAAGGAGCTGGACAGACAGGAGATGAGAGGAGCGTGGAGAGCAGAGACACAGTCTGCTGTTGGAATAAACCTTATTACCGAATATCCCTCTGGCTACTTGTTGCTTAATGGTGCTTTAGGGGGGTGGAACCTACTCGTGACGGCTACACACGTGTCACAACCATGTTCCAAAGCTTGTTTCAAGGCCTTGATTTTGGATTCACAAAACTGATTTTTTTCTTTCTTTTTTTTATGCAGCCATTTTGATTTTTAAGGATGTTGTACCTCTGCTGTCTATGTTCAAGTGTTGACACCTGGAATTCATATAGTTATGCAAACAAATGTTTAGTTATTGTTAATAAACATTTTGTGTTTGAAGAAGTTTGTTTTCTTTAACTGTTGACTTTTCCAAAGAAAACGGTGTACATTTTTAATTAATTTAAATGAAGACAACGTTGCAAAGAATGTTGAGTGTACTCAAATAATGGGCAGTGAAATTTAGTTACAAAACATTTTAAGTTAAAAGTAAGTTCTCTCAACAAAACATTTCTCAACAAAAAATCTTAAGTGCTGTTGATGTATGTTTTTAATCTACAAGAACACACAATTGAAAGTTTCTCCAATTTAATATTTTAAGTGTTCTGAACTTAAGTACATGAGTAGATGTAACTATCAAATGCAATATTTTAAGTAGTGTTAACTTAAATACATAAGTACGTCTGAATAGTAATGTTACGTTTGACAAACTTAAGATCTCACTTTGAGTGAACTTCTTATCATAAGTTGACACAACACATTAGCCCTTAGTTGAGTGAACTCAAAAAGGCTTTGCAGCTGGTTGCCTCACTTTTTTAAGTTGACTCAACTTTTTTTTTTTTAGAGTGTGCACAATGTGGAGCCTTTAGGAAACTGAAGTGTGACCTGAACCTAGAAACCACAACATAAACAACTTGTCCTAAAGCTATCTTCTCTTGACAAGTGGAGGAACTGCAGTTTGAATCATTTCCACAGTGGCTAACGCGCTGCAATGACATCACCACATGCTCTCAAATGTTCTTCTTCTGCTGCCTCACTCTGTTTTAAGTCAAGATAATGACCACCGCTGTTGTCTCTGCGTCTTGCCGGTTGAATATGAGACTTAATGTTTCATTAGGACACTCTTCATTTTGCAAAGTGTCAGTGCCTCTTGTGATGATGACCAATGAGAGGGAATGTGGCTCAGATCAATGGTCTGCTGAATGGCCTGTTGAACCTGGATCAATAGCTGCTGGCTGACTGAGGACCTGTTCTCTGATTTGGTGTTTCTCACTGTCAGATGCTTGCTCCTAAACTGGAGTCCCTCTTTCAGTTTTCCAACCCCGCACGACACACCTACACACCTACACACCCACACACCTACACACAGACAAATACACTTCACTCTCTATCTCTTGCTCTCTCTCTCCAGGCTAAATAGTTTGCTGGCAGTTGCCAGTGGAGCAAGGTTAAGTCATCTTTTTGACAGAGATGGAAAGGGTTATTATCTGACGCTGCTCCTGATTCATGCTGTGCGAGACAAAGGTGCGTTTGGATCAATACACATATAAGTGCTGTGGCTGAGACACTACGCCTGGTCTAGTACATCATACATACTAATATAAATCTGACTCACTATCAAAAGGTCAAAGAAACCTCCACACTTATTGCCATTTTTTTCATTTTTATTTGCCATCTACAATATTGACTAGCTTTCCAAATGCAGTTTGACCTGTTGGAATTGGTTGGGCATTTATTAAAATTAATTAAACAAAATGGCTTTAGGAGTTTCAACAGGGTTTGAAAAATAAAAAATAAACGAACCCTGCTAGTGCTGTTGGAGATTATTTTTTAAGGGTTTTAAAGTTTCATATTTTTACCTTGTGTCATGAATAGCCCTCAGTAACAACACACTCATCCTCGCGTCCAATTATGTTTTCAAAAATTTAATTATCTATCATTCGGAAACCACTGTCATTCTCGAAAAGAAATTCCAATAAAAAGATACAACACATTTAATTGGCTAGTGGAGTTGCTAGTGACCGAGAGAGGAAAGGAAATAATTGCATTTGAATTTCAGATTCTTACTACTAAATCCTAAGGTTCTTAGAAATAGGAAGGAACAAACATCAGCGTTTTACCCTGGGAAGAAAAAAACAGAAAAAAACAGCAAGGACAGCAAGATGGCTGCCTGCTACAACACAATAAACAGCTGACACTATAGGTTGCCATGTGCTGATGTACTCCCACTGCTATGTCTTGTGAGGTAAATCTCTCACAGAAAGTACTGCTCTCTAGAAAAGAAATGCATAATCCCCGCTTCCAGAAGAGTGAGGGAGGTTAAATTTAATGATATCAGGCCAGTGGCTTGTAGCAGCTTGCGGAGACCTTTACCCTGTAATTTGCATTTTTGCTGTAAAGATGATGCTTCGCCTTCACATGGGGTCCGTGAACACCTGGAGAGAACAAATAGTGTCATCATAAAATGCAGGGCGGTGAACTCAGAACTACTTCATAAATCTTGAATGTCAAGATGGATTCTGAGTAACGTTGTTTTAATTAAAGGAGCGGTGTGTTTGATTTGGTAGCATCTAAGAGTGCAGTCGCTCAATCTTTCCATCCAAAGACGGCAGTAATGTGAGCCGCGGATTATAAAACGGTGCCTTTGTACTCGTTGGCTCACGTTACTGCAGTTTCACAAGCGCGCCACAGAACTAAAGTCGCCTTCAAGTAACGTAAAGATGTGGAAGGCTTACACTTCAGCCAGCGTTTGGTTTACCCGCTCTGGGATACTGTTGAAACGTGGTCGTGCAACATTGGCACACTCTGTGAGGAGGACCCGTTCCCTGAAGATATGGAATGCTCGTTCTAATGAAAAGGGTTTGTGGTAAATTGTACTATTAGCGCTGAAAGCACTGATACAGCTACGAGCCGCCGTGTTGAAAAGCCTTTGAGATCAACTGAAATGCTCCCTGACTCGCAAAATGCACCCTAAAGGTTGTTTGTTTGTTCACAAAAAAGGATGTTTACCAAAAAAAGATGAGTCCTATCTGAGAAAACACTCAAGTTATTGTTTTCTTAAAAAATATTTTAAAAGCTGATTTCAATGATCGGAATATTATTCGCAACTATTTGGGCCAGAGTAATAGGGAATATGTCTCCAAATAGATTCCTAAACATGCTCCACACTGCTTCTTTAAATGGCAAATTTAACTTTAGATGAAATTGCCGCCAACACAAAGCTCCACTAATGGTGTTGTCAGCTCCCTTGTTTATCTTGAACACAAGGGGCGTAAAACACCATCAGGAAATGAGCCATATGCAGGAAATCATCCAGGGAAATAGCATTTGTCAGTTGTATTTTGAGCCTGTGATGAGAGTACAAATCAACAAAAATTCATCTTCAGTCAAATAAATCTGGTGAGTAACTTTTGAGAGGAAGGGAAAGAGAATGCCTTCGACATTACACAACACATACAATAAGCAGGACACAGAACATAAATACCACACAATGTGTGTAAATATCCAATGCAGTTTTGTTGAACAGGTAACAAAGAGAAAACAGCTCCACTCTGACAGTGATGATAACCGTGTCTTTATCATATAACGAGTAGTTTAACACCATTAAAGCAACTGAAAACATTATACAATCATTCGTATCAATATTTGAAATAGATTTTATTTGTACTGCTAGTTAAAAACTGTCCGGACTAGGAAACAAATCCGTTCCACTGATCATGTGTACAGACACAAACTCCGTCAATAGTCTCTCCAGCTGTCAAAGCCGACTGATCATCAGAAACAGACGTCGCTTCACATGACGCTTCAGAGGAAAAGGACGTCTCGTTTCTATACATTTTCTCGTTTCCTCTCTCTTCACACGGTTTCCATGAGATGCAAGGAATAGATGCAAGTGAAGGAATTAAGACTTGGAATACAACCAATGAGTCCACAGCGAACCCAGCAGCTCTGTGTGTCTGCACTTAGAAACACTGATGCTCACATCAGTAAAGGGAACGCCCCCCTTCAAATAAATAACTATAACAGGGAGAAAGAAAGAAAAAATCTTCGGAAGAGCGACAGAGGATGATCCCCCTCTCAGGACGGACAGAAGTGCAATAGATGTCATGTGTACAGAATGAACAACGTAACACTTACATCACATTCAATGCATTTGACAGGACTGATTCATATAAGTGACAATGTTAACATGCCGATGTTTATCAGGAATACTGCTGATTATCATGTCCACCATCTTATTTCAGCGTCTTAGCATGCAAACATGTCCTACGTATCTCTGAAAACAAAAGCAGTTTACATTGGATATGAGTTGATCTCCCCAGGGGAAGGTGAACATGTGTCCCACATTGTACGTCAATCCACTCGATTGTAGCCATATAACGAAAAACCCAAATGCCCCATGACAGAAGAGGTAGAGCAGTGGGATCACAAAGGGCAGGAGGGTCCGCAGGGGAACATGTACAATCCATTTAAGAGTTGTAGGTATTTTTCAGCCTGGACCCGGCACTGCCTGAGTGACATGGCTTTCCCGAGAGTAAATGAGAATGAAGCAAATACAAAAATTCAATCAAGATACTATGTCCCTGATAAACTAAGGACTTCATATGTCTACAATGAGATATTTTTGATATGTTATAGCATTTTTCTTGCTGCTGTTTGGACAGGTTTAAGTCTGGACACTCGGATCACCATCTGACAGTGTAACATTTCAACACAAAGGCAGTTGAGAATGTTAGGTGATGGGCTCACGCTTTCTCGAATGTCAAGCAGTCTGTGATCAAATCCGTGAGATGATCAATGTATCTTTCGTTGACCTTTCCAGAGAAGTTATGAGTTGTGTATAAACTGTACAATATGTACTCTTTTCACCCTGTTTTCTGTCTTATTTTGTATGCACTATAATATTGTAGCGATAACAATGGTCAAGGTCGGGTAAAGCTTGTGTTCATCGGGTTTGGTAACTCAGATAAAATTAGTGCTGTTTTTTCAGCCACATTATTATTTACTAATGTATATATTATTGAGACAGACGTGTGAAAAAAGTTGTTTTGGACTTCCATCTGTGAAACCCTCTTCACGATGACCCATGATGAATGCCTCTGTATGCCTCTCTCGCCTCTGCCTGCCCTCAGACCCATGAACACACAGGATGCAACCTGAACCTTGTATTCACCCTTTTTGGTATTCCGAGGACAACACTCGTTGGACGCAATCTACTACCAAGAGAGCTCTTGATTTGAACTGTGCCATATCGATCTTTGACTTTCTCTTGGCATGAAAACATCATTTTCTATCCTGCACCTTTGGTTCTGTGGTTCCATTCTTTAAAACTCCAAACCCCAATTGAGACCTTGTGTTTCACGAACTCCTTTGTTAATTCATCTGTGCGTTTAATATGACATTTCTATTTCCTGTTGAGCTTTCCCCAAGCCGGTAAAAAGCTCATCCAATGTCTTGGTTGAGAATTGTCTACGACGACCCTGAAATAACATCATATGGGTCACTCTTGTGACCTTTAATCAAAATCACTGGCCATTGTTACCACCAAGCTCTAGACGCTTGATTCAGAAAATATTATATTTAATAAGCCTTCTGCTCAAAAAAACTGTCTTTCAATCACGCACATCCTCTGTCTTTAAAAGAAAGCACCTTGATGTGTAAATGTTTCTTCACAAACTCACGACTCTTAGCTGAATACAGAAGAAGTCCACTTTCCATTAAGTACATAGATAGAATCCAGTAGGAGCAGAGGCGGGGCCAACTTGCTATGGTCCAATATTCCCATTTTTTTCAAAGAGATTCAGAATTGGCCAGGGAGCCACAACTTTGAAAGAGAGTCACTCCCCACTGAATCTATCTCTGGACTCTTTGATTGCTAGCTATTCTAGCCATGTATGATGTGTTGTCGAGGCTATAACAAAATATCATGACCTCATGTTTTATTCATGGCTTCTCCCCTTTCATAACATAAGGGGGTGTCATTGCTACAACGACACTAAGTTAGCCAAGCTTCAGTGGGAATGTTTCACCTTCAGCTTTTTGCAAGCTATCACAATGTTGAGATCGGAAGTGCATGTTGATCTTGGTAGAATGCTGTGTTTCAAGAAGGCAAAGTGTCACCTCTCAGGATCTCAATACAGGCCTAGCACATTTACTGAAGGGGAATGGGATGTCTCAAATATTTTTGGGAGAAAAAAAAGCATTTGCATTCGTGGTTGCAAAACCACCAATGCCACAATATCTAACAGTTATCCATATCTAAGTTTTGAACACGTTCAGCAACATGTACGTCTCAGCATGAATACATACATAAAGCAAAGAGAAACATGTTGCTACCTCCCAGGAAACAGATTAGCTGTAGATGGAATTCCTAGTGAGGTCAGGGAAAACACAGCAAGAAGTTTCCTGGAATGACTTGCATGGTATTTTGTGGTCTGATAGCTTTTGCTGATATATTTGGTCTGACATTTACGATACCCTCACTGTATTGCCTAATTATGGAACAATTTCAGCATGAAATCCGATTTCGCGGTTCAAATGAAGCTGCGTGAAGTCATTTGGTTCTGGCCAAGTTGTATCTCCTCTGGTGGGTGTATTCATTTGTTTAGCTATATTCTCTTCCCTTGTCAACTTCCACTGTATATGCTACATAGATGTTTCACCACTTGAGTCTCAAAGTGATGTGATCAATTTAATCGCAGAACAACATTGCCCCCTGTTGGTTGCACATGATACAATCCTTTAAATCCTCTCTGAAGCAGCCATAATATGGATGCTGAAACCCCGCTCGACAGGCTGTTGCTACAGCCGATCACTGACCTTGCCGGCATATGTCTTCTTATTTTGGTAACCCCTGCATCTAAAGTAAGTACAAAAAATAGGTCAAATTACACAAACACAAACTTCAGCAGATAGGTGAGTATCAGTAAATGATTGGGGTTATCAAGTGAGCTGGCATCTTGCCCTCCCGATGTTCAGTGAATTACAGACTCCTCAAGGATGCATGACAGTAGATTGCTCTTTCATGGACATGGCTGGACACGATGTCATCATTGCATCCAGCTGCCTGCTTCTGCTGCTGGTGGACAGACTTGGAGGAAAAAATACCTCAGTTACATTTTCTAGTGAATGATGTCGGAACCATCTGGTACAGTTGTGTTCTTTTGTTTGTTCTTGTTTTTGTGATTATATCTTTTGCATATTTGTAATTTTGTGTTTTATTGTTTTGGCGACTGTGTCAGTAAATGGGGTTTAATAGATTTTAGTTGGTTTCACAACTTAAATTAAATGTGTCTAAAATACCCGGACCACACCACTGTCAACTCTTAACTGGTTCTAAAATGTGACAGAATTTCTGACCCAAAAGTCCTCTGATGAATTATGGATGCACTCTACAAGCCCAGTAAGAGATCTAGAAAGCCGCAGGAGGGGGATCATAGTTAAAGGAAATACTGCGCCAGCTAGAAAGAGAAGTTAGACATTAACCAGCTAATAAGGGCTCTTCATTCACTGCCTTGTTCATCCCAAGTTTAATTGGCTAGATCACTATGTACGAGTCCTTCTTGTTGCTATCTCGCTACATTGATCTAGGGAGTATTTACACTATCAATTGTCTCATCAGCTGCCGTTACCCTTCATAAGGGGGACAATGTGAGAAGGTCACAAGATGGAATACTTTAATAAAGTACTGCTGTAGAGGTTACGATGAAGTTGCTATTGCTATGTAGTGTAACTCACCGTTGTTGATGACATTTGGCAACAGAATACAAAATGAAAAGTAAAATTAAATTTGCAAATGCACAGTGTTCATAATGAATATCGACTGTCTATGCCAGGGTTCTCGAACATATATCTGACAAATACTTTTAATGGGCAGAAGACATGTGCAGAAGACATGTGCTTCTAATTAATCTATTGTTTATTAATACAATCTGATATACTTGGTGCAAGAGTTTGATCTTGACTCTTAAACAGGTTTGGATCAACCTTGTATGTCTTGCATCTTAATTGTATGTCTCAGTTTGTCTGCTCTGTGTATCTGAGAGCACACATTTGTAATGCAGATATTCCCTTGTTTATTCTGTCCGTCAGATAAGCTCATGAGAAGAGGATGAGTATCCAGCCCCTGGCACAGTAATAACTTCTTACTCTATCATTAGCTCAAAATGTAATAGAAAGGAAGGACAAAACATACTTGTGATTATGCACAAATTAAACTGCCAATAATATGATCTAAAACACAACAAAACATGCTTTGGTGCGTCTGATTAGTCAACGACAGATCGACAACAGTGTCTTGAGATCTTACAATCATATGCTTTGGATTGTACTTGAGAATAGATTGGGCTAACTCATTCTGAAAAAGACACCAAACCAGTACAAACGAAGGCTTAATGTTAAGATGTAATACTAAAAAGGAGATATTCTCCTCTACCATATCCAATCATGTCCCACTGAAACCAAGATCCAAAAAAAGAAACTTCCATGCAGGCACATATTTAGTCACAGCATTAATTATCAGTTGCTCTAATTGCATTCTGTTTCCATCTAATTAGTTTGATGGCACCGATTTTACAGCAGTCAACTTGTGGGAGGGTCATGTCAGAAGCTGGAAATTAGGTCTGGGGTCTCGCTGATGAGCCAGGGGCATTGGAGTAGATACTAGAGTGCAGCATGACCAGATGAAAGAGATACAGTAGCGCTCTAATCATTTCTGCTGCATCGTTAGTAACTCGGGACTCAGGTCCGTCCCCTCTTCCTCCTCCTCTTTTGAAAATCCTGTGCAGTATTTTGTTTCTGTATCAGGTGAAGAGAACCAGATAATAAGCTGACATTGAAGGTATGACATGTGTGGTTGATTGCCGAGCTCAGTTTACAGTGAAATGTGGTTCTCAGAGGATGTGCTTCTGCAGCGGGATAATAATTTAACTGGTGACACTTTCTCTATCTCATTGAAATATTTCTTACTTAAAGGTTAATCAATTATGAGAGGGTGGCGTGGTAAGGTGAGATATGAAATACCTAGAAATTGAGATTTTCATGAATAAAATGTGTAGTCTGTTTGTATCGGTAATAACTGCAATATAAGAACACTGGTTTGGTACAAGGTTCTGCTGAAATGGCACATTTTTTTGTTTTTAAAATGTATAACTCCCGGCTATTTTTCTTTTTAATTGTTCAAAAGATCTCCTCATAGCCCAATTATCAGACTACTGATTCCTAGAAAAAAGATTATACAACATGGTAAACTGCTTACACTAGGTTGAGCAATGTGCATCAACATTGCAATACTATTTGCAGCAATAGTTTTGGCCTCTGGTCTATTTTCTCCTTTCGAGGGAACATTGTAGATCTTCAGCCATATTTGGCTTATTATATATTATTATATTTGGGGCCACATTCTAAATATTCAGGGTCTATCCCCAGGTGAAAGGACTTGGTGCTAACGATGAGTATCATAATGCTAAGTCTAGTTAGCATCTGTTGTTTTTGTCTGTTGTTGTTTGTTAGCTTGTATCTGATTGTGTCTGATAGCCTTGCTAGTTGTACAATACACAATGATATCACAAGATTTTGGTCGAAAAACCTAAATGCGAGAAGTGTAAGATCTCATTGTAGGATCACATATCAGATATGTATCTATTACTGCACAATGTTTTAACAGTTTTCTTCTTTTTCTTTTCTATCTGTTTTATGCTCATGCATTTTTCACCAAGTTAAATTCCTTGTATGTGCAACGTACTTGGCCAATAGATGATTCTGCTTCCTGTAATGTGTTTCTCTTTGGTCTGGTAAGCACGGGCCTCCTGTGAGGAGCTAATGGCAGCTATGGGCGTGGTTTAGGTGCGTGTCAGACAACATAGAGAGCGGACTGTTTGTTCCAAACAACAACGATGGCCCCTGAAGCGTTTAGCATATATACCAATAGCATTAGTTGTATAATAGCTGGGGAGTACTCCTTCATTGAAAGATTGATTCAGTATGTGTTGACATTTGCGTGATAGAGAGTGATTGGATTTCAGATGTGTTACATGCCAAATCTAACTTGCCCGGGGTACTTTTAAATATAAGATCTTATGGAAGTGCAAAGACATTTCACCCTTCAGTAGAGGTATTTGTTGGGAGAGAATTTATAATGAGAGTCTCTAAATCCACTGGAGGCCAAAACAGGGAGGCAAGAATTGATCTTTTATAATCTCTGCTCTTTCTTCTAGTTTGGAGTTTGGCTGTTCAATCAATCTGTAAGTTTACAATTCAGGTAAAACAACAGATGTGTCTGAAAGTTAGAGAAGCATAGCATAACATGTGTTTGTAAATACTTCTCAGCTGCTATAAACAAGAGAAAACTACTAATTGGACTTGACAGATGATGAGTTAAATGTCCATATATAGTCATATCAGATCACTACCAATATCCATAGGGAAAATATATATCAAAGTCTGATTACTAATTTCGCAGCACAATAAAAAGTAATGGGCAGCACAGATAATGGAGGAAGTGGAAGCATAGATACAGATGCAGATGAGAGTTTTTTACAATCTATAAATTAACCAGAGCAGCACTGAAACATTAGATTTGACAAATCATTTATTTTTATATTCATGGGATAACGTTCACTGATTTCGCAACGTCCTGCACATGTATTTTGTTGAGCAATTATCCTTATTTTGTTAATGAAAGCACATATCAACAAGATCTGTTCTGGTAAAACAAATTATAATGTTAAACTATTTGTGTGAGAAAATGTATTTAAATTATCTATTCAAACTCTCAGAAAACTCTCTCAGTAGGGTCTGTGTGCACCAGCTTAAATGCTGTAATGAAACATGCCTGGGGGTGTGGAATATATTGTACCGCTCGTAATTCTGGTGACAGATGAGTTGGTGAGGACATAAACATAATTGCATGGAGCAAGGCCAGAGTTATGAGAGTAAGGCCATACTTCTGACCTTGCCTGCCTGTCCCACCCAGCTCCGTCCGTCACTAGCGGGACTAACGGATGGCCGAGTCAGTGGGCCAGAGTGTGGACAGTAAACAGTGCTGACAGCTGACCTGGCAGCTCTCAATGGGGGATGATGTAAGATGATATGAGCAGGGTCTGGGGTCATCCAGAGGTAGATTTTCTAACACTTGGACTCACTCAAATGACCTCAGACTTGTCAATAAGGTGGGACATGGTCGTAAATGACAACACGCCATGGCTCCAGTGTAGCACGAGGCATGCATCAGCTCTATGGTTCCACTGCAGCAGGACTTAAATACCACTGGAGATAGACCGGTCTCTTGTCTTCATCAAAAACATGTTGGTAGTTTCAGCTGAAGGTTCAGACAAAAACTCAAGAAGCGTCAACTGCACCTATCCACATCTCTCACACTCTCTACAACAATGCGCTGCCACATCTAACTGCTGTTTACTGGCCACTCCCACAAACATACACACACACCAACTTGGCCTTCACTTATTGTTATATGCTTTATTGGATTCCAGGGCTTGGATTTGACCTTACCGGATGTTTACAATGAACACAGACACACAGGTCAACCAAGAGAATGAATTAGACATAACGTAAAAGACAAGCCAATGTATTATTTGAAATTTTTGATTTTACAGTGTTACGTTTGCTGAGGATTTCTTCTTGATGTGCTTATGATATGTGTTTTTTCTGCCACAGAGTTCATTGAATCTAAATGTTGTAGCCTGAAAGTTGTTTTGGTGTTCTCCTCTTCTCATAAACCAAACTGTGCTTTAGTCTCCCATGCTGTGTCAGTTTTGTTCTGCCTTATAAAGAGCTGTCTCAGATGTTACAGTGAAATAAATAGTAAATTAATGTGTGTTCTACGAAGAACAAGAACAAAACCATGTGCATTTCCCTGAACAAAATGCTGATGCTGCTATCCCAAAAAACTCTCTAATCCAACTTGTACTGTTCACTTGGGGAAAGGAAACCGCAGATTAAACATAAACACTCATAATCACATCCAAACACACTTATCTTTCCTGATTTCATGAAATCTGTCAAGGTCCAACCCCCACATGCGTTACATCACTCCACAAATTTGGGGGAACAGATTTGAAGTGGCTGTACTTTGAATTAAAAAGACTTATCAGTATCCTGCTGTACACATTTGTTGGAATGAGTGCTCATCACCCACTTAAACAATTTGTCCGGGGTTGTTTATGTGTGCTTGTGTGTGTGTGTGTGTGTGTGTGTGTGTGTGTGTGTGTGTGTGTGTGTGTTTGTCCTCCAGGTGTAACCCAGTTTCTAATCGAGGAGCTCTTTGTTTACACCTGCAGAACTGGGGCAGTCTCCAGATAACTTAAACTAATCAATTAACAAAGATTGCACGGGAAAACACTGTCACCGCGGCACACTGCTCCCGAGACTGTTGCTACTTGAACCAACTGGGGAAATAAAAGCTGCAAGAACAAGGTAATAGTGTTGACTTCGTGAATTTCATGATTTCATAGCACGGTTCTTTAGTCCATCTGTAGATGTGGACATGTACTAATAAACGTGATGGAAATATTGGTCTGTCCCCCACATTGGTCCAGAGTGTAAAATCCTTATCAGATGGACTGCAATACAATGTGTTATAAACATCCATGGGATGCACACAGAATTAATCTTTATTACTTTTGGTGATGCCCTGATTTTTCCTCCAGCGCCAAAATGAGATTTATATTTTTAATCCCTTAAGATTTCATCTCGGTCCCTCATCAGGTCAAAATGTATATTTGTCCAATAAGTGAAAAAGCTCTACTTTGTGCTCACGAGTAATATAATGGGAAACATCGTAAGAATTTCACCTTTTTAGAATCAGCTTCTTTGTCATTGTGAGCATTTTAATTTCATTCTGACATTATCATTTAGCCCAAAGTAGCACTGTGTCTATTTACCGTCTCGCAGCGTGGAATATATGTCGACATTTAGTCTTGTTAATATTTGGATCAATGTTAAAGAAACAGGGAAACATACTTAATCTGCATTAACTAATGACTGAATAAGAATGTGTTATTCTTTTAAACAGTAAAGTCCAGTCATTCAAAATTGTATGATGGGATCAGTCCATAAAGCTCATGCTGGCTGCCCACATTGTAAAGAATATATCCCACTTAAAACATGTATATGCAATTTCCGTGGCACCCATGGGATCTCAATCCACTTGTAATCTTCTAACCTGTATCTATAGCAGATATTGAAAACTCTAATGGGTGTTGCTTGCAAAAACTGCATACATCATTAAGCCGTTTGGGCCCCACACCCACTCATTTATGTACATTTATAGACAGATTTGTAGAGCAACGGTTTTCTACAGCTGGTCTTAGGTTCACTTAAAACATTTGAGCTTACTGAATATTTTCTTAAATAATGAATGAGGGAGTGAAAAGTACTTTTAATCTGTATTTTAATTTTAAAAATGTGTCTCTTCTCTTTTTTTCGACTATCATACTAGAACCTCAAGACGAGAGCTTGGTACACAGACATGCTTCTATAGTATTAACACCTAACTCAAAGGAAAGAACCTCTGTTGACATTAAACAACACTCTACTCGTCTGTCTGGAGGAAGTGCGGAGGGGAAATGTCAGGGCCTTCGCTCATGATGCCACAGAAATCTGTTTAACCATCTCAGGTGCAGTGAACATTAGCTTGTTGTCTATCAAATTCAATTTTCACAGAGTGAGAGGCTGCCAGAGCATTCAGGTCGAAGCAATTTCCTGAGCAATAAATCTCACATCACCAACCACAGCTCTCCATCAGCAAATAACAATGCAATTTTCCTTTCCATAGCCTTGTTTAAGTTGCTTCTTGCAGCTCTCCGCCACCTTGCCCAACACACTGACATCAATCAATCCTATCTGATGTCTTGTTACTGTTTACCCATTAAAGGCAGACAGTGTTCAATGAAATCCATCTGCAAAAGAGGTCAAGTCTGCGAAACAACAGTGTATGCTCTGTGGACCCTCAGTAGACCTATCCACAGTGTCAGCACTTTTCACGAAGAGGACAGCAAAGCATGCCAATTTTGCCCTTTAGGTTAATCTTTGGAACCAACTATTCTATCAGGAAATCATTATGACAGACAAATATTGTCAAATTAACTCAGAAGGGAGAGGAAGAAAGTTTCCCAAATGCAAATTACTGTAGGGGTGGTAGGTGTGGCACTGACTAAGATGGGTTCACTTTGACGATAAAGAATGGATTAAACACTGGAACCACAGAACTCCAGGGATAAACAGAGATTTAAGGATACCATTAGCTTCTAACTCCATGCATACTTTAGTCACCCGCAAGATAAATAATATAGCTGCAAATAAAACTGATTACTTTTAACCAGCCAGTTAGAAAAGTGGTCGACGCATGAAATAAAATAAATCTGCAAAAGTATATCAGGGGCCCTCTGTCATAATTGTTTGTGAATATGCTTAATTCAACGTTAAATTTTTTTGTGGAAGGATGCAACTAAGGGTTGCAAATGGAAATCCATGTATCATTGAATGTTAGGTATTCTCTGACAGGAGCCTTATGATGGTAACTTTATGCTGTGGATACAGAGAGCAACATGGATACAGGTGTATGTTGTGCACATGTGTGTTCCACATATAAAACAAAAAAATTGGGCCTTAGCTATGTGATATTCAACAGAGCAAAATAAGAAAAAGCACCATGAAGAGAGACCACGTTTGCGAGCACGTGCACATGAGGCTCCATTACTACATTTGTTTTCATTCATTGCATCTTAGTTTACCCTATGATCCTACGTTTATCTTTTCCTTGTGTTTTAATTACTACCACTTAAAAATTCACGAGGAGATGCAAGGAAAAGATGAGAAGCCACCGGAACAGAGGTAGCACGGGATTTATGACCGTTGCACAGCTCGGTGAGCTGTTAACTGGTATTCTGTGGCATCTTTTGACATTTTGGGATGCACTGTCCAAAATGGGGCAATGCTCACTGTCATTTTTTGGATGTGTCTAGGTATGATTAAACCAAACATGTATAGCCACTGCATAGTGCCCCTTAAATAAACTATTTGGCAACCAGGGCTGATTTGAAAAACATCTGAAGTTTAAATAGCTCAAAACCATGTAGAGAGAGTGACGCAGAGAGAGACTGCTTCAATACCCACACCTGCTGTATAGTATTTGCAAGTTAAGTGCAGACGGTAATTATTATTAATATTTTTTCGTGATTGCTATTGTGTTGTGTGGATTCAAAAGACACATTAGAATTCACTTTATTCACGAGGATCACGTCGTCGCTCAGGCAAGGACTGACGTTATTCAAGTTGTGTTTTTTCATCAATGCTTTTACAAAAATCATTAAAAGTTATAATGGTCATGGCCCTGACACATTTGTGTTACACTAATTGTATTCACACAAAAGCAACACGTCAAGAAACTTGATGACCTTCAAGGTGCATACAGTATTACGAGATTGAGAGCATTTCTATTGGCTCTTGATGGCTCTTAATTAATATGGCGACGCCATAACAGTGTTAACAATGCAAACAACAACTGAAGTGCTGGCGGAGCTAAGAGTGTTTACCTGAGAGGGTAAAGGAGGGTGGGTGCTCCGCTTCTGGGACAACAGCTTAAGTCAAAATGGCGTTATCAACTGTAACCGCTATATGAGTGCAGTGCAGAGTGGCGGCCGTGAGCCAGCGGGTGGGGCACGCTGACATGCACTAAAAGCATAAGCGGCTGGCCAGGCTAATGTAAACAAAGAACAGAGAAGCTTAAAGAACAACATACGCAGAGGAAGAGCGACTTTATATTTTGCTCAAGTAGACGTCACTCCACGATAACTTGACATAAAAATATATAGATGGAGCTACTATTTTCATTAAGTCGGTGTCTTGTATTGCTCCATTAACAATGAACAATGGGATGTACTTCAAATCCAATTGCTTGGACGATATTCACACCAGTACTAGGGTAAGTGTGCATCAAGTGGGGGGTGAGGGTTTTGGCCGCTGCCCTTTTTACTCATGCCAAGGAGAGTTAATGAGCCGCACTGACAGATTGACTGTGAGTCCGTCTAAACAACTATATTCCTCAAAAGAAGGCTGGTGACAAAAACCTTTTGTGCACACATTAGCTACTTTCCCTTGAAGTTAGAGCAAATATGCAGGCCTTCCAACTCACTGTGACTTGGACTAAGGTGTCCTAAGAGCAGGCGCCTTCTGTCGACCACACAGCAGCAAAAGTGACTTGTGTAAATGAATGCATGAGCATCAGTATTAATAGTATACATGGACTCTGCATGCTTTACTAGTTCAAGTCACTGTGCGTAACCAAGGAGCTGCACTCATGATCTGGGCAAAGTATGCTCCCTTTGACTTCTTTAAAAAAATGTAACATGCATTTGCCTACGTACCAGTTGGCATGTGCACATAAGTGCTCAAGATTACAGGTGAGGGTACTGACACAGACCCTGTGAGTGAATACTTCACCACAAGAGTGTGTTTGAATATTTCAGCACCGTGGAGAGAGAGAGAATGGTTGGTGCTGTGGCCTTTTTCCATATTAATTTTTAGACATTTGGAGTGAGCAGTATGATAAATAATATGTACGACCAAACATGTTAGCATGCATACATTTGTATGATTGTTTTGTTTGTTCCTGTGTGTGTGTGTGTGTTTGTGTGTGTGTTGATGGACTTCTTGTCCCACATACAACACACAAAGTTGAGGTTGCTCACAGCTGGGGGGAAAACAACACGTTGTTATTGTGGCAAGTCAGCATCAGCAAGATGTTAGGAAGCTGAGGAATTATTCAATGTGATGAAACACATTTATTTATCTTGGTCGTTTAATTGACATCTGTGTTCTGTAGTCACTGATGCACATTAGTACAGCGATAAAAGAGACTGCCTTCGATTTTGAGGTACTAATTGCAAGACATAATATGAATATCAATGGACAAGTACTAAGTAATGTGTATGTTTGATGGCATTGGAACAAAGTGTCACAGTTCAGCTCCACAACCTCCTCACTCCTTTTAGTCACTCCCACCTCGTCAATCCAACGCCCTTCGCCTGTTCACACACCTGCCTCTGATCACTAATCAAGTCCCTATTTAGGTTCCTGCCTTCCAGGCACACCTGGCCAGATTGTAATGTAACGGTTCGTATCTGGACCCGAATGCAAACACACAATTCCAGGGATCTTTGACCTTTTATTTATTTGTTCCTTATTGACTCTCTCGTGAAGTTATGCAATTATTTAAATGTATTCTAAAGCTAAGGTGAACCAGAACATTACAAACATTAAATAGGTTGACTAACATAGTTTATTTTTAAAAAAAATGTTAAAATGTTATTGCAATCCGTTGTATATTGTTACTCCTGTACTGTGATACTTTGTCGAATCCCTTGAGAGTTCCTCAACTTTATTTATGGTGCAGTTACCCGTGGAGATATATTTCAGGCAAGGATAAATGCACTTCACTCTGAACTGGGATCTTTCAGATGAAACTGTGCATTTCGTTGAAATAGTTGACTAGAATGTAACTTTCATATTTGCACGAGCTGAATAAGACATGTTGTACAAGATCAGATGAGATGGCAGTAGAGTTAAAATACTTTGCTGAGCACTTATTGCTGAGTCTTTTATGGTACGGTGAGTTGAAGATCTGATGCCTCATTAATAAAAAGAATAGACAGGGCTACTGTTTGTATCATACTGTGTATTATGAATCAATATTTAAATTATGTGGTGAACATCCTTCCTCGTGTTTTATTACTGACTTGACTTAATCTGGTTTAAACTAAAATAACAAAACAATATACATGCCTTTCAGATAACAAATATGTACTGTGCGGTGGTTTGGTCAACTGCTTTTTTGCCAATTCAAAAATCAACTTTGAACCTTTCCTTTGGAGAAAATATGGATGAGAACTTAACATGTTCAGCAATCTGAACATCCACTGAAAGCTGTGTAAATTAGATCTTGAGGTGATATTGTTTAGATCCTGTCAGTTTGCAAGGTGAAGAATGAACTTTAAACCTCAACTTTGGAGTCAATGTGAATTAGAAGTCCTAAAAAATAAAATAAAAATCAAGATCTAGACTTCATCATTTACTGATCAAGACTAAGTGATGATCAAAATCTCCAGATCTGCTGCAGTGCTTAATGGACTTGGAGGTTATATTGTTCAGTCAATGATTGCTTTCAAGGTCAAGTATGCGTTTGGGATGTTAAGAGATATGTTTGGGAAAAAAACTGAGGTATATGTCCCCTTATACACACATCTACTTATTAGATTTACTTACTAATGTTTGTGTAACCAAGTTCATCCACAATCGCTGATTTCACAACATAAAAGTAAAATAAAAATCTTACTTTGATTGTTTAAAAAAAATTCAGAATGCATTTACTACTACAATTCAATTTCGAGATTCCGTGCATTTCTTTTACCCCCCAAGAATATAAGCTCTGCGAGGATATGCACACAGCGTGCACTTCCAAAAAAAACAAAAAAAAGGACACGTGCTTCTCCGCGTTTAATTGATTTGTTGTCCCGCGCTGTGAACACCAATGGATGCGTGCGCGCGAGGAGCCGAGAGTTGTCATTCTCACTACACCTGTGCTGCCGCCTCCTGGACGGACGCGACTCCTTCGCAAGCGACTGTACTAGAAGTAAACGGACAGCTTATGAGCCCCGCTCAAAGCGAGCGAACCACACACGGGGAGCGGGATGGCGAGGGTCGTACTGCCGCACCTCCGCGTCCTTCTCGCGGGGATCTTCCTGGCGTGGACCCTGACGGTCCGAGCGAACAGAGGGGCGACGGCGCCCAACCAAGAGCGGGACAAAGAGAGCGACGCGGAGGCGCTGTGTGAGGTGAAAGCCGTCACCGTCTCTACCCTGCCCGTGCTCCGGGAGAACGAGTTCAGCTTCACCGGCGGAGCCTCGGGGAGCGTGGCCGGTGGATGGGCTGCTGCCGGAGCAGGTGTTGGCGGAGGAGGAACTGGTGGTGGTGGAGGAGGAGGAGCAGCAGCAGGAGGGGGGGAATCCCGACTACTGTTATTCGTTAGAACAGATCTACCTGGACAAATTTCCGTAATGGATGATCTTGACAACACAGCTCTCCCTTACTTCACCCTGGGTAAGAACTACTGTGCTACTGTGTTTCACCTCCGCCGTGAGAACCGGACCACCTCGCTGCACGCTTGTGCACACTGGTGGGCTGTGTTCACCCTGAGCTCCATTCCCAAAACACGCACACGCGCACACGCACATGTACTCCCTGGCGTTTGGTCACCTGTCCTGTTTAATAATAATAATCATTTATTTTTTATAGCGCTTCTCAAGTCACCCGAAGTCCATTGCGTTGTTTGGTTTCAGTGGAAACTATATTGTTGTCTGTATAGGCGGCATGATGTGCAACCAATCCTCCTGGTTTAATCCTGCCCCCCCCCCCCCCCTTTCCCTGTTGTTGCCTAAACTACTCATGCCTCCGAATGGGGATACAAAATGAGTACCACTCATGTTCAAATGGCACTCTTTATTTCCTTCCTCTCTTTCTCTCTGGCTTTCCTATTTTGTGGTTGAATGTGATTATGACTTTGGATTTCATGCATGCCCTAAGTGTGTTGCCCCAATCAAGGAAGGCAATTTGGTGCTGCAAATATGCATGAAATTGGCATTTTATTCTCACTTGAGCACGTCGTTCTTAGAACACATGCAGTGCTGGGCGCTTTTAACGAGAGTTTACATCTCTTCCGATTTGGCCATGGCAGGTTTAAGGAAACCTACACATCCCCTTTTCGTGCAGGGCTTAGTCACAGATAACTGATTGGATCGAACACTGGACTTTGACAGGTCATCTAAAAGTTTTCTGTGAAAGCTTTTGATTTTAAAAATGGTCCTGGCACTAGCGTCCCTAATTTGAAAATCATGGAGGACATATCGCGTGAAAGTATTTCTGCCTCGCACAAACCAAAGAAAAATGATATTTGCTGTGTGAGAGGAGCAGACTGTGCATGAAGGTACTTGCTTATCTTGCTTTCTCCATATTTTTCACTTATGTCACGAGAGAAAGTGGATGTTCTTATACTTTCCCCCTTTTTTGTTTTCATTTGTTAGAAGTGCACAGGGTGTAAAAACAGCACACAGTAATGTTTGTTAAATGCAATAAGCCACACGCCATGGACCATAATTGCAAATGCCTCGATGTTTTCCATTTCCCAATCCGTTCAGGGCAAGTGTATTGGCTCAGTGTAATAGAAAACCTGTTTTATGGCAAATACAAAGATGCACGCCTTGGTGGAGGTCATTGGTGCTGAGCAAATCCACGTCTCATTACTGAGGTTTTCAGAATCTGGCTTGTTATCTTGTTTCCCCCCTCGCTTCCCGGTCTCAGTTCCATTCTCTGGTCGAGGAGTGCAGAGTAAACTGGCTGCGCGAAGCAAAGGCGGGTAGGAAGGCTGGCGGGCGGGCGGGAGCATTAAGCTAGTAAATCACTTTCTATTCTCATTAAGGTCTGCTGTTGACTGGTGGAAAAGGCCTCTCTGTCCTCCGAGTCAGCCAGCTAGCACATGTGCTGCTTCGCCCTTCCACTGCATGACTGTGTGCTGTGGAGGGAGGAAGAGGAGGAGGAGGAGGAGGGAATTAATATGTTTTAAATGCAAGCATGTTCACTTATGCTGTTGACCACATTGTGAAACTGAATAAGAGGTCTAGTATAGTAGTATGCTCAATACATTAACATGTTGTTATCACAAAACTGACATCCATGAAAAAAGGAAAAAAACCATAGCATTCTGAACCCCCCCCCCCCCCCAGGAACAAACGGGTTTCTTTATGTGTTAATCAGGAAACCAAAATACTCTATATTTATTTCTGTATTGCAAGCTGTTGTAGAACCCCTTCTGAGCGATGTGAACGCCCTCCTCTTATTGTCGCTGTGCTCCTGGCATCGGAGTGCAAGGCAGAAGTTGACATTTTGGTGTCACCTGTGTTTAGCATGTGTTCAGAATTCAACAGCTGATGGCATCAGGTCACATGACAGCTTTCCTCTTGATGGCTTGAATTAGCGGTGCTGCTGGTGAACTGTTGTGCCCCGACATCCCGGAAATACACGGCGTTGTTTATCCAGGGGCACAAAATGAGCACATATAAATACATCGGCGGGGAATTTCATTCTACCTATTTTTTTATTTTCTTTCCTCCCGTTAATACAGTGAATTCTGGTGCTTCAGGGTACTACAAAAGCGTAAGGCTCATCAAATACACAGTCGGACACATGCATTATGTGGCCACGGGCATCGTCATTCATCCCTTTGTTCCTTTTATGTTTTAAACCCCACTAAACATGATGGAGTACTGTACAGTGTGCAGACTGTATTGCATTGAGGCAGCCGCCCACCAACTCTATTCTGTTCTTCTCATGTCTGTTCTGAAGCTTTCAGGAAGCTGTTAACATCAGTGCCTGTGGTAAAAAATACAACTAACAGCTCAAAGAACACAGCAAAATGCTGCTTCCAATAACGTGAGACGTATTTAAAGTCTACGGTACAATATTTTGAGTCTTGCGTTGGTGAACATTTGTATTGTCTCACTGACTGATTCCAGAGATGAAACGCAATAAAAAAAGTGCAGCCAGTGTCTCACTTAATGCACCTGACGTGTAAAGGTGCAAACGGGAGTGTTTTCTTTTGCATTAAATTCAAAATGCACTTCCTACTTTTCCAATCATGACACCAGAGATGTTTTAAAATGCACGGGCACGGATACCGGCTTGTGAGCCAAATGCCAACCGAACCACAATGAGCACAGCCTCGGTTCCGTCGCTTCGATTCTGTCCGACGTGCGATTGTTTTGCCGACAGGATCGTCGGAGGTTCTGGAAGGTGGGAAAAGGAGAGCGAGTCCCCTTCCCACTGTGGCCGCCTCAGCTTTGATTTATTACCTCGCGCGTCATGAAGAATGGATGAAGAGAAAGGGCAGTGAAGAGGAAACGCACAGGGCCCCTTCCCCCGCTTCTTGTTTACTTCTCTTTGTCATCTCTTCATGCGACGACGAAATAAAATCCTGCATTCAATAAACACACGGCACACATACCGATTCTTACTTTTGGTTTCCACATTTTTTTTGGGGCATGTGCTGATGTATTTTTTTTGTTTGGGTGTATTTTAATATACACAAATATGTTTTGAGTTTAAACCACATTCAAGGGCTTAAGTGTTCTAACTTTTTCGGCATCAGAGCTTCTCCTCCCAGTATCATCACACTCTCCTTCCCCACCACGTTTTCACTTTAAATAATGGACGTTAATGGCAGCTGCAGTTGTTCCGTCGTTCAACTTCATCGAATCAGATATTCTAGGGAGAGATGCTTCCACTGTTTGTCACACGAAACCATTTTCTCTGCTCTTTTTAAGCGACGTGGGACCGGATGGAGATCGATATGTTTCGCAACATGGCTGACTCTGTAAACACCTCATTAGGAGTTCACCTTTTGAAAATCCTTCAGGCACTTAACTCGGGAGCAAACATCTCCCCTGTCCTTTATCGTTTCCATCCATTGAATTGGAGAAAATCGTTACACCTTTTAATTTCCCACCACATCTTCGTCTCTTTGTTTATCTTCTGGCTTTTCAATCGGCCTTTTCCGTCTCTCTTCGTCTCCCCTCTCTGTCTGGCTGCACCTCCTCGAAGCAGGAGTTGCAGCAAACCCTGCTTCCTCTGAAAGGGGAGATAAGATGAGAGATTGAAAGCAACAGTGATGGGGGGGGGGAGACCACTCTGCTTCCTGTGGCACAGAACGTGGACACACAGCACTACATCTCAATCTTGTGTCGGGGGTTAAGCTCAGCAGTGCAGGACAAGCATTGACGAGGGTGGTAAAGGTCAACAAGAGAGATGGGAGTTATTACACTTGTGTGGCGCTGACATGGAGGGGTGCTTGTGACAAGATTTGCAGTTTAATCGCGGCACTTAATTCTCCGCTGTTTTTGAATGGAGTGTCGTTGGGAATGCCGCAATCAAGCGCATCCAACTGATATACCGAGGGTGTAAAGAGACGAGAGAGAATGGGATCCGTGGTGGAGCTTGTGCTGGCCATCAAATGGTCTATTTGTCATCATTTGACCTGCTGTAATAAACCTATAGGAGCTTGTCTTTTTTGAAGATGAATGCTCTACTCCAGTTTAATTTGTGGTGGGAGCTCTGTTCCTACCCACACGGTGTACTTGTAATTCCCTACCCTAGTGTTGTCAGTCTCTTGGTTGGCGCTTATACAGCAAAATGGCAGTTTTGACACAAAGGAAGCTGCATTTAGCTTTGATCATTGCACAGTGTGCCGGCTGGTCTGCTCTCACCTGCTGGGATTCAGAAGAGTCACGCATGAGGTTGGCTGCAATATCGTGTGATTTCCAGATATGTCCATTTTTGTTTAACAATTTGTTGAGAAGAAGAAGGTGCGAGTAGGGTCTTCTTCCACTGGCATTTTTTTTATTACAGTAGATGTTCGGCCAGGGTCCATTAGTATTTTAGTGTAAGTGTGCATTGAGAATCTATATTGTTATACCTCAAACCATGTGTAGATATGGTGATGTGGCAATGAAATGGTGATTTGGTCATTTTACAGTCTATACAGCTGCTGCCAATTTTTTATTTTTTTAAAAGAATTCATTGTGATGTACCACTGCTTATAATGTGTTACACTCACAGGTGTGAATAATGGATGAGTCTGGGTGTTAAACAAAGTGAGAGTGTTGTGTTACAGTGGTGAATACAAAAGGCAGCTGCAACATTGTATGGAAGCTTTGGCCAAGGAGACACACGATGTGTGAGAATGGAGAGGGAACACCAACAAAGTGTCTCGGAAAGGTGTTGGGCCACAATGAGCCACCAGAACATCCTCAGGATATGAAACTGGAGCGATAAACATCATTCTCCCAGAAGATATCTTTTTTCTTCTTCCGTGTCTTGACAACGATGATGGTGGTGGAGAGTGCTGTTGAACACATTGAACACTAAAAAAAACCCCATAGGTAGTAAAATGAGTTGAGATCGTGACGTGTGAAGGCAATAGCGTTGGCTTTTTCATACTCACGTTGGCCTCTCCAGTATATGGAAGCATCATTTGAAATTTTGCCTTGATTTGATTCAGGTATTTCTTTCAATTTTTTGATATGCAGTGTAATTGTGTTTCTTTCTTTATTTTCATTCAAGGAAGTATCCAAACAATGTATTGCTAACTCTGGAAATGGAAATCAGGCTTGTGCACACAGTTTTATAATGTATAAGACTTTAAAACAACTGATCCACATGCAAGTTTGATGCAAGGTGTGATTAAATAGTTTGTATGAATACAGATTTTGGACTGTGGGCATCTACAGTTTTTGTCTGGCCCCTAAAGGCATGGGACAATATGAACATTTTAAGTTACGTACACTTCCTTTCATTGGAAACAACAATCTAACAATCTTTAATAAACTAATCATAAATCACAAGATCCTGTTGTTGTGACATTGTGTCTGTCTGCACGATAAATCAGGCGCTATTCTTCTACCCAGACAGCTTCTTCAAGTCACTCGTGGTGATATTTACAATGATCCACAACTTGGTGAGGATTTTGTCCTTTTTTGGTTTCGCAATCCACCACGAGGAACTCCTATATCATCCCATCCCTTTATACAGTCGAGATGAATAAAGGTTGTATTACCTCTAGAGATGCACCGATCAGGTTTTTTGGTGCCGATCACCGATCACTGAAATCAGTATCTGCCGATCAGATAATACTGATCACCGATCACGGTGTCGATTGAAGCATTCTATTTATTGTGTAGCATTATTGCCTAGGACTATGAGGAAATACATACATAAAGCACCTCAAACATTAAAGAAATTACCGATTTCTTTAAACATTTAGGACTTTTAATTTGATTTTTTTTAAATTGCGACAGTAAATATGTTTGATTGCCAGGCTAGGGGAAGTCAGGGATGTCCTGAACACATCTGCATCAGTCGTTGCCTGGGACTCTGAGGGAAAACATATCTAGAGTGCCTCAAACATTTAAAAAATGACTTCTTTAACCATTTAGGACTTTTACTTTGAAAAATGTCGTAATTGATAGATTCAAATTGTTTGATTGCTATTGTAGGGGATTTCAGATATGTATGGAACACATCTGCATTATTCATTTCCTGGAACTCTTGGGGAAATCTATATACAGGACTTTTTTTAACATACAAAAGTCAGACTTATTTTTATAAACTCTTCCTTGGTACAGTATTTTTTTAAAAATGTGAGCATAATTTAACCGTTTTGAGAACGCCGATCAAAACCGATAATGGGAATATCGGCCGATATGGATCGGCGCCGATCAGATCGGTGCATCCCTGATTACCTCACACAACGGTAAACTCATTTGACTGTCAGAGAGTGAAGAATCAAGCTCATGTAGCTGAACGGTGCCAGTGATGGCATGGGAAGGCTGGATGAATATGGGAAGGATGGATGAATATGGGAAGGATGGATGAATATGGTCTGCGTACCATGCTGGTTGCTTTCCTTTGCTGGAACTGTAATTCATAAAGCCTTGTGGTGGAATTAGACAGCTTTGATGTCAAGATAACCATTTGATCATTAACATTGCTAACGGGGGTATGTGTTTTAAATGTTTTTATTTGACAGAATGAATAAAGAAGTTTATGTAAATGCACTAATGAATGCACATGCTTCTCACCCTGATTTATGCAAAGCAACAACATGCACAATTGATGATACATGTTCCCCCTATTTCATTAATTGGCAAAGAAGATCAAAGATAATGTTTGGCAAATGAGGGGATGGGAGATTTCATTAATTTGTGTTTAATAAGTTGGCTATGATGTATTGTTTTGAGGTGGTTTATCATTGCAGGATAAATAAAGAAATGAGTAAATCCTGTGTTTACACTTCCTCATGCATAAACATGAGGTGTGGCTTTCTTTTACTTATGAATCAAACAAATACGAGTGTCTGCATCTACGTTTTAAATGTGGAAGTGCCATGAAATGTAACGGCTGAATTTGATATGAGGACATTTAACCTGAGCATACAGGTTATAGAACACACATACAGTAAACCGTGTGTAGTGACTACTGTTGCCACCCTTTAGCGTAGGTTTACGACAGCCCAGTGACTAGTCACCTGTACTCATGTCTACTTTCATGTAAACCCACACCAGCAGCAGGCATTTAATTAGACATTAGCTTCAATTTGTTCTCAATCTATGTGCCTGTAAAATTTCAATTGTGATTCTCTGTCTTTTGCATTGTCTACTGCGTTGTTTCATGGTGTTGTACCGCTATGAGTCAAAACCAACTTATCTCGATATGTAAAGCCGGACTGAGAACACCCTGGGTGGTGGATCAAAGAAAAGAGCATGTTGCTAGTGGATACCTAAACGATTCATGAACTTTCTGCTTGTGTCGTGTAAAGGAGATTTCTAGTCGGTGCACCGAATGCATAATGTGACACTGATTTATAAAAGCAATTCCATTTAGTTGCTCCTTTAGCTCCTCAGTTGTGTCCTGCGCCACAGAATGGAATGCCCCGTGTGTCGAAGGCCGTGTAATGTATTGGCTCTTCGGAAAATAAGTTTGACAATGCGAGCCAGACATTTGCGGCTCTGAAAAATCCATATGTAGTTGCATATGTAGACACTGAGTATTTTATGAAGCTCAATCGTACTTTGCACATCATCATCTTTGGGCAATTGCATCAAACGACCTAAGTATACTGCAAGAGGAACATGCATAACCTGCTAAGTTTTGGTTTGATTTAATTAACAAGTGACTACCACAACGCCAAATTAAGCCAGGGCCATAATAGCCACTTCTTATTCCCCGACTTCGACGCAATTTCTTGGACCACACCCATCTGTGAATTCCTACCTACATTCTGAGCTCAACTACACACCTTTTAGCTTCCACGTCTGCATCTTGCATAGTTGTCACGCTATATCACGCTGGGAAAACCTGTCCACAGACAGAAAGACAGACATCGAAGCACCTGGCAAAGTACTCCAAACTGCCGCTGTGGCCGTTCTCGTTACCGCGAGTGTCTCCAGGGCAACATTCTGCCATGATGAGCCAGCGTGGAAACACGACCTGCCACACGCTGTCGCAGCTTGTAAAGAGGGGAAACCGAGGGGCTGGTTTCCATTAAAGGTTTGACCGGGTAAAGGCACGTTGAATCCAACAAAGATGAAATCGGTAGAGATGCACCGATCAGGTTTTTGGTGCCGATCACTGAAATCAGTATCTGCCGATCACCGATCACTGAAATCAGTACCTGCCGATCCGATATCACGGTGTCGATTGAAGCATTCTATTTATTGTGTAGCATTATTGCCTAGGACTATGAGGAAATACATATATAAAGCAACTCAAACATTCAAGAAATTACCGATTTCTTTAAACATTTAGGACTTTTACTTTGAAAAATGTCCTAATTGATACATTAAAATTGTTTGATTGCTATTGTAGGGGATTTCAGATATGTATGGAACACATCTGCATCATTCATTTCCTGGAACTCTTGGGGAAATCTATTTACAGGACTTTTTTTAACATACAAAAGTCAGACTTATTTTTATAAACTCTTCCTTGGTACAGTAAAAATGTTTTAATGTTGGCATAATTTAAGCTAAATCTCAGAAACGATCTATAAAGATCCAAAATCAGTTCATTGTTTACTTTTATATGTTCGTGTATGATTTGTCGACATCTTATTTTGAAAAACGGATGTTGTTCCACGTGGTTCTTGCCGCTAACTTTGCAAAACCGGATGTTGTCACTTAAATCCTTCCGCTAACTTTATCAAAACCCTCGCGCGCTCCCGATCGAATGCGTTTACCGTGAGCATGTCTGAGTTGACCCAGAGATTCAACTCGGGGGACGGAGACGCTGCTCGGTGCGTGAGGATCCCCTCTGACCTCTCGCTCTGCGGCCCTCGCCGGGCGCATCGTCTCCGTTGTGGTGCGCGGTGATTGCAACGTCTGATAGTTATCGCAGATGTTACGTCATCTGATCGGCCGTTTTGAGAACGCCGATCAAAACCGATAATGGGAATATCGGCCGGTATGGATCGGCGCCGATCAGATCGGTGCATCCCTAGAAATCAGGGTTTTCATCAAAGTTCAAAATCGATTCAACAAATGGATTTCATTTGAATTCACACCAACCGGCAAAAAAAGGGAGCAGTGCTTGAAAAGGATGAATGAACACCGTTTCTATCATTCTGCAAAGGGATTTGATTGGATTCTTGAGTTCATGGTGAGTCTAGCAATCTGAAAGAAAATGTTCTTCACTGCTTCTCTCCGAATCCGATGATTTATTTCTCCTGGCATTTCACTATTAAAGTTGGGCATATTGATATCCATGTGTGATCCGCATTTTAAAATATAAATGCTAAATATATATTTATATATATATATCATGATGCATTTGCTGGTATTATTTAGTTTATATCATTCACTTGACTGGTATTTGTTTGACTCTCAATTTCAGCTGGTGATGTTGGAAATACAACATACAAATTGAAAGTTTATTAAATATATATCAAGCAAAGTAACGTATTTTATCATTACAGGTGGTTAGCAAAACCTTGCTATTAATGGAAACCAATGCTAAAACTAGGGCTGCAACAACGAATCGATAAAAATCAATTATTAAAATAGTTGGCAACGAATTCCATTATCGATTCGTTGTGTAGCGCGATTATTACGGCGCTCAATAAGTCGCAGAGTATAAAAAAAGTTGAGTTGAGAAACCGGAGCGGAGGGAGAGGAGAGACGGAACGCTGCGTTGTGAGAGCCAATCAGCGCTGAGCTACTCCGCTGTTGAAGAATCTAATTGGCTGCTGCTGCTCTCGTGGAGCTGGATGCGGAAGTCATTCACGTAGTCGGAGTGACATTCACGGAGCTGTGTGCGCCTACGGGTGACGTTATGAACCCAGCTACCAGGGCGTTACATGCTACGACATGTGTGGCATTTCCACAAGAATTATAATGTAGAAAAAGTGGTTATTTATTCCGTGGCGGATGGCTGAAAATATTTTTCCATGGAGAAAGGCAACGGAGATAAGCCACGCCCCCTCACCGTATGAGGCGTTTAACCTATAAATAGCCAATTTAGGAGAGTAAACCGCTGTCAGTCTGTTTGTGACGGGTTCATACACATGCTGACCAGTGAACAGGGTTCATACACATGCTGACCAGTGAACAGGGTTCATACACAAGCTGACCAGTGGATCTCCAGGACCTTTCCATGACTTTAAAACAAATTTCCATGCTTAAACATTTAGTGAAAACTCTGTGTATACATGAACAAGTGAGAAGATGTAGTATTTAAAATAACAATGAGAATTCCAAAGCATACCGTATATATTCGTGTAAATTAACATTTGAATAAAACACATTTGCATTACTTTTCCAAACATTTTGGGATTTTATTTTTTTCAATTACGTTTCTAGGCCTGGAAATAGCCATTTAAAAATTCCATGACTTTTCCAGGTTTTCCATGACCGTACGAACCCTGTTTTAAATAAAGGGTTGAAAATGACAGTTTTTTTGTTTTTTTATCCGATTAATCGAAAAAATAATCAACAGATTAATCGATTATCAAAATAATCGTTAGTTGAAGCCCTAGCTAAAACGTTGGTTTAATTTGTGTGTGTGTGTGTGTGTGTGCGCGCTGTTACAAGTGAAGGTATTTTCCATTCCTACAGTTGGCCAGTACTTAATAAGAGGACGCCACCGCTAACTGCTCTGCTAAATAGCCTTTTTTCAGTTGTTCTTGTTTGAAAGGTAGTTTTGGACCAAAGTGTGATTTTGATAAACCCGATGACATGAATGAACACATTGGTTGAGTCTGCCCCTGGCTCTCTAACCTAAATAAAACATGAGCAGAGAGCAGATGGAGTAATTGCGTGTATGTGCTCATATTTCAGATTCCTATATATTTGGAAGCTGCAGTTTTGCTTCCTCCTCATGTGAGAGTTATCTGGATGCAGGTGGAATTTCCTTTGCCTGGCCACTGCTCTTACGTGCGAGCGCGTTCTGACTTATCATGTGCGCGTTGTAATGGAAATGCTGCGCGCCTACACCTGCTGATCCCCAACCAGTCGGCGGCAGATTGCTGTCTGCCAACGCTCAATGTGTGACACGCAAGAAAAGCAGCTTTTGACGAATGGAAGTGCTGCTTACCCCATAGAGTCCTAAATAAAGCTGCTCAGTTGTTTTCTCTTGAACGTGTCTTTTTATGCAATTTCATGCTATTTTCATGAATAATTACTTGAGTGCAATTCCGTCGGTCTCTGTACAAAGCATTTATTTTCAAAGTCCTTTTTCCCTTTGGGATCCACTTCTTACCAATAACACACATGGCAACAACGATCAATTCAATCTTTAAAAGGATTACAATGAATAATGTCCAATAGAAAACAGTTCTTTTTTTATAAATAGCTATTTTACCCCTTTTTATTAAGCAGCGATTTGTTTTCCACTTACACATTCATCTTTTTGTGGGTGACTTTGATGACACAAAGTGTCCTTCTTGCTCAAGGAAATGTGTATTGTTTCAACTTATATTTATTCATTGAGGCAGTCCATCCTCTGGCAATCTCTAAAATACACAACCACACCACTCTGCCACGCTCAAGACCAGTGAGGAGTCGGATGGAAGTGAGGCTGGGCATCAAACGGCCAGTACGCTTCACCCAGAACCTGCCTCACCGGAATTCACTTGCACTCCCCCCCCCCCCACCCACCCCCCCACCCTGGCTTCAAACAGACCGGATGGCCTGTAAATGTCCTCCTCCTGGTTGACAGGCTTGGTTTCCAGATCACAGGCAGGATGAATTTTCTCTCTCTCTCTCTCTCTCTCTCTCTCGTGTCCTTGCTTCCTTCGTGTCCTTGCTACATTCGTGCACAATCTATTTTGACCAATCTGCTTTTATTCTGGACTTCTAAGACTATTTTCACAGAAGATGAGCGTGGCTCGTTTTTTATGGGACCAATAATGCATATGTGTATTAGTTCATAATTACCGTGGGGATGAAGTTAAATAGTCTCCAATAACCTAGTTAATGGAATTATTTAAATTACATACGGGTCTTATTTTGCAAACATGACGAGCAGTGTGTGTGTGTTTCATAGAGGAAACAGAAAGGCATTGTTCACTGTAAGCTGGTCACAATGATGTTTAAGACCCATCAAATGTGTTTCCCACCAGAATTTGCGCTGCACCTTGGAAATGTGCCCGCTCTGCACGGCGCTCTATCATCATACCCCGTGGTTCCTCCCAAAGATTTTAAATCTTGTATCTATGCTGGTTTGTTTGTACCTATTTGCATTCCCTCCAAGCGGTACAATGTGAGATTTCCTGGCAGATAAAGAATGTGCGCCATTAATCTCCCCTCGACTCATGGGTTTCCTCCCACAATTTCTCTTGCACATCTGTCCACATTCCTGCTGGAGTTGGCTTCATCTGCACAGGGACACATGCTCCAACTCTTCACTTTTCCAGTTGTCAGTCTTGATAATATGGGTCCATTGATTTCAGACACAACTAAGTGGATTGCGGCACCTCGGGAATAGTGGATTAAGTTGTGATGTACCATTGGTGGTTTGTTATAGATAAAGGCAGTATTGTGTATATGTTTGACAAAGGAGCTTATTATTTGAGATCTATGATGCATATAAATATATATATAATATATCTCATCAGCTTGTTCGGGGTCCGCCCCAGGGCCTCCTACCAGTGCGGCGTGCTAATAAAACAAGAAGCACCCAGGAGGTCTCCTGCTCCACCTCAACTGCCCCCCTTTGATGGAGAAGAGCTTTACTCTGAGCTCCCTTCAGATATCTGAGGTCTTCACCCTCTCGCTAAGGCTGAGCCCAGCCACCCTATGAAGGAAACTCACTTATGAACCAGACCGGGATGATTAACTCTCTTCAAACCCAGAGGGAGCAATCCAGCATTTTAGAGAGTATATAACCAAAGCCTCGTACATACGATGAATACTAACTGTGTGTATGTATAATATATCGTATGTATAATACAATGACAATAATAACATCTGCTTGAAATTTACTTTTTTTTGGTCATTGTTTTAAATTGTACATTTCTCAGTTTCAAAAACCACAGTCCTGCATGGCTAATTAACTGAGTTACAACTGAGTTACATTATGATACATTTAAACTCTATTCATTAAATATTAGCATTGGGAAAAGGTAAATGAGAACATGATGTATTCAAATGTAAAATGTAGCTTTTGTCTTGAGGTGGATCATCAGAGGTTAGTAATAGTTTCGCAGAAACAGTATTCCAATTGTAATAAAGGAGTGTATGTTGAAGTATGGGATATTTTTATTTTGTTGTAAATTATGACCAAAACAAAGTCACTGGTATTGGTAATGACTACTAAATGGCTGGTAGTCCACACACCTACTCTTCTTTAATATACATATGCCTGACTTCCATTTTGTGCAATTTATTCAATTCTAACAACGCTGTCCATTCTTTCATACAGCATCAGTGCAACTGAATCGTGGTGTTTTCAGCACCTTTGCATACGCCTGAGGGGAAATCAGCACTTTGCCTTAGAATAGAATAGAATAGAATCAGCTTTAATGGCCATGTAGGTTTGCACATACATGGAATTTGACTCCGGTTACACTTTGCTCTTCCGTACTTATACACACACACAATATACAATAAGCGGGATAAATATAAAAAAGACATTATAGACAGTAGTCAAAAAGTGCAGATAGTGCAGATGGAAGAGTCTGATTAATTGTTCATCATGGTGACGGCCAGTGGAAAGAAGCTATTTCTGTGTCTGGTGGTTTTGGCGTACAGTGCTCTGTAGCGCCTACCAGAGGGCAGGAGTTGAAACAGCTTGTGTCCAGGGTGTGAAGGGTCTGCAGTGATCTTTCCTGCCCGCTTCCTGACTCTGGCGGTGTACAAGTCCAGAATGGAGGGGAGGCTGGAACCAATGGTTCTTTCTGCAGACCTGACGATCCGCTGTAGTCTGACTCTGTCCTGTTTGGTGGCCGATCCAAACCACACAGTGATGGAAGAGCAGAGGACAGACTGGATGATGGCGGAGTAAAAAAGGATCAGCAGCTCCTGAGGCAGGTTGAACTTCCTGAGCTGGCGCAGAAAGTACAGCCTCTGCTGGGCCTTTTGCGGATGGTGTTAATGTTGGAGGCCCACTTCAGGTCCCGGGAGATTGTGGATCCCAGAAACTTGAAGGTCTCCACCGCAGGAACAGTGCTATTTTGAATGGTGAGCGGGGATAGTGTTGGGGGGCTCCTCCTGAAGTCCACTGTCATCTCCACAGTCTTGAGCTTGTTCAGCTCCAGGTGGTTCTGTCCACACCAGAGGACCAGCCGTTCAACCTCCCGTCTGTACGCAGACTCGTCACCGTTCCTGATGAGGCCGATGACCGTTGTGTCGTCTGCGAACTTCAAGAGCTTAACAGACGGGTCCTCTGAGGTGCAGTCGTTGGTGTAGAGGGAGAAGAGCAGTGGAGAGCACACATCCCTGGGGGGCGCCAGTGCTTATGGTCCGGGTGCTGGATGTGGTTTTCCCAGCCTCACCTGCTGCGTCCTGTCTGTCAGGAAGTTTGTGATCCACCGGCAGGTGAGGGCTGGCACGCGAGCTGGGAGAGTTTGGGTTGTAGAACCTCCGGGATGATCGTGTTGAATGCAGAGCTGAAGTCCACAAACAGAACCCTTGCATATGTCCCTGGGGAGTCGAGGTGTTGCAGTAAATGGTGCAGTCCCATATTTATTGCGTCATCCACCGACCTGTTTGCACGGTAGGCAAACTGCAGGGGGTCCAGCAGGAGGCCTGAGACGTCCTTCAGGTGGGTCAACACCAGCCTCTCAAAGGACTTCATGACCACAGACGTCAGGGCGATGGGTCTGTAGTCATTTAATCCTGTGATGGAGGATTTCTTGGGCACCGGGATGATCAAGGAGCGCTTGAAGCAGGAAGGGACTTCGCACAGCTCCAGTGATCGGTTGAAGATCTCCGTGAAGATGGGGGACAGCTCGTCAGCACAGACTTTCAGGCAGGAGGGGGACACGCCGTCTGGGCCCGGAGCCTTACATAGTGCTTATACACAGGAAGCTCATTGGTATGTCATGGTTGTATCCTCTTCACCTCTTTTCAGAGACACAGCACACAGCATTTTTTTCAGGTATTTTCGTCTGGCTCTGGATTAGCTCTGATCTAACAGCAATTACCCTTGGAAGTCGAACACGGCATAGCACGCTCTCCTGAGGTCACCGGCGGGTGATGTGTCTTCAGACAGGTTAAAGGGATAGTTTGGATGTTTTGAGGTGGTGTTGTGTGAGGTACTTATCCGTAATCGGTGTATAACCTGCAATATATGACGGGTGGCACGTCCCCAGTTTGGAGTTGCCACACTGAGCAAAGCAATATACAGCTGTGGGTGGAGGGGGGAAGCAACACCGGTATTTGTGCCACCTTTAATGAAAGACCCACCTAAATACATATATTTCAGTTGATATGTACGCTATATTTAGAATATTTCCTCTGGTTTACAGATGGTGTTATTGTGTGACTGAATGTGAACTCCTTTGCTGGTTAAGACAGCAGTTTTATTTTAATAGGGTCGAGTGGCTTTTGAAAATCCCAGATACTGGCTTTAGTTTCCAAAGGAAACCTCGAGCTGTATGGCTCTCTCCCGGTAAGGTAGACCAGAAAATACATTCACACAGCGTACACGTCGACTGAAGCTGATGTATCAATATGGGCCTTGCTTTAAGGAGGCAGTAATACTTTTCCCCTTCCACAGCTCTGCTGCTTTCCTGTTCCACAGCTGTGCTTTGCTTTGATCTATGTGATAACTCCAGTATGCTTATCTAAACTAGGAACATGCGGCACATCATCTACTGCGCGTTGTACACTTACTACGGATAATAATATCATAAAACTCCACTTCCCAATAAACAAACTACCCCTTTTTATGAGAATTGTCAGGGTGAGCAATAGGCACATGAGGATTTGCAACAGAAGGTTCATATTTTAAGGATCGTCCATCATTATCATTTTATTGCGAGAAGTTTGTCGAGCTTTACAAAAGAAACCGGGTTGGATTTAAACTCTATGCACAAATACCATTTAAGTAATGCAGACATGTATAGACACAGTGGTGATAAAACAAATGTTGATAGCTGACACAAATAGGATTATAGACATATCCTCGCACTGCATTGAGAGAATGAACAACTCATACCTGATGTTAATGTTGATGTCACCTATTCCAAACAAATGAATCACACATCAGGCAAACGGGGAGAAAGCATTGAAGCCGGCTAACGTGATAGCAGCAGTTCAGGGGAAGGAAGATGTCCGTGCCGCTCCTTTTCTGGAGGTGCAGAAAAACTGGTTCACACGTTTGTTACTTCTAGACTAGATTACTGCAACTCCTTATTATCAGGCTGCTCTAATAAATCTCATACATCCCTCCAGTTAATCCAGAATGCTGCAGCTTGTGGACTCAATACAAATAAGAACATAGGCGTGAATTTCTATTGAAATAACAACTTTTTAATTGAACCAGATTGCTCCATCAGACGAAAAACTAATATGTTTTCAATACATTTACATATACAGTTCTGTGTTTAAAAAAACCTAATATTTGGGAATAAATAGCTTATTTTAGCTGCAATTAACCTGTTTTGCACTGAAGATCTTTTTTATAATAACAATAAAGTTCAACCTGTGAAAAACTAAACAAAACAAGTTCAAATTGCCAAGAATCTCGGCCGTCATGCACGTGCAGCGTACCTGTAACGCTTCCGTAAACATTTACACTAAAGTACAGGAATTTCGCTCATTATTTATTAATTACTTAGTTTTATATCCGTGTACTTTGTAATATCTGAAGTTCTCAATAAAAGGTCTTTGAAATAAACAAAATCTGCATTTCCTCTCGCGCTCCACCTGTTATGCCTTGGCGCCCCACAGTTTGAGAACCACTGCATTAGCCCAACAGGGTGATCACTGTTCCGTAACATGCCAGCAATCAGGACAAATGCACTATTAACTCTGTAATGAGACAGCTCAACAAACAGAATTAATGAGATCATTCAAAACGGCACTCTCCAGCAATCAACGCTTAGTTAGGCTTGTTACGATGTCAGAATCCGAGAGAATACTCGGCCTCATCTGTGTGAAGTGAAGACACAATTGTGATGGGCAACTTTGTGATACACATTGTAGAACTACACATGTATAAATTCTATCTAGCATTTGGAAATCAGTGGTACGGTGGCGCTTATTTTAATGAATCTCACTCCCTTAACAACCTTATCAGGGATGTTAATTATTTAAGAGCCTCTTTGCTGATTTTCAACTTGAACCCTATTGCTCCAATGTTGGGAGGAGCACATGAATGAACTGACAATATACCCACTACATTCAGCATATCAAGTGCTCGCCACCACCGCCTACCTCTCTGTACAATATGTGATTATTCGCTTTAGTTTTTACTGTCAGGGTTGTGACTTGCTTCCACAAGGGACAGGTGTCTTTGCTGTTGGGACTGTGAAGAATATGAGCGCTGACATGATGCAGACCAGTGTGGGTATTTTACCTGTCCACCTGGAGAAAATCTCTGTACTGCTGATAAGTCACTGTCAATACATCCACTTCCTCCGACAATGATTGAGTAATAACACAAGGCTATTTAAAAAGGAAAAAAATCTTTATATATTTTGAATAACTACAAAATACAATAATGTATCCCTCAGCAATTAACATAATCACTAAACACTGATAGATTCAAATTAAACTTATAATATTAGGTATTAAAAGGACTGCATCTCATGTCAAGTTGATGTACATATCAAGCTATAAATCAGTAATCAGGATCTGTATTTAACCTCTGCCAGCCAACATTTCTGTTAAGATTTAAAATTAATGAAAAAAATGTGATTAATATATATGATAAATGTGAGATAAGTCATAGTTTGATTTAGTATCACACTCCACTTTTAACAGAAGTCAACGGTATGACTAAGTACTCAATTATAAGTTACGGTGACAATAGTTGGTAATAAAATATTTGCAGTCTTTTTCACACTTAAAAACCAAAAACTTGATGTTATTTAGATTATATGTACCGTATTTTTTGCACTATAGGGCGCACTAGATTATAAGGCGCACTGTCATTGAATGGTCTATTTTCGATCTTTTTTCATATATAAAGCGCACCGGACTATAAGGCGCATTAAGCGGAAAAAAACCAGTCAGATAAGTCAGTCGATCAAACTTTATTAAACGCGTTCACAATAACTACCAACCTTATTCAGTTGTATTTTGGGATCCTTATACACACACTGTAATATTATGGTGAAGCACAGTATTGTAACGGACTGAGGGAAATGTTATGTCCGGATGTAAGTGAACGTCTCACGAGCTGGTAGCTGTGAGGCGTGTCTGTGATTGGACAGCGAGTGATGTTGTGTGTGTGTTGTTGTGTTCCGCGGGTTCGGAGCGGAGCTATGACCCGGAGCAGACGTGAAGCTGGTTTTGAGGTTTCACGGCGGTTTGTTGTCGCTTTTGGCGTAGGCTACGGCCAACAGTAGCTTGTTCTATGTTCCTTGAATAAACACCCTATAAGCCATCTACGTCTCGTAGCGTTCCTGACCCAGGGTCGCTACAGTATGTATTACTCATGACGCTCCTGGCTACGGTAGCCGTAATGCTGCAAGCGGTGCGGCTTTGTAGTTTACCAAAGTCGTACTAAAACATTTTGACTTAGCGCCGTGAGCGCCTTGTACCACACAAAATCGCTTAGAGGTCAGTAAGCAAAACCAGAATTAATCCATATATACGGCGCTTCGGATTATAAGGCGCACTGTCGTTTTTTGAGAAAATTAAAGGCTTTTAAGTGCGCCCTATAGTGCAAAAAATACGGTACTCATTTATTTGGTATTTGTATCTCCATGTTTGTCTTTTTGGATGCTTTCAAAGCCAAATGATTCAACATTAATACCGACAAGCCAATGATGGATGCTTCCTGAGCACTTCCACTATTACATCCTCTGATCTAATGGGAATTTCCAGACTGACTATTATGATGAAGTAGGCAAATGATTGTCAGGATGTTGCCACTCATCAGTCATATTAATTGCATTTATGTGTCATTATTACAGTCTCCTAATGGATGGCGTCTTGCATGCTGGCTATCTTCTCCTTAACCGAATTATGTTTGAGCCAATGTTTTTCTCTCCCAATGGAAACTGCAACTTTAGTGCTGTCTTTTCGGCTTCCTCCATGCAAAACATGTTACTTATAAATTAAATATGTGTTGCTTTTAATGCGACTTCTGGTGCTGCATGATGCTACGGCGGGGGGGGGGGGGGGTGCAGGTGACTTTTTCTTTGCTCCGCCCCGATGTGCGCACACAGACGGAGAGCCGAGAAGTGTTAACGCGACACTGAGAGACAGAAATGACATGCTGTTGTGTAGAGACGATCAATAACAGACAGCTTTTTAGTTTAATAAAAGAACAAAGACGTCTTTAAGAAAAGGGACCTTACATTTCTTCTGCTGTAATCTGGCGCGATAGAGACAATTACAGGGTGGTGGGCAGAGATTATATATATTTTTCAACTCAAAATGGTCTGGGAGCCATATGCCGTCACCGGAAGAGCAATAGGTTTCCGACCCCTGAGCTAATGCAAGGTCGGTAAATATAAAAACGATCATCTTCTTCTGATCCCAGGCATGCAGGTTGGACAGAAGCGAGTGGCGTTGACGTCACTCAGGTAACCGGGATCGTGCACTGGCCAGTGGTTCAGTCTTCACAGGGGCACTGTACAGATGAATGATGACTTTCATGGTGGGGAATTTTTCTCTCCCAATGGAAACTGCAACTTTCGTGCAGTCTGTTCTGCTGTCTCCATGCAAAATCTGTTCCTTCCTTTTCTCTAGTTAATGCTACCGGTCAATAGGTTTGCACAACCTGCTTAGTTTCCAAACTGTTGATTCAGTGACAGGGCACATGGCTTAAGATGGTCAACGTCTTATATAAAGGGATCAAAACAAACATCTGAGTGGACTGATTGCATATATTTATTTCCACTGCGGTGATTCCTCTAAGACTAAAGAGGGAAGCAGGGAGTTTGCATTTCACTCATTTTCGGTTCCACTGAGCACATAATGAGATACTCGCACACATTCACAAGTCTAATGATGAATTGATATGCAAGTCTGAGAGACAATATGGATGCGGAATTAATCTTCTCCTTCAATCTTTGCAGTAAATTCTCTTATCTGAATCTTGAACCATATGTAAAGGTATTTAATCGTCATACAGTGTGCACCTAGGCACTCACAGCTAACTAATTGTAATCACTCGGTATCCCATTGTATCATTTAAATTGTCTTCTTCATGGTGATATTGCACATATGGCACTGAGTGGCAGAAGCCATTTGATTAGTCTCAAGGCCATATCCTTGCTAAGGTCAGACCGATTCCTAATGATGTGTTGTGTGTTTTTATGGACTCTTCCCATGAGTATTGGATGGGCTCTAATAAGCTGTTACTGTGGCAGAGTCGCCCATTATAATATTTGGGGGCGGCTGTAGCTCAGTGGGGTAAGAGGGCCGTCCTGCAACCCCAAGGTTGTAGGTTCGATCCCGGCTCTCCCCATTAGTTGCAAGTCGAAGTGTCCTTGAGCAAGTCACTGAACCCCCAGTTGCTTCCCGGGCGCATCACTGCAGCCCACTGCTCCTTAATAACTAAGGATGGATTAAATGCAGAGAACTAATTTCCCCTTGGGGATTAATAAAAGTGTATATTTTTTTTATATTTTTATATGGACATTTACCACTGGTATCCAGTTGTCGAGGCAAAAGTGCCTCAATCATGTCACAATCACGACATTTTATGGCACTTAGTTTGGCTTGCAAACATTTAACCCTTTTAGGTCAAACAATGTGAACATGGTATGAGAATATTTTAGATGCATGTTCAATAGAATTGTATGTACTGTATTCTACATTTGCAGATTTTGTAACAGATCTTCCGTCATAAGAACATTGTAGTCTTACAACTCCTCCAAGATGTGCCAGGACTGAGAATGCCAGAGAGGCATTCATTCATTTTCTAGGACATTTTAGGGTTGACAGGTTGATACATAAAGCATTGCCATTCTCTCATTTAAATCACTTTTGTTTATGTCCACGTCTTTGAGCTGTTTACCTTGGCTGCCATATAAAAAATAAACGATCAATTTCGCTGGCAGGCCATGTGTTGCTGTCTGCTTCATGATTTAGATCCGGTGGTGAACCCACTTCCTGTTTTATTTAAGTAGGCAAATAGCAATTACAATTTGCAAGGCTGAGTCTAGATAATCAATGTACTTCCTCTCTTATGATCACAAATCAAATTTAACTTTTGTGTAATTCACAATAGAATCCACAAAAAAACATTTGTAGTTGGCTGCAATAAAGTTCTCCTGCCATGTTCAAGGTTAACAAAGTATTGATTGCTATAGAACTTAGATTACAATCTGCCTGACATACTGAAATTGACATTGAATAAATATTGCATTTCTAGCCATTAATAGAAGTTGTGATATTGGAGAGATACCCTCACGGATCTTCTTTGGTGTGCCTGTCATGACTCTTTATCTGCCTCACTGTGTTTATCTCCATATTACAACATAGAGTTGTTGCCATATGCCCACTCCCGGCACACCACACATGTGAGACTTCTACTCAGTGAGTTTGTGTAGTCATGACTACACTACGTGCACCTTGAGGAACATGGCACTTGGAACTGAATTTGACATTTGAGAAATCAGCCCAATGTTGTCACCACTTTTGAAAGACATCCATGTAGTCTCTCTATGGATGTCATCTCGCATGGGAAATTGTTCCACTGATTTGCCCACAATGGAGGCTGTAATAATAATAATGATGAAACAGACTCACGGACAGGTAGATTCTGATATATTGTGTTTCTTAATGTTTGGCTGTAATACTTTTTAATCTCCATTACACCTTTTTACACGTTTCATTAAGAGATTCAACTGTAACATCTGTATCACATAATCAATCAGGTTGCTTTATGCAACTTAAAATTAGAACAACAAAAGTCCAGAGTCGCATCCATCACATGTGCTCCCATAATGGAACAAAAAGAAAGGGTCTTCTGCCAACTTTCCCACAATGCATTGTGAATTATTACAGATTACACAAAGAACAGCGCTACACGTGTCAGTGATGACTCAAAATGATGATGATTCATAAATGTATGAGGTCTTGGTGTAATGTGCACTTTAGAGAAAAGTGAGTATCTATAATGATGGTCTGATTGCAGACATGGCTCTAGATGTTTAAAAAAAAAATTGTGAATTAATCTTCGCTGTAAAATAATACTAAAAATAGAAATGCTGTTTGTTTGCTATTATTTCTACCTCGCCTTCTTAATTGTGTTTCATTCATGCCTCTTCCCTTGGTTTGCATATGGAGTATCTGAAATGTTAGCCTGTATTCCATGAGGCTGCTTTTGGTTACAAATTACTTCCAGGGTCCGGCAAGCTCCTACATCTACATTTTTAAAATCACAGGTTTTGGGTATATAACACAAAACCCTTTTCTTTCACTCACTGCATGGCCCGGGGGCTGCTGCATTATTTAGTGGCATGGGGCATGTATTCTACTTTTAGTTTTTTCCTTTTCCTAAAGCCTAATACTTTGTTCCTTAGTGAGCCACATTTTCAAAAATATGATTCATGACATCCAAGAAAGACTCAAAAAATTGTGTGTGTGTCTGTAAATGTGATGTAAATGCCTCCTCGAGGAGCATTGTCTGCCTAAAATGGTTTCATTTAATTCCTAGGAACAAGTAATGCATCGGATCACACAACTCATGGTTCGGATTAGATCCGAGTTACGGGCCGGATCACAGATCAGAACAGCACAAAAGGAAGCAAATATAACTTCTAGAGATCCCTGATCGCGTTTTTTGTCGTCGCCGATATGAATTCACCGATCATTGATGATCCATATTGGCAGATCCAGATGAGTTTGTTGTTATAGCAGCTGGTCTACGAGGCTTTGACAGCGGTCCGTTGCACCACTCGTGTCACAAGGAATCCTTGAAGACCTTTCCTTTTGTTGAAACAACTACAGGCTGAAAATACATCTGTGCTAGTTTTCAAATGAATAAACTCATATGAAGAATCCATGGCAACATCTACGTAGCCATTTTAATCTGCACACAAGCAACTCCAGACCTAGGTTTGTTTCCGCAATGGACAGTTCTGCCAGCACATTTAATTTCTGCTCTGCTAAGCCGTCCTGTCTCAAACCATTTGAACACAGGACTTCTGTATGCCAATCTAGTGGATGCGGTTTCAGCACCGGAGACTACTTTCACTGGAGAGAAATTGAAAAACGGGGAGTCATCAGTTCTGAGTGAACACGTTATGTGCCACAATAAGATTATTAAGAGAAATGGACAAAAACCAAAGATGAGAATGGAATTTTGCTTACCAAAGATGAATCTGAGATTGTATAAGGCCATGCAGCTCATTTTATAAAATGTATATCTATTCCATCGTAGAAACAGAGGGTGCTTTGAGCGAAAGTTGCATGGTTGTGACAGCCATGCATATGGTTTGATTCCCCTGGTATTTTGTTATGAAAGTTTACTTGCAGATCGTCATCTTCAGAGATGTATGCCAATACATTCTGTTTGCTGTCCTCAAAGCATGACAGAAAAAGAAGAATGTAGAAGTATTTCTAATGAACCCCATTGACATTGAGGTCTGTGAATTATCCAGAAGAACCGGGGCATTGTTTCTGCTTTTTAACTTGAAGTAGCTTTTCAGTGCTTTGGGCAGCACCAATTCCATTCAACTCAATGTGTCTCTGCTGGCAGCAAAAGTCTCAGTGCCAGATTCCTCCACATAAAACCCAAACTATTTGCATGGCTCAACACCGCTGAGCGGGTTAGTACCTAATGTTTTTCTGATTTAGGTGACCCTTTTTAAGCTGTTCCTTTTTAGAGAATTGTGCCGATATCTTTACCTGTGCTCAGATTTATTTAACACCTTGTCTTGTTTATCCTTAGTTCATGGCCCAATTCTATGAAAATATGTACTGGCATAGTTTGAACATATATATCTCTATTCAGTCTCTTGCGCACACATTGGTATACACATTTTTGGTAATTATTTTCTGCGGTGATTGTGACGTGATGGATCGTGACAATGTTTGAGACATTCATCATTTAAGACTTCTGAAAACATTGAGCATCTATTAACACTAACCTATATTTCACAATTGTCTTCAATCCGCTCGAGCAATATGTATGGTGATTCTGAAAGAACTTGGCACAATACCAGCAGGAAACTTTGCCGTTCCTTAATTGTAAAGGTGTTTTAGAGATATTTATTTGAGATTTGTATTGGTGTTGGGTGTGAAAACCATTGCACCTTGGATATCGTATACTGTAAATCAAAGATGCCTGGCTTGACATGAACATGCATTACCTACAGTTATGTGTTTATCTGCGGCTTGGAATACAGAAGGTTTGGATACTGAATCTGTTATTAAGCCGAATGGCGTACTTGTATGCAACAAAATGTTTGCGCACAGTGTATCTGCATTCATTTCAAAATCAGCATTACTCATCAAACAAATTCCCAAAACATAACTAATTGGGAAACAAATTTAATTTAGCTCATTCCAAAGTTATTTTTCATTTCATCAAGAAGTACTTTCAGGCACACATTTATCTTTTCCTTGGCATATATTTCCAAAGTGTGCTTTTGAGGCATTTATCAAGGAGATAGGAATATGAATCTGCAGGGCTCTCAAGTTTTGAAGACAGGCAAGAGTGACATTTCCATCAGCAGCACCCCCCCCCCCCCCACAGAACGAAATTTTCGGATATTAGTCAGTCGCTATTAGTCAGGATGCTTTATTTTCATTGGTTGCTGGATTAAATCTTACGCAGATACGGGTTTATTTCTGATTGGCTATTGTGTAATTGTGTAGCCCATTTCTTTTTTTTTTGGATTGGCTGATAAGTGGCACCTCACAGCAGAACTCCAGGGGAGCGCTTGATTCGTCCACGGTGAGGGCAGCGCGGCCAGCTCATGTTTGCGCGCTGCGGCACATTAAAACATTAAATAGCCGAGAGTTTTTTTCAGCGTGAGAAATACGATGTGTGGCGGGAGTGCGTGACTTAAGACCGAAATGCGTGAGTGTCACGCTCAATGCGTGACACTTGAGAGCCCTGAATCTGTGTTATTGGCTGGGTTAAGACTGTTTTTAAGTCTGCGGACACCGGGGGCTTGCCGCACACAGCAGTTACCTGGGTAACTTATCTGAGTAAAATACCTAAAATAGCGATGTTAGACTTGTTTAAAAAATGTGCTGTTTCAGGTTTTATTCAGCTAACTGTGATCTCGCTTTCCGAGACGGGCTGTGATTTCTTTCATGAAAACCGCTGCACGTGTGAGTATTCGTACATGCTTTTATTCCGTGTGCTCGATGCTTTCGCGGTCTCTGTCTCTCCTCTTGCAGTCTGAGCCTCTTAACACTGTCTGCTGTCTAAAGGAAACCGATTTGATCGCTAATGGCATCTGACACAGGCCGCCTGTTATGGTCCTGTGATGCAGCCTCGGAGCAGCTGAGGCCTGCTGAGGAGAAGTCTGATCTTGATGCATGCGAGACAACGTTAAGACGGGTCACATGCAGAGAGGCTGAATCCTAATTCATCAGGATTAGGGTTAGTGGGATGCTGTCTAAAACACTGTATGTTACCATGAGACGATATAGAATAGTCAAACATGATGTTTATACCGGGGTGTCTAACCCTGTTAATGTCTCTAGTTGTATTGAATCATCATGGGCAATGTGTCAGATTGATGAACAGATGTACTGTATGGAGAAATAAGGTTTTATCCATATCCTATTGAATAACATTACGTAGCACTAATCTAAACAAACTGCTGGTGCCTCGGCTGTTATGTAATATACAGTATAATCTCACTTGCGAGGTCTGTCTGAGCTCATCTGGGGGGTGGCAGTGCGTCAGCAGGGCCATGGCAGGAGGCAGGGCCACGGAGGCAGGAGGCATCGCAAAAGAGAGCGGACCAAGGAGGCCAGGCGCTTGAGGCAGGAGACACAGAAAAGGAGGCAGGGTCATTGGGAAGGAGGCCAGGTACAGGCCAGGGGCTGGATGCAGCAAGCAGAGTCAAGGGGTCAGGACCCAGGACCGGCTTCAGGCACAGACCATAGGAGACGAGAAGGCACAAAGACTCCAGGGAGGAAGTTGAGACCTCATGTCAAAGGTGTGTGTGTGTGTGATAAAATGCTTGCAAGTGTGCTTATTTATGTCAAATTACACCTCAAAGACGAATACAGTAGTAGTCTTGGAACATGCAAACTAAATCAATCGCCCAACCCAATCTCAGCAACAAACCATTTTTGCTCTTTTGGAGACGCACAGAATCATACACTCACATGGTCCACATGGTTTGTCATTCACCCATCCATCTTGCACACCTACAACTCCTCATCTGAAGCTGCTTGGGCTCAGATATGAATCAGTGCAGCAGTCAAATGAATCCCGGTAAAAAATAAATCCACTTGCAGAACTGTGATCACAATCCGTGGTGAAGAAACCACTTGAGAGCCGGTTTAACTTCGCTTCAAAAACACCCGGCCGGGGCACAATGGGGGACAGCTGTGGAAGTGAAAGGCGGAGGAGATTACATCTCGGACCCCGCAGGCTGCTCTGTGGGTGGTGCTGGTGGTGCTCGGCGTAGAACACATGGGGTTGAATTCGGAGAACTAACCCAGACTGACGGGGGCTAGTATGTGGTCGAGGTTGGATGAGTGGTGCCAGTGATCTGCTATGAGTGTCTGACTGATGCATGTGGTGCTTCAGGCTTGCTAGTTTAAAAATATTGTTTTGTCCACCGAGCTAAAGAAAGCTAAATTAATGACACGCTGTTCACTGGGACACTTCTGTGGATGTCCTAAATGGATCCAGTCGCATGGACGACTTTACCCGAGACATTAAGCCATCAAATGGGATTTTGTGCAATGAGGAAGTCGGCAGGAGAGCACACCAGGGTGACGTTTTTAATGTGATCGCTACAATAATAACACTGACTTGAATCGGAGAACATGAGGTGCTATTAAAGTCTCCTTTTGACATTGTTTGACTGCATTTGGTTTTACTTGTATACAAAGACACCCTTAGGTTTGGTATCCTGCGGTGTCTTGTCTCACAGCCTAATAGGAGAAGTGATTTTTTTAAAAAGAAGTTTTTGTGATGTTGCTCCAGGAGAAAGTACTCGGAAGCATTCTGCGAATAATGCAACACGGTACATTTCATAATCATCGTGGTGCCGTCGTAAGTGTTTGACAAAGGTACGACGTCATGCTTAATTGTACGGATGGCACCGCTATGAGACGGTCTGAGCTGCAGCCGATGCCGTTCCTTTCTCAAGGGACTGCATGCGGTGTCTCGGTACTGTTCTCACTTCAGTGCCAGACCACTTAGGCACCTTGGCCGGCGCTTCCTGCTGTCTGCAGAAGACGGTCGGCTATAGGAACAAATTGATATCAGGCTGCAATAGCAGGCCAAAGTAGGATGATGGAGAGGTCCGAGCCCAGGCAAAGAACGGACACCTTTCTGAGATTTCCTATTGAGTCTCAGTGACTCATTGTTTCTTCACTCAAAACACGCAAACACACACCTACTCGTGAATAGCTGTGCCTTTTCCTCGTTGACACCTTGTAACACCAATGATGGATTATATAGTACTGTTCACTGAGCTACTTTCCTATGAGAAATAGTTCTTGACGTGAGTGAGGGACTGGTGGTGAGATGAGGGAGATGTGTTCTTGTAATTTTGAATTGCCTCTATGTTTCCACTTTGATGATATGGACATGCCATGATGGCATTTTGGAGTAGTGTCTGAGACATTTCTAAGAACTGTGGAGAATATCTAAATTATTTCATAAGTTAGCCATTTTAGGACGTTATTAATTGCTCTTCAATCAATAATGAATAGCCTTCATACAACCCCACTGTAAGAACACGGTCTCCTGCCCAGTAAGGTAACAATCAGTTCGTCAGCACATTTAATATGAAGTGCCTATCCAATACAGTCTGCAGACATTCTGTCTGTCTTTGTTTAGTTATAATTAAGACATGCACTTTTCTCTTTTCGGGAAATGGGGCAACCTATAAAATGTGCTGTGCCTGTCCATGTGACAGGCCTGGTGGTGGGAATGCAACCAATCACAAAACTCTGGGAGCCATATCAACTGATACAGCTGGGTCTTTTTTTATGTTTATCTTATTGACGTTGGAAAACAAAGGTCCAATATATTTTCGGTATTAGTTTAAATGATGTCTGATAAACTGCGAAGAGCTAGTGTTTGGAAGTTAAACTGGTCATAATTCCTTCTCTAACACACACACTGTTGGAAAAATAACAATTTCAACAGCGCTGTCACCTTACAAATCACAGGATGTTGGACTTTTATGGTCTAAAGGTCTGGGCACCAGGAAGTCCAAATACTGATCAACTTCTTATCAGTGATTGAAGAAGAATCCTGATCAGCCGGAAACTAAAAACACATCTTTTCCGACAATATCTGGATTAAAACACAGATTAGCACTTCAGTGGCACTTAAATTGCTCTTATTATGGTACTTTTGTAGTTTGACTATGTTGAGGAAATGTTAGTTTCTGTATTCTTGTTGTTCTTAGTTTGTACTCTAGGTTGAATGCACTTATTGTAAGTCGCTTTGGATAAAAGCGTCTGCTAAATGACATGTAATGTAATGATCACAGGTACTTCTAAGAGAGGAGAACTCATCTGCTTATCTGGAGCCCTATCGCAAATACAATGGAAGCCTGTTTCTGGAGAAGATAAGAAAGTGCTTTGGGCCGGTTTGGACCACATCCCCTCCTGTTACTGTATAAATGACAGAGGCTCAGAGATGGATCTTTAAGCAGCATATGACTTGTGCGTGATTTCAACTCTGCTCCTTCTTGCAAGAATAAGTTGCCTGAATGATGATTTTACACTTGGTGTCGAGTAGAATTGTTCTAACACACGCATATATCAATATCAATATCGCTGTAATATCAATCTCTATATCTCCTTCAAATATCTGCATTCATTCAAGAACTACATTTTCCAAGTTTACATTTGAACACATGATATCAGTATAAATGACTTCAGCCCGATATTAATTTTTACTGAACGCATCATAATGTGAATTAATGGAACTGTCAAACATTAGCTGGTAGCTCCAGTGTTGCCCACGTTACCAGATCTCCTGCGATTTCAACACCGACTTGCTATGCATGCAAGCAAGACTATTTCACTGGAGTTTCTGGCTTTACTTTTAACATTCCTCCTCATTGCAACTGTTTCATAAACAGTAGGTTTTAAATTATTGAAGACAAAAGTAACACAAAGAAACATTCAATATTGTTGTGATGGTTGGCCTGTTGGCTTCATTTGTTTTTGCAAAATATGATGAAATATGATCGGTACAGTAATGAGTGTTTGATTAACAGCAGCGATTAAGGGGCAAAGACAGATTGAAGCCATAAAGTAGGAGTTGACATTAAATGTACATACTATTGTGAGCTTTCAATTTTCTTTGGCATTGGTAAATATATGTAATTCATATCTCCTTCCAATACCAATTTAGTATGAACTGTAATGAAGGGGGTTGGTATGGATGAGAATAATCCTTGATTTATTGTTTTTAGCTTAATGTGTTATAGATTTGCCCAGTCCCTCGCCCAGAACAGATATCCATGTGGAATGTCCTAGTTACATAAACTGTCAAGCTGTACTTGTTGCATGAACTTTTATGATGTTTCGATCACTTTGAGTCAACCATGCAGCTGAAGGCTTTATGGTCCTCTACAGCTTCTGCTCATTTCATATTATATATTATATACATATATGTATTGTCAGCTTTTTTAGTATCCAGAGCTGGGAGCTTTTATAGTACTGAGTGATATTGGAACTGGGTTCATATGCTGACGATAAGCTTCTTACACTAATAAAGTATACCATGATGAGTTGACTCTGATTCCCCACTTCTTTATTTATTTAGAACAAAAGATGAATTAAGTGGGATTAGGGTCTTTACATTCTGATATTAATTTCACAAGGAGGTGGACAGAGTCGTTTAGGACATTAGAGATGGTTTGAAACCATCTACGTTAAGATTAATTTGTGATGGATTCATCTATTTGGAGGTGTTATGGAATATTGGCAGCATTTAATTCATAATCAGTTACAATGTTTAAGTCTTCGTAAAATATATTTTAAAATTATTTTTGTTTCAGTCATGGTTTAAGAATATATTTTTCTTATTGTTTAATAAAATAGGTGTAGAACGTTAGACCAACAAAAAGGACACAACCAATTCAACAATGTATTAAATTAAGACCATAAAGGCAATAAGAATTATGAAAATGTAATCTATTGAATAAATATATCCAATTACAGTAATAGTAAAGCCATCAAATTTGTCATGGTACATTCAATTCAATTCAGTTTCAATTCAGTTTATTTGTATAGCCCAATTTCACAAATTACAAATTTGTCTCGAGTGCTTTACAATCTGTACACATAGACATCCCTGCCCCAAAACCTCACATCGGATAAGGAAAAACTCCCAAATAACCCTTCAGGGGAAAAAAAAGGGAAGAAACCTTCAGGAGAGCAACAGAGGAGGATCCCTCTCCAGGATGGACAGATGCAATAGATGTAATGTGTACAGAAGGACAGATTTAGAGTTAAAATACATTCAATGAATATGACAGAGTGTATGAATAGTTCATAGTAGGCATATTCCACGATGGAGACCTCCACGATCCATCAGGCAGATGGCGGTGGGGAGGAGGAGTGGGCGGAGTCTCAACAGGACAGTGGTGTAGTCGGTAGCAGGAATTCCACGACCCAGACCTCGATGATCCATCAGGCAGATAGGATCTATGTCGTCTCATAGGGTCCGTTGACCCCATGAGACGTGAAGTCAAAAGGACTCCGGGGAGAAAGCAGAGTTAGTAATGTGTGATGGAGAGATGAAAATTCATCACTAAGGAGAGAAAAAAGAGGAGATAGGTGCTCAGTGCATCCTAAAACGTCCCCTGGCAGCTAAAAGCCTATAGCAGCATATCAAGGGGCTGGACCAGGGCAAACCTGATTCAGCCCTAACTATAAGCTCTGTCAAAGAGGAAAGTCTTAAGTCTACTCTTAAACGAGGTGACTGTGTCTGCCTCCCGGACTGAAATTGGAAGCTGGTTCCATAAAAGAGGAGCTTGATAACTAAAGGCTCTGGCTCCCATTCTACTTTTTAAGACTCTAGGAACTACAAGTAGTCCCACATTTAGTGAGCGCAGCTCTCTAGTGGGGCAATATGGTACTACAAGCTCCTTAAGATATGATGGTGCATCACCAGTCAAGGCTTTGTACGTTAAGAGAAGAATTTTAAAAGTGATTCTTGATTTTACTGGGAGCCAGTGCAGAGCAGCTAGTGCAGGAGTGATGTGATCTCTTTTCTTAGTTTTTGTGAGAATACGAGCTGCAGCATTCTGGATCAACTGGAGGGACCTAAGAGACTTATTAGAGCAGCCTGATAATAAGGAGTTGCAGTAATCCAGTCTCGAAGTAACTAACGTGAACCAATTTTCTGCATCTTTTGAGACAAGATGTGCCTGATTTTGAAATATTACGTAGATGAAAGAATGCAGTCCTTGAGATTTGCTTTACGTGGGAGTTAAAGGACAAGTCCCGATCAAAGATAACGCCAAGATTCTTTACAGTGGTGTTGGATGCTAGGGCAATGCCGTCTACAGAAACCACATCACCAGATAATTGATCTCTGAGGTGCTCAGGGCCGAGTAAAATTACTTCGGTTTTGTCTGAGTTTAACATCAAGAAGTTGCAGGTCATCCATGTTTTATGTCTTTAAGACATGCTTGAATTTTACTGAGTTGGTTGGTTTCCTCTGGTTTTATCGATAGATATAGTTGAGTATCATCTGCATAGCAATGATTGTTTATGGAGTGTTTCCTGATAATATTGCCCAAAGGAAGCATGTATAAGGTAAATAAAATTGGTCCAAGCACAGAACCTTGTGGAACTCCGTGACTAACATTGGTGGTTATCGAGGCGTCATCGTTTACAAATACAAACTGAGATCGATCTGATAAATAGGATTTAAACCAACTTAGTGCCGTGCATGAAATGCCAATCGACTGCTCTAGTCTCTGTAATAGGATGTCATGGTCAATGGTGTCGAATGCAGCACTAAGGTCTAACAAGACCAGGACAGAGATGAGTCCTTTATCTGCTGCCATTAAGAGGTCATTTGTAATTTTCACCAGTGCTGTCTCGGTGCTGTGGTGTTTTCTAAATCCTGACTGAAACTCCTCAAATAAACAATTATGATGTAGAAAGTCACACAACTGATTTGCGACCACTTTCTCAAGGATCTTGGAGAGGAAGGGGAGGTTAGAGATCGGTCTGTAGTTAGCCAACACCTCTGGATCCAGAGTGGGCTTCTTCAGGAGAGGTTTAATAACAGCTACTTTGAAGGAATGTGGTACGTGGCCTGTGAGCAGAGACACATTGATAATATCTAATAGAGAGCTGCCAATTAAAGGCAAAACGTCTTTAAGCAGCCTCGTCGGGATGGGGTCCAAGAGACAGGTAGACGGGTTAGAAGTAGAAACCGTTGATGATAATTGGTCACGGTTGATGGGAGAAAAGCCATCCAAATATACACCAGGGCATACAGCGGTTTCCAAGGCCATTCCACTTGAGGACAGATTGGCACTGGTTAAGGGCAAGAGATTATTAATCTTGTCCCTAATAGTTAAAATCTTTTCATTAAAGAAGTTCATAAAGTCATTACCACTGAGGTCTATAGGAATACTCGGCTCCACAGAGCTGTGACTCTGTCAGCCTGGCTACAGTGCTAAAGAGAAACCTGGGGTTGTTCTTATTTTTCTATGACTGATGAGTAATAGGCTGCTCTGGCATTACGGAGGGCCTTCTTATAAGTTTTAAGACTATCTCGCCAAACTAAGCGGGATTCTTCCAGATTAGTTGAACGCCATATGCTTTTAAGCTCGTGACGTTTGCTTCAGTTTGCGGGTCTGAGGGTTATACCAGGGAGCAAACCTCCTCTTCCTCACTGTCTTCTTCTTCAGAGGGGCTATCGAGTCCAGTGTCATTCTCAGTGAGCCTGTGGCACTATCAACAAGATGATCAATCTGGGACAGACTAAAGTTAGACCAGGAGTCCTCTGTTATATTGAGACATGGTATCGAATCAAATGCAGAAGGAATCGCTTCTTTAAATTTAGCTACAGCACTGTCAGTTAGACATCTGGTGTAGAAACTTTTGACTAACGGTGTACACTCCGGTAGTATAAATTCAAAAGTTATGAGGTTGTGGTCTGACAGAAGAGGATTCTGTGGGAAGACGTTCAAATGCTCAATGTCAACGCCATAAGTAAGAACAAGATCAAGCGTGTAGCCAAAGCTGTGAGTGGGTTTCTGTACTCTCTGACAGAAGCCAATCAAGTCTAACAATGAGATGAATGCAGCACTAAGGCAATCATTATCAACATCCACATGAATATTACAATCTCCTACAATAATAACTATCTGTTTTAAGAACCAAACTTGATATAAATTCTGAGAATTCAGATATAAACTCTGAATATGGACCTGGTGGCCTGTACAGAATCACAAATATAATTGGCTGTAGTGTTTTCCAGGTTGGATGTGAAAGACAAAGAACAAGGCTTTCAAATGAGGTGTAGTGTAATTTAGGTTTAGGATTTATTAATAGGCTCGATTCAAAGATGGCTGCTACTCCACCTCCTCGACCGGTGCCTCGAGGAATGTGAGTATTAATATGACTTGGAGGAGTCGATTCATTTAGGCAGACAGGTTTCAGTTAGACAACATAAATCAATGTGATTATCTGATATTAAATCATTTAGTAACACAGCTTTAGATGACAGAGATCTAATATTTAGGAGACCACATTTAATAGTCCTGTTTTGTTGCACTGCTGAAATAATGGTGTTAACTTGTATAAGGTTATTGTGTGTGACTCCTCTTCTGCTTTCTTTTGATCTAATTAATTTAAGTTTAAGTGGCCGTGGGACAGACACAGTCTCTATGGAGTTCTGGGAGGGACTGGGTGAGAGGGGGCGGAGGCTCCGGGGGAGGGATGTGCTATGGGGGACACTGGGTGACAGGGATGACAGGGGCGTGGGGCTACTCTGTTTCTGTTTTCTGACATGAACCTTGCGTTGTCACAGATATGGCTGTCCGTTGATCAACTTGGTCATATTTGCAGAAATGAGACGCGCTCAGTCCAACGTGGGATGGATGCCGTCTCTCCTCATCAGATCAGGTTTTCCCCAGAAAGTTTTCCAGTTGTCTACGTAGCCCACATTATTCGCTGGGCACCACCTCGACAGCCAGCGGTTGAATCACGCCATCTTGGTAGATTATAATCATTTCTATTTATGCATTTTCCTGTGACACAGTCCTGATGCAGGTTGCCATCTGAATCATGCAACCTAGAGCTTTAGTAATTAGTGTTTTAGTCTGAACTATGTTGCAAATTTCTAAGAACATTGAATTGCGCTTCCAGCTTGTCGAGTGATGAATATACTGAAAAGCAGAGAATGTGTTTCGTCAATTCATAGACAAATTACGTTGCTCTGACAGCCAGTGGATGTCTGTCTGGAACATTTAGTATATGTGTTATGCCTCCATGGCCGTGCATAGTTGATTCAAAATGTGGTTGTGGAGTACTTTGTTTTGAATGAATCATAAACCTGATTAATTCTTGCAATTTTTTATCAAGTTCGAAGACTCAATTCGTACCATCAATATCTCTGTGTATCAAGTTGTGATTTCACACAATATTCTTGCAAACTGGCGTTGAATGCACTTACAAATGCTGCTTTTTCATCATTTACTCAGCTCACCACCCCTGAGCATGATCCTACAATCCCCTCAATTCAGCCAACACTTTGGAACACATCCTTTGGTGAAGAATAAAGCTGGATAGTCTGAAACTGTGCAATCATGAGAACGTTGAGAGGTAATGCGCAGCTTTCTTGAACTAAGTTGGTCTTAAAGGGTCTGTGAAATGTCATTAATTCTCAAGGATACCATGTTGAATATGGTAATGTAAGGAGCGTGGAAAAAACCGACGAAGGCCATAAACTTGCTCTGTTTGTGGACGTCGGTATTCCTGTGTATGGCCCCGAATGCATACAAACAGGTTGGTGGTGTCTGGACACACAATCTAATTGATAGTGGACAATCTGTTCTTAAATTTGATTTGAGAAACAAATCTGATTTGGCAATAGTTTAATGTACCACCGCCCATAATGGATATACTATTTGGGATATGTGGCTGGTAATGTCTGACTCTGAATTAATTTGTGTAACCTATATCTCTCCAGGCTCCACACAAAGCCAAAGGACATGACCCAATACCTTGTTGTCTCCTTTGTAAACTGAATGTGGAATACTGGAATTACAAGTCTCATATTAACATTACCAGGCTGTTAATCTGGCTGTGGTCCTTGTTTGGATCACATAGTGATCCATGTTTTGTAGCTAATAAGTCCTTTTTTAAATATCTGACAGTCTGAGTTATAGGAATCCACATTCTCTGTCACTATCTTATCGGTCGTTTTCATCCAGTCACCTTCTTATTGTGTTGTAGGTCAAGAAGCCAGTTAAGCGACCATGTTGGACACAGCTGGGTCATGACGCCTGACAGTGCTCCACTGATTTATTTGCAGTGACAGGAGACCCAACTCTGCATGCCAATGGCGTTACCATCATTAATCAGATGAGACACAGCCATGCCCACAGGAAATTAGTAGCTAATTTATCACAGGATTGTACATGTCTTGCTATACCATATATACCTGCATTTACAAAAAAAGAGGAATATTAATGTGAAAGGAGAAAAAGAAAGCAAAAGACAATTGAGACGGAAAGGAACAGAAAGATTTAAGATTTGAAACAGCCAATACCAAAAGTGTCATCCATTGATTTGAATTAGCATAGTAATTTTATCTTTGAATAACCGTGAGTGTTAAAGTTGAACAGTTTTAGCAACTCAAAACATACTCCAAATGATTGTCCATGACATGAATGAGTGCAGACGATCCAGGACCTTGAAATGGACCACTTTTTTTAGATTGAGAGGAGCCGCACGACTTCTTGCCAACTGTGACCCTGTTATAGCAAATTAAATACTGTAAATCAGATTTTATTGTCAGACCATAACTCAAAATCAAGGATTCAAGGATTATTTATTATCATTATGCAACATAAAGTTGTGCAACGGATTGCAGCTCGCCAATTATTTTACAGAGGAAGCTACTTTTGTATAAATAATGTAAAACAGGTGCTTTGTACTTTTCCTTTGGTTGTAGAGTAATAGAGTGCATGTGATTTTCCAAGTCAGCAAAGTGTGGATCAATATTTGCCCCTCAAGAGTAGTGGAGATTCTATCTACTAAAACATAAAACATGTATTTCATCTTAAGTGCATCTTTATGAAAATAAATACCAGAATTCGAGAATAGAGAATACGTTAGTTTGTTTGTAAAACTGAATTTCTGAATACATTAATTGTATATGTAAGTTAAAAATTGCAAGGAGGGGCACAACATCACAAAGATCAAAGGTTTACATGGTATTGGACAAGTACTGTAAGTGTTAGATGCCTCAAAATTCAGCACTGTTTTAACAGAGATTAACGAGTCGCCAGATCTGGAACCTTTAAGCATTTAAAGAAGACACTTAAACATATATAAATCAAGCGTCTTCAAGATTATGGATGATTTTGTGCCCTGCAATCAGCCGCCAGGTGAGACGAGGTCTGCCAACCATGACTACTCCATCATGAGCACCCTCCATCAGGTCTTGAAGCAGCGGAGACCCAAGTCAACTCCCTGACTCTACCCTGACCCCCCCAAAGCGGCGGGCCTCCTCCTGTCCCCTCGCCTCACCCTCACCACTCCACTCCGCCTCCTCCCTGTCCCGACATCTCCCTCACCTCCTGGGGCATCGCCACGCTCCAGCCTGCTTGAAGGCCTCCATCAAGATCACAACCCACCCAGATCACCCCTGTCATGACTACAGGCCTCACGCCCTCACCTTGAACGTCATGGTCCTACCATCCGCAACCACTCCTGACCCCCCTCCTCACTCCTCCCACTCCCATCACCCACTCTCGGCCCTGCTGCCCGCCAACGCAACAGCAGGCACTACATCCTCCAGCATCACACCTCCCGAGGATCCCATCCCATCTGGACTGGGACCACCCCAGGACTCTGCTTGATCCTGTTCCATCATCTTCAGCTGCAGGACAAGCCCATCCCAGCTGCATCGCGCTCTCCCAGCTGCACGGATCACAGACTTCCTGACAGTGATCACTGCACGGCTGGGGCTGGAGGACAGGGGCAGGCTCCCTGACCACCAGCACGGGTTCCCCAAGCACCCTGTTGTGTTCTTCCCCTCCAGGCACACCCCTCTCTGCTCTGCTCCTCCCCTGTCCGCTCCAAGCTCCTAAAGTTCGCAGGATGACACCACCTAAAGTTGGATCTTCATGACACCCTCGATCACCTACAGGTGGGAGAGAGACTGACCGCGGGACGAGACAGCCCACAGGTCTGAGAGACTGAGCCAGAACTGTGAACTGGTGAGACTGGGCCTGAAGACAGGAATGTTTGTGGTCCCAGGTCCTCTCAGCCCCCTCCTGTCCTGTGCCCGCGCTGTCCTGTCCTGCTGCATCGTCCCTTCCGCATCTTCATGGGCATCAGAACATCTGCCTCAAAGCTCCAGCTCCACCTCCCCCCACCATCTCCAGAAAGGAGGAGCAGGAGGTTCTTGAGGAAGGCAGCTGGATGGGAAGATGAAGCCAGCCGTACATTTGTATCCATTCCCTGGCCCTCCATCCCCTCATCATCCCATCACATCACAGCCCAGCAGACACAGCACAGCCAAGCACAAGCCGGCCCGCGAGAGGAGCATCCGGGAGAGGTTATCCCCTCCAGGTCCTCCCACCCAGGTCACTCTGAACGGCCTGACACTGCCGGCCCGGAAGACCCTCCCACCCACCCACCGAGTCCCTCCCTCCCTCCTTCCCCTCTCGGTCCACTGCGGCGGCCATCCACCATGGCCACCAATAGCTTTTCCCACGCGCGGTCGTTTCTCAATCGGACCCTCACTGACCCCTGACGTCCCCAGGACTACCACACTCTCTCTTTCCACCTCTCTCTCTCCCTCCTCCTCTTCTTCCCCTTCCCCTCCTCCTCTCCCTCCTCCTTCCTCTCTCTCCTCCTGCTGTTTGTTGTTGTTTGTCCATGTCCAAATGTTTCACCCACCAAAAAAAATTCGCGTTGTTTGAAAAACATTCATTCTTTGGCAATAAACCTGTTTCTGATTCTGATTCTGATTCTGATGAAACATGCCGAATTAAAGATGGCACAATACTGGCAGATCATCAAGTAATTCCCAGGTTGTTGCTGCTGTCTGGAGCAAAATAGTAATATCTTCAAGTTTAGTAAAATACTAAATGTTAGCCACCGAGCAAGTTTAAAATCGAAAAAGTACCTATGAAGCATCTACTTTGTCGGCGTTTAGCCTTATAAAAACAACCTTTACGGTCTAGTAGCAATCGACCAGCACCATAAATTACATTTAAAAAACCACAGAAAGTGTGTGTTCCCTTATTTTCTAAGAATGATGAAGTCATAAAATATGTCAACAGACATTCAAAGCTACATTTCATCTGAAATGATACCTCCTCATCCAACACACTAATGTTGCTTCTCTACTGGCTTTTCATTAAAGGTTGCACCAACATAGTGACTATGCTGGCAGAGAGTAGTGAGACATGATCCACCTTCATGCATGTCTCCAACACGTCCGTGAATCCATTAAGGGGAAAAAATAACACCTGAGGGACACAGTAGCAAGTGTGGGCTCGGGCCAAGGCCTGAATGTCTTGCTGTGACCTTTCAAGACGTGCAGTCTTTGCTGAGAGGTAAACGTATGCCTCTGCCAGCATTGAAGCACCCCGATCTTAAATATGTGTCAGCAATGGTGAACTTTGGGATGTTTTAGCAGTGGAAAACTGGTATCACTGGAAGGTGCTGAGATTGCTAACATGCCTGTGAAGCATCGCCATATGACCCTCTATGAGTACATGAACCAAGAAGAAGGTGCCAGGAAGAAGTTATGGTTACACCTTTCAGGATGCCGCTGCCATAAAGAAGCAATTCAAAAGCAGAGAGATAATACTGTCAAAGAAATTGTATTGACATGCATACAATGAATAAATACAAACATATTTTTTTTAATGCACTACTTAATCCTTGTTGGTGTACAAAAGCAAGACTTGATTTCTAATCCTGAAGCTATTTCAGGGTCAGGTTAATGAGCAGAGGACGAAGTCCGACAGGAGAAAGGGTATACAACAAACAGGAGCCCGAACCACATGGGTGCTGGTTGTGGACGGGCATGATCCATTATGTATCATTTATTTGACCAAGCTCTTTAGGATGTTTTTCCTAACTGCATGCTGGGATATGGAAGAGTCCCAGCTGAATACCCACTCTAAATTCATCCTTGACCAGTGTGTTTTCAGTTGGGTACACTTAACACATCATAGTATGTTGCTAGAAGGCCATTGCTCTTGTTGAAGGCCATTACAGCTATGGATTGGAACCATGACCCATGTAGGGCCATCGCAAAAACCCTCCAGCAACTCAGATCAGTGTGACCAAAAAAGCGACAACTATTGTCTTTTATGTTTTCTAAATAAAACAACATTGTTTTTTTGCACTTCAGTAACAGTAAGGCTCCTCCGGATACACTTTTTTTTTGGGGCGCCATATATACATGTTTACATTTTTTTATATTGACTTTCCGTGGCACAAGGCTAACATGAATGCTGTGATGCCAGGTTCTTGAGACGGGGTGAGGCTCAGGCGCAGAGAGACAGGCTGGACGCAATATGAATAACAAAAAAAGCACTCTTTAATGAGGCAAAACAGTTTACAAAAAAACAAGGTCCAACAGGGGCAGGCAGAGAATCCAGGTTCAGGGCAGGCAGGGTCAACAGGCAGAACCAGGAACACGGACAGGACGACGGGAAAAAGACACAGAACTATAGACGACAATCCGACAGGAGACAATGGAAAGACTGACACAATATATAGGGGGGGAAACAGGTGTACGACATCAGACAGTAACGACAAGAGTGGCTGAGGGCAGGTGCAGGGAATTAAACAATTAAGACAGAGAAGACACAGAGGAGACAGAGACACGGAACACAGGAGAAACAGAACAGGGTGTTACATATTATGCAATTTAGAATCACAGTCTTCATGCAGCCTACTCTTCTTATTTGACCGAGGTCTCAATTGAAGAGGCCAAAACAAAGGATTAGTAAATCTTAATGTGTGTACTGTTACACCCAAGCTTCTCACTTTGGCAATGGCAGACGACCCCCATCGGTGGACAAGTGAAATCAGACTAGGTCTTCTTAATGAGATTGTAGTGTTTTAGAAAATGCTTATGCACTCAGCAGATAAGAGGACTGTTTATCCTGTTAATGTGTCACTTTAAATACATTAGGAGGAAGAGGGCTCCTGAATTTATTTTTTCTTTCTTTTCTTTTGGCAATCTGCCTCAGTAAACCTGAAGAGCGCAAGGGACAACACATTTATAGATTCACACATAAATTACATTGTTTTTTAGCTAGTTAATGATTCTGATTTACTTTGGGAAACCACCATTATATTTTGACTTAATTGCACAACACAATCTGCAAGGGGGACATTTATTTAATTCCGATTGAAATAATTCAGAATTGAAATGACCTTGAGCAACAATGGAGACACACACACATGGTACAGATGCACATGTGCAAATAAATACACGTACTCACATAAACAATAACACACATGAGAGAATGTATTCACTGGTAATGAGAGATAATCCAGATCCCACTGGGCAACATGGGGCCAGTGGCAAGCAGCTATTTGTTTATTCTATTTACACAACAGGTTCCCAAAGGTCTGTTACAAAGACTGTTTTATAATGCATTGCTTACTATCAGATTGTCTTTGTTTTTGGAAAATATGTGGGACGACGCGTAGCAATACCGTATATCTGAATGGTTATGTTGTGATTTTTTTGGTGGTATTTTAAAATTGAAATTGATTTATTTCTGTGAAAATGCTCTCAAGAAGCAATATGCAATAGATGGCTGCGACTTTCAATGTACTCCTTGCGTGTTTATTAGGGTTGTGTTTTGGCAAGAATCTTGGGACAAAGGGCTTAGATACTTGCTTTTTATCTAATATTGGGAAAACTGTCATAGTATAAAGAACATACCATTATTTGGTGTTTGGTTTCATGCTAATTATAAAAGCAGGAATTACATTTGCATATCACACAGTCCCAGTGCCATCTGACATCACAGTGCTAGCTTTCTGTGCTACCTGAGCCACTTTCTGCCACACATGTAAACCATTAATTTAAAATCAGCCGTTGGATTTTGAGAATCGATACACGTGTATCAATATTTTCTCGCACTCCTGTTCATTGGAGGAAAAAAAGGATGAAATATCTGCGTTTCTTTCGGAAACGCACTGCGACTGCCTACTGTGGTTGTGTGTTCTGAAGTCACAAGACACCTTCATGCTGGGAGGCTTACTCGCGGTGTCTCTGAAAATGTGATTGGTTTTCTGTAGGAGGTGGTCAGTACGCCGTCCCAACAGCTGCTGTTGTGATTGAGCACAGTAGCAGTTAGCTTGTGTGTGGACATTATCGATAAAGCCTGAGGGAAACTAGAAGGGCCTCTTTCATGAACAGGGGATCCTTCAGAGCATCCCACTGAGAATCTATAGGACACAACGTTTGTCACCGTCTTAAATCCACTAACATTCCTCCTGCACACTGATGTTAAGTAGACTGTCTGTTGTTGCGTTGCACACAAAGGAAACATACAGATGTGTAAATGCATTGCATTAGCCACGATAAATACTGATAGGAAAGTTTGTCAGCCGTATAAACCCAGACAGCAGTTTAATGCATACATTTCTGTAATGAGGTGTGAGTAAGATCCTCATTGGTGGCGTGAGTGCTACTATGAAGTGACCTCTGCTGTGGGAAAAGTGGGGAAGTGAGATGGAAACTGGTCAGCTACAGAAACGGCTGTTGAGCCAACATAATTGGATCCCACAGCGCCGATTGAGCGAGGAAGTATAGCGACGGCATTCCACAGTACCTCGACGCCTGGATGGAGTAGAAAAATACTGACCGCTTTTCCTTTTATTTGCTTGCTGAGCGTTCAATTGAAATCCCACCACGATAGTTTTCAGATTATCATCATCATGACTTTTAAATATCTTAAAATCACCTTTTGATGTTCCCACTCCCTTTATTGTTAGTGTAAATAATGCCAGAAACGAAACATCACTGCATGTGAAAAGAGTGAGAAATGACCATGCAGCTTTTTTAACAGCGTATCTCAGTATTCATATTTTTACTAAGTTCATTGGACTACAATTATGTTTTGTTTTTGAGAGAATCTGAATTTTAAACTTGAATGACATTAGTGGTCTATATCACCGTGGATAAACTAATGTTACTGTGTTAACAATGCAACTGGACATGCAGCCGTATCATAGGTTTGAAGTGGAATACTCAACATCTTTGTCTTTTGTGGTACATCTTTAATAATAAATACAACAAATTTAGCTCAATGTTTCTCATTTGACTTTAATACAGGAATATGTCATTCATTACTTTGTTTGTTTTCTTGAGCTTCATGGGGATCAAATGTTAGCTTGTGTGTTTTCTTTTATTTGTGCATGTCAAAACAATACAATTCCACTTTTAATGAAATTCTAAGAATACCACTGCAATTACATAACACGTGAGCTCCTTTCAACTCTTAAATGAACTGAGGTATGGCTCATTGATGGTTAGAAAACAGAATGGACCAAAGTATGTAATACGGAAGCTAGACTTATAATTCCGACCCAATAAATACACCTCTGTGCAGTATCCCAAAGTGTGTGAGGCCTGTGTGGATAACACTTTTACATTTCCTGGAGATTGAAAAAATAGTCCTGATGCATTTTTAATTGGGTTCATTTTCATTGGTCTTTATGTGAATGCCAGCTATTTCATTAGTGTTTGTAATGAGACATCCGGGTGGCCTTTAGTTGAATGGGTGTTACATTGGAATGGGGAGCCCTGCATACCTTTTTGAAGCTCATCCTGTATTTTCCTAAATATTACATAGCTGCCATCAGGTCATTTTGAAATGGTAATGGCACAATTAGCATTCTGGGAATGGAAGGATATGACATAAAGACCATTTAGCGGCTAATCGACTGTGCGCTATTTCAACCTGTTTATTTTACCTGCTGACGAACAGTTCGTGTGGACATCCGAGGGTATAAAGTGAAAACACTTGGCATTTGCCGTCGTGACAGAAATGTTTGGAGGCCGAATTTGAATGTCGAGGAGTTATGCTGATCTTCTTGAACACTTTGATGAATAATGACTCCTTTGTCTTTCTATTCTGTCCGCTTGTCTCTCCGTTTCATGTACTCCCACCCCTCCTTTTCTGGCCTTGCTTAAATTTTGGGCTGAGGCATTTGAAACTGATGAATCCATTCTGATTCCCTCATGAATTATTTAATATTAATTTGCCATCCCATACTCTATGCAGCCTGAGCAATGAGATTGTGGCTTCTCGGTGGAAGACGGACACATTCTGCCATGTACGGAATGACAGGCAGCAAAGTTGCTTTCAGGTGCCAGCTTTCATCACAGTAAATGTTGATGACACAGGTTTGTGCCGAGCAGCTGACAAACTGTCACGGAGCTGTCAGGCTTGCACAATCAGTGACTCCACACGGCTATGATCACCTTTTAAACTGATGAGAGCCAACCTTTAGGGAACATGTGTTGATGTGTGGGTGGGCAGAAGACTCTATTTATTTGTATGCGACACATCCATGTTCAGCCAGCTCCATAGACAATACAAACAAAGGGAATTTGTCTGCTTTTTAACCCCTGACTGCTGTCTGTGAGAAAAGAGCAGAGGCAGAGCAAACGTGTCAGTGATTATCACTACCAACACACAGCCTGATTGTGCTATAATTGGTAGTGAATTGTTTTCAGTACATTTCAAACACTTACTTCCATCTCCCTCGCTAGAAATATGAGCATTGAGGATTGAACTGCAGCTGTATTCAGGTAATACGTTTGTTGTGATGGTCCGTTGACACTGAAGTCAATTTTGACTCTGCGGGCTGAACTCTTCAAATGAGTTCCTGTTGTGATTCAGAAAATATATATCCCATATCAAGATAAAGACAGTATGGGGAATTTTCCATTGTTCTTGAGCAGCTCCGACATTTGTTTCTAGATGACATAAATTCTGGTCGTTTACTGATGTGGTGGAACATATATATATATATATATATATATGTGTGTGTGAACAGTTTATGGGGCTCTATCATCAATGCTTTGCTAATTGGGGTGGCCTGTGTTTAGTTTCAGTGCAATTTGCAGCTGCTAGCAGTGTAATTTAGTTTTGATAGAGGTGGCAAACTGGATTTAGAAATTACAGCAAGTCACTAACAGATGTATGGTACTACTCTGATGTTCCCTTGCTGCCGGTTAAATTCCATAATTTTACGATTTAACGTTGATTTTATTTCTTTCAATTGCAGGATTAAATGCTGAACACATGCAGATGCTTGTGAGGACCTGTGTCTTTTATGTGTTTGCTGTAGGGTGTCATGGTGTGCAGCATATATTTAGGATGCCAGTTATGAAGGGTTCGGGCTCGATCACACCAGAAGCGACTCTCAAAAACGCGACGCTAGCAAAACCATTGTTGTCAAACAATTGATTCGAGCACGTCTGCTCGAATCCATTTTGTGAATGAACTTTTATCGCCCGGTTTCGCACGCAGGCCCGCTCCACAGGCGGACCGCGTTGTTTTGCCCGTCGCGATTTTTGCCAAGGCGTTTGAGTAGCGTCTGGTGTGATCACGCCCTCAGGGTAGTCTCGACTCTGCTAAGTGGAAATCACTTTTTCCCAAGGCCACATTTAAAGAATGTAAAATCTAGAGCAGGGGTCAGGAAGCTTTTTGACTGGGAGAGCCATAAAAGCCAAATATTTCTAAATATATTTAATTGAGAGCCATATAGTATTTTTAACAAATAATTTGAATGCGACTTCTGGTGCTGCATGATGCTACGGGGGGGGGGGGGGGGGGTGCAGGTGACTTTTTCTTTGCTCCGCCCCATCGGAGCTCTGCGGCGCGCGAGTCGGAGAGCCGAGAAGACACGTTAACGTCGACACGTAGAGACAGAAATGACATGCTGTTGGTTAGATACGATCAATAACAGACGTTTAGTTTAATAAAAGAACAAAGATGTGCTCTTTAAGAAAAGGGACCTTAAATTACTTCTGCTGTAATCTGGCGCGATAGAGAAAATTACAGGGTGGCGGAGATTATTTTTTTTTTAACTCAAAATTGTCTGGGAGCCATATGCCGTCACCGGAAGAGCCATATGTGGCTCGCGAGCCATAGGTTCCCGACTCCTGATCTAGAGGATAAACTCCAAATCAAATTTAGCACTTTGAGCCAAACCTTGCAAACGATGAAGGAAGGATGAACGATTTCAGAAGATAGACCGCTTGAAGAAAAGGGATAAAGACAAACACAGTGAGATGTGAGCACTTGAATGATCACTGGTTCTTGTATTAAAAGTTCTGCTGACATTGAGTGTTCAATAGATTTCACGTGAATTGCAAGTAGCTTCGGAGAGGACTAAGTAAAGAGGCTTTATCAAGGATTTGGGCCAAGCTTTCACGATCTCTGTTCAGACAGTTATGCAAATGCTGTGCCAAGTGAAAAGGGACTCAAACCAAGGTTTTCACATGTCGTTACGGCTTTTCACTCTCAGTTTTAACATGAAGTCTTCCTATAACTGATTGAAAATGAATCGCTACTGCCTTAACATTGTTGATCTATATCAATGCAGAAGCCCCAATGTCGAATTCTTGTTTTGTTCTTTTATTTCCAGTTCTTTTAGCTGTGTAAAGGTTCATGGCTTGACATGAGTCTTGTCTCAAAATGGCCGACTATAAAGGAAATACGAAACAGTGATTGTACGAGTGAAACTACATTAAAAAAAACATCACTTCACTTCCAAAAGATGGAAAATAAGGAGACATATTTAAAGTGTGCATAGTATTCAGCATTACTTTGTGAGGATGAGAGTATGTTATGTTCTCCAGTTTTGAACTAATGCATTTATACTAGCTTTACTTTGAAGGTCCATGATGATGGATTACATCATGTGCACTTTATATATGCATGTCTAAATGACTTAACTATTTTCAAAAGCATACCATTTATTTACATTCACCTTCATGCCATGCAAACATTTGCTACAATTCACTTCCCTTTGGTATGAAATTAAAGTTATACAGGCTGAACATTAATTTAAGATTAAATGGAACATATTTTGAGTTGTGTGTCCCTAACCAATGGGAACATGCAGCCAATGTTTTCAACAGTTGAAATGTGCCAGTTTTTATTTATATAATTTAAATAGTTTAGCTCTTAGCAGTAGCCATTATTCCACAATTAACTTCAAAGTGAGCATACAGGAGGTTTACTAATGATATCTTTCTAAAGTAACTTTTTCATTGCCAGTATGGTCTCTTATAGGTTCATATTAATGGATTATTACTAGTGCTGTGAAAAATAACGCGTTAACTCAGTTAATTCAATTTCAGGTTTAACTAGTTTTTTTTTTTTAACGCATTTAACGCATGCGCAGAATGAGCTTCCAATCCGTCTGTTGTTGGTCGTCGGGACGAAAAAAAAGTCACTTGCAAAATGAGCTTCCAATACACCACTTCAATCTGAACTCTGTCCGCTCTCATGCAGACGGTCTGTTCATCGGTAATGATCCTTCCGCAGGTTCACCTACGGAAACCTTGTTACGACTTTTACTTCCTGTAGATCAGGGGTCTCAACACGTCGATCGCGACCTGCCAGTCGATCGCGGCGTAGTGTTGGTAGATCGCATGACATTAAAGAGATTGGCCCGCCCCCTGACATGTTCTCTAGAGCACGTCTTTGTTCTTTTATTAAACTAAACGTCTGTTGTTGATCGTATCTACACAGCAGCATGTCATTTCTGTCTCTTCGCGTTGCGTTAACACTTATCGATCTCCGTCTCGCGCGCCACAGAGCTCCGTGCGCGCGCATCGGACCGAGCAAAAAATAAGTCACTTGTTAATCTGTCCACCTGTCCGTGTCCGGGCGGTGAGGTTTCAGCTTTGCAGCGGTGTCCCGCCGTCCCTTTCATCACGGCCCAGTTCATGAAGAAAACCCACACAGTCAGTTTGCCTCAGCAGCTGCTAAAGGAAGACTAGAGGCCTTTAGATTGTATCATGGTGGAGTTAATGGTTGACAAACAAGAGACAAATGTTCTGTTTAACCCTCCTGTTACCTTTACATTTACTAACATATTTTACCCTCGGGGTCAATTTGACCCCAGCAATTAAAACCTCCAGAAAATTATTAGAATTAATATTGCTTCCCAAGTTTAAGTGTGAGGTACTTTATGTTTGTTTGTTGACTACCTAAATATCCCTTTAAATAAATAAAAAAGTTGATATTTCTTATATGTTTGACACAGTGAAAAACAGCCTGGGGTCAAATTGACCCCAAAGAACACCGACATTAAACATTGAATGGGGTCAAATTGACCCGAAAGGTAACAGGAGGGTTAAACATTCTGTTTAGGATGAAGATGTATTAATGTTCCATATGGAAGAAAACTGCTAAATAACTGCTGAGTTGCAGCACCATTGTATAGAAGAATGTATAAATGTATATATCCGTCTTTTGTCATAAATCTCTATGTTCTCACAAAATATACCGAGAATATCGGTAATATGTGATTAATCATGATTAATCCACAAAAACCTGTGATTAACCCGATTAATTTTTTTTATCGTTTCACAGCCCTAATTATTACGCAAAGCCAGTCCCTCTTTTTTGGTGCATATTATGCCAGCAATAATGGCATTGTCTCACCATGTCTCTGTGATGCATAATGTTCATATTGCTTCTCCCGAATCTATGACATGTTCGCTCTCACGATGCCATTCTTTTGTGTTGTCCTTGGGATACACTGTGATGCTAACACCCTTGCTGGGAGCATACGAGTCAGCCATACACAGTCGTGCACATACACATCAATAATGTTCCTCTTAATGAATTACTAGCAGACCTTGAGGCAGTACACCTATATCCCCCAGTAACGTGTGGCCAGGTGCCCAATGACAAGCCCCATAGTACAAAAGGCAAGAACACACGTGCATGCACACACTCCTTTTGTCTTTAAATAGCATGCTTACCGAGCTTCCTCATCTACATAACAATTGTGCCATGGTAGGTACCGGCTCTTGAAACTCTATTACTGTCCATCCATCCTGCATTACTGCTCGACTCGCGTTTCAGTTGTTGTTATGAAAATCACTATTCATTTGGATCAAACGGAGTGTCAATGGTGTGCACAATCCAGATTATTTATAGCTATCTGGAATGCACGTAGAGCACGTGAGCAAAGTTCCACGCTAGGTTTGACAGGAGCTTGATGAGCTCTGTTTAAAACGGGAGCAGATGGCGGGAGGCACCTCACTGTCGGCCCAGCTGTCGAGGTGAAAGGTCAAGGAGGTTATCTTCAGCCCACAGATTAAACATAAAGAGTTGAATAGCCAGCAGTTATGGGATTTAAGAATTTCACAAGCTTCGACGTTTTTACCATAAACTGTCGTCAGCAAAAGTATAGAACACCTCGTACAGTAGCAGCATTTTAAAAGTGTTCATTCAGAGAGTGTATTAGAATATATGGTAAGATATTGTGTGCATTGTCCGAATGCTGAGTAATTAATGAGTCCATAGTCAGAAACCTCGTGACAGCAATATATCAATATCATTTATCTAATTAAAAGAACAATAATAATAGTGGTTCCTGCTTCTTCCTGTTCCTGGACATGGTGCAGGACATTTTCAGTATTTTCTGACATTTATAGGCTAAATAGCTTTTTTGTTTTAGTTTTTTAAAGTAATAATTACAGCCTTGCGTTGACTATATTTAAAAATGAGCACCACCTAAATTCCAATATGTTGATGTTGATGTCATCTTGTATGAGCTCCATAGACAACGCATGGGACGCTGATTACTCAAATGAACATTATTGCATCGTAGTGTTATCAATTATAATACAAATACATGTTCCCAAATACTCTAAACATTCTCCTGGGTGCTCGGTCATCGATAACATCTCTCATTGTCTTTGCAGTTCCAGTTTTTATACTATGCTAAAACTATGCTAATAATTTGAGTTTTAGCTCCCTAGTTTTGGGGAGAGAGCTGTTAATTTTTCTAATATTTCTACATTGAACATGCTTCGATTTCCCCTTTTTTATTCTGTTGCCGACTAGTTAATTGAGCATTATAATATGATGTCTATAATGCATCGTGCACGTCTCCGTGCGTTAGGCGAGCTCTCATTCTCTGAGGGGATGTCTGTTCTGCATGCTCCCTCACTGCACCTCAGGGCCCAGGGCACTACCGGGCATAGCGCACACAACCCTCCCCGGCCATCCATGTCCTCTGACCCAGAGTCAGCGGGTTAATAACCGCCTGCACCGAAAGCCATTTGTCATTTGCTACCTGCCGCTGATGGGAGATGTCAGCAGATGTCTTTGCCCTTGTCACCCGGCCGCGTGACAAACACTGTATCAAGACTCGAAATCTGAGGCTGCCTGAGGCTTCTCAGTACTCCTCGACTGAACAACCGCTCCCACTTGATCGCATTAGATTCTTGTGCCATGATCCATATCGAGATAAACTGGTGATCCCCCTTCTTTTCCTTTTTTTCCTCCATCTCCCTCTTTCATTGCTCCATAAATTGCAATAGGGTTTTTTTATTTATTATTATGTTGCACATTGTTCTCTCCCCTTTTGCTTTTAAACGTTTCCAGTTTTCCTTTTGATGTGTGATACTTAATGCCAGCAATGGCCTGGAGCAAATGGTTTTGTATTGGTACAGAACGTATTGTGATTTATGCAGACGAGCAGCGTATATTGAATGGTGAAAGAGCATTTCTACAACTGCTTTGGACATGAATTCAATCGAGCATGATAAATCAATTGTCTTCCCATTTGTGGAGTTTTTATGTCAGTGTTTCTTCCCTGATGAAAAACAAGTGTAAACAACTGTGCAGGAATAGGCCTCTCTCATCTCATTTTGTCAATAATAGAACTGCTGTATTGTTTGGCATGGCTTAAAACGTGTGTGATTCTGTTCATTTATGATTTTTAAATTTAGAAACTTTTTGGACTTATACCATGGGTGAACAAGTTACCATCATACAGATTTCATCAAAGCAGCTGCACGATGCTGGCACATCTGGCTTGGCAGTAACTCTTCCCGAGCCAGCTGCACAAACACACACAATTACGAAGGCTTAAGAACTCCGTCCAGCTTTTCAGATGTGCGCTAAGTCACTGCTCTGGGATACTAATGCATGACCAAACAGTCACATTGTAACGTTGGTTTATTGCTCAAAGGCTATTTAGATGTTTTATTTTTCGGTAACACGACAAGCTTAGGAGAACAGACTTGAACAAACAGATGGCTGATACGTTATCCTTTTTTCCTCTCTCCTTGTTCTCTGCAGAGATGTCAGGTACAGGGGAAGAAATTTCCCAGGTGCACTGGAAGCAGCAGTGGTTGGAAAATGGGACTCTGTACTTCCATGTGTCCATGACCGAGTCTGAGATTCTAGCCCAGACAACACGAGCCACGGCCCGGGAGCCGGCTCACGGCCTGCACGAACACATGCTGCACATCTCGGTGATGGTAAGTTACAAACAACAAAGTCTCACGGGAAATGTGGTTGTAAATGTTCACCGAGTCGCAACCGATGTTGGACCGCCGTTGGCAACCTTCTGCGGGGAAGTGTGACCGCCCTCTTTTTGTTCATCCATCGTGTCGTGTGCTCTCTGAGGTTCCTGCTGTTTGGGCCTTCTTCTTTCTGAAGATCCTTTTGGGTGTGGCACGACTAACAGTTTGACTGAAAAAGGAGTGCCGTGTTTTGTTGCGGCTTTATAGTAAGTGGTAAATGGACTCTACTTGAGACTGTCGTCATTTACCCATCCATACCCTGACGGCAGGGGTGCAACCCTTCATACCGATTCACAGGAACAGCCTTTACGAGGTGGAAATCGGGGTCTAGTGTCTCGCCCAAGGCCACATCGACGTGGACTAGTGGAGCCGGGGATCAAACCGCCGATCTTGACTCTCTTCACGCTGATGTTTAAGTGGACATATGTAAAGCGGATATTTTTAAAGAGGGTAACTTCTAAAAGCTAATGACTGTTACGCACGTTTAAACGGAGCCTCGACACTTGCAGACGGGTCAACTCGGTTGCCTCGAGGTGATGATGCACTTTAGATAAGTGTGGACGTAGGGGAACATCTTCAAATGTCAAACCAGTCTGGTAAGAACAGAGCTGCAGCCGCACAATACACAAGCAGCTTTGCACCTCTTGGTTGATTAGTTATTGCTGATGGGATGCTGTCAGAGTATGGAGGAGCATCAATATGTTGAAGTGTTGCCAACTGTTAGCAGGTGGAGTAGAACGCTGGTTAGAAGTGTTGTCTTAATATGCATTGCTGCACTCTTGTATGTGTTCCAGTCGATTTCTCATCGCCATAATGCAGCTTTATGATTGTGGCATATAGGGATTTACTATTGCTCTAAATCTACTGAAGCAGAAGTTCCCAACATACACACGCACGCACACACACAAAACACACTCACACACTCACACACACACACCATTGCAGCTGATAACCCACCTCACACCTGTTTTGTTCTGCAGCACTCTCTCACCGAAATGGTCTCTTCCCTGTGGACATCATTGATAAGACCAACCTCTGCACTTCCACCACATTTTGTGCTTTAATCCACCATCCTCTCTCTCTCTCTCTCTCTCTCTCTCTCTCTCTCTCTCTCTCTCTCTCTCTCTCTCTCTCTCTCTCTCTCTCTCTCTCTCTCTCTCTCTCCTACAAATATATTCGGTAAGATCATCTCATCTTCATGGTTGTTAAGTGCATTCTCTCATCTTGATGAATACCTGTTTTTACAGCACTGTCCTCCACCCCCGGTCTCTGACCTTGTCAGATCGCCACTTCACTTTCTCCCAAACCTCCAACCTGAAGTCTGTTTTTTGCACCCGTTCCGTTGCCACTTACTGTATCTCTTCTCTACCCTCACCGCCCCACCCAGAGGCGGCCGTAGGCATGAGCGGTAAAGGAGAAGTCTCGGCGGGGCATCCATCCATGGATGCTGTGCTTAATGAGGGAGGAAAATGAATAATGTTGACTATTTTTTACTAATAATATTTTAATACTATTATTTTAAACTATTACAACAAAATATTCCGCCCATATCCCTACATGGCCTATTAAACAGGCCCTATTTCCCAGGTTGCTCGCAGCATCGCCCGAATAGCTTATGATGAATTCAGTTATTCCCACCCTAAATCCATCGAGGAAAGTTGGAAAGATTTTGTAGGTGGGGGAATAAGCTCCAACATAAAGGTTGTCTTTAAAGTGTGATCAGCATAGCTTAATATTAAAGACAAAAGGCAGTTTCTATGTGACTGTTCCAACACTGATTGGTTGTGGAAAATGCGATGCAAGGGGCTGAACTCTTTTGTAGAGCACCATATGGGTCAGGTCTCTGGCCCCACCCCCTTCTGCTTCAAAACAACTTTGCCTAACACTATAATGACGATGCCATAGACTGTTGTGTGTATTATTTAGTTGCATTATTATTATTAGGGCAAAATTGACACTGCATCCATAAATCTGTTGTTCCAGACACGGTTAAAAATACACCTGGCTTTCAATCATTTGAAATAGTAATACGATTTATTTAATGGGCTTTTTACACAGCAGACATGTTGACTCCATCACTACTTGGAGACGCAAAGGTGAAATTAATAACAGGAATATTGACTTTGAAAAGAAAGCTAAATGTAGCCATTCATTTGATCTTTTTCTATTTTGTAAAATGTCAAATGTCCTCCAAGTAAAATGCTAATCATAAAGTAATGTGGTGTTCTTGTTTACAGTACAAGGCCTTCCTTTGAAAATATGTTTTTTACTTTTGTAACTTTTTTTACCATAATTTAGATTTTCAAATAGCTTTTGCATATTTTTGTTAGCATTTAATATCGGTTCAACTTTGAAGCACACACACTCACACCATTATCTGTTCTTCAAACTGTTTTCTGCACTGGGCATTCAGTATACAGGCCATTTAAGATACAACTGGTCTAAAATGCAGCACCAAGAGTACAAAGAAGAATTTAATACATTTATAATTTTCTTATAGATTTTAATAACTGCTTAAGCATTTGAACAAGACCTTGAACATATCTTTTACTCAGGTATAAACTATTGTGTATATTATCCTGCTCCTGAGGTTACACCAACATGTTTCCATCCTCCTTTTTTTCCACATTTTTTTTTAATCAATTCAGTCCTGTAGGCTGATTTTATGTTAGGGAGTATGCATTGTATTTTATTTGTTTGGATATTTTCCATGTATGCTAATATGGATGACTACATACATACACCAAAGCAACAATAGAAATATGTTTCTATTTCCAGGAACTGCTTCTATTGTTGTCTCAGTTGGACTGGTGTTTCTAAATTGACTATAATGTGAGTGTGGATGTGGTCATTTGTCTATGTGTGTTAGCCCCTGTCAAGAGGGCACCAGTCTAGTGGTAGCCTGTCTTGCCACCCAATGCCAAGTGCATGCTGGGAAATGCCCAAACCCCCTGAGACCCAGAGCAGAACAAACTGTGAGACAATAGTTGTTGTTATTTTTTGCTTTTTGCTTCATTAATTCTGATTATTATTACAAGTATTTTAATAATGTTTTATCATAACTCCCCTCTTTTTCTCTTTCTTGGTTGCATCGCACTGTCCTCTGCTCAGCCTTCTCTCGTACATCTTTATAATTAGACACAGCTGAACTTGTTTCCTCCATGCTGCTATTCTCTCATCCTCGGCCCATAACCACGATTCAGCACAACTTTGCTCCGTAGCGCTGCCATTGGTAAAAAATTCCACAAGCAACTTTTGACAGCGCAACAAATACCAAACCACGTATTTTCTTGTGTCATCATATTTGAAGCCTTGTTTTCAGAAGACACTAAACGTCCTTGTGTCTTGAACATGGGGTTTCATGGGTTTTATGCATATAAAAATATCTTTATACCTGCATTAGATCATGTTTTGGGCTTTAAATACAATATTAATATACCTTTTTACAACGTCATTTGTTGGTTTCCTAGTGCTAAGGGGAACTGCCTTATTGAATGATAATTATCTGTGAGGTTGTTGCTACCAGCGACCATGTAACCAACATACAAGCAGATATGTAGTCCATTGGTAATATACAAATATTGAATATAGATGCTGTAAAGAGGGTTTTATATGTCTTTATCTCTTTTGTGTGGGTTGGCTTGGACACTATTATATTACATTCAAAGAAAATGTGAAAGAAGAGGGGAAGCACATCGAGGCAGTCGGAACAGGACCGAAGGTCTGCTGGTTTGGTCTCATGGCCCCAAGGCGTCTCCTGGCTCTTTGACTGAACATCACAATGTCTGATGCTGTCAGTTCTGGGCCAGACAGAAGTGTGAGCGCTCTATTCTTCTAGCATTGAGCTGTCAGTTTCTCACTCAATCAAACAATCGTTTTCCCAACTCACCCTGCTTTATGCTGTCCTTCCCCTCTGCTGTCTCGCCACCGTATGACAGCAGCAGACAGAGACCTGAGGTATCAGTTTTATCCCGGGCTGAAATGACAACTGACTGACAAGGCTACCAGATGGAATTGTTTTACAAGGAGTGACTCACACTGATAAGCGGTTGTTTTTGAGGGTATTGTTTCGTAAGAATATCTTCTTATTTATCGAACGCGTCGGCTGCATATTTCCGGAAATACTCTGCATCGTGTAAAAGCTAAGTCTGAGTAGCCGTCGCAAAATTCCTTCGTGCTTAATCATGTCCGTGTTTTTATTGGAAGGCTTCCTGTGAAATCTTCGACGGAAGTCATTCAAAGACCGGTTGTACTTCCTTTTGTAAAGTGTGTACTTGTTGCCCTTGCACATTCCTGCTGAGCATTGCCACTTTCATTTCACTGCACACCCTGTGTGTGTATGTGACAAATAAAACATCTTGAATCTTGAAAATCTTGAACATACCAGCCTTGGCAATGCTCGGAGACGTTGGTGCTGACAACAACATGTTAACGACCTAAAGGAAGTCATTTCTTCAGGGTCCTTGCACCTTTAATAAACTTAATGCAAAGCCTGTTTTGTCTGTTTTCCTTTCTTTAAAATCTTGATTAAAAAAGCATTTCAAATATCTTTCAGTGATTAACATTCTGTACATCGTAGTTAGTATGGTGATCTTCTCTTACGTTATAAATATAGAGCTGTTAAATGTATTGATGACTGCAACCTCACAGTGATACTTGACACTTTAAAACTGTTCACTAACACTGTTGACTTGATTGGAAATGATTGTACACTTTGATGTCTTCTTTTTGTTTACTTTTTGAAGATGCGGATGCCTAATACGTAACAATTTGTGCTCAAAATGTTTCACGATCACCCAAATCCTCACATCGGTTGAGCTATTGTACAGTGACAATTTATTTTAATATAATTGTAATAATTAGATTAGATTTAATATGCTGCAAAACATTGTTCGCGAGAGATCACATATGCACAGAACATACAACTGTCAGTTAAAAAAGTAGCATTTGTATAATTTATCACCTCCTTAATATACTGCATTCAAAAGAACAACGAGAAGAATCGGATACGTGTGTGTTATTGTTTTAGTTCACTTAGCAGCTTAATTGTTTGATTGTGAGGTGATCTGAAGTTACACTTTTTGCAGTACATAATTTGATTTGCACTGTGCCGTCAAAATGATCACACACACTTGAGCAACTATTGCACTGATTTTATTTTCGCAGCTGGCTTTTTATCAAACTGCACTTCAATTCTCTGCTTGGCTCTTTCTGATCTGTATCTTTTTCAAGGGATTTTCTAGCTGGAGCTGAACTGTGATTAATAATCATCGGAAGGGTAGTATTCTATATGTAAGTAGGAGGGAAGTACTTTATTGGAGATCACTGATCACCTTCTTACTGCAGACTCGTTGACTCGTCGAATCTGGTAGTTGTGATGCTAGTTTTTTGTCATCCTACATTTGCAAAAATGGGGACATTGGAGGAAGGACACATAAAACCGACGCACACACACATATGCACACGCACACACGGAGCATAATAGATCTCTTCGCACTATCAGGGTAAAGATGATTGATATAATTTCAACCATTTCAGAAAGAACTTCCACAGCTCTGTAGACGTACACAATGGCAAAAAAAAAAAGAATACCAGACCGTTTGCTTCCAGAACCGAGTCACACCAGCGGGTTGATCAGACCCCGGAGATGCAGCTTTTAAACAAAGCCCCCACCCCACAGCTGTGACAGATCACAGAGAAAAAAGCAATTTTCCTCGCTCAATTCAACCTCGACGCCAGAAAAAAAAATCCATGGTGCACAATGCATGATGCAATATAAAATAAGGCGTTTTTTGTGACAGAAAAATATAATTATAGGTGAGATATAATTGCATTTCTTTCTCATCAGTACTGTGAATGATATAATGCAGTGGGAATTTGAATGTGGAGTTCAGAGGAAAAGGCAGTCAGTCATATTGTGTGTGGCACTGTGCAACATTTGTCAAAGAAGTGGACATGTTGGAGTTCACTGGGAGGACGGGGAGTATTTTACCAAAATGAGAAGCAATAAAGGCTGACAGTTCACAGCCTTTCATATGCCACGTTAGGGGACGTCATTATTTTCTTAGATCTGGTTGTCCATAGGACAACACAAAGTGGAAATTAGCCATGTTTCATTGACTATATAGATGAATGAATGGAAAGCATTTCATGTTTTACAATACTGTCTTAAAATGGAGAATATAACTGTCATTTCATATTCCTGTACTCTGACAATGTGAAGGGCGGTCTACTATTATCTCAGTCCTGATGGATATGCCTGAAGATCATGGTGCGCCCTACACGGTTGAAATGACTTCCTTTATAATTAAGCAGTCACTGGTGATATATGACCATCAGTGTGCTGGGTCATCGAGCATTTGAGTCAACCGGAGCTCCGGTGGAATCGGAGGCTACATACATTAATTAATTTTCACAATGCCCCGGCACAGGCACCCGAAATGCTTCTGCAGGTGACGACATTTAAAATGATTACATTAATGTCCGAGCCAGTTCCGTTTGAATTCCTTTCAAGCTTATTATTGTTTGCGCCACCTTTTTGGTTTCGATGATTTTACACGTGTCTGTTAATGAACCATGAATACAAGATCAACGCTAATAACATCTCTGGTAGCTTGCAGTTTAACCCTTGTGTTGCCTTCGGGTCAATTTGACCCGATTCAATGTTTCTCCCTCCTGTCGCCTTCGGGTCAATATGCCCCGATTCAATGTTTAAGAGATTTACATGATTAAGCTTCTAGAGTTAAGTAAAAATGATATGAGATATATTCTTGATTATAATAATATCTACTGATTTAAATTAAGTTTGCTTAGGGAGCTGATTGCTCCTCAACAAGCTTTAGATCAGACTATATAACTTACATTCTACCTGCACATTGTATTAAAGGCTTAAGAGGTATATATCGAGGCTCCGGCTTAATAAAAATATATATTTCTCTTTCCTTTCTATTGCCTTCCTTTTTATTTATCTGTCTAGATTGGAGATATCAGCCTAGAGATGTCTGCCTTCTCTCCAATATATTGGGACTAAATGAAACTTGGCCTGTGACGCTCAAAGCAAAACAAAAAATAGATTTGAGCAGCAATGTCTCTTTCCAGAAACTTTGACCTGTTTACTCCCGACAATCCACCGACCTTGTTGTGTTGGGTAGGAACTGTGATTGAATGAACATAGTTCCTCCTTCAAATTATCGTGTGTACAAATGGTGTTAGGCAGTTTTCAATTTGATCACAAAGTAGACACAAATTCAGGGCAGTAAATATTGATGAATCCTTAATGTTAATGTTTATTCCTGATGAAAACACACTGCGGGAAGTTATTATTGTCACCAGGATTGTAGGATTGCAAATGTTTTTTCTTGTGTTGATTATTTGAGTAATGCTATTTTAATTTTAGTTCATATTTTCTTTGAATTTGTGATGTGACTAGGGCCATTTCAGTGCTTAATTTATTATTCCTGCTGAAAGAAACCTGTTCGCCATCTGACCCGGACTTAAAGTGATGTGCCTCAAGTCTAAAACACATGACGGTTATCATTTGCTGTGTTGTCACATGCAAAAAGAACATCCATCTGTTTCAGACCCTGGTGCATCGATTGCCATCACTAAAACAAAGTGTGGCCATCTGTTTCCATATGTTCTATTGGACAGTGGTGTCTCTCGGACTCTGTGTATTACAATGTACATTTCTGTCAGGGCTAATGCCACAGGTAGCAAGGTGCAGGAGCTCATGCGCAGAGGAATTGAGAATTTAGTGTAGATTAACACAAAGATGCTCTTTAATGAGTCAAAAGTTTCCACAAAAACAACAACAAAGTCCAAAACGGGGCAGGCAGAGAATCGGGGTTCAGGGTCGAAGCAGGCAGGGTCAGATACGACAGACAGGACGACGGAAAAAAAGACAACAATCCAGCAAAAGACAAGGGAAAGAGTGGCACAATATATAGGGGGGGAAACGGGTGCACTACATGGAAACAGGTGTACGACATGAGACATTAACGAGATGAGAGTGGCTTAGGGCAGGTGCAGGGAATGACGCAATCAAGGAGACAGAAGAGACACAGAGAAGACACAGTAGACACCGAGGAGACACAGAGTACACACAGAACAGAACCTTACAATTTCAGCTTTCATGAACATAATAATAATAAATAACCTTCGATTTTATATAGCGCTTCTCTAAATACCCGAAGTCGCTTACAGAGTCCAGAGTCCAGTAGTCATACACACACACAGTCACACAGTTGACCACAGTCAACATAAGGGACATTCTATCCTTGACCCTCCTCCGCTGCTGCCAACCACGGACAACACTTTACTTCACTTCGCTGACAAAGCAATGTGGCAAACAAAGCCCGTGTCCTGCTCTGCCCAGTCGGTGAAAGACTTGCAAATAGTGTGTTCGTGTAAAGTATCAGGCATTTAACCAACATCACATCGTAGCCTTGAAGACGTGTACGTTGCTGTCTTTGGCTACAGGGCGCCAAGAGATGACGCAGAGCACTGTTCTCAAGTTCCCACTACATTGAAGAGGCTTTTAATCTGCAACAACCAACCACTACCCAGGGCCCTCAGCTGTTTTCCTCGAGCTCTGCTACTACCCAAGTGAATGCTGCCAAGGACACCGCTGAAGAATCTCTTGCCTTCTATACACGGGGATCATTTATTTGTTTTGAGGGGGATCCCCAGTGTTCTCCATACCCTTTCTGACAATCGATGTCTTCTGAAAGTCACCCTGCTGTATATGAACTCATTCCACACAAGAAAACGGACAGAAAGACATCAACCTTTAATTAAAAAGGTTCCACAATTAATGATATTTTATTTATTTTTTTGTACAACAAATGGAATATATTTTTCTGGTCATCACTGACGACCACTTATTTAACCCTTTCGGTCATTAATATGACCATTCAATGAATTCAATCCTGTTACCTTTATATTTACTAACATATTTTACCTCCCTTGAGGTCATTATGACAGCTATTAAAAAACTTCCAGAAAATTATTAGAATTAATATTGTTTTCTGTTTAAGGGTAGTTACTATTTGTTTGTTTGACCTCAAAGAACACCATTAATTATTGAATTGATCATAAATTGACCCGAAGGCGACAGGAGGGTTAAACGAGCTGAATTAATTTTCCTTGTTACCTGAGCATACAACTGTGATTAATATAAGAATAAACTCTCTACTGCATGCATGCTAAATTGGAGCACACATAATGTATTGCATCATCCCGACCATCCGTTGGAGGATAGGAGACGTTGTAGTGATGAACAGTTCGGATGGTGACTGCCTTCATGGTTTGTCTGTAACAGCTACTGAACAGAACTCCAACGCTCTCCATGTTCAGGTCCATGTTTTCTGTCATTCTGCCGATGCCACTGCTCTGACCTCCTTGCATGGTGTTCATTATACAATCCACAACGAGCACAAATGTTCGATAACAATGCACCACAAGAGAGGATTTTCCTCCCAGTAATACTCCTCCAGGCGTCCCGGTCACTAATGTGGCCATTTATGTTTTCTAGTACCACTATACATTTAAAAGAAGAATCCTTGTCTGGTGACTTACTGGCAAATTATTCAACTTGCTATTAGATGCTCACATAAAGAACAGCAGTTAGCATTCTCCTTTTTTAAATATATATATTTTTTTTACAACATACAGTCACATTGGGGTGACCCTGTCATCCACTGGGACTCTCTAAATGTGCTGGAGGGGGCTTTGTTGTCCCTGTCCTGGGTGAAGTTATGTCGGTTTCCTGTATATATTTCCTGCTGGAAGTCATTGGGGTCATTTTGAAAGACAGTTTGTTCTCACACCTGAAACTTTTTACCTTGCATGTCCCTGACAACGTTAGCATTGTGGTAACATTTAAACTTGCCCTATAGCTAGAAGAAAGACGTAACTGTTAACCCTCCTGTTACCTTTCGGGTCAATTTGACCCCATTCAATGTTTAATGTCGGTGTTCCTTGGGGTCAATTTGACCCAGGCTGTTTTTCACTGTGTCAAACATAAAAGAAATATCAACTTTTTCATATATTTAAAGGGCTATTTAGGTAGTCAACAAACAAACATAAAGTACCTCACACTTAAACTTGGGAAACAATATTAATTCTAATAATTTTCTCGAGGTTTTAATTGCTGGGGTCAAATTGACACCGAGGGTAAAATATGTTAGTAAATGTAAAGGTAACAGGAGGGTTAAGAGAACACATGACTAATTTACTATTTCCAGGTTTCTTCTTTGGGTCCTATGTAGCTCAGCCGGGTTGATTCATTTTTAGTAGAGATGCACCGATCAGGTTTTTGGTGCCGATCACCGATCACTGAAATCAGTACCTGCCGATCCGATAATACCGATCACCGATCACGGTGTCGATTGAAGCATTCTATTTATTGTGTAGCATTATTGCCTAGGACTATGAGGAAATACATATATAAAGCACCTCAAACATGAAATAAATGACAGATTTCTTTTTAACATTTAGGACTTTTACTTTGAAAAATGTCCTAATTGATACATTAAAATTGTTTGATTGCTATTGTAGGGGATTTCTTATTTTTATAAACTCTTCCTTGGTACAGTAAAAATGTTTTAATGTTAGCATAATTTAAGCTAAATCTCAGAAACGATCTATAAAGATACAAAATCAGTTCATTGTTTACTTTTATATGTTCGTGTATGATTTGTCGACATCTTATTTTGAAAAACGGATGTTGTTTCACGTGGTTCTTTCCGCTAACTTTGCAAAACCGGATGTTGTCACTTAAATCCTTCCGCTAACTTTATCAAAACCTTCGCGCGCTCCTGATGGAATGCGTTTACCGTGAGCATCAGTCTATAGGGGCAGACATGTGAGTGTCGGCTGAGTTGACCCAGAGATTCAACTCGGGGGACGGGGACGCCGCTCGGTGCGTGAGGATCCCCTCGTGGACCTCTGACCTCTGCCGGCCCTCGCCGGGCGCATCATCTCCGTTGTGATGCGCCGCGATTGAAACGTCTCTGATAGTTTTTCTCGCAGATGTTACGTCATCTGATCGGCCGTTTTGAGAACGCCGATCAAAACCGATAATGGGAATATCGGCCGATATGGATCGGCGCCGATCAGATCGGTGCATCCCTAATTTTTAGCTTCTCCTACTGATACTGAAAGATTACAGGGTGTGTGGACTGCTTTCGCATCGCACAACCAAGTTAATCCACACCTTTCCCACTTGTCCATTAAATCATTGAATGCCCTGCTTCACCGCATCGCTAATTGTTCTTAACCAGAGCCATTGGTGGCGGAGCATACTGTTGGGGGTGATACTGTGAATGCAAATAGGAAACGAGTAATATTCTCCTCATAACTTCATGTCTGCTGCACAACTCGGTCATCAGGTTCTTGAATAATCAGTGTTTATCTTCTGAATTCTTTATGATCCTAAATGATGGGACATCTTGCAAATGAAAAAAAAAATCTCCCAGGAATAAATGTTTCTTCCTCCGAAAATTTTAATTATACGTATTTTAGTTTTTTGGGGTTTTGAAAGTACAAATTTACATTACTTTTTAATCGAGGATCTGTAATATGCAGTTTCAGAAAAGTTAAGGAGTTGCCATCAAATATGAATCATATTTACCTGTGCATGTTTTTACAGTTGTCTATGCAGGTCCCCCCCCCCTCGCTGAGAACATGGCTGTGAGCTCTTCTCTTTGGTACTTGGGGCACGTAGAAGAAGTGTAATTTTCTTTTAATTGGTCGATAAGGTGGACAGGAGACTTGCTACGGACATCTATATTCACTAACATCATATTTAGCGTGTGCCACCATACGTGAATGTAGTAGGTCAGGATGTTCTTTTTATTTGTTCTGCCCTGGCTCTGTCTCTTACTTGTATCCACAAGGGAGAGAATGGTACAAGCCGCTCTTCAAGGAAGCTTCCTGGCTTGGTTCCCGCATGTTCTCATCCATAGCGGTTCTGTTCCCGGATCTTTGCATGGTACGAAGCACATGGTCAGGTGCTGTGTTGCTGCTTCAAGGACTGTGCCACTGCCACGGTGTCTCTGGTCCAGGCGTTGGCTGTGCCACCAGGGTAGCTCAGAAAGGATCGCTTTCTGGTTCGATGTGTTTGCCTTTTAATGAATTAAGTCTTACAAAATGAATTAATTCGGACTTCATAGAATTTGTTTGCTTACAAGGCAGCAACCTCAGGTTCTGACGATTGAAGTCAATGTGGAAGTGTCTTAGAACTCGCATTATCTCTTTTGGCCATCAGGGGGCGACTGCCCTGTCAGATTGTATGGATGTCTATGAGGAAATTATCCTACTTTTCACTTTAATTAATACCCTAGTAAACATGAGTTTATGATCTTCTACAAAACACCAGGATGTTCATTTAGGTAATTGCCGTCCCATTTAGAGTAAATAAGATCATAAAATGGAGAATGGCTTGGGGCGAGCTGAGTGTGATTGACAGGTCGCTGCAACTACAAGAGCCGAATACGGCGGCTACGTCCCTCCTCTGTTTTCCAAATAGGGCAACTTCCGTTCACTGGTTGCAAAAAGCCAAGATGGCAACGGCAAAATCATCGAACTCGACTCTTAAAAGCGGTGGTCCACAATCCAAAGGGTGTCATCACGATGACTACAACCACTTCTTCTTTTATACAGTCTATGTTCCAATCTCAGGACGTTACACTGCGGTTCTGCTGTTAGTATAAAGGGCTCAGCTGCCACGATGTTGAGAGCTGTGTGAAGGCAATAGACAGGCTGGACATTTTTAATCTAGCACCTTTTTAAATAGTTATCTTACCAAATATATCTTCCGAGAACATTTAGAGACACGACCGTGTCCAGACGTACTGATTTACACCACGTACCTCTATGCTGTGTCTATGAAAAAGGGACAATCTCTTTTTCATATACACAGCACGTGGATGGTTGAAAAGCCAAACCGTTGTAATAGAGCACTTGTTCACTGGCCAAGAGTCATGACCAAAGCAAATACATTTTCTTCAGACAGTGCAAGTGAAAAAGGAACAATGCTATTAATAGAGACACAACTCAGGTAGAAGTGCGTGCATCCTCCCATCTTTGTTTTTTCCCCCCTGCTCTCTTCTGCCCATTCATCCACCGTCTCTCTGTCTGTTCTGTTGCCTGGGTAACAGTTACCGATGGAGACCAGGAGTTCGGGGAACAAAAGAAAAATGTGGTCCTGGAGATTAATGAATAACTGTGTGCATTTACTTTTGACTGCTTGCATGCATGTGTACAGCATACTTGGTTACATTCTATAAGTGTGGAGAGTGGATATAGATTCTTAAAATAATTGTTATCTATGAATTCATCCTTTGTTTGTGTACTATTCAAACCATTCAGGATTGTTAATCCTAATTAAAGGTCAGAAATATGTCTGTTCACTTTTGTATACTTGTAGAGTGGGAACAAGTAACGATTATTTTGTACTTTGCAGCACTATGTTTAGCATCATGCAATTTATATAATAATAATACTAATAATAAGAAATTATATATCTCACCATCATGCTCAGCCATACTAATTGATGTGAGCTCGCAGACCAATAGCATCCCCCCCCCCCTCCCCTCATATCCTTATCCGATTTGTTTTGGCTCACGATTGATTCATTCCAATTCTGACTGTTCTTTTCATGGTCCCTTGAAGCACAGTGACTCAAGTGTTTCCCATTAACGTATATTTTAACTGCTTAAGGTCCCTCTCCTTAGGACTAATGATAGTAGATGTGTTTTGCTAGCAGCCATCGATGACACAAGTACCAGTTGCGAACATCTGTGTTCTTTGAATTGGGCTCGGAAGAGTTATGCTGACCTGGTATTAACATTTATTCTCAACGTAATCTAAATCTATTACATGTTGTCACTACATGTAATAGGAGTAGGACAAGTGTAGGACCAGTTTTTGATTGCATCTGGCTCTAATGGACAAAGAATATACTCCCTTTCAGCTGCTGGCGCTCGCTGACAGGTCTACTCTCACAATCTGTTGTGGTAACACTTGGCCGACAGCTGCAGATAAAAATAAAGGCCTCTCTTCAAGCTAAACGACAGGGAATATAACAAGGGCTGAGGCCCAGCTGCCTCTGATAGTGGTAAGCTCACCCTAACCCATACAAACTCCTATAATCACACATAGCACCATTGCACTCAAAAGCTTTGAAGGCAAGTATATTTCTTTCTCTAGCAGAAAGCAAAGTCATTAATTTTCAGTTGTGGCCATATGTTGTTTTTCCTCTTCTATATTTGGTTACATATTACGACATTGCTTTTGACAGCACAGCAAACAGAAGAATCTGAGTAGTCCTTGTAAACCTTGAAACGTATCTAAAAATGTTTGTCTCTTCATGTCCCTCTAAACTAAATAGGAAAACAAAATGACTGCGTATGCGTGTCAACCTTTTTTTACCCAAACATGTTGCTATTTACAAGAAGCCACCATTGTCCACACTCTGATACCTGTATCTTTACAAAAGCAAAAATCCATTCCCGGCCCCTTTCAGCCCTTCCTTTTTCCTCAATCAAAGTCACCCCAAGGGCCTTATTGTCCATGCCCTCTTATTGCCTTGTTATCAACAGCTGTAGCAGGCCGTATGGCCCCTTGTGACACCACTGCAAATATTGGCATTAGCTTTCTAATCACACGTCTTTCTCTGAAATGTCACACAGGCGGGCGAGTCTGCTTGCAGTTGGCTTCTACTGCCTCAATGTGAAGATATAATTCATCTTTTCTAAAAAGCAATGCAAGAGCCATAACGTAGTGCGGGTGGGTGGGGTGCTGTTAGGTGTGGGGGCATTGCAGTCTCCTCTTTTCCAGCAGTACTAATTTGCCAGAGTAATGAGCAAGCAGTGGTGCATGGTCATCAGGCAATTATATTTGGTTACCATGCAAACAGTGAGCATCATGGGATGTCATTATCCTGAGAAATATACCCGGGCTCTATTACAATGGTGTAAAAAAATAATATGGCTAGCCATTATCTAATGCAGAACCATTTTTTCAATGTGCACGTGGTTTTAAAATGCTAAATGTTCTTCCTTGAAGGACTCCCTCATGGTTTGCTGCTTATGTATTCAGTCATCTATATTTTATGTTTTCTACACACGCGCAGTTAGCTATTTTTATCATTAAAGACAGATCTTGTGTGTCAGAAATACTCAGTTAACTGCCGGTCGACCTTTTCATTTTGTTCCCCTAGCTATATATGTAAATATGTAAATATACATGTATATATACAAAGACATATATATTAGGTCTGTGAAACGATTAAAATTTTTAATTGGGTTAATCACAGGTTTTTGTGGATTAATCATGATTAATCACATATTACCGATATTCTCGGTATATTTTGTGAGAACATAGAGATTTATGACAAAAGACGGATATATACATTTATACATTCTTCTATACAAGGGGTGCTCAATACGTCGATCGCGATCGACCGGTCGATCGCGGCGACCTGCCAGTCGATCGCGGCGTTGTATGGTAGATCGCATGACATAAAAAAAATTTGGCCCGCCCCCCTGTCACTTTCTCTATAGCGCCACATTACAGCAGCAGCATGTCATTTCTGTCTCTACGTGTCGCGTTAACAGTCCTCTGCCCGCCGTCTCGTGCGCTGCAGAGCTCAGACACCGGTTTGCGCGCATTGGGACGGAGCAAAAAAGTCACTAGCACCCCCGTCAACAATCCTTCTCGGCTCGCGCGACTCTCACCCCCGTCAACAACCCTTCTCGGCTCGCGCGACTCTCACTAGCACCCCCCGTCGGTCGATCGCCTTGACTTGGTCACATAATAAGTAGCTCGCATGCTGAAAAAGTGTGAGCACCCCTGTTCTATACAATGGTGCTGCAACTCAGCAGTTATTTAGCAGTTTTCTTCCATATGGAACATTAATACATCTTCATCCTAAACAGAATGTTTAACCCTCCTGTTACCTTTCGGGTCAATTTGACCCCATTCAATGTTTAATGTCGATGTTCTTTGGGGTCAATTTGACCCCATGCTGTTTTTCACTGTGTCAAACATATAAGAAATATCAACTTTTTTATTTATTTAAAGGGATATTTAGGTAGTCAACAAACAAACATAAAGTACCTCACACTTAAACTTGGGAAGCAATATTAACTCTAATAATTTTCTGGAGGTTTTAATTGCTGGGGTCAAATTGACCCCGAGGGTAAAATATGTTAGTAAATGTAAAGGTAACAGGAGGGTTAAACAGAACATTTTTCTCTTGTTTGTCAACCATTAACTCCACCATGATACAATCTAAAGGCCTCTAGTCTTCCTCTAGCAGCTGCTGAGGCAAACTGACTGTGTGGGTTTTCTTCATGAACTGGGCCGTGATGAAAGGGACGGCGGGACACCGCTGCAAAGCTGAAACCTCACCGCCCGGACACGGGACAGATTGACAAGTGACTTTTCTTTGCTCGGTCGATGCGGCGCACGGAGCTCTGTGGCGCGCGAGACGGAGATCGATAAGTGTTAACGCAACGCGAAGAGACAGAAATGACATGCTGCTGTGGAGATACGATCAACAACAGACGTTTAGTTTAATAAAAGAACAAAGACGTGCTATAGAGAACATGTCAGGGGGCGGGCCAATCTCTTTAATGTCATGTGATCTACCAACACTACGCCGCGATCGACTGGCAGGTCGCGATCGACGTGTTGAGACCCCTGATCTATTCAATTCAATTCAATTCAGTTTATTTGTATAGCCCAATTTCACAAATTACAAATTTGTCTCGGAGTGCTTTACAATCTGTACACATAGACATCCCTGCCCCAAAACCTCACATCGGACCAGGAAAAACTCCCAAATAACCCTTCAGGGGAAAAAGGAAGAAACCTGGAGGAGAGCAACAGAGGAGGATCCCTCTCCTAGGATGGACAGATGCAATAGATGTAATGTGTACAGAAGGACAGATTTAGAGTTAAAATACATTCAATGAATATGACAGAGTGTATGAATAGTTCATAGTAGGCATATTCCACGATGGAGACCTCCACGATCCATCAGGCAGATGGCGGTGGGGAGGAGGAGTGGGTGGAGTCTCAACAGGACAGTGGCGTAGTCATGAGCAGGAATTCCACGACCCAGACGATCCATCAGGCAGATAGGATCTATGCCGTCTCATAGGGTCCGATGACCCCATGAGACGTAAAGTCAAAAGGACTTCCGGGGAGAAAGCAGAGTTAGTAACGTGTGATTGAGAGATGAAAATTCATCCTTAAGGAGAGAAAAAAGAAGAGATAGGTACTCAGTGCATCCTAAAACGTCCCCCGGCAGCTATAAGCCTATAGCAGCATATCAAGGGGCTGGACCAGGTGAACCTGATTCAGCCCTAACTATAAGCTCTGTCAAAGAGGAAGGTCTTAAGTCTACTCTTAAACGAGGTGACTGTGTCTGCCTCCCGGACTGAAATTGGAAGCTGGTTCCATAAAAGAGGAGCTTGATAACTAAAGGCTCTGGCTCCCATTCTACTTTTTAAGACTCTAGGAACTACAAGTAGTCCCGCATTTAGTGAGCGTAGCTCTCTAGTGGGGCAATATGGTACGACAAGCTCCTTAAGATATGATGGAGCATCACCAATCAAGGCTTTGTAGGTTAAGAGAAGAATTTTAAAAGTGATTCTTGATTTTACTGGGAGCCAGTGCAGAGCAGCTAGTGCAGGAGTGATGTGATCTCTTTTCTTAGTTTTAGTGAGAACACGAGCTGCAGCATTCTGGATCAACTGGAGGGACCTAAGAGATTTATTAGAGCAGCCTGCTAATAAGGAGTTGCAGTAATCCAGTCTCGAAGTAACGAACGCGTGAACCAATTTTTCTGCATCTTTTTGAGACAAGATGTGCCTGATTTTGAAATATTACGTAGATGAAAGAATGCAGTCCTTGAGATTTGCTTTACGTGGGAGTTAAAGGACAAGTCCCGATCAAAGATAACGCCAAGATTCTTTACAGTGGTGTTGGATGCCAGGGCAATGCCGTCTACAGAATCCACATCACCAGATAATTGATCTCTGAGGTGCTCAGGGCCGATTAAAATTACTTCGGTTTTGTCTGAGTTTAACATCAAGAAGTTGCAGGTCATCCATGTTTTTATGTCTTTAAGACATGCTTGAATTTTACAGAGTTGGTTGCTCTCCTCTGGTTTTATCGATAAATATAGTTGAGTGTCATCTGCATAACAATGAAAGTTTATGGAGTGTTTCCTGATAATATTGCCCAAAGGAAGCATGTATAAGGTAAATAAAATTGGTCCAAGCACAGAACCTTGTGGAACTCCGTGATTAACGTTGGTGGTTATCGAGGCGTCATCGTTTACAAATACAAACTGAGATCGATCTGATAAATAGGATTTAAACCAACAGGAAACAAAAGTCGTCACAAGGTTTCCGGAGGTGAACCTGCGGAAGGATCATTACCGATGAACAGACCGTCTGCATGAGAGCGGACAGAGTTCAGATTGAAGTGGTGTATTGGAAGCTCATTTTGCAAGTGACTTTTTTTTCGTCACGACGACCAACAACAGACGGATTGGAAGCTCATTCTGCACATGCGTTAAATGCGTAAAAAAAAAAAAACTCGTTAAACCTGTAATTGAATTAACTGAGTTAACGTGTTATTTTTCACAGCACTAATATATATATATATATATATGTATATGTGTATTTGTAATATATATATATATATATGACCAAAAACAAATATGTATCTGTTTATACTTTGAAATGCCCATTGGGTGGTATAATGGGGAATGTTTAACTGAATGCACCCTGTAGATTTGAGTAAATATTGATGTTCTCTATCAGGGATGCTCTCCATAGTTCAATAAGACATAAAGCAGAGGTCTGTTTCCTCCATTACTGAACAAAAACAATTGCTGTGATGCTCTTTAAGCGTATGTTTCTGTTATTTCGCAGACTGTGTCACAGTAACATTTCAACACCTCTCAATTTGTTTTCGAACAAATACGAAACATGTTTGATCAGGTAAGGTTTCTGTTACATTCTTGACTAAAACAATGACGCTGCAGTTACACGTAGTCAATGTACCACTGACAGCAAGCTAGCAAAACAACATGTGTTTGTTACATGTCATAACATATACACAATAGCAAGCAACTTGCAAATAAGTATTGAAGCTTCTGAAGTTTGCAATCCCACTGTGGGTGTACAGTGTATTACATTGTATAAAACGGTGCCTTTTTGGATGTTTGGCACTGCTAAATGTCATGGTCTGTGAAGACAGGCTTTTAAATCAATTACGTAAAAAAATAATTTAAATTAAAAAGCACTGCATATGCATGAAGAACTTCCCCTTGTAGAACAGAGATGTCATTTATCTCTGTAATCTACAGATGCAGACTTCATCCTTCTGCACAGGCCTAGACTGACTTATTGTTAGTCTGGCTGAGAGAGGAAAGTGATGGGTGTAGGGCATGGGCTAAAGCTAGACAAATTCCAAGGAGAGGTATTTGGTGGGCAGCTGCACTACACCACCAAATCAGCCCTAATTCTCTGTGATAATTGACACGGCCAGGGCTCAAGATAGTATTATCTGTAGGGCTGTCAGCGTTAACGCGTTAATCTATGCGATTAATTTGGCCGCGTTAACGCACTAAAATATTTTAACGCAATTAACGCAAATTTTTTTTTTTTAAACCGCGGCAGTACGGTTTGACACTGTTTCCGTTTTTAAAACAATCATTTCTCCGCGAAAATAAGGAGCAGAAATCAGTTTAACTCGTGGATGAATCAGTCGGGTTTCCTCCTGCTCCTCCTTCCTCCCGTCTCCCCCTCTGATACACAGAGGAACGAAGGGGCGACGTGTCGGGTGACGCGGCGCGGAAAGAACTCGTCACACGAAACCTTCACCGTGATTGGTCAATCCGTTTGTCTGTCAACATTTCGGTAAAAAACAACCAATGAACACTCAGTAAATCACAAAGGACCTCCCACCTCACAGGTTAGGCTCATTTAGCAGCCTGCTGTCAGTCAGAGAACCAGAGAACACGGCGCGAGGACAATGAGCCTTATTTCAGAGCTGAGATTGTTCTGGAATGTTTGATGTATAACACGTGGGGGTGTGTCACATGCAAAAGACTTTAAACGGTGAATTTAATTTATTTAGTAAAATGTATAAAATGCCCCCAGCCTCCAGAGGGTTAACGTGACATATTTGAATGTCAGTCAGTTACCAAGGCCACTGGTTCTGCTGCTGTTCAATGTTAAAGATGACAGGACCAATGGGGTCTCAATATATTTTTTTTTTTACTAATCTGATGTTTCACTGAAGAAACAATTTATCATCCACGATATTAAATACCTCGCTGGCACTGTATATGTAGGAGCCTCTTTGAAAACACAGCTCTGTGTGAAGTTTTGTCTTTAAAAAGAAGGAAAACACTTTTAAGCGCGATTAATCGCGATTAATTAATCGCAATTTCAAAATGTGCGATTAATTAGTTAAATTTTTTTAATCGATTGACAGCCCTAATTATCTGCCCTCTAATCTTTTCCCTGTGTGGGACGGAGCATCGTGGCATGTAAAAGGGGAAGATGGAGAGGTGGAGCAATGAAGGGATGGGACTCAAGGTGATAGAAAAGGGGTTGGGGAGAGGATGGCGGAAACATGTATTAGTTCCCATGGCGAGGGGAACCAAATGGAAAGGTCGACCTGGTGCTTTCCAGTTAAGCTGTAGGAAATTTTCATTCAGTTTTCAATCACAGTGTAATCAGATTTTATGATTAGGTACGGGCTTTTCGTCAGTGTAATTTCTCTAGTGATTTACATAGCCACGGCTGTGGACTTTTTTTTAATGATTTTCCGTCATTTCAAAATAGATTATTTCACTGACATCAAAAAACTTTACATTACCAATCGAGATTTAACACGCATGTTTGCATAAGCCTTCTGAAGACGTGTGTCTTTCTATATTACATTTGTCAACAATCGAACAAACGCTGTAATAACCAGAGCACATAGAGTTGATGCAAAGTAGCAGTCTTGGAGAGGGAGTGACGCATTATCCTGGTTTAGTGTGTTTGCATATATTGTTGTACATCGAAACTGCCTCTAAGACTCAGTAAATGCTGTGGGTGCTGCGAGGTGGAACTGTGAGCGATGGGACAGATCACAGTCTGCTTCGGAGGCCATTGTCTGCTTACATCATGGTTTCCAGAAGTCAGTCTCTGTAGCAACTCCTTCCTGATGACATCATGCAGGTTATGAAAGATGGCAAGCTATGATTGGCCAGAGAGCATCGTGTAGTCAGCCAAGGCACAACATTATGACTATTTGCTTAATTTAACATAGCGACACCATGATTGCGTAGTTTGAACCTGGCATGAAACTAATATCCATTTAGCTACTAATACCAGTCTGTATTATGTCTCTGAGACTAGACGCTATTTCTCCATGTGCCCAGGTAATGGACAGCCATGGCTTCTCCAAGGTGAACTAGCCGAGAGGAAACATTAACCACGGAGCCAAGTCCTGTCATTCACGCTGCGACTTCTAGTTGGACGGAGAGAATGGAGAGCAGATGCTAAGGCACATGCCACTTTAGCTTCCTGCTGGGAGAGAGAGAGATTGTAGAAACCGGCACAAAACTGAAATGGGGGCAGTGTAACAAAGAGTGGGTGGCTGACAAATAAAAGATGGTGACAGAAAAAGAGTTGCAGAGTGGTAGAGGATGGTGTTGCTGCCTGTAGCGTACACTCAGGAACAGCTTGTTGAGGGTGTGTTTGTTTGTGTACGTCGGCAGCCCGTGTATATGAATGTGTGTACACCTGTGTGCATTTCACTGTGCTTACATGAGTATCCAACTCTGCTAGGCACGTCATCTGTGGCTTTGTGTGGTAACACATGCACGTCATCTGCTATTTCTGTTTCTATTTTGACTTTCTGAATTCAGCATGTGACTATTTCACAGTAGGTTTATCTCTGAACAATACCCTACAGATTGCTATAGTCCAATCGTCCCTTGGAACAGGAAGGAGATGGATACTTGGGTTTAGTGAGCCGCAGCCTCCACAGTGCACAGATGGTGGCTTAACCAAAGAGCATGTGTTGGATGTGTTTCCTCTGAGTCTTGTTGTTTGGATGCACAAAGATGCTTAATAGGATCATAAGAGAGACAGTTGTGCCAAAGTACAGATACAAGTCAATAGAATTGATCATCAAACTTCCTGGCTGTTGAAGAGTTTTCTGTGGTTTGAGGATTTGATAAAGTAATGCTTTCATCCATTAATTGGCTACAATTGTGTGTGTTCTACAGTTTTATAACCACTTTCCACTCGGGCCACGTAATGTTTAATGTTTCTGAAACGTGGACGCGAGACAATAGAAAAGTAGCATCATGTTACAACATTATTCGGATACTGTGGTCAAGAATAGAAAAGACTATTGCTTCACAAGATTATATGTTAATACATTTTTGGAGGTTATTTATTTTAGATAATTTTTTTGCAATAACTGTAACTACAATACATCATTTGTGTATAAAAATGATTTTCTTCCTATATGGGTAATTTACTGAAACACTATTTAATCTTATTGGTGAATAACCAGCTACATGATAATGCAGTTATCATATTTTTATTAATACAGAATGATGATATTTACTATATATATTTTATAATATAAAATGTGGCAAAGTATCTGCCTAGACATGCTATCTTCTATAAATGTGCCAAAGAGAGGTGACATATCACAGAGATCCATGGTGACTGTGCTATTTCTGTTCAAAAGAGAAGAAATGACATTAGAGTCACATTGCAGAGCTAAGACAGAACAGCAGAAATTATGCAGAAAGAATGCTGGAGCAACACAAAGTGAGCAGAAAACACTCAAGATGTCGCTACATCTTTGCCAGATGTTGCAAAAGTCCAAGACAACCTCCTTTGCTTGAAAATAAGTGACTTAAAAGTGACCATTGTTTAGTTGAATGCTTTTGAAATGGGGTAGTATGAGGTACGTATCCATAGTCTGTGTATGACCGTCAGTCGACGGCAGTCAGCACACCCCCAGTGTGGAGAAGCAGCCAGAAGTTACAGCAAGGCAGCAAAGCAATTTAGATGGCTACAATATGTTTCCCTGCAGAAGTGCTCATGTGTTGATCCTCTAGCCTGCGTCTCCAAATTAAGGGCGTGCCGACCGTCCTCTTCTGAAGTTGATTTACTGACTATGGATACGTACCTCAAACGACGCCATTTCTAATCTGAAAACAATCTAAACAAAAACCAACAACTAAATCCAATACTGATCAGGAAACGGTGTTGACCAATCTGAGTTAGTAAACCCCTCGGCTTCCACTTGCAGGGCTTATTCCAAAGACTCCTAAAGACCCCAACTGTAACGCCCTGTTCAGTTCCCCCTGTGTCTCCTCTGTCTTGATTGTTTCATTCCCTGCACCTGCCCTCAGCCACTCCGGTCTCCTTGATTGTTTCATTCCCTTCACCTGCCATCAGCCACTCTTCTGTCTCATTGATTGGTTAATGCCTTCACCTGCCCTCAGCCACTCCTGTCTCCTTGATTGTTTCATTCCCTTCACCTGCCCTCAGCCACTTCCCTGTCTCCCTGATTATCTCATGCCATACACCTGTTTTACCCCCTTTATATTGTGGATTGTTATCTTTATCTCTGTCTCGTCGCGTCTCTGTTTCGATGTCTCACTGTCTTTGTTCCTATTGTGATTCCTAGTGTTTTTTTGTAGCTGATTTTGAGTTTTTATATTTTACCTTTTCCCGAAGTAAAGTGTTTTTTGTTTTACTCAAACCTGGAGTCCAGCCTCTTTCTCTGCAGCTGAGCTTCACCCTGTGACAAACCTTTGACACCAACCTTGCATGTTGAAGGGCACAGTTTGTAATACATCATGGAATATTTTGGATTTGCATTTACTGCAGCTCAATGATCCAGTCCACTGAGGTTTTGCTGTGGGTTTATTAACCTGCTGAATAAATCACATAATTTAGAATACTGAATGACCTGATATCTATGGTGTTGTCATGTTCTAGGGCTCATGTACATCATCACAGTTTAGCAAGTGAAGTTCTGGATATGTTCACTAGTACCCGAGAACTAAAAGCTGGACTGTAACTCAGTGGCTGGTTTTACTTTGCCGATTTGAATGTTTAGGCAAACGGTCATTTGCCTTGCATGTTAGTGAGTTGACCCGATGATAACTTTAATAACTTTTTTCATTTTTCATCAGACAAGGACATTATAAACTAATGTTCCGAGTTCTGATCCTGCATCTCTGTGTAAATTCTTCTTTTATCTCTTATTATATACTGAATATGTAACATTGTATTAGCATTCTTACAACAATATATTTTTCTTTTCTCTTTTAAACTGGCAGAGCATTATATTAATATGAGGTACATGTTTGAATCTTAACTACCAGCAACATTCCAAATTCTCAATTTAATAAGTAAAATACTGAGGATAGAAAGAAAAAAAAAGTCAGAATGAATGAAACCATTGCAGTGGAGGAAAAAGGCAACATGATCCACATTGGAGAGGAAAAAGGGAGAACGGTTGGATAGGAAGTGAAATCTAAAAAGCGGGCACAGCAAGAAAATGACATTTTCAAGAGAAGGCTGACGGGCGTTAAAGGGCACAGACAAGAGAACAAAAGGCAGAAGGAAAGAAAAACACAAATATGGGAAACGGAAGCATGCACACGAAAAGAAAAAAAAGGATGCATGTTAAGTAAAATAATCACGGTCTGAAGAAAACCTATAACTCAAAAATGAGTTGAATTATGGGGTTTCCAGCCAATCTCCTCCCTGTGAAGTCACTTAGGACTAAAGCAGCGGGGATTTGTCGGGTCTGAAGATGAACAGAAAAGCCATTTTCCCTCATGGCGACATCTGCCAGTGTGCATTTATATGGCTGTTGTACTGAAGAGTGGAAGAAAAGATGTGATCAAACATGAAGAGAAATGGAGACAGACGGACGCGCTGTAATCGAGAAGGGGAGAGAACATAAAGCTAGAACGGTGGGAAGTGCAGAGGAAAACAATGTGATATGATACAGGAAAGGGAATTTGAGAGAATCTTTAGGCCACTGAGTCAAATGAACAGAGATGAACAAAAACAAAAGCTGACGTGTGGTTTATATAGTTGTTTGGGAGGACTGCTTGAACTTTGTAAAGCATTTAGATCATCTGCAGTGTAATGGCTCTTGCGTAATAAGTCTGCAGTATTTATATTCAAACATCCGGAGGGTAATTAAGATTTGAATGACAATATGCCCAACCAGCGCATGGTGTAATTATAAAAGGTGCCATTATTCAAAGCTATTCCTTCCTTTCACAATCAACTGACTTGTTACAGCAGTGTTGAGATGAATCATTGCATCACTATGCTACAGAAAACTATTCCTATTTCTGTCTTGCAAATTTAAATGGATAAAAGCTATCCTTGCTACAGAGATGTGTTAATTGCATTGCAGTTTCCTAGAGGTACTGCAGAGCCTCACAATGTCACTCCATTATCACTCTGCTGCTAAAATGAAACATAAGCCTTCATGAGCGTTTTGCCGTTCTTCAGGGTGAATTAATGTAGAAGTTCACATGAAGGGGAGTATGCAGGACTGCATTTCTGCAAAGCTGCCATCCTATTGGAGATTAATGAACAAGTTTGTCCGTGGTGCTAGTCCTCCCTGGGCTGCCGCCCCTCTCAGCGTAGTTTGATTTATGGACACCCAGCAGTGCATGAGTTATATTTTCAAAGGGGTTTGTTTTTCCCCGTGAAGATGGAATTTTAAATGATGAATGATCTCTTGTGGATTTTATTCATTATTCTCTCTCGATTTAGTTTCTGTGCATGTACCCTCCATTTATGCAGATGGACATCCGTGTGTGCATGTGTATACATTTGTGAATGCCACCACACCTTTTAAATATATGCTAGCAAAAGTGCTGAACCTGCATTTTCTCTCTGACATCACGGATATATATATATATATATATATATATATATATATATAGGTTGCACTGGCTTGCTGAGTCTGGGATGTCATTGCGGGGAAAAAAAGTCATGCCCTCCCCCTTTTTTCCCACCGTTCTGTCTGTACATATGGATGCACTTTATCATCCAGCCGCGGCATGCATGTTAGGGCATTTCTGTGATTGTGAGATATTGAATGAACCGTGAAGAAATGTGATGCTCCTTGGTGAATTTACAGGGCCACAGAAAGTGTAAGAAAGAGAGGGCAAAACAGGCTAACATCCCTGGTGCATTGGTGTGTGTGTGTGTGTGTGACACTGAGAGGATAGGACTCCAGATGCAGCAGCAGCACTGCTACAAAGAAAACTATTTATGCCACATATCTGTCTCTATGTGCTGGTGAAACTATAATTATAGGGAATGGATACAGCATAATCAATTTTAACTGGTAGACAGCATTTGTGAATGTTATAGTTGTTGAGATTTTTTTGTTGAACTCTTTGGTGATTTTTGAGTTCACCAGTGCTACAGGGCCCTGTTCTTCATTCTTGTCCCTTTTCCAAAATAACACCAGAAGGAGTGACAAAAGACAAAGATACCGTGGGAGGTGAAAGGGACAGGTGCATCCTGGTGCTGTGAAAACAACTGGAAGTTATTGTAATTTGGCTCACTCACAATCACGGATCATGTGACAAAAGAATGTATCTGAGGTCAAATTCACTCGTATCCAAAAACAGAGAAATCAACACGTCTTCCATTCAGTGTTACTCACACTTTCCAAGTCATCTTTTCAATGTCCATTGTGAATATGCACATTTTAAATATGAGGCTGTACAACATGCATTGAATTTAACCTACATACAATGTCGTATTGCATCATACAAACCATTGTGCCTCTTAGTTGTGTTCAGTGTTGGACAGTGTCAGTCTTTGAAAACCTCTGTTGTATGAAGTCTACGAGGTTGCCATCCTTTTCGAGACCTTTCCCTTTTTGTACATCACATCATTTACAATATGTTGACCCGTGCACTTGTGTGTTGCTGAGGCACACACTAGTTAGTCTCTTTAGGACCTTGTTAGCTACCTCATGTTGTTTTGAGAGCTCATTCATTGAAGTGGTGATTGCCAGACCTCATTCAATAAGTGGCAAATGATGCTAATCACCATTCAACCCATTGTGGTTTTCATGTTCTTTTGTTGTGTAGCACATAGAATATCATCATTACCAATGAAGTTGGAACATCTGAGTTGTCATCCTTGTGTGCTTCCCTCACATTCTCTTTCTCTCTCGCCTTCATTCAGGGAGGCCTCATCGCCCTCCTCCTTCTAGTTCTCCTCTTCACCCTCGTCCTGTACACCCGCCACCGATGGTGCAAGCGCCGACGCATCCCCCAGAAGAGTGCCAGCACCGAGGCCACCCACGAGATCCACTACATTCCCTCTGTTCTGCTCGGGCCACAGGGCCGCGACAGCTACCGGGGCTCCCGGGGCACACACCAGCATGGGAACTCGGTCATCGGCATGCCCATTCGGGAAACCCCCATTCTCGACGATTACGACTGCGACGAGGAGGACACAGGTGGACACTCGCTCAACTCCACGCCCAACCAGCTCCACACCAAGCTGTGCGATGGGAAGGCCCAGGAGGACTATGGCGTCAACATTGGCATCGGAGGGCACGCGGGCATCCTGTGCAAGGACAACGACATTAAGCACCATTTTGAAAAACGAGGTAGGTGGAAGACCTTTCCCTTGAAAAACAATGTGGTCTGATGGAAACAATATCTGTGTGTGTAAAGGAGATTAATGATGTGGTTGCTTTGGGATTAACAGCGTGGTGATGGTTTCGTCTCTCATTCGACGAAGAGCGGCATTCATTCATATGATTTGAGTTGTCACAGGCGGTCTGTGCTCAGTGGGGGCTCTGAGAGCATGATTTGTACATCCGTGGAGGCGCATGCCAGCTCCCCAGATGGCCGAGCCTGGACAGTTCACTTTGGCACTGGCCCGCCCGGTCATGTTCTCGATGGGACAGCATGTACTGCTTAAATTTAGTCAAAATGTAGCAGGTTTGTGTGACTCACACCATTACATCCTGCTGGTAATGATACACTTTCTGTGTTCCATGAGTGTGAACTATATTTCCTTTTAAAACCCACATCAACAGTGAACCCAGACCGGCTCAGTTAGCACAGCCATCGGCTCTGCGCGTGTCACACAGCGCCGTGTCATTTAATGTCATGTCTAAAAGGTCAAGTGACAGGGGCCATTAGATGCTGAGGTGTGTCGGCGGGTGGCCCATTGTCATCGTCAGGGTTGTGCACTTCAAGCGAGGGCAACATTAATATTCTGCCATGATGAGTAATACTGGAAGGGATGCTTCCAAACTTGGCTGTAGAGATCCCAAAACAAGTTATCTCAACATTGTAATCTCATGCAATGTAGCATTTGTTCACATGGTATCCGTTTGAACTTGGGCTGCTCCTCTGCAAAGCACAACTTTAATAATTGAAGGGTGCTGACTGAGTTGGAGGGTGCCGTGGTTATTCATGTTTTACTAAATTATGCATGGCAGAAGTTTGTGGAAATGCCCTCTCGCTGCCATAGTATTTATCACCGAACATAACTGGATTCACGCAAGCTTTTTTTGCATCCGAGTGGGTGCTTACTTACTGAAAATGGGCTAAAAAGGATAACCGCTGCTACGATCATGTTCAAGGAACAGTATTTCAATATTTGTAGCTACAATGCTGATCCATGTTTGACAGCTCAAAAACAGAGAAATGGGATTATGTTTGTAGTTTAACATTATTAACATCATTTCATGCATGATAACTATGTATGACATTAGAATTTTCTTTTTGTCATTACTCTAAATGTCATTTTAAAATAAATAGTAAGTTAACACGGCCATTGTCCCTGACCTGTACCATAGCTGGAAATGGTTTGAAAAATCTAATTTACATTTTAACCGTGATAAAAACCTTAAGGCTTGATGATCGTATATTTAGCCCTTATTTAATGATGTAACAGAACATTATGCATAAAGGTGAAGGGATAGAGGTTAATGTATCCTCTGTTCCCAAGTGGAAAGGCACAATGTTGGGATAGCCACTGGGAAAAGAGAAGTGAGGCAGAGGTTACAGGAGTGGAGGCTCATCCAATGGGAGCCTGTCTCTTGGGCTAATCATCAAATGATGCCATTATTACAAGAGAACAAAAGGGTGACTGTTGTCCCCAAATGGCTCAAAAAGGGAGAACCAAGCTAATTCGTAAGCACATAGACTAAATGTACTTTCATTAATATTGAGACGCATCAAATGTAACCGAGAGAGACAAGTAGAACATACAATTCCAGGGTCAAATTATATGTGATGTGGCCAACATGAAGTGCATTCCATCACACCCGGACACTTTATTTCTTTCATGTGACAAATCAGATTATGATGCATTGCTTAAATTTATTTTCTTGACACAGCCTTCTATAAACATCATTACAAAATCTGTCACTTTCCAAAAGGTAGTCACACAAACCATTTCATTTGATGCCTCTTCCTTCCCATCCTTGCCCTGCATAGAGGGGGGACATTTAAATACGGGGCCGATTAACTCCTGTCCGACCTGTTCTGTGCTGCTCGGCATCCGAAAAGTCTCCAAAAACCAGTCATCCTTTTTATCTGACTGTCCTCGCTGATGGATAACCCCTTTCAACTAGACTCAATTGTATTATCCACAGGGATTATGGCTACGCCTCTCAGGGCTGTGCATGGCATTGGCTTTTGTTAAACAGACAACCAAACAAATGAGGCCTGTCAATTTCATTATTCTGCTATTCCCATGGCTTTGGGAATGCATTTGGGCAGCGTGGAAAGTGTAAATCAGGTGCAGAAAAACCTTAGAGGCATGCTGAAAATCACCTTCTGTGATGAGAGCTCAGGGACCAGATATCAGCATCAGGCCGCCATCATCACTGATACCCGTCGCTCTGTTTACAGAGCACAGCAGTAAGGTGCATCCTCTGCTGCCAGCCTGCATGTCAAGCCGTTGTTGTTAGACCAGAAAGTTCTACAAGCAATGTTTCTTATTGGGTTTTGTGAGACTCTGGTGGGAGGACTTTGGAGCCTCCAGGGGGGTCCGGGAGCAAGCTCCCCCCAGAGGACATTAAACCATGTTTAAGTTAAATGAATCAATCTGGTTCACTCTGAGAGCAAAATTAGGAGCCATGAAGAACTGTGTGCTCTTGTAAACACATCTGTAAACTAGCAGCTGCAAAATTGGAAATATATCATTCTGCATAGTGAGTTAACTTTTACTTTAGGTGCTTGAAGAACATTTTGATTCTAATAATCTTGTATATTTACTAAGCAACATTTTAAAAGCTGGCATTTATACTTTAATCCTAAAAACATGTAAAAATATGAATGGTAATGGTGCGGCTAAGAATCACGGTGTGTGTGTTTGAAGAAGAATCAGGTGCGTTGCCCACCAACGGACATTCTCTGAGGACAGTCACAAGGACAGACAGACAGTCACAAGGACAGTCTCCGAGGACATTCATCAAGGACAGTCGACGAGGACAGTCACTAAGGACAGTCGACGAGGACAGTCAGATAGTCACAAGGACAGTCTCTGAGGACAGTCCACGAGGACAGTCAGATAGTCAGATATTCACAAGGACAGTCACTAAGGACAGTCTCTGAGGACAGTCAGATATTCACAAGGACAGTCACTAAGGACAGTCTCTGAGGACAGTCAGATATTCACAAGGACAGTCACTAAGGACTGTCTCTGAGGACAGTCCGCACCTGACAGTCACGCTGGAACAAGGGACTCTGTGACTCCCTGCAGAATGGGTGGGCTGCCCTATTAGCATGTACCGTGGGAGCATGGGCTCCCAAATATTGAAAGTAATTTTTTTAAACAGCTTTCAATGTGTGAGAATTGTTTTGTTTTGAGCAATACTTTCCTGGTCAGCAGATGCATAACACTGTAATAAATGTGGTGCAACAGATCATAAAACTCCCAGTTCAGATCGGTTTAGCACAAAAGAAACAAGGGAGCAATCTTAGAGATCCCTTTTTTGCCACCGATATAAGTACCGATCATTGCTGATTCATATTGTTGTTTGATTATTGCGGCTGGTCTACACATTACATTACACGTCATTTTTAGCTTACTCTTTTATCCAACGTGATTTTCAATAAGTGCAGTTAACCATGAGTACAAACTCAGAACAACAACAGTTAAGAAAGTAACATTTCTTCAAGAAAGCCAAACTACAAAAATAGCATAAGTAATACCATAAGTAAGTGCCATTCAACAGTCTGGATTTTGTCGAGTTATGAGCTCAAAGTGACAGTTATAAGCCGATTGGTTGTTGCCGAGCAGAGTGAACAGGCTGGGGTCGAAGTCTTGACCATATCCTGGATGAAGACGGGGCCTGATCTGTTCGCGCACACAAATCAATGTTTTAAAGCTTTTTTTTATAGTCACTATATTTTTTCTAATACAAATACACAGTAAGAATGATAAGGAAATACAATATTGTATTTGTGTGGATTTAACAAATCTTACCATTATTAGTTTTAATTATGCATTATAAGCTGCTTATAAGTATCTAAAACGGGTCATAATTCCCTTTCTAATATCTATTTATAATGTTGTGAAAACATCTGCCTCTCAACAACACTACATTTTGGTAAAACTTGTGAACTCATCATGATGATGTTAACATTTTGGTTGCATATTTTACTGAATATTGACGGACAATGATTGTCTGTAAAACTTTATTTCACACTGTAAAAGTCTACGTTACACTTTGTAATTAATGTGTGGCTCACATATATATATACACTATACATTAATAAGGACTCTCTAGGATCTCCAAATTGAGCTGTAATTATTGGATGGATCACATTGCATATAGTTGATAACTGAATGGCACTTCCCTGAAAACGTGAGAACAAAGGTGAGAAATGTGTCTTTTGTTCCAGAAATCACAGACCAAATCACAGACCAAATCACAGACCAAATCACAGACCAAATCAAAGCGGCGGGGACCAGATCTAGTGGCAGATGGTGATAGACAACTACTGCTGCTATCGCATTATTCTAGAATAGTCAAGCATCCTCTCTGTGGGCTCAAATGGCCCGAGGCCTGAGGCGCAGCATGTCTGTCTGGAGAACAAGAGACAGACTCTATTGTAGTTCATCACTATCAACTGTAAACGCACACATCATTTCTTCTTGGCCGTCATTCTTTCATCGGGGGCTGGCTGCACCATGCGACTGGTTAATATCATAGGTATTAATAGCAAGTCTGTGAATTTATAATGTGTGTATTAATGTGTGCCTACTGAGATGAAAATCACAACATCTTGAATATTATTGTTTCACAGCAAATCCAAAAACAATAGTGCATGAAACTGCTAAACAACGACTTAAAAGGAGAATGGTGGCCTGGCACTTCCCACCACTGCTCTGCCAACACGAGGCTGAGGCCGTCTTGGCTGGGACCATTGAACTGGTTCGCACATTAATATCAAGTAATCCATCCACTTCCCATGCAGAATGAGAATGACACTCCTCAGCTCTGCCGAGTTCATCTCTGACCACGGACAGGAATGCTCCTTTCCTCCTGTTGACACTATTGTTTCTCACCCATTTAAGAGTGATGGAGACAACAAGCAAGGTCACATTACCCTCTGATTGAAGGCTCGAACTGTAAGAACACAATTCACCTAACGCTCTGTGAGAATTTAGTAGAATATCTACATTTTACACTATGTAATAATAAAAAACACAGCGTATATGCTACCTAGTACTTCTAGATGAATGGGTTGAGTCAGCAAAAAAGAAGCTAAAACAGGGCATTTATATTTACATTTAAGTTACTTATTTTTTTACAAGAAACATTTAAAATTCAAATTCTGTTCAAATATTTTTTTTAAACAGGAGAGAAAAGCTAGTCGTCAGCTAAGCTATCTCCAGGAGTAAAGTGCAACACTGGTAATTGAGTATAAGACTTTTACTATGTAAAAATGTGTTGGTCAAAGCATTAAATGATATTGGCTTTTTCCCCTGAATATAATGAGCTGAGCTAAATGATGCACACATGGCCGTTGATGTTATTGCAGCGTTCTGATTGTTATTTTTAAAACACAAGGGTTGCTATAAAAAGGTTTGGGAGCATACCGTAGTTAATGAAAAAAGCATGGCTTAGATTATTACGATTATTTGCTTTAGTTAAGCATTTCAATATCCCAAAAGGCTTTTACTATTGTGTGTCATATTCCTTTCAGTAGAATGATTTGTAAAGACCAAAGGATGCAATTACCAAGTAAGTCTTTTATATTCTAATAACAGATAAAGCCTAGGGCCCTACATTTAACCCACTGAGAATATGTTGTAAGATACTTAGAAATTACTACCTTGAGGGAGTAGACATGCAACTAAATATTGATTGGAAATAGACAAAGAGAGACAAGCAGTTTGATACGGATCCCATGCTCTTACTGTGGGGGTTCCCACTCGACACAAGCTAAACAAAAAGCACTCATTTTCCGCACGCATGTTGTTTTTTTTCATAGCTTTTTCTACGACGAAGGAACAGGGGTGGGAACAACTTGTATAACGTTACCTACATTCTGTTTAATAATAAAACCAGAGCAAAGATGTCCGAGGTATCCAAGACGTCCTCAGTGCCCTTGGGGAGAATAAGGTCATCGCCGGGAGGAATGATTAAATGACCATCCTCTGTGTCTTTGCACACATTTAACTGATGACATATAAAGACATGTTAACTATTCCGGTAATGATCTTGTGAATAGAAAGAAGTTAAGAAGTAGATAAAAAAGAAGCAGAAGATTGTTATATCATCCCCAAGACCACTGTCATTACCAAGCTTATCGAGTGTTTACTGAGCTCTAATTGAACTCAAGGCTGGAGAGTAATAATCCAGTGTCAAGCTTCAGATCGCTAATGTGACATCATTGATGAGGAATGGCTGCCAGCTTGGCGCACTCAAGCTAGCTCAGGGTAATGTTTTGATTAATACTGAATCAAGCTTGACATCCTTCCCCATGATAAATAGAGGGGAGTTAATTACAAAGACTTCCCATTCTTCCATCTGCAGAAAGCGTTTAGGTTGTGTGCCGTTAATGAGGGCAATTTAGTGAGATGATTTAAAGATACACATGTGCAGCATATGTACATGTGTGCACAAACAACGCTGCATGATCGAGATCGAGCACATTAGTATTTCTTCCGAAGATTAACTCTGCTAATAAATCCAATAAATGGGGGATTTTTTGAAGCAGTTAATCATACAAGTCTAGCCTGTGCCCACTGAGTGTGAAAACCGACGGTGTCAGTTTCATCAATCACGGCCTCGGCAATCTCCAATGTGTGTGTTGTGTTTGTCAGGAAGTTTCAGAGGCGCACAATGAGCGGAGCCCTCCATCCACGGCGGATGAAATGAGGTGCAGCAGAAAATAATTTAAAACAGGAGCAAAAGGGAACATGTGCAGGTATTGTTACTCTGAAATGAAACCTCAATAATCTGATCTAACGTGAGGCCTTTGTCAGAGACGGAGAAAAAGTAAAAACATGTCGGGAGAAATTAGTTTGTATACACCGAGGCCGCCGCGCAAGATCAATATTGTGTGGGTCGATCGCATGCCAACTTTATGAGGGTGTTTTGAAATATGGTGTTGGCTGCTCCCCCACATGTAAGGGTCAATGCGTTCCTTAATGTTCCTGTGCTCCTTTTTCTTCAAAGAGTCCATTACAATTGTTATTGTACTAATTAACACTGTTCAAAGAGATGATGAAATAAAAAAAAATAGAATAATGCTTTCACCCCGACATTATTTATTTCAATGATTTGTCTTTCCCTAATTTAGACTAAAACACGGGTAATGAAAAGTAAACTATGAGATTTGTATCTTAAAGGGTACCTGTAGCAAGAATTACAAAGGTTCAAACAAGTATCCAGTGTTGATTTCAACAAATCAAATTTCACCATCATCACAAATCATAAAAATCATGGCAGAATCCAAACTGCATCTCTTCTCCTCAGCCTGCCTTTGATCAATATGCGAGACAGGATGGAGAAACAATGTGCTGTGGAGGTGGGGATTTCAGTCCTGAAACCATCCCACTTGTCCACTGAGTCCAATCCGGTCACCTTGGCTCCGGTGTTGAAGTGCTCCATGCAGCTGCACTTGGAGAGCGATGGAAGAAAGGCAAAGTAAGGTCACAATCCAGTGTCAGAAGTAGGGTGTTTGGACACAAATTGCTAGATGCTACACATTTTGTTGAAGCCTACTCTTTGAGAAAGTTAACAGATAAGCAATTTACTGCAGTCATGCTCAGTGTTTTCAGTCCGGTATAGAACAAAATACTGATCAGAACAACATTTCATGCGTTTTACACTGATGAAAGCTCCAAGGGAGAGCACCCCTTCTTAGCTTTCACAAACTAAAAGACCGGTAAAGCATTCCAATGAAACACACACACACAAAAAAATCTTCGGAAATGGAGTAAATACCTAACATTTTTGCCATTCGAGCAGAGCCCATTAGGTCACAGTGAGCTCTGGGAAATGTGTGAGGAAATCATGGTGATCATGCATGACTCACACATATGAAAACAATCTTGTTGCTGATCATGGAGAAAGAGCTCAAAAACAACCTGCTGGATTGGGACCAAGTTTCAGTTGTCAGTATTTGACAGGTTGTAGAGATAATTTGATTTTCAAAGAGCTTATTGTCAGATTTTAAGATCAGACATGAAACACGATGCAGAGGATGCCTTGTTGACTGTGTGTCTGCCTGGTTTTCTACAATAGGATGTGAAACATGGTCAACAATGCATCCCGCTAATGGTTGATTGGTTGCCAAAGGATGTCACTGTGGAAGATAACCTCCTAGTCTCCGTCTTTGTTCCTGTAACTCAAACTGAAAAGGCATGCATGAGTGTGGGGAGAGTGTCTGTATGCAATGGATTTAGAATGCAAGGTTTCCAGATTGTAGCTGACCACTTCCAAAGCCATTTAACTTGCGTGCTGATTTAAGATATCCGATTGCAAGAATCAAACCCCGTACATAATGCTTCCCACATTGTTTTTTCATTGTGGAAAACTCATGTCGAATAATAAAATAAAATTTTTCGTATACAATTTATTCTCACCATTTACGCATCAGATGTATCACCTAATCAGCCTCACCATCGTCTCTCGCACAACATTGTCTACAGGCTCTAAAGTAGGGGTCCAGTTGTTTCCTGGCTGTTATTGGCCGCTCATCATTGATACTTATTACAAATATACAGGAGAATTCATTGATATTTGTGAGTCACCGTCTTCCACACTGTTCCAACAAATGAATGTCTTTTTAAATATTGTTATCCGAGGATCCTATTTGTTAAACCCCATGACCTGGGTGTGATTGTGATTGTCAGTGAGAAGCTTCAGCCGGTCCGGAGCAGATGGAGGTCAGAGCTTGGCCTGCAAAGTTCAGCTGGCGCAGCATGGGAAGACGCATCCATATTTCATTCTGGCCCATGGCAAGAGCCGAGCTATAGATAGCACTTTATTCGTGCTTTTCTGCAAACAGCAGATGACTTAAATATACAAGTAGAGGCAAAAGCGAGCAGAAAGGAGGAGTGTCTGACTAAATATGAGACATTCCATGCTTTCCAGTGGGTAGGAATCCCTAGGTCGAGACAGTAGATGTTCAAATCCTGCAGAGCGAGGGAGTTTCTGTCTGGTCCTTCTGTTTTGACAAGTCCTCCGGATGTCTTAAAATTGTGAGACATATAATTCATTTCATAGTGACTTGGCGATCGCTATAGGCTCAAAATACTTTCCCACCCACGCCGTTCTCCCTGTGATATGCAGTTCGAGCCATTGTCTATAACTGTGCCAATGCTTTCAGCATATAGTCCCTTTGATATTTATCTCTGTACATTTCGAGATTAAAGCTCTCTTCCTGAATTCTGTTAATTGTTTACTTCCTTTCCATTGTGGTAATGTATCCGCTAATCCGTGGATTGAAATCCATTCAACACCAAATCATACAAAGTGCATTTTTATGAATCTGTTTAATTTGAACTCCGTTAGTGTATGTCGACTCTCATTCTTGCCCATTTTTGCTCTTTTCCCGCTGTTATCCCTTTTTTCCCCCCATTAATTCTTCCCTGTTCATCTCCTCATATTTTCAGCTCAAGCTTCTTTGCCTGCTCTACCTCCTCTTTAACCCTCCTGGCTCTCGTATCTGCATCTCCTTTCTCTTTGTTTCCACCCCCATGTCATCCATTGTCTACCCGTCTCTTCCTCACACTTTTCTTGTCTCTTTCTTTCTCAGCCATTCTCCATTCATCTGTGGACCTCTTGTCTACTCCGACACTTGTGTCTTTTTTTTGTCTTCTTTCTATCTGTCTAACCTCTTATTCTCTTCTCCTGTACCTGTCACACTTCCGGAAGCAGTGCTGTCAAACTTTCCCAGAAAGCTAGAATGGACTGCTCCTATTGAAACACTGGCACATTTGATATATCACAGAGGGATTTATTTAATATCTCGAGATATTTTTCCTCCTGCAGAATTGCCTCAAATTAAAACAGCAGGGGTTTTCAGGGTCCAAAGATCTTCAGAAATCTTCCCATCATTTCCCTTGTGGCTCCATCTGCTACTGTGTATATGAATGCTGTTGGGCGGCAAGACAGGATGGATTGAATCGGAAAAGCCCATAACTGACTTTTAATTGTTAATTGTTAAAAGAAATTTAATTTGCAACACATGCATCCGTGATATCACAGCCTTTCTTGCCAAATTTGTAATTTTATTATATTTATTCTTGGCTTCAGGGAGGTGTAATAAACGGTACATAAGGCACTTACTAAGGCTAGGTGATACATATTATAATACATTTGATGTAATATATAATATGTCATGAAAAAAAAAATTTCAAGCAAATGAATGATCAGCCTAGCTTGAGCTTGGCTTGACATATAATATATTTCAGAGAGTCTACTACTACCATATGTTTGTGAATTCAGAGCACTCTAATCCGTCTTCCAAACTGCATTGCAAGCTGTATCACCGCCTGCCTGAGGGCAGAGGGCATTATTGAAAAGCACGAATATATTGCCTTGTGTCTTTGACTTTCAGCAGAGCGGAGATATCCTCTTGAGCCTAAGAGAAATAAGGGTTGAGCACTATTTATAATCAAAAAGTCATGGTCGAAGGTTTCAGTTTCTGACGGACAGTTTTCCTCCTCTGTTGCTCTCCTGAAGGTTTCTTCCCTTTTTTTCCCCCTGAAGGGTTATTTGGGAGTTTTTCCTGGTCCGATGTGAGGTTTTGGGGCAGGGATGTCTATGTGTACAGATTGTAAAGCACTCCGAGACAAATTTGTAATTTGTGAAATTGGGCTATACAAATAAACTGAATTGAATTTAATTGAATTATTCCCAAATCAGCGATTTTGGTTGGAGCCAGCGTCGTCTTGTCCATTTGGCTTTTTGGAGAAGCAAGTCCTTCAGTGTAATTTTGTGCTGACAGAACAACTGTTGCCCTTCCGGGTGCTGAATATCATGTCTGTTTGAAGATACAAGTTTCAGATACAGACAGCATCACAGCATCATTTTTTGTTTTCATACCAAGACATATATTTTTAGAAACCTCTGCTTCTGCAAATTGGTGCTTAACTAGTGAACCCTCAAAATTGGTATAGGTACATCAATATAATGCAACTTCCTCTCTTGATTGTGATCATTTATATCATACCATCCACGTATAGTGTTATTGTTGTTATTGTGTCAGTAGCATGTTGCAGCATTAACCTCAGTATTGGTGATATGGAAAGTCATTTTGAAAACCAACAGACGGGCAGTGCTTCTGTTCACCATGCAGACAAATACCGTGCTAGACCCCTCTCAACACTCACCTATTGACCACGTATGAAGATTACATGCAGTTAACTAGAACGGGCACTCGGTAGGGCGCATACCTTCGCCGCAGCCACATTTTGGCATTAGTTGCAAAATTGGATAAAAATTGACTGCGCTATGGTAAAAAGAGGATTTTGACCTTTTCATGACCTTGACCTTTGACCCGATCGATCCCAAAATCTAATCAAATGGTCCCCGGTTAATAACCAATCATCCCACCAAATTTCATGCGATTCGGTTTAATACTTTTTGAGTTATGCGAATAACACACAAACACACAAACACACACACATACAAATAAATACACAGCGATCAAAACATAACCTTCAGCAGAATGCGAAGGTAACTAGTCTGACAGTCAGTAGCTTGTTGGTGATAACTATATAACTGATTCAAGAGGTGGTTATATTCACAGCAATGTCACTCAAATGTTGGCATGTTGGCTATCACCATCTTATTTTGTGGCATTTGTTTCGCCGCAACTAGAAGTGACACGAGAGGGCATTTTTAGGTTACCATAATGCTAGAATTATATTTTACGAATTTAAATCGCGCTGTGAAAGGGTTAAAGTTGTAAGACAAAGATAATCTCCTCATTGACTTCTATACAATCAAACCTCTTTCTGCATCCAGATGAGTGATGATGAATGATTTGGTTTAAAGGCAAATTTGTATACTTTGGTAAAATCCATTGAATGATGAAAACGGGGATCGGAGTCCACTTTCTTAACAGCTGTGAAAGCAATGTAGTCTATACACACACACACACACACACACACACACACACACACACACACATGTGCATACACGGTTTGTGCAAGTTCGAGGAACAACAAAGGGTAGAGTAGGTTTATCTTCGGATGCTGTTGACATCCACTGCTTCTGAGACACTGTGAACAAACGATAAGGAAGCAACTGCAGATAACAGAGATGAAAGAGAGGAAATAGAGCCACCAGAGCTTTAGCTGACATTGTACTCAAAATGAGAAGCCAGTCTGGACTTGGAGTCTGGAGAGGAACAAAAGTCAGAATAAAATATCCTGGTAGTCGTGGCTGCTTCAGACAGAGGTGAGGAATGGGGAATAATAACAGAAAAAATAGTTGGAGACCTTCAGAAAAAAAAGAAAGCAAACTGACAGATATTTGTTGTGTGTCCATGACTAATGCACGTCTTACAATATCATACCAACTATGCTGTTATATTAGTTCTAACATTGAGGACCATTTTGTTGGCAATTAAATAAAATAATTGCTCCACATGTGAATACTGGCCAAATAACAGTTTTACAGGATTACTCTGCATTTGATGCTGCTTGGCCTAGTATCTCTTCTTTCCTTGAAATGGAACAAATGAAGAGAGACAAAGAGAGTTCTAAGAGGCCATGAAATATGTATGCAAGCAGTTAACCTCAACCATGCTGTCAGACCTTTTCCTCAGTCATGCCAGGTCAAAGCTTAAGTGCCAACTACTTTGACTCCCGTTGTTTGTTTGCTAACTCCAAGTACCTGAATAAACCGAGCACTACCATAAATGTCCACAGGGAATGGAGCTTTCTTAATAATGTTTAAGTACCATTGTTGTCTATTCACTTTCCTTTCAAAGTTTTAACCCACCGTAGTGACACTTCAGCTGCAATGAATGCCTTAAGAAACAAAAGAAATGTGGTCATGTGCATGTTGTGTAGGGTGGATGTGTGTCAGCCGATACCCTCCTTCACTTTGTAAGAAACATGTGACCTCCTCCACCAAAGCCTGAACATGTGATTTATTTCTCCACGCAGATTCACACTACATTCATTCACACGAAGAGGGGATGCCTCCTACTAGACTACGACACTTTATAAGAGAACAGTTTCCTGACCCCCAATGTAAAGGCCTTGACTTATTCTACATATTACATTAGAATAATAACCAAAACAAACGTGATTATAAAACATACAGAATATTATCTGGATAATTTTCTAGTGAGCTGGCCACTAATAACCCTTTGAATTTCAGCAAAGATGATTGAAATACCTATTGCGCAACACAAACTACATGTAATATCTCATGACCAAGGTTATGCATACCAGTTATTTATACATATTTAACTTGTAATTGTCTACAGTTGATGCCAAGGATAGTTTAAAGTGTCTCCTTTCCATTGTCTTATTGTTCATACTGTTCATGTGTGGATTTCACCTCGGAGTTATCCATTTTCTCATTTTGAATAGGCCTGCTGCAACTTGATTAATAGTATTGTTATCTATAATTGACAGGTCCTATCAGGTTTGTCAGTAGAGGAAATGCGGGATCATCAGCCAGTACAAGCACAGACTGAGTTGATCCACATCCAGTGGAGCCAAAGCTCAGTAATGTTTAATATTCATCTTTTCTGTAATTTCTAATTTATGTTAATATTCACTTTCCTTCGAATTATAATACATCTTTTATGAATATATTTTTTAAAAACCTCATTATTAGTATATGTCTGCCTATTATTAGACCGATGAATGGAGAAAACTGTTATAAAGGAGAGGGGACTGCTGTGGGAGCATGCACTGATGTGGATCTCAGTGGTGTGAACAACTCTCTTGGGCTTCGGTGGTTTTGATGAAAACAGAGAGGATGGGTAATCCTTTCGCAATTTGGAGCCAGAACATATTGGGAATTCTTGTTTTAGTATCTGTCAAGTGTTCAAAAGCATTTCTTCAGCACAAGGCATATCCCACTCACAGGCAGGTTTACCTCAACATCGCCAGAGGCAACAGCTTTAGTAGCTGCATCAGCATCACAGCTAGTATGCAGCTTCTTTTTTCTCTCTCTCTCGCTCTTTTTAAGTGAAATCATTGTTTTCATCCTTTATTGCATTTTTACGACCAATGGCACATACGATTGACTTCAGTGTTCAAAACAAAAACGGTATTAGCGTATCAAAGTTGTGGTCTGTTTGGTTCGCTTGAATTATATACATAACATATGTGGACATCTTTGCAGGTTATGATTGATTGAAGGCAGCTGGATAGTACCTTAATCAGTTGTCATCATTAGAAGCTCGACGCAGCAAGCAGTGAGCTATTAAATGAGCAACATGTCAGTGAGGCGAGGGTGGCCAGGGATTGCTGTCCCACAGCTGTCACTGAAGTCAAAGTCCTAAGCTGCAACGGGATGCATCAGTAGTGGCAGTTAGTCTAAAGCACAAAAATATCACAGATACAAAGTCAACTTTAGAGCATTTACGATGGGATCACACCAGCGACGATGCCACATCAGGCCAGAGGCGTACAGCGTGTTTGTGTGGATGGGCTTAAGATATCATTAGGTCCTTACATGAGATTGGGACAGTAGATGGTATCAGAGTCTCTGTGACTTCATAATTGTTGGATGTTTATTTTAAACCTTTGTCCAAACTTTTCAACATTGGGCTTCAGAATTGGCAGGTGCAGTCGTAATCTAAAGTTCCACCATTGCGGACATACCCAAATACAGCCAACTCTTACCAACAAATATGTTTGATCATACTCTCAACGCACCCTCAAACTTGCAGAAGTTATTGTTCTAAGCGCTGCCGCTGATTGCACTATTCAATTCACTTCCCAGGACCTCACATCCGAACAGGAAACACTCCGTAAAAAATACCTGAAAAAAACCGGATGGATGCATGAAACACGGGCAAAGGGTTTTGTTTTTAAAGCCAGGCCACACTTTTATCGGACTGAGGATATGATCGTTTAAAGAAAGGGATGTACCCTTTCGTTGGCGCTATGAGGCTCTACAACAGATCACCTCTTGCCAGATCATAATATTTACACTATGTTGATCTGAACTTCACACATTTAATTTATTTACACGACACACATACACACATTTCATTTTCATTTACACTACACACATACACACACTTTGCATTTTGCACACTGTCTATATTTAATATTTTTATATTTAATTTAATTTGTCATTAGTATTGTGTATTGTGTATGCATATATGTTGTATATATACATATATATTTTATTTTATATTTTACTTGGTATACTTCTTGTATATATCAATATCTTTCATCCCTGTTTTTTATCTTTTGTTTTATATATTTTTTTTATTCTTGTGTGTTTAGTTTATTGGTGCTGCTACTGTTACGACAAATTTCCCCTTGGGGATGAATAAAGTATATATCTATCTATCTATCTATCTATTCAAGGGCCAAACAACTTTGAGGACCTAACTTCTTGTTAATCTTAATTGATGCAAGAACATCTTTGACCAGAGGGCAGAAGCCAACAGCTGTCCCTCAAATGAGGTCATGGTCACTTTGCGACAGCTGTTTGGCACCACCGTTGTCAAGCGAGAAACCCACTTACCACCGAGATTCAGAAAAGCAATGTCTCATTGCGAGGATAATATGTCTTCTGAAGCGCACAGCAATGCCACTGTTATTGTTAGCTTTCCATTTATAATATAAAAAAAACATGGGAATACTCCTGCCTCTTCACCTTCACCCTCGTCCTCTTCATCTCCCTCTACTCTGCTCTTGCATGCTCATTGAGATGCACAATGAGCGTGCACTGGGAGCAACACATCACCATTATTCATGGCCGAGTACGCCTCAGAGCAGGACTGACGGATCAAAAGATGTTGATGATAGGTGGGGATAGTGGTGGTTGGGGTGATAAATCGCCCCATCCTTTGGAGATTGGCATAGTTCTACTAAGTTTGGGGAGAGAGCTGTTTTCCAATTTTTCGGATTGGTTGTTTGTTTTGGGCCACAGTTCTCTAGCCCTACACTTTCAGTACATGCTACTTGCAGCCCCCATACTGTAAATATGCATCACTACTCCTTACTGTAGACAGATTTACCTTCTTGCTTTTACTAAATTAATACTTCAAATCCCATTTTTAAAAAAGCAGTAGCTAGGTCACAGTTTTTTCAATTTCCTGTCCTTTCCTTTGGCAATTTCCTACTGAAGGTAGGCACTTTCCCCCCTCCCCTCCCGCTCCTCCTCCTCCTTCACAGCCACTTGTTTTGCAGTATTTCATCCACACTGAGCTATCAGGAGGAGTGCTGAGGCAATTTCGAATTGATGGAATCAATTAAAGGCCAGCAGAAAAGAAAATTGAATAAATAATAAAATATGCTTTTTCTTCTTCACAGTTAAAGGGATAGCGTAGTGTTTCATGGTGCATGTCCCACTCTAATATCTTTCAAATGAAAAAAAGGGAGTGTATTTCTCTTTGTTGTGTGTTGGTCACTATTTCTAAAACATATTTGTACTTGAACACCTTATGACATTTTCACTTTGGATCTCTTTTTCCTAGCCATTGACCCAAACACGGAGTCAGTAGAAGATTTGATGCAGAGGTTCCAGGACAGTTTCCGTGTTCCCAACACGCCAACAGACATGTCTCACTACCAGCATGTCATTCACAGCTCATCCACGGGCCGCCGGAGGGTCCCCAGCCACACCAGAGGTAGGACCAAAAAGTTATTTAAAAAAACTCAAATGTTGTTGGCACAATGTTTTGAACCTTGATTAACAAGATGATTTATAACATTTGCACATTTATCTTTATTTTGACTTTGCATACTGAACAATGTTTGCTCACTTTTGGTGCTTCTGTGGAACTCAGTTTATGGTTTTGTGCAGGGATATTTGCCCTTTAGATAAATGCATACATTCCTAGGCCGGCGTATAATGTGAAGTAAGCCTGAGTCCACATGTTTGAGCTCCACTCTACCTGTGTATATGCAGGTGGATGTTCTTTCCACCCAGTTCCGTATCAGCCATTAACCATCATTTGTTTTTGGGAGGCTATTAGGGTTGTAAATTGAAACTCACGTTGTGAGTTGCTTTTTATAAAAATAATCTGGAATACCAAATTACATATTTTTTCTTATTTCCTCTTATTGTTCAAAGAATATAATTGCAGATTGATGCATTAGATCATCTGGAAGCGGCCGTCATCCAGACGCAGCTCCTGGAGAAGCTGTGTGCGGCTACGGATAATATAATATTTAATATTAATATTATGAACCAGACTCGAGGGCTTGATGGTCTGACGTTTGTGGGACTTCCTCAACAGAACAAAGAGTATTTATTTATTCCGTGGTGGACGGTGGTAACGAACCGTTATATGCCACGATAAGCCACGGCCGCTCTCTGGCGCTTCTAGCGCGAGTGAAGAGAACGATCACAAACAGTCCGGCGAGTGAACTCACGCGAGTACATTTAGTAAAGGAGGCAGTTGATTTCCATTCATGTATAGGCCTTATTTTCAGTATTACAAGCAATACATATGTATGGGAAATTTAGATGTTCCATTTAACTTGACCTGCATATGTATTGAGGGAGAAACCACATGCTAATACAGCAAAAGTAAGAACTGTCAACTCCATTATTTGAATGTTTGACCTCTGATTCACCGTGTTAACCACTGGGCTGCCCATCATTGCCAAACTGCTTTGAGGAAAATGTCACAGTTCAATTTCACAACATATTCCCTTCTAGTAAAATGTACTTAATGTTTCATTTCCCATTTGATCTGTGAAATGTATGAATATGTAGATTTAGATTTGATTTTTAATTACGAAACTGATGTAGACACCAGATATGGCGTGTGGCGGATGATGAATACCGTAAAAGTGACTTCAATCAGTCAGATTCATAATTTGTGTGTGGAAAATTTACTATTTGCATATTCATTTATATAGCCTTGTATTCATCTTCTGAGGGTGAATTCATTACACAAGTTAAAACATCACCCGGAAAACAAAATGTATTCAACAGAAGTATGTGAGAAAGATTACTCATAGTCATAGCATTTTTAAAAAGGGCCATTCTCCTTACACTTCCAATCTTTGTTTCCATGTTTTATTATAATTGCTTTCAGTTTACTCTGTTGGCTTTCTGTTTCATTGAAGTTTAATTTGGAGCACAGTTTCACACAAGCACCATTTTTAGATGTGATGACAACACCAGTCTCTGCCACAGCAATAATATCTAGCTCATACCAGCAACATTCTCAATCATTGTAATAAGACACGTAGCCTGTGTCATTGGTCAAAGCATTATGACATTAACCATGATGAGACATTAACCATGAGGAGTTCACCTACTGTCGACAGAATAACGTACCACCCCCTTGATCACTGTCATATACAGTAGATGCAAAATACAGTTATGCATGTTATCCTTGCTTACTTATGTGTGGATTATTAGTCCTCCCTGTCGCATAGCTAGTGGTGGAGAGAGTTTATATTTATGGTCATCTAGAATACTTTTGCCCGTGCTAGTCTTATGTGCTGTTGATAATTTAACTCTGTTAGATTTAAAGGTACCTTGTGTCGGCCTTCTGATTAGATGAGGCCTCTAAAATTAAATGCGTAGAGGTCCTTCTGTACACATTACATCTATTGCACCTGTCCATCCTGGAGAGGGATCCTCCTCTGTTGCTCTCCTGAAGGTTTCTTCCCTTTTTTCCCCCTGAAGGGTTATTTGGGAGTTTTTCCTGATCCGATGCGAGGTTTTGGGGCAGGGATGTCTATGTTTACAGATTGTAAAGCACTCCGAGACAAATTTGTAATTTGTGATATTGGGCTATACAAATAAACTGAATTGAATTGAATCAATATCCTCCCAACCCGGTGAAGGACACTGCTGAGAGGTGTCATCTCTGAGGTCTTTGCTGAAATAGTTTAATTTGCTGGCATGTAATAAGGGGTGAAAATGTGTCCTCAAGTGCAAAAGAGTAGGCTAATACTACAAACATGATAATGGGAGAAACACTTTAACTGAGGAGGGAACTCTATTAGTTGGAGTGAGGTGAAAGGCGAGTGTTAACTGAACAGAGCCAGAAGGTCAGAGTTGGTTACATGAAATGAATACATTGCCACATTTCTTGTAGTGCGGCAGTTGGAGGCCAAGAGGAAAGTTGATTGTGGTTGGGCGGATACCTTTTCTTTTCCATGTTGTTTAACTTGATTGAGCTTTTTTACACTCTGCAATAGCTCTCTTACTGTCACATTCTCTCTTACCCCTGTGTTCTAAACCTTTGATGTAATAAACTAAAGGCCCAACATTATAACTTGATATTACATGGATCCATTCTTTCTGTGGAATTTACAAGAGACGACGAACTGAAGAAGTGATTAGTCTGATCTACTGGAATTAAATACACACAGTTGCCCAAATGAATTTTTTGAACGTACTTTGATCACTTTTAAGTGACACATTTTATTCATTTGAAAATGCTAAATTTCAAAATGGGATATATCTCTACCATTCCAATCATTCCTTGTTTGAAATGGGTTGAATACAGTTAGGCACACACCAAATGTGGATTCAAGATGGCATCTGAAGAGGACCCTTTTAAAATCTATAAGCTAGAATCCTAACATAGTTTAATAGATCTCTTAGGGAAAGGACGCTGTGCCCTATGTTGAAGGAGACGACACTCTAGTCTAAATTCACTCCTGAGAACAGGCAGTGGGCTCGTCCGCACACGAGGAGAGAAATTGTCCAAGACGTCTAACTGAGAGGAATTGCAGTAGGTTGTGTAGGGACACGCTGCGTGGGGTGTCTACATCCAGCAGCACACAAAATCATGTTCCAGGAAATCCATTTTTTTCCCGAAAGAGAGAGAGAGATAAGGGAGAGAGCATGCCCCTAATGGCCAATCATTAAGCCTGAAGGCTGTCTGGATTGGAGATCTGCCTTGGAGTGAGGACAGGAGCCAATAAGAGAAACATTAAAATTGACTGTAGTTCACAAAGCAAAGTACTTTAGTTAACGCCATTCACATTTACATCAAAGGGGAAACACACCTGTATATCTATTCACTCCACTCGACAGCAGCATTTGCTTCTGCTCAGCTAAACCCTTCAGCTGTTCGTCTACTCTACTCCTCGTGTCCACAAGCATGCATATTGAAATTGTGCTCTGTGGCGACCTTCCTTACTTTCCTGTCCTCATGTATTGCCCTAGTTTCTTGAAGCACCATCTTATATCTGGACTCTCTAAATATATTGGCTCATCCACAGATTGTCCCTACCTTCACTTTCCAATTTTCCCATCTGGGCCACCCCTCTTTGGATCTTATTTGGAGGATACTTCACAAAGCATGATCAGGGAGATTGCCAGATTCAAAATTGCTATGAGCATGCATCATTTATCAGATACATGTGTTGCACCTTGATAACAATTATGTATGTTACCGAAGGTTGTTAAGAGGTTCATTGTACCTGGCCTGCAATCTTGTATTGCATCCCATGAAACATGACAAGCTGTGTTACCCACCTACACCAAGCAAGATTAAGAAGCAAATTGCAATTTAATTAATCAAATCCTCTTTGTCGGCGGTTGTCTACAAGCGATGCCTTCTAGCCAGATGTTGAAAAGGTCTCAAGAAATGTTGTTCAGACGTCGTTCATAGATGGTAATTTATCAGTAAGGGGGATGAATAACGCTCCCAATTTTGCCGCAAAAAAACTGGAATGACCATATACACAAATGTCCCTCATCTCAAGCTGTTTGAATAAAAGGAGGCGTTTTATATTTTTTTGGTATCAATATCGAGTGGTTGAAAATAGTTAAGTTTAGCACCAGTCTATCTGGCAAATTGCACCAAAGATTGCTCAACATATTCCCATGCTCAACTTACGCATGAGAATGGCCAACATATACTTCTATCATAATATTGTTAGCCCTTATTCCATTCCATTATACAAACTGGGTCGTGGGGTGCTGGAGCCGATCACAGCTGGCATTGGGCAAAGACGGGGTTCACCCTGGACAGGTCGCCAGTCCAGCACAGGGTTCATATAGAGACAGACAACCATTCACGATCACATGCACACCGACAGGCAATTTAGAGTCCAATTAACCTGCATGTCTTTGGACTGTGCAATGAAGCCGGAGAACCCGGAGAGAATCCACGCTGACATGAGGAGAACATACAAACTCGAACGACGGACTGCCCAGACCGGGATCCGAACCCGGCTGTGAAGTGACAGTGCTAGCCACTACACCACTGTGTCCTTCTTAGCCCTTATTTACTTAATTAATTCAAACTTGACAAATTGTGGTGTGCTCATCTGCTCTTCAGGAGATCTTCTATATGATATTTATGATATGCCATCTCCCCCTGAAGATCCCCTCTTAAAAAAGACAATTTACGGGCCTATGGGTATCTAATATCTAAACAATGTTTAGCATGTTATCCAGTCGCATGAGGCTACTTAGAAGGTTACTGCAACTACTACACTGGTGCCTCTTCTCCTATATTTTTAGGGGATTTTGAAACGGCTTTTAGGACTGTAATAAAAACCTCTAAGTGTGTCCCATAAAGGTTGGAACTTAGCATGGGGAAAATCAAGATTTGATCTGGATATTAGGCACATGAAATGCTTGGTGCAGCCACTCGTCTTTTACAGACCTGCCCAATCAATGATCTCTTTCTTGCCTTGGAGAAGTTGCATTGTGCTATCAAAGTGAACAAGTCAGCAAATTGCTCATCCTATGTGAAGTTAAGAGAGTGATTGGCTTTCATCTGTTGTTCTTTGTGTAGTATTTCATTGCAATGGGATCCACACAAAGGCCCTCAACAACCCTGTGGATATGCCTTTTCCCAGTTCTGTGAACACTGGTGTTATTGGTCTGGGATTGACAAGTTGTTAGCTGCTATTGGTTTTCCCCCTTCCCTCTGTGTAGTTTGAAATTTGATTTTAGTTTTCTTTTTTTCAGGCATGTGTCTAGTTTCTTGTTCAGTACTTTGATTTGACCTGTGACCTGATTATCGACTTCTACATGGCAGTGTAGGTGCTGGGAGTTGATGTTGATGGAGATGTACATTCCTTACTGCCTGGATGTACCGTCAGCATTAATAATTGACTGGAATAAATGGGGGGCTTTGCTATCGTGTCACTCCACCCTCCACATTGCAGACTATTCTTGGTGAGCACCGCAGCCAGCTGCTGATGTGCTTCTTCTGTTTACACATATCGTTTTTGGCATATAAGAACTGCTCCACCCTCAAACATGTTTGGATGAGAATCTACTGTGAAATATCGAGCCTCTTTAGAAGGTGATGCCTGTGTTTGCAAAACGATGGTTACAACATGTAACCGTCATTGTTCTTGTGTAGCCACCTTTCCCTAAAAACTTTGAAGTGTTGTTGTTTTGTTCAAAATTAAGATTTGTCTTTCAAAACGCACCCCCTTATTTGCATGCGCCTCTGCGCATGCAATTCCCTGCAGTGGTATTAATGTATTTGCATGTGCTGGCTAGGAGCCGTGGAAGTTTTTGATGTGTCACAACGAATACTTTGGCTCATTAGGATGAGGATAACCTGACGGTTATTATCTTTTCTCCTTTTTAATTGATGCTTTGAAGTAGCACATGAAAGTACTGTGTGTGTCTGTGTGTGTGTGTGTGTGTGTTATTTGGTGCTTGAATTAATTCTGTCCTCAGTTCCACTTGCAGCAGTCCTCAATCTTCACCGCAGACCAAAAAACAGTGATTACAGCTGTGTGTCTGACGCCCCGGGGCTTCTGCACAACAGGCCATAGCTGAACAACTGCCAAGTCAGGCCAGTGTGTGACTAGTTGTGTGTGTGTGAGTGTGTGTTTGGCGTGTGAAATACCTAAAGAGACGGAAATAAAATACAAAGAGTCATGCTGATGGGTGTCAAACTTCTCTAATTAATCCCCAATCTAATTTGAGCTAATATTTAAAGTAATTCTCACTTATATTCACCATCAGATTTCCAGATCACTAGATTGTAAAACTGCAGCATGCTGTTTGTTTTCAAGAAGAAAAAGAAAGGAAAGAAAACAATGTATGAACATTACGAAACGTAACTTTAGTAGTCATTGGGCTAACCCTGGTTTTTCAACACACTGCAAAATATATTTAACATCCTATATATACCTAATATACCTAATCCGATATACCTAAAACTTAATCAAATCAATATTACACGTATATGGCTATTTTCTATTCCCAGATACTGATCCTGCACTTTAAACCATCTCGCTGACCAAAAAATGACATGATGCCCATCTTAGCTCTCTCCTTATTGATGTCATTGAAACCCTGGTTCAAATCCCGGGCCACAACTTTCCCCCCAGAATTTCTGGCCCTGTGCACTCAAGAAAGAGAGGTCTGCTTAATGGGGTGTACACACTGAAGTCGGATGTGCCCACCACTTTCCCTCACAGACAAAGTGAGGTGTGGTGCCTGTGTGGAGACGCTGTCTGTTGTACTCCACCCGTCTTCCCAGGCAACACGGGTGGAGTTCAGTGGAGAGTGTGGTAATTTGTTCCCAGCTAACGATTAGGAACAATATGAAATTGTTTCTTGTGAGAAGCGGGCCAGAGGATTAAGGTGCATCTAGTGTTGACACACGGAAGGGATGCAGAGCAAACAGCCACGCAAAGGGGGTTTATCCCTCGTCACCGCCAGCCATGCCTCTCCTGCCTGGCTGAGGCGAGCTTCAGGACAGCTGGTGAAGTATTGCTCCGGTTCTCATTGCTTAAAGGTCACCGTAATGAAGTTGGGCTGCCTGTGCTTGAGCTGAAGCAGGATACATTTTCAAAATTGTATCCCCCCCCCCCCCTTTATGCACACACTTCTGGTCATTTGGACATTTTCTGTCAACACCGTCTCCCAGGAATTATGTCTTTAATCCAATAATTTCCAACTGCACTTTTTTTTTTTAAAGGGAACATAGATCATGGTCTCGCTTTTCCTCCTGTCAGGCTACCGTAAATCAACGTTTAAACAAAACCACTATAGCAATCCCGAAGGGATTTCGTTCAACGACATCAATTTCATTTGTCAGCACTGTCATTGAGCAGCAATGAAAACAGAGTTGTTTTCTGCACAGACATATGTCAGATTACCGAATACATTACCTCTCCACTGTTTTGACTATGTGTTTTAATGCCAATCATATAGCAGATGCAGGTCCGGTTTAAGAGTTTTTTTAAACAAAGCCAAAACAGCTACGGATCAAGCAGTTACATTTGCTTAAGAATGGTTCTTTACTACCCACCCATGAGTGTAATCTGTTTTATCCACATGCAATGGATGTAAATAGTCTGGGGAGATATTGTGTATGGTGCCCACAGTCGTAGCATTAATATTGAGGAGGCCGGTGATTTAGGAGCCGAAGTGTCTTCTTTATCCCATGTTTTGATATTTACTTTGTATAATAAGAGGTAGTAACACAAACACTTTCACTTTGGCCGTGGCTCATAGGTCGAGTAGTCATCCTGAAACTGAAAGGTAGCCGGCTTGCCCATAGTTCCTTGAGTCAGACACTGAAGCCCCAGTGGAACGGGTTAAAATGCAGAGACCAGTAAATATGTAATGTGATATTTGTACATTGCCCCACTGCGGGACTAATGAAGGATTATGTTTATTATTATTAAATCAGTGCCACGTTGACTGATGGTTATGTCTACGGCTTGTACAAGGGATTTGGCATTCATTTCTGAATTTAGTGTTGGGCGTGATACTGCTGCTTTCATTTGGTTGAACCCATTGGAACCAAATATATAAACATAAAGGGGTGTCACAATCTAAACGGGGCATTCTTTTACTTGCAGCCTGGGCTTTTTGAGCAACTCTTCTAGTTGGGATGGGAGTTGTAGCTCAGTAAGTCACATCAGTGCTGACACATTTTATTTTCTTCCACAAATTTACATTGACACCAATTGTCCTTTATCCTTTCATTTCACGATTGCTTTTAAGATTTCATTTCATGGGGGCACGGCATGAATCATGCGTTTCTGGAGCTATTATCCTGACCTTTTAAGTCCCTACGAGGCAGACGGTACCAGATTGTCCTTAAGCCAGATCCGCTATAAAATATGGAGCAAAGTTACCGAGGAGCCTGAAGATCAGAGCTTTTGGAGTTACAGCGCATATACTGACAAACTGCTAAATCAATCCTCCTCTCGAGGAGTTATAAGTGTGACCTTCCGGTTTTCTCCCTTTTCAAAGTGTTGTGGTGTAGAGTCAGCTTACGGGCTGAGCGCACCAGACCATGCATATTATGCATTCTTCAATGCATTGCTCGGGACTGAATGGGAACTTTAGTGACTGACAAGATGATGGACTCAAACTCAAAAAGGACCACAGTTTAACTCATCACTGTCAACCTACCATGACTAAAGATACACATGTCACGCAGACAAAAACAAGTGTGGAAAAGCAGGCCAAAACTTATTTCAGACTGGATAGCTACAGTGGCAAAGCAACACCTTTTTCAGGTGACAGCTGCCATCCGATGCCACCCTCTAAGCTTTTACCACGGCACAAGCTGGTTGATAACATGTGAGAAAACAACATGCAGCCAGGTGCCGAGGGTCACTGCATCTGAAATCACCGTTAACAGCTGCCATAACTTTTCAGCAATCCCATAACTGAGATTCCTGAGATTTACCATGTTCTTAATGTTAGCTCCAAACTGGCAGGTGTGCTCTAGATGCAGGCGAGGTGCAATACAAAGGAATATAGAGGTGAGTGTACAAACACTGAGCATACTTTAGTACAAGAGCCAAGTGGTGCCTTGTTAAGCCTCCCTCCTTTTCAAGTCCTTTCTCTCTGGTATGAGAGGTTACAACCCATAAATTCAGGCTGTAAAATGTGTCGGCGAGGCTCATATTGTGATGCCCTCTGTAATAATTCCGAGCATACCTCGGTTGTTTATGTATGATAAGTGTGTGTGTGTGTGTGTGTGTGTGTGTGTGTGTATGTATGTGTGTGTGTATGTTTGTGTGCGCGTGCCCAGAGCTTTTAGAAATACCCTGGGCAACGACGACGTAAACATTTATTGATCGGGATTATTTTAGAGAGGCAAACCGTGCAGTCGGAGTCTGAGATATTAGAGATGAAATAACAGTTACAGGCGAGGAGAGCTGGACCTCTCTGACATATATGTGGTCGATCTTTTCCTGCATGCAGTTCTAAGACTGGGATCGACCGAATAAAATAAAAACACCGGTTCTACCATGATGTCCTCGTCTCTCTGATTTTCTGGCTTTCATAGCCGAACCCTTCACTTGGCGCAGCGAGGCAGAGTGGAACGCCTCGGGCCCTCCTTCCTGTTTCTGACCCCAGCAGCCTGTGCTCGTGTTGGCGCCTGCTCCAAGTTTCACCAGAATAGAGGCATATTTCTCAAATCTTCCTTGCATACATCGGAATTGCAAGGGCAGAATTTACACAATTGTTCCTCATAATAATGGTCTCAATTTTAAGTCGGTACTTCAATAACTCACCTCTGGCCAGATACTCCTGAAATTGAACAATATCAATAACCCTTGCATCGATTCACTTTATATACACTTGGATACATTTTCTACATTTTTCATTGTTACTTGTTATTTATTTTTTCATATCCTTTCTTCTCTAAATTCTTAAATGTAACATGCTCTGCTATTTTCTTTTATTGTATTGTATATATCGTAAACATGCTTGCTGCTGCAAAAAAATAAATGTAGCAAGGTAGTATATCTAATCTAATGTCATCCAATTGACAAACTTTGTATCACATAGACTTTGTATCTATTTCTCCGCAAATACAACCCGATAAGTATGACTTTTGGAATTTGCTTTCGCAGCATCTCAGATGCCGTCTTGTGCATTATAAATGAATCATTTACATACTCTCTCTCTCTTTTGTATCAATGCACATTGCCAGGTTGCATCGAGTTTGAGATATTTAGCTTGCGGTACCAGAACTGACTGCTGAATGCAGTTGTTCCTTAAAGTGATTTCCAGTTGCTGAGCCATGTGGGGACTGGTATGTTGTCAGCTTTATTTACTCTCAAACACATTGTCGCAGGCCTTTGTGCTCAGGCGCACATGTAGCATGAGCATTGCTATTCAAAAGCATATATAGTTTACACCCACAGGCAAGCTGACATGTGTCTGTAAGTGGAGCAGCCACAAGTCAACACAGTTCGTCTTGGAGTTGTGAGAGCCGTCAGAGTTACATGCACACACACATACACACACACACATGCATATGCATTAAATGAGAGTACATCCTCATGCACATTTAGTATGTATGAAGACAAGAGCATCTGAATGCAAACGCTACCTGTCAACAGACATATCAGCAGATTCAAAATCAGACTCTCTTTTATGAACTTTTCTCCTCCCATGCCGTCTTGTTTTTTTGTTTTTCCTTTACACATATGCAAGCTTACCTGTGAAAGGTTTTTCTCCTCTCACAACTGTCTCGCATTCACACAGTTATTGATTTGCGTGTCTGTATAATTCTATGGGTGTTGTCTTCGAAAAGCTACACTTAACCTGTTCATTTCTGAAGGTTTAGAAATATTGTACGGCAGGTTTGGAGAATCGGCAACGCCTTCATGTGATGTATTGTATATCCATAACACTAAATGGGTACAAGGCTGCCCTTCGAATTCTGGTTCAAGCACCTGTATTGACAAACATCTATCCAGCTGAAGTGTTTTCAAAAACGGACTGTCTGTGCTGACTGGCAGTTCAACTCAACGGGTGCTGTTCTGTACTTAACCTGGCTATATAATTTATTGCACAAGGCATACACTATTAATTGCAGCCTTCTTTGCACTGCCATAACACTTTGGCAGCACTGTAGAGTTGCCAATCAAACGGGCACCCAGTACATAATTTACCCGCTGTGTGTATATATATAGTTACTGTATGTTTGTTTGTTTTTGTGTCTTGTTTGTCTGTATATGGATTTATTCTGAATACAATAACTCTATGTTCCTGTTTACATTTGTGGACACTGCATATGAGTAGACTCTGACAGCTGAAGTCAAATCCATCAAAAATGTGCGAGCTCAAGCTTCATCTGGGAATTTAGTATAAACTCTATGCTGCAACAACTCCTGCAGCGCCTCTTCAACCTCAGCCTGAGGCTGGGGGAAGTCCCGGTGCTGTGGAAGACGTCGTGCCTGGTCCCTGTCCCAAAGAAGTCAACACCATCTGGCCTCAATGACTACCGACCGGTCGCCCTCACCTCCCATGTGATGAAGGTGCTGGAGAGGCTGGTCTTGGCCCACCTCTGGCCGCAGGTGAAATCGTCGCTGGACCCTCTGCAATTTGCTTACCAGCCTCATGTGGGAGTGGACGACGCCATCATCTACCTGCTGCAACGAGCTCAGTCGCACCTGGATGGAACCGGTGTCTCTGTGAGAGTCACTTTCTTTGACTTCTCCAGTGCATTTAACACCATCCAGCCACTGCTGCTGAGTGAGAAGCTGCGGGTGGTCGGTGTGGATGCATCCACCATCTCCTGGATCACTGACTACCTCACAGGCAGACCACAGTTTGTCAGAATGGGCGTGTGCTGTCTGGAACGGTGGTCAGTGATGTTGAGCCCCACAGGAACTGTTCTGTCTCCCTTCCTCTTCACCCTGTACACCAGTGACTTCCAGTACAACACGGAGTCATGCCATCTGCAGAAGTACTCTGATGATTCTGCAGTGGTCGGGTGTATTAGGGATGGACGGGAGGAGGAGTACAGGGCAGTGGTGAGTGACTTTGTAAAGTGGGCCGATGAGAACCACCTGCGGCTGAACGTGGCCAAGACCAGAGAAATGGTGGTGGACTTCAGGAGGAAGGCGACAGCTCCTCCACCGCTGAGTGTCCTGGGAGTGGACGTGGACATGGTGGAGGAGTACAAGTACCTGGGCGTCTCCATCGTCTGCCGACTGTACTGGAAGGCCAACATCAACGCTGTGCACAAGAAGGAGATGAGTCGACTCTTTTTCCTGAGAAAGCTTCGATCCTTCAACGTGTGCAGCAAGATGCTGGAGTTATTCTACCAGTCGGTTGTCGCCAGTGTGCTGCACTTTGCCATTGTCTGCTGGGGGAGCAGCATCGGAGCCGGTGACACCAGCCGTCTCAACAAACTGGTTAGGAAGGCTGGCTCCATCATCGGCTGCCAGCTGGAGCACCTGGAACAGGTGGTGGAGAGGAGGACGTTGAAGAAACTTGTGTCCATATTGGACAACCCGGACCAACCTCTCCATCACCTCCTACAGGGACAGAGGAGGACTTTCTCCAGACGTTTCCTCACGCTCCGCTGCCACAAGGACAGATACAGGAGAACATTCCTGCCGGCGGCTATGAGGCTCTATAACAGATCACCTCTTGCCAGATCATAGTGCAATAACTACAACAATAACTGAATACTTACACTATGTTGATCTGCACTTCACACATCTCATTTGTTTGCACTACACACATACACACACATTTCATTTCATTTGCTCTGCACTCATACACACACTTTGCTTTTTGCACTCTGTCTATATTTAATATTTTTGGGATTTGATCTGTCAGTGTTGTGTGTTGTGTATGCATGTGTGTTGTATATTTACATATATATTTTGTTTTGTATTTTACTTTTATCTTACTTGTGTACTTCTATATCTTTCATCCCTGTTTCTTATATTTTGTGTTTTGTTTTTATTCTTGTGTGTTGCTGCTACTGTCACGACAAATTTCCCCTTGGGGATTAATAAAGTATATATCTATCTATCTATTAGTTTGTGCTAACGTTTATATATATCTCTCTCACTGTGTGTGTGTGTGTGTGTGTGTGTGTGTGTGTGTGTGTGTGTGTGTGTGTGTGTGTGTGTGTGTGTGTGTGTGTGTGTGTGTGTGTGTGTGTGTGTGTGTGTGTGATGAATTTTTTTAGGGGAAATACAGAATAATATAGGTCTTCTATCAGAATGATGTATGCCCTCGTGTGAAGATTATTAGCGTGCACTATTCAGATTGAACTCGTCACCTAACCTCCCTGCTTTCCCACAACCTTTAATCTCATTTACTAATAATACTAATCTCAATTAATTCTCAGTACAAGAAGGATTGGAAAACTGTCTATTTCTCTCTCTCTCGCCCACATAAGTGTTTCCCCTGCAGTCACGCTGTCTGTCTTACTTTCTCCTTTAAACCCCTTTTAACACCAAATTACATCATTCTTGCTTTAGTATATAATTGTAACATCTCATTCTCCTTTTGCCTTCAAAGCTTTTGTTTATAGCTGTTGTCCTCTTTTCCCTTTCCCTGGTATTGTCTTATTTTTATTCATATGCTCCGTCTACTTTCAATTATACATTCATGAATATGTTTCTGTGTGATATATATATATATATATATATATATTATTATATTTTCTAATTTTCTAATTTGTTGGTACTTGGATTAAACATAACATGCCTTTTAATAGAATGTTGGCACAGTGAAAACTGCATCCAATCCTTTCTGTGACTTAACAATATGTCCCCCTTTTTGTCTGCATTTTTTATTTGTATCCAACGCAACACCCGCTGAGATGAGCTGTGACATCGTCTCAGAGCATGATACATTTCCTCACATATAAACACTGGTGTCATCCTTGAGGAGGAATATTAATGATAGCAACAGGTGTCTTTGATTTATCAAATGCTGACTGTAAGGAGAATAAAGTGAATCATGTATATTACCAAGAAAGTATTGCATCGTTCCAAAGTGTTGATTGGATGTTATTGAGAGGTGATTATAGCACTTACTCATTTTTATATGTAACGGTAGATCACAGATTTACTTCAGGAGGGAAGTTTTTGGTTGAATGCACTATTGTGACTAAACCGATGGAGGCAAAGTCGATAGATGATTCAAAATGTGAAAACGACCCAGAGGTTATCTAATGGACTTTCGGACTGTGACAGGATGTGTGGAAGGGAGATTGGTAGGCCCAAGTAATTGGAATTTGTAGTACGGACTGGGGTTTAGCTTTCGTATTTTGGGAGTTGATGGATTTATGGGACTTGGTTTGGAAGGGATGAAGGAGAGAAAAACAAGATCAACACAACAGAAAATTAATCAAAGAGGAAGAAAAAATGTGCAAAAGGATGAAAAGCAGTGAAATAGAAAAGACCCAGGGACAGATTTACAAAGACCCTCGCTCCTTGTTTCTGATGTATTCTTGCTGCCTGCGTGTTATTTATCAAACCTATGCCAGGCTTGGTTTCAACAATTCACCTGTCATCTGGATCAAACACACACACACACACACACACACAATATGTGTGTGTGTGTATTTTTGTGACCAGTGAAACGTTACTCTACCCTTTATGCATATGTGTTTGAAGGAGGATCACACGCATACAAAAATAGACAGACATGTATAATATACATGTGCTGTTGACTTTATATTCCTCTGGGTTTACCAAGCTTCATTTCTAGGTGACTCTGCAAATGTGCACTTTTTTTTGTTTTTGCAAAGACCTATTAAAATATTGGTTTGAAAATCTGGCCAGCTTTCTGTTCAAATCTGACAAAAAGTGAACACATCACAAAAGATGTGCTCGTGAATTGAACAAAACTGCACAAAACGTGTTGCACTGACAGAATAAGAGACGGCAATATATTTCATAATACCAAACAAAGAGGGCACAGAAAGTTGTGGCTGTGTAGTCATCAAACATGGAATATGTTTTGATGTTATGACACCTTTATTCATAAAGGTGACCATTCCATATTCCCTCCGTCATCATCATTTTTACTTCACCGCAGAAGTTCATGCGTTTATTCCAACTAGTCAGACTTCACAATTTATACACCATTTATATGCTTTGAAATTGCAGATTTCCTGAATGTAATGAATAATCCTCTTTCACCATCACAATATGATCACTCCTTCAAAGCAGCTCGAAGGCTGCCCAAATCTAAGATTATGTTACGAGCGCATGCTTAAGTAAATTAGACGCTAATCTGACACATCTAGAAAGTGCAGATTTAATAGAAGCCTAATTTGTGCTCTTTCATGTATATAAATCTGCTCCAGAGCTTAAACTCATCTAGTTTTTAGTGTCTAAAACCTTTCAAATGGAGTGACATTTTTTTGGACAGCCCTCATTTGATGAACATGCTTTTCTGGGTTGTGTGTTGAGGAAAATAGTCAACATTAAGTTATTTATGTTTTTGGCTAATATGAACATGTCATCCACGCATTTATTTCAACATGTTCTCACTCCCAACTTGTCAAAACAACGGCAGCTTTGTCGGTGGCCCTACTCTCATATCTGCGAAGCTCTCCATAATCCTTCTTTATTCACAACGTTGAATTATTTTTAAATCAATGCTGATTCTTGATTTCCCACACGGACACAGACACCAACATTCATTCATTCATTCGTCCTCCCCGGACTCCTTTCCAGAAAGAGCGCCAGGCTTTGAGGCAATTTCTTGGGATAGAGACGTCGATACATTATTCTAAATAGCCTTGGCCCCGCTTCCAAAGCTGTATCCAGTTCTCTTTATACATCCATGCTCCATACGCAGACGTTGTCATTATTTATGCTACGTCAGCTGATTTCCTTCTTTTACTTTGACCATAACTACGGCCACGGAGAGCAGCCATAGTTGGAGCCATAGGGCCGCTGACCAAGCCGCCCTATTTGATGTATCTGGGGGTGAAAACAGGCTGTTGATTTAATCTCAGCCATATGTTAGGGATTATATTACAGGGCATACTTGCCTCTTTCACTGCCTACAGATTTAGGATATTATTGATAACTGTCACAGCCCTAAATGTGCCAGGTTACATCGCTTCGAGGACACCCCCAGATGATCAAGTGGTAACCTATTGTTAACAAAAAGGTGCCCATTATTTATTTTTTTATATATACTTAATATTTTATTTAGGTATTTTTACAGTTTAACAAGAAATACAACCTTTAAAAGTAAGAATGAATAGAAACAAATGAACCATGAATCTGGCTACGAAGGGCCATAAAGAAACCGTCATTATCTGTGAAACTGAATGCATACAAAAAAAGTTCCACCTACAATCATGGACACATGTCTGCGTATAGAGGGTCAATGAATTCAATAAATGTCTCGTATGAAATATGGAGATATTTTACTGGATTATTATAGACTAAATATATATATATTTTTTTAAATCAAACCATTTAATAAGATGTTCAAAGCAGCACAAGGTGAGCACTTAATACATTTCGGCTGATCTGCGAATGTGCCTTTTTCTTCTCCCTTTTCTATATGTATTTATATGAGCGTTTCCGTCTCCCTCCCTCAGTCTGTCTTCGTCTCCGTCCACCACCTCTCGGGCATGTACGAACACGTCGCGTATATTCCGAACCAATTTTACACCACATTGCCCTGGCTGCGCTCTCCAATCCCGCCAGACTCTTGCACTCGAAAGCCAAACTCGACTCTCGACCTGCATAAGTGCACCCGAGCAAAAGAATAGCTCCGGCTTCTCTGCGAGCACGTTTTACACCGACTTAATAGAACTTTTAATCATGTCTAAAATCTTTATGGGGCGGGCACGTTTTCATGAGCTGTGACATAATGTTTATGGAGTGAGTAAAGGAAGGGGGTTTTACCTGCATTGCACCGCAGTCGCACAGGAATTATGACCGCGTCCAATGAACAAGAGAGAATATGTTGAATATCATGAAACATCAACACTTTTTAAGGACTGTATAGTATGACATGGACTTTTTTAAGGTGAATTCAAAATAGGCTGCTCACTTGTATATACTACTAAGTGTCCTTAGCAAAAAGCAAAAAACAATCTTTTTTGTCATTTTGTGTCTTTGTACAGAACCTTTGTATTTACGTATAACTCTGAATAACTCGCCCATGACTTCATAGTCTGCTGTCTACAGCATGAGTGAGGAATCATGTATCCGATCTGCAGCTGTTCCAGAACAGCAGCTTGCTTTACTCAAACTAAAGCAGTCATTGCTTCACATATCGGTCTTCTGCTAGATTCTCACTTTAATGTTCTACTTCTTCAGGATCTGAAGTTTAATATAGTCATCTTTGGTTTTTCTCAACCATTAAAAGAGTGTGCTCTCCCCCAAGCTAGCTTTCACACAATAGGCATACTATCCCGGAGTTGATGGGAATGTGCTCGACCATGCATTCATTTTCAAAAAAAGACGTTACTATATTTCAGCACCCAGCCGTTGTTATTCGTCCCCTCTCATGTGTAAAATGTGTGACTGGATTAGATCTTTGAAAGTGTGTCGTGAACTATTGGTGGAGAGGGCTTTAAAATGAGCACTCGACCACAAAAGGACCATTCGTCTATCAATTACTCATCTTGTGTTCTCTTGAAGTCTTGACGAAAAACGCAACAAAACCCGAATGTTTATCATGCCTCCACGGTGATCGGAGCTTTAAAAACCAGAGAAACGTCTTGATGAATATAATTAAATGTGGGCAGAGTGTAAACAATAGCAAAATCATCTGCTTACAAACTGTCAGACAACTTCTGCGGTAAAATCCAGCCACAATTATCCAGCCATATGCTCATACTTCCGAAACACATGCATCATATCTTGAATTTATTTAGAACGCTTGTGCGAGTGTGAGACCATTTCATGCCGGTGTTTTGCAAAGAATCATGTGTTTGGGAAGTAGTGTCCATTAGAGTTGATGAACGAGACTTGGGTTATGCTGCACGACTTGCTGGGAGAGTTGGTAAAGGGATGTTTTGCTGTTATGAAATGTGGCCCACATTTATTTTTTATTCATTAACACTTGTTTATCTGTTAATGTGAAGAAACCAAGTTGTGTTCAATAATTCAAGGTAGCAGGGATTCCGAAGGCTCCATGGAGCCAATTTATAGCAGCAGGAGTCGAAATGTCCTTTTTTATCAAGAGACATAGGGTCAGGTTGAATTGCTTTATGTAACATGCATAATGTCAGGCTTTTAAAGTTACACACTCAAACTCACTGTTGAGCTGCTTCATCTCTCAAAGCACTTTGTAAACTCTGTTTTTAAAGGTGCTACATTAATACAAGTTATGATCATTGTTCACATGAAAAAATGAACTTGTTGCGTAAACAATGCAAAGAAAAAGAGGAGTTTATACATTGTGTAGCTTCTCACTTCTGCAAACCTCTACGATCTGTGAGTGGAAGTGAAGGATTTGAACTTGTATTATTAACTTATGAAAAATTTACTTTTAGTAAAGAAGTGGTAATAAAGGCAGCAGTGTTACTAGAACCCTGAAATAAAAAAAGAATTGTAACCATGTGTGATATTTTTTTAAATTATAATTTTACTCTAAATTCACTGCATTATTATATACACAACTACCAACTGAAAGCACTTAGACATCTGACTATGATCTATAATTACCCCTGTGGGGGTAAAGCGTTTGCCTCTTACGGAAGAGTAAGTATGTATGAGCCACATGTTATGGATCACGGTATTGACAAAATCAACCCGATTGTCCTTTTTTTCCTCGTCCTTGTTTGAGTTTGCCGTCGACAGGTGAAGCATTTCTTCACAGATGCTCCTTCACAGTCAACAGAAGAGCATTGATTTCATGTCTGCCCATTATCCTCTTTCCAATCTGGGAGATTAGGAAGTGTAATTACGGGGATCCAGGGGATTATACAAGCAAAACATATGTACAAGCATGAGGAAAAAAAGATTGATGTTATTGGCATAAAGTTATGTCTTCAATGGTGTGACTTTGGCTACATTATTGTGGTGAAACATGTCAGGTGATTTAAAGTAATACACATATTCATGCAGTTCAAAGCGGTCCACTCATTTGAGGTTATTTTAGATGACTTATTTATCCATCAGTGGCTTAACACTTTGCAAATCCCTGGCAATTATCACTTGTGGCAGCTCTCGTGCATCCGGATGTGTGTTTTGATGTCGAAGTGGCAGCGCAGCACCGACAAAGCCTCTTAACTCTCCCAGCCACGCTCTTGCTCTCACACTAACTTGAAAACAAACATGGGCACTCTGGGGAAGTGACCCAATTTGATCACCGAATGAAGCTCCGGAGACTTGCTAACGACGGACAAATTACCAACAGTGGCCAACAGATCAGACACGGAGGGACAGGAACGAGAGGTGGAACTTCTTACTTCCTCTATAGAGCTTGAGTATAATTACATCTGTGTGGTGTATAGCAACCACATTTAGATGGAAGATTTTTGTCTTTCAGGGTTTTTTGTTTTGTTTCAGCACTACATATTGCCGTTATAAATGATTCAGTAAAGTTAGGATAACCACCCATTGCCTATTCCTCTCACTTTAACGTATAACCAGTCACAGGCTTAATTTATTGTCCATCAAAAATGAGGTCAAAGCAAGCTAATTGAAGTCTGGCGGCACGCTGGGCAAAAAAAAAACCCGCTTGCAATCAAAGTTTGATGAAAGAATCCAATACACAGGATAAAATGTGAGGTCAGTGTTCATTATCATTAATGTTTAGTTCAGCAGTGTAGTCAGCATAGTGGAATTACTCAATAAAGTAACCCAAGTACTTTATCGGACCTAAAGTGAATCCATTGAGAACACCAAAGGAAATTGGTCGAGAGGGAAATATATGCTTCTAAATACAACTGAGCATCTTTCATTGGAAAGTAATCGTTGCAATCAAGAGCATAATGTGAAATGATCACTCAATATTACAGGTGAAGTATTAAATACTGCAATAACTGTTCACTACAAGTTTGAATCATCGTCTTGAGTTTACTGACTGCAATCATCAACAACATATCAATATATGTATCTTGGATCTCATAATAATGCTATTTGACTTTAGTTTTTCAGCATTAATTGAATCATACAATTATTTGATTATTTGACTCATTCTTTCTTCAATTTCTTTCCATTTTTCTCCTCGTATCTTCTCACCGCCAGCACCTGGAGGTGTGTTTGGTCCTCAAGGGGAGTCGGGCTCAGAACCTGAAGATGACAGCCAAATGAAGTTCTACACAGAGCAGCACAGAGGGCGAAGGCGCAGCAAAGGTGAGGGTGAACGCAGGTGTAAGTCTTTGTATATTGTTATAAATGGGTAACATTTGAAACCCATTACCTTGCACAATGGGACGAATTTTATCCAATGCATACTGCTGAGGAGCCAATAAAGTAAAAAGTGAATCATACAATAAAACATTTAGAAAAAATAAATGAATTCAAACCGGACCCTGGTTGAATACGAGCCTGCAGCTGAGAGAAATGAGGCTAGTCATTTCTGGAATCGTCAGCGTAGCTGGAAGGAGGAAGGAGTCATGCACGTTCCCTGTGGGGTTTAAAGTGCTGTTCCATGGCTCAGCTCAATGACACTCGAAGCAGATATATGAGCTGATGTAAATGGAGGCTCGGTGATGAGCCAAGCTGAGTCACATTACTTTGATGGGAAGCATGATTTTAACTTCCGTTCCCACATAATGATATGTGATCGAGAAAACTCTGTGGATTTGTGTGGATGTGAGTGAACGACCGGAAGAACATGAAACGCAGAGACTTGGGGTCCATGCATATTTACTTAGTGATTGTAAACATGGATGAGAATGGGGGTAAAGATGGAACGTGTAGGTTTATGAACACAAAAGCCTCTCAAATTGGCTTTATAGACTCCCATTAATTGAGTTCAAAATGAAATATACACATAAATATAGTGACAGAGAATGTATTGGTTGTGGAATTTTAAAAATCCAATAATCAAAGAAAAAAAATGGTTGACTGTTCTCATTTAAGTAAACATATAGGTATAATATATATATATATATATATATATATTTTTTTTAAGACATATATATACAGGACTGTCTCAGAAAATTAGAATATTGTGATAAAGTTCTTTATTTTCTGTAATGCAATTAAAAAAACAAAAATGTCATGCATTCTGGATTCATTACAAATCAACTGAAATAGTGCAAGCCTTTTATTCTTTTAATATTGCTGATTATGGCTTACAGCTTAAGAAAACTCAAATATCCTATTTCTAAATATTAGAATATCATGAAAAAGTATACTAGTAGGGTATTAAACAAATCACTTGAATCGTCTAATTAACTCGAAACACCTGGAAACACATTTTCAAATGTTTGATTTTGTTTTGCTGTTATAAATCTTTTTTTTTACTTGGTCTGAGGAAATATTCAAATTTTATGAGATAGGATTTTAGAGTTTTCTTAAGCTGTAAGCCATAATCAGCAATATTAAAAGAATAAAAGGCTTGCAATATTTCAGTTGATTTGTAATGAATCCAGAATGCATGACATTTTTGTTTTTTTAATTGCATTACAGAAAATAAAGAACTTTATCACAATATTCTAATTTTCTGAGACAGTCCTGTATATATATATTTTTTTATTTATTCTAAAATCTCAGCATTTGGTTAATGCGATCTATAATTTTTCTCTAAAAGCATGTGGGCTCAGGACTGGGAAAGCCACACGACGCATGATCGTGATCTGCTTTTAAGTTACATTCCATGTAAATAGGTTGTTATTTCTATATAAGACAGGACGAGCGACTAATTAGAAGGAAGAATCTTTAAAATGTCCCTGTGTATTCGATTTTCTTGTTGATGCTAATCTATTTGTGGAGGTGTCTTTTTGTTGTGCCTTTCTGTGCTGAACTGAGCGCATTGAAAAGGTGTTTGGTTTGTGGCCATCAAGTAAGTGTTTGCCATTGTGAGTGTACATTCCTTTGTCGACTCAGTAGGCTTTTATAGTAATTTAGGGACCCGTTCACGAGCCCCGTGACACCACCCACACTCCAAAGGGATTAGCCGCTCTGCCACTTTCCCCGCGGACAGGTGTTGTTCTTGTCCCTTCCCGTCCTCGTGACTGCGGTAGACATGCGTTTCAGTGTGGAGGGATTCATTATCCTAACTTTGTCTTCCTGGTTTTGACCTTGAGCTGTACTTCCAAACTTCTGATGGGATTCACTGGATTCTCCTGTCACAGGGGTTTACTGATTAACACCGTTTCCAGAATGGAGCGTTTTTGCCAATTTAATTTGCACGTTGCATCAGGGATTGATGATGTTCCACTGTACAGCAGTTATTAAAGGTGTCATGTGTTGGTATGTCTTTCTGAGGTTCACACGGATCTTGCTACTTACTGCTGATACATTACTGCGTCAGCAGTTCAATACACGTCACTTAACCAGCACAATCATTTGCAACACCTGAGTACCACTGCTTGGGTCAGGAAAACAAGAATAGGCCCTCGACTATTACTATTGACTTTTCCAACAAACCTGCAGAGTGCTCACTGGGCACCACATCCCCTGAAGCCTGCAGATTTGTTATGGTGTAACAGTTAAACTATATACAGTATATGTGTTTTTTTCAATTACATTTGTAGAAGAAAAGAAATGGCTGCATCATAGTTGTGTCCTATTCTTAAAGTGCTGAATTGTTTGGACCTGGGTTCTTCTCATGATTCAAATAACCTCCTGAATTTAAAGTGCATGCCAGTTGATCCCATTGAGCAGAGGTCAAGGCTCCAGCAATGAAGGGCATGAGACACAGGGCCATGTGCTCACACAGTAGCTGAATACATAAGTCTGAAAGACTCTGGACGACCAATATAAAAACAAAAGTCAAATAATAATGGCGCTACTTCTGCCGGAGGGGAATGAAAAGTGCGATTTTATATTTAGTAGTGTCAGTTGTGGGTATTAGATTATTGAAAGAACATGCATATAATGCTGTTAGCTGTTCATTGTGGAAGTGGGAGTGTAGTTTATTTATTTGAATAGATCCTAGTGCTTTGTAAATGCAATCATTTAAAATGATAACATTATTATAATGTAAATCCTATGTTGTTATTGTTCAGTATCATTTCACGTATATTTGAAGAAAAAAGAATTACCAATTATTTTGTACAAACTTGCCAGCATTCAAATGTGTGCAGTGGACTCTAGAGTGTGTGTAGACTCCCTTCTCGCCAAAGAACAATCCCAAATAACAAAATATTGTGAGAATCTTTTTGGAAACTGCACAAGTTGTTTTTTAAGAGTACATTTCTTCTTCGGAGCGGTTGTTGAATGAGGCCCAAACCAGCGCTATGCTATCTCTGCCGCATTGCAGTGGGCCTCCTTTTCAACATGCCTACTTCTCTCCCATGATGAATATCACCAGACGGAGGTTAAGCGGCTAATTTCATTCCCTATATCTGGCTTGGAAATGGGAGCCTTGACAGAGCCAAAGGGCAACCAAAACAACCGATCCATAACCCTGTCAGTGGCAATAAGATCATACATCACGCCGGGGAATGATTCTGGGCTACTCTGCAGAAAGCAGGGGTATTCCAAGTCATCCTGTTCCTGCAGGCAAGACTTGAAGACATAAAACGTTGTGTTCTGTGTGTTTGACATCCCGTGTGTGTGAAAGTACTTCCTGTCGGGAGGTTCAAATGCAGCCGTGTGTTTGAGACCCTGATAAAAATCCGAAGGGCTTCTGTCAAACTGTTCACCTTTCTCTCTTTTCTCTTCCTCTAGGCCACCCACACAGTCCTCTGAATAAGGTCACTCTGACGTTGATTACCATCAGCACATGTGCAATTGCCATTGTCTATGCGACGCAGGATTCCTGCCCCCTCACCGTCAAGGTCACCCTCCATGTGCCGGAGCATTTTGTTGCAGATGGTAAGTTCAACACATTCATCAGACCTTGGCTGAGTCTTCAACTCAAGGAGAGTCTGAAGCAGTCGCTTCTTTTGTGTTTGGCCTTATACCGGTTTTGTAATTTCTTGGGGGGTATTTTTGCACTCTTAAGATGCAGAATACAAAAGTAAGGATGTGAAGGGAAAAGGTCTTGTCCCTGACGGGACAGCCACTAAACTCAGTTGGAAGAATGAAATCAGCAGATGCTGTACTTCAACCTTGAGCAATGCTTAGCTAAAAAAAGGATATAGATTTGTGGAGCATGTTATCATAATAGCCACTATCCATCACGGTACACCTTTTTTTCTTTGCTTTTCTTCCCCAGCCATAATTGGATACCGTTGTCCTTCAAGCAGGATTCTGCAGGGATGACTGTCGACATAGCCACGCTGTTATTGAGTGATACGATGCAATTTGTAGACGTGTTGTTGTTAGGAGGAACAGCTAATGGACCAGAGACAGCTCTGCATGCTTCCACTGTTTCTATTTACAAATGGCTCGCTGTAAAATCTCCATCGCCTCTACCGTGATTTGTGGTTCTACATTGTAATGCTTTTCAGTGTCAGTGCCCTTTCTGCACCACTGATAAAGTACGACAGACGCACATCCATCCAACAAAAAGTAAATCATGTGCTAAAACCCCCAAAGAAAGCTCCCAATGGAAAAAGAAGAAAAATGATTGATCGTCACCACAAACAACTGAACAACATTTGGAGCCATCAGACTGATAAAGAGCATTGGTGCTCAACATTTGATTGTTTTTCCCCCTTTTGCTTTTGCAGTGAGAGCGTTCAGTTGTGAAGACGTATGACATGGGACTGCATGGATTTGAATACTAACCTAATCTACACTTTCAGTAGACACAAACATTCTATTTAACTGAAGGATTATGTGTGCTTTATACAAGTGTTGTATGACATCCATGCGAAACAGTCAAAAATAAAACCTGGACTTAAAAATTAAAGAAATTATGATAATACTTTTACATGCTAACATTGAGACGGTGCAGAACATATTTTCAAAATAAATACCACCTCAGGATAATCAAGGATGTAGGTGCCCAGGCAGCTGCTCAGAGTGTCCTCCAACTGGGTCGGTTTTAAAGTCGTTGGCTTTGGGAAAATTGTAAATTGGATCAGAGTATTGGCAAGATACCACCGTATAAACCTGGCTGGAAGGTAATAGAGCCCAATGTGGAAATTGTGCAAGGAGTTAAGCGAAGTTAGAGCTGAGGCAATTTAACTAATGATTGCCATATCTCTGAGAGCCTTCACATATCAGTCGATCAGGTGCTCTTGCCGCCGGGGCCACATTTCTGGTCCGCCCACACATCCTCGATGTGTGTGCAGATGGACACACATTTCAAATGGAACAGTACACACAGCTCTAGCTTCTAGAGTGTACTCTGTGGTAACTCGAAAGACGGACACCTGGGAAAAAAACAATTTAAGCCAATATACTGTAAACGACTTTTAATGTTCAGTGGTTTGAGGTTTTTTTTATACAAGGCGTTGATGTTGGTTTTCCTCTCATCAGTTTTTCCCCGGAACAATCTCAGTGTCAGGTCCTTGTGACGGGGTGAGGCTCAGGCGCAGAGACAGGCTGGACGCAATATAAATAACAAAAAGCACTCTTTAATGAGGCAAAACAGTTGAAAAATAAACAAGGTCCAAAAGGGGCACGCAGAGGATCATCGGTCAGGGCAGGCAGGCAGGCAGGCAGGCAGGCAGGCAGGCAGGGTCAACAGGCAGGATCAGGAACACGGACAGGACGACGGGAAAAGGACAAGGAACCATAGACGACAATCCGACAGCAGACAAGGGAAAGACTGACACAATATATAGGGGGGGAAACAGGTGTACGACATCAGACAGTAACGAGACAAGAGTGGCTGAGGGCAGGTGCAGGGAATTAAACAATTAAGACAGAGAAGACACAGAGGAGACATAGGAGACACAGAACACAGGAGAAACAGAACAGGGTGTTACACTCAGTGCAGTTCCCTTCTCATACAGTATCGTTGGCTTCGGTCAAATCATAATGACATCTGGCCTCATACAAGAACCACTCGTACAAACAGAGTTATTCTTCAGTGGAGATCGATGGAAGATGAATTGTGTCATTCACCAATTCTCTTGCACTAAAAATGTCCCAAATTGGCTAAAATAAAATATACACATTAGACAGAGCTAATTCAATATTCTGTTCATCATTTCGACAATACACTGACAGTTGTATTGTATTGTACAGTTGTATTGGCTTTGGCACGGTGACTTTTCAATCTAATATTCTCAATCCACGCAGCTCCTCAGGGTCACAGGGTTCAGTGTAACACCCGACAGTGTAACAACACCTTCTGTGGGCTGCGATACTTTCTCGTCTCATATCTCCATAACTGTCATGTTCCCTTTACCTCTCTTTTTCTCTACTTTTGAAGAAAACTGCTCACAAAGAGGCAATGTTGCCAGTTATGCTGAAGATGAAATCTGGTGGCAGTCATCAGGTTGAAATGAGCTCAACTGGTCTTTTTCAGGGTTTGGTAAATTCAACTTGAAATACTTATATGAACTGGTCTCATGGAACAAAGTCAGAGGTTTTGGACTACACTTCACTGTGGTCCATTGCAAGATATCTCTATAACTATAACGTGCTGCCGATTTGTGTAGTCACTGTAGAACGATTATTGATTGTTTATTTCTGACCTCTTCCCCTCTGCGCTACCATTACAAACGAGGCAGACTTTCCACTCATATACACAAGATTTTATTTTTTTATTTTGGATGCTGCTTGAACTGACCTCTGACATTCCAAAAAGCATGCATTTAGTAAGTTCTCAACTTTGAACATAAGATACAAACTAAATCAACGGATGAAGATGGCTGATATGTCCCGTGGATATTCACAATGACTAGAGGAATCCTTATTCACATTGCGATGACTCCGATGCCTTTGCTTTAGTGCCACTCCCGGGACAATCTTCACACGGTAGCCCCATTCCAGGTAAAGCTCCAAGAACAGGGACATCATCCGTATGTTGTGCGTTCCATAAAGCGTTTATTTTGTACGTTTACTTTACTCTAAGTTGTCTTGTTCGTCTGCAAACGGGCTTGTACGGGGATTGCACTCATATACTTAAAGGAGACACCTGAGGCAGAGCAGATGTGATAAAAGGCCGGCTTAACTCATTAGTCTGGCAGGCATAAAATCGGCAGCAGGCAGCAGGAGTCAGAGCAAACAAACTAACAAATCCAACAGATAAACAAACAAAGCAAATCCAAACTGCCAAGCCACGTACAAATATAAGTTTGGTTAGGACAGGAACCGGCAGACAGGAATACAGACTATAATGCAAAGCATATGCAAGGCGTGTGAGCTACACACTGTAAAGCACTTTATTTATCCGGGTGAATTAAATCGGGGATGGGATTAAGGGAGACAACAAAGGAGATGATAGACACAAACAACACAGCACAGAAGCTAATATGGACTCGGAGGAAGGAAGCGATACACAAATAATCATATAAACATCTAGTTTCCAGTCAATAACATGATACATGGGCGGAAATAAACGTATCTACCAGGTTGATGCTTAATGTTCCTGTTTTGGTACTCCAAAGTGTGATGTGAATCATGGGATTATTTTACAATTTAAGTACAAATGTACATATTTAATTAAGTCGAGGAAGCCATGTTTCGTGACAAAAGATTAAAAGATAAATAATTAGATAATGCATTTAAGTGGATGTTTGAAATATTATGATCCACATCCCAAAGCAGTTGAAAGGGGTTCAATCGAACACAATCGTTTCCCCTCAGACTTCTGCAACCAATTCAAATCATGCACAGCAACTTTGATGGAAACTCAGCAATGTTCTTACTGCTCAGGAGGGGTTTTCTTCACAGGTCTCAGGGAAACCAACCCATAATCTAACAATTGCCTCCTCATTGTGTGAGCTGACAACATTGCATTTCTCCTCTCACTCAGCAAATGAGGGCTACTGGCAGTTCTGTTCACTAACTGCAGAGCTGGAGGAAATGGACTCGTTATGCTCACCTCTGGTCAGCCTGACTTGTGCGATGCCTTTAGGCATCCCATCTGGAGAATAGCGTGTGTATTCCAGCCTTTTGGGAGAGTTTTGGTGGTACGGTATACTTCCTTTTCAAGAACAGCAACAACAGCTCTTGTTTTGCATGGTGTCTATGATTCTTCAAGATTTACTCATTTTTATCAATTGTAGACTCAATTCGTGACTTGTATGTGTTGTAGCAAGACAACATGCGGTATTTTATAGCACAACCACCTTCTCAAATATTATCCCATACAAACCTATTTTCATTAATTTGCACATCAATATCTGAGTTGGACACGCTTCAACTTTTACTTCAATCCATATTATAGGTGCAATATGTAGTTGAAGGCAACACATGCAGGCCTGCTAATATTCTATACATTATAAATGAGTTGCTCCTGTCAAGTTTGCCTGGTAGTCATAAAATACAACTTGAACATGTTAGTTTAATGTGTGTCAGGATGTCCCGGTGTGACGCTTCAAACTAAAAGAAGCCGTTGACTTCACGCGTGTACCACGAGACAAATGGTAGTGTGTTGTATTATAAATGACATCTAAAATAGTAGGAAGTAAAACAATACAACACTGGAATGTAGATGAGGCTTGGGACATATATGCTTTATCAGCATTGCTTCTAGGGTAAGGTATTACTCTTTGGGTTGTGTATTTTACTGCAGGGAATCAGAGTTGATTGCTGGCTACTGTCACTGCTTTTCCATCAGCATTAATCCTCTGTCTAAAAATAAAGAGCCTGGAGAACACACATCATGAAATAAATAAATGAGGGAATCATTTTTCTCAATCTCACAACTTCATATCCTACCATGGTTTTTGAAGTAGATGTTCCCTTTGACACAGAAATGGTTAGAAACGCTTCCCCAAATGTAGCGGCCATGCCCCAGCAATACAGACACAATGTGAAGTTGTATAAGACGGTCTGTGTTCACGAGAGGGCTGAAGCACAATCTCCCAAAGCTCCCGTTGGAACTTAAAGACATTGGCATCAATTAAGGATAATCTTGTTCCGTGATCAGAGTTTAACGATTGGTCTGGGAGCAGTAAGAACGAAAGGTAAGTCCCTGGCAATGAGCATAGCGTTTACTGAGTGACTTGTGGAACTCCCTCGATTGCAATCCCAAGGGAAATCCGATCAATACTCACATTATGAGTCTTAATTTTCCCATTTAAACTCAGTGTGGTCAGGAGGGGACTTGCAATTTACGCTAAAAATAAAATAATTAGCTACTTCCCAATTGATTATGCAATAGGACCAGGAAACATGAAGCAAGTGTGAAACTTATTGTTTTAGTTTTTTTCAAAAAGCTAAATAATGATGAAAATAATGATCTTTTCTTCTTTTCTGTGTTTCAGGAAGTAGTTTTGTGGTGAGCATGGGCAGCTCCCTGGATGTTACTAATTGGCTCAACCCAGCCAAGCTAACGCTGTACTATCAGACCAACTCTTCTACACAGTGGGTCCTGGACTACTGTGGCCAGAGGACCACAGAGCCCTGCGAGCAGATTTGTGATCAGGACACAGGTGAGTCCACACACACACACACACACACACACACACATGCCCTCGTGTTGACTTGAAATGATATGCACTGGTTATTTTAAGTTGAACACATTGAGTATGTGGAGATTAGAAGGAAACATAGGCATTTCAATCTCTTTTTTGTTATGATGATTGACAACATGCCAACACAAATGTGGAGGAAGGAAGGACAGCTTCCTCTTCTGCTGCAGGGTTACCTCCATGAAGGTTCTTCAGTGTCTAAAATCTGAAGAAATGTCCTTGATCGAGCCCGATAGAGCTGCTTTCTGCACATTGGACACATTTTATTGGAACTGGCAGTGATACGTAATATTGGTAATTGTTGTGCAGTCGTGAGAACATTAATAGTTGTATTTAGATTTGTGTGGTTATTTCCACTAGCCTCAAGCATATCCCAGAGTAAGCAAATAAATACATAATTAATACATGCACTTTTTGGCATTTTATATTTGACTTTTAAAGCCTTTTTATATTACTTTAAATGAAGTTCTACAGTATGAGATGGACTGCTTTGTACGGACACACATATACACTCGGATACCCATATTCCTACTTTAAATGTCTAACAGTCTATCTTTAGTTGTTCTCAGTAAACTTTATGTTGATATGGTATTTTGCACCATACAATAATCATAAAATGCTAAATGATTCAGGTTTTGGAGACTTTTTAAATGTCTAAAATACCTTATACATCATTAAATATAAAAACACATTCAACAAATAACAACAAAGTACACACTTTTCGATATTGTGTGCTGCTTTACTTTAAAATGATGGTAAAAATACAATTCTTCCCACAACTTTATCAATATAAAAATTAAAAAAATTCTTTGTCAATTGGAGCTTAGTAAGTTTTAGTAAGCCAGCTGTCTTGAATTCCCGACGTTACCCTAATAAACTAATAGAGGATAGTCAAAAAATGCAAAACACACTGGTCAAATGGGTGTAAAAAGAATACAACATTGGGATCCATGTGTGACCAGCTGGGTTGCCAGTCAAGAAAGTCTTTCTTTACATATTTATCACAATATTACTGTAGTAATTGTGGCTGGAGATTGTTTGCTTTTCGTAAACAACGGAGTAAATGTAAGGTACTTCTTAAGATGGAGTCGAAGCTTAATAAAAACAAGCTCTGGAAGATAACATTATTACTGTGTAAGCGCTCAGTGCCGGTTGCCCCATCCAGGTCTATCATTTGCAGCCTCCGTATGTAAATAATCAGCGTGTACACGTTTGTGAAAATATGTGTGCTGACATCAAAACTACGCCAAACGAAAGCCAAACATGTAACCTGACGGCTTCTATCTTCCCTCGAGTGCTGTAACTCCCCCATGTATTTCGTTCCCAACTCAAGGGAGTCTAAGCTCATTAGAATGGATTACATCTGTAATGTATGTGAAATATATGTCACCCTGGTCAAGGGCATGTTGTGGGCTAATGCATTATGTAATAGAGCTGCAGACACTCAACTCACTCGCTACACATGAAGATGCAAAAGATGGAGTAGGCACTTATGTGTTTTTGGATTGTGAATGTGTGCGGACATGTGTGTGTATATGCTTCCATCAATCGCTTTATGTTAACCCTCCTGTTATGTTCGTTTCTTACATACAGCCGTGATGTTCCCGGGTCAATTTGACCCGGTTAATGTTGAATCATCCAAAAGTGGTCAGAAACCAAAAAATTCTAAAAACTATAGTTTGTACCTCATCACCAACAACATTACTAACAATTAAATCAGTTTTTAGTGGAATTGAGTTATTTACCCCTCCATAGACCAGAGTTCAATCAGGAGCACTCACTCGTTTTAATGAAAAATACATGTTCAAACTATTTTTTAGGTACATTGAAAAAATCTAAATCTAAATTGCATTAGTCTACCATAATATGTATTTTCTCCTAAATTTTATTTGCATTTTGTAAGTTTTTTTCTTCTTCATGGGGTGATGTAGATAAATAGAGATGAGACACCTGTGCTGTTCAGGGTCATAATGACCCGCCCACTAAAAATCAAGCCAAATGAGTCATAAAGGATTTGTATTGAAAGTAAACGTTAGTTATATTTATTTTTAGTGTTAAGATGCATACATTATATGATAAAAGATGACCAAAGGCCAGCACACAGTCATCCTCTTGGTGCATTCGTATGTATCTGCAGAGTGTAATGTTGTAGGACTTCTCAGCAACCATTTAGTATGGTTGGCCCCTCCCCTGATATGTGTGAGTGGAAAAATAAAGGTTCCCGTCAAAATAGTATCTGTATTTCTCGCACAGGTGCGGTCGTTAGAAAGAGTGTGTGTGTGTGGGTCTGTGATTGGGATGAGACAGGGTGTGTGTCTCTCCCAGTCAGACGGACAGTATATTAGAAGTACTATACTACAGATGTATTAGTTGAGACATGAAATAAACCCTCACATGAGTGTCCCATGTCCAATAAAGGTGTATTTAGGGGGAAAGTTAGAAGATGATAAACATTGTTTAGTCTGTAAAGTGTGCTTCTCATGTAGGGTGATGGGCACACAGCAGGATAGAGATGGTTCCCATAACAACCACCTGATTCTTTTGTTTGAAGTTTGAAATGTGTACAACTTTATATATGTGGTTGTGAATGGGGTGTGTGTGTGCTGATATGTGTGTTTGTGTGTGTGTGTGTGTGTGTTGATGTCTCTGCGCGCGTGTGTGTGTGTGTTGGTGTGAGTGTGTGTGTTGAAACTTGGTGGGAGGGAGTAAGAAAGACTGCCCTACATTTACAAAGAAAGAAATAGTCTAAACGTGACTCTTTTGGTGACTTTTAGCCTTCACTTTCACAGCCGGGTCAAATTGACCCGGGAACATCATCTCTGTTATATAAACCTGCAGGGGGGGGTTGCAAATACATGATATTTTTTTTAAATATTTTTTTACGTTGATTACACTAAATAAGGTCAGCAGAAGAAGTTTTATACAGAAAAAGTACTTAGAAGTATTTTTCCTAGATTTTCAAACTTTGAAACGGGTCAATTTGACCCGCAACATAACAGGAGGGTTAATGCATGTGAGATCAATAGCAGTTTAAATTCAATGATGAGGTCACATACTTATCCAGATCCAAGTACATTCGGCATTCTCCCTTAATCAGTACTTCAGACTCCCCTCGTCTATTTGTATCTCTCCACCTCTTCTGCTTTTTTTGTATCCGTCCTTTTTTAGCAGCAAGATTATTTGATCAGTAATCTGCTCGAGAGTGTGTGTTATATCTTCCCAGGGCAGCCACATCCACTCTACAGGTGTTTGCCAAAGAGCTTTCTATTTCCATCACAGTCCTGTAGCATGCATTATAGTAGCAGTACATTAGCATTCAGCAATGAACACAAGCACACAGAACACACACCCACACACACAATACCTGACATGAATGCTTTCATCCAAGCACTTGTATTGCAGTTCCAACAATGGGGCGAACCACTGGTGGGGACATTTCAAATAGTAAATCACAGAGGGGAGCACTGCTCTGTCTTTTGAGCATGCTACCGTTCTGGCCTATCGGTAAGCAATATTCTCCTATCAACCGTGACCAATTATTTTCAACGGTTTCTACTTCGAACACGTCTACCTGTCTCTTGGACCCCATCCCGACGAGGCTGCTTAAAGACGTTTTGCCTTTAATTGGCGGCTCTCTATTAGATATTATCAATGTGTCTCTGCTAACAGGCCACGTACCACACTCCTTCAAGGTGGCTGTTATTAAACCTCTCCTGAAGAAGCCCACTCTGGATCCAGAGGTATTGGCTAACTACAGACCGATCTCTAACCTCCCCTTCCTCTCCAAGATCCTTGAGAAAGTGGTCGCAAATCAGTTGTGCGACTTTCTACATCATAATAGTTTATTTGAGAAATTTCAATCAGGATTTAGAAAACACCACAGCACCGAGACGGCACTGGTGAAAATTACAAATGACCTCTTAATGGCAGCAGATAAAGGACTCCTCTCTGTCCTGGTCTTGTTAGACCTTAGTGCTGCATTCGACACCATTGACCATGACATCCTGTTACAGAGACTGGAGCAGTCGATTGGCATTTCAGGCACGGCACTAATTTGGTTTAAATCCTATTTATCAGATCGATCTCAGTTTGTATTTGTAAACGATGACGCCTCGATAACCACCAACGTTAATCACGGAGTTCCACAAGGTTCTGTGCTTGGACCAATTTTATTTACCTTATACATGCTTCCTTTGGGCAATATTATCAGGAAACACTCCATAAACTTTCATTGTTATGCAGATGACACTCAACTATATTTATCGATAAAACCAGAGGAGAGCAACCAACTCTGTAAAATTCAAGCATGTCTTAAAGACATAAAAACATGGATGACCTGCAACTTCTTGATGTTAAACTCAGACAAAACCGAAGTAATTTTAATCGGCCCTGAGCACCTCAGAGATCAATTATCTGGTGATGTGGATTCTGTAGACGGCATTGCCCTGGCATCCAACACCACTGTAAAGAATCTTGGCGTTATCTTTGATCGGGACTTGTCCTTTAACTCCCACGTAAAGCAAATCTCAAGGACTGCATTCTTTCATCTACGTAATATTTCAAAAATCAGGCACATCTTGTCTCAAATAGATGCAGAAAAATTGGTTCACGTTAGTTACTTGAGACTGGATTACTGCAACTCCTTATTAGCAGGCTGCTCTAATAAATCTCTTAGGTCTCTCCAGTTGATCCAGAATGCTGCAGCTCGTGTTCTCACTAAAACTAAGAAAAGAGATCACATCACTCCTGCACTAGCTGCTCTGCACTGGCTCCCAGTAAAATCAAGAATCACTTTTAAAATTCTTCTCTTAACCTACAAAGCCTTGATTGGTGATGCTCCATCATATCTTAAGGAGCTTGTCGTACCATATTGCCCCACTAGAGAGCTACGCTCACTAAATGCGGGACTACTTGTAGTTCCTAGAGTCTTAAAAAGTAGAATGGGAGCCAGAGCCTTTAGTTATCAAGCTCCTCTTTTATGGAACCAGCTTCCAATTTCAGTCCGGGAGGCAGACACAGTCACCTCGTTTAAGAGTAGACTTAAGACCTTCCTCTTTGACAGAGCTTATAGTTAGGGCTGAATCAGGTTTGCCCTGGTCCAGCCCCTTGATATGCTGCTATAGGCTTATAGCTGCCGGGGACGTTTTAGGATGCACTGAGTACCTATCTCCTCTTTTTCTCTCCTTAAGGATGAATTTTCATCTCTCAATCACACGTTACTAACTCTGCTTTCTCCCGGAAGTCCTTTTGACTTTACGTCTCATGGGGTCATCGGACCCTATGAGACGGCATAGATCTATCTGCCTGATGGATCGTCTGGGTCGTGGAATTCCTGCTCATGACTACGCCACTGTCCTGTTGAGACTCCGCCCTCCTCCTCCCCACCGCCATCTGCCTGATGGATCGTGGAGGTCTCCATCGTGGAATATGCCTACTATGAACTATTCATACACTCTGTCATATTCATTGAATGTATTTTAACTCTAAATCTGTCCTTCTGTACACATTACATCTATTGCATCTGTCCATCCTAGGAGAGGGATCCTCCTCTGTTGCTCTCCTCCAGGTTTCTTCCCTTTTCCCCTGAAGGGTTATTTGGGAGTTTTTCCTGGTCCGATGTGAGGTTTTGGGGCAGGGATGTCTATGTGTACAGATTGTAAAGCACTCCGAGACAAATTTGTAATTTGTGAAATTGGGCTATACAAATAAACTGAATTGAATTGAATTAAAGTGGGTCTTTTATATTTTGTGAAGTGACAGAAGTGCACCTGCTCAGGCGAGTCTTATTAAACATGGAAAACACTAAATGAGTCGTCAAAGACACACACACACACACACGCATACACACATCTGGACTGGTGATGTTGGAATGTAACTGCGGAAAATCACACTTTGACTGCATATTTTGCTATATTGCAATAAAGTGGTTTGTCCACTTTCTTTCACTTTGTGAAATTTTCAAAACACAGTAATGTGTGTAACAGTGTACGTGTATAGTGATGCAATAAAGTAATCATTATTTTGTCCTTCTTACACTACATACACTGCAATGAAAATGGTTCATCAACCTCAACCTTTGGTTTACAAGACGGAAATATATATATATATGGGCTTTTTCTTTTGTCACGGGCCCTGAGTAGGGGTTGTTACGATACGACGGGCTGGAAAAAACCCAAACATGAATATAATATTAGAAAAAAATGTATATTATATATATATAAATATCCATATTTGAATTATTACTTCTGTTTATTAATAGAAACACAGCTGGGTGTGGGGGTGCTGCTGCAGCACTATTGGCAGTCGTGCTTGTTCTAATAGAAACTGGCCTTGGAGATGGTGGCATTGGCACAGAGAGTCGAAAGAATATTTTTTCTGTTGTACATGTCAGGAAATAAAGGGCCGACTGCTGTTTACAGACAGGTGAAAGGGTTCAATGACTGCATTTGATACTCCCATTGTTGCTGCAAAAGTCCCACATTAAGTTGTAATACTTTGTTTCTATTCTCCATTTAATCATTTAAAGATTCCCACCTTTCACGTGGGAACATGACATAAACACATTTGACCCAATTGCATCCATCAGTGTTCCCCAAACATACACAGAGACACTGGCAGTCTCACTTATGGTGGGTATCGTTTCACCAAGTCTTCCTGCTTCAGTTTCACGCTGGTTGACTGACGCTGGATAATCAATCCTCCCTGCCCTCACCTTCATCCTCTGACTCAAAGGTTAGTGGCTACATGGCATGATGCAGCTGTTTCTATTGCCTGAAAGCTGCATAGGATCTAGATGACTGCAGTTAGACGTTGACAATGGATCGTCTTTGTATCAACTGATAATGTAATAACAGCTTGATACTGAGAACATCATAAAAAATGCCTGTAAATGGGTTGAAAATAAAAGGCATCCATAAATATGTAATATATGCAACGTGATCACTCAAGTTAATACACGTATTATGAGTTAATTTCTTTATGTATCAGTGTGTCCTATCTCATATAGTTATATGGCCTACTATAGCTTGCATTAACAGCCTTTCCATCCATCATCCTAACTAACCTCATAAAGACCTTAAGTTTCAAGTTTCAAGTTTTTATTGTCACATCCCCTTTTATACAAGTATAATCGGTTCGTGAAATTCTTATGTGCAAAACACCCGACAGCAGTAGCAGACTAAAAAAAGAATAAGAATGAGAATAAACTATACAATATCCACACAAAAAAAAAGAAGAAAGTATTAACAATATATATATAAAACAATGTAATAGAATATACATCATGGCAATATATATATATAAAACAATGTAATAAAATATACACTTTTTTTGAGACTATATATATATATATATGTATATACATACAATATATATATACAATATATATATATATAAACAATGTAATAAAATATACACCATGGCCATAGATATTCACAGAATATGTTCTGGTGTATAGTGTTAATGAGGGTCTCAGTCCTTGTTCAGCAGCCTGATGGCCTGACTGAAGAAGCTGTCCCTCAGTCTGTTTGTGCGGCACTTGATACTGCGGTATCACCTGCCTGACGGTAGAAGGGTGAACAGTTTGTGGCCGGGGTGGTTATTGTCTTTCATCATCCGTTTGGCCCTGGCCACGCACCGCTTGGTGTATATGTCCAGGATGGAGGGAAGAAGCTAAGAAGCTAAGAAGCTCCTCAACTGCCTTTTTGTTTTTGTCATTTAAAATGATGTCTCCTTTGCTCCTCCAACCTTACCTAATTGGAACAGAAACCGCTGGACTGTAAACCATCTTCATCCTTCCATTCAGTGTGCATGTGCACACACACGTACTCCAAGGAGAAAACACTTGTGTTAAATCTGCCAGAAAGACTTTGGTTAGAAATCGGGTCCTGGAAATGTTATAGCAAGTGTGCATTTGCATCAAGACAACAATAACTCGTTATCCAAACGGCCACAGTGAATGATTATAAATCATTATAATGAAATGCGTATTTTGGTAAAATGAGGTTTATTAAACAGACGAAATAGTGAGGAGAAAGGATTTTGGGTCTGAAGTAATTGCCACTTGAACTCCTTTACATGTTGGCTCTTAATTTACAACAGAAGGATGGTTTCAGTGAGCGAAAAGGAAAGAGGTTGAGAATGAGATCACAACAGTGACACAATAGTGACACATTTTATTGCCAACCTAATGTTGGCGTTTATCCCCATCTGCAGTGTCCGGTTGTGTGTCTGTGTAGAAACCTAGCCGTAGTGTAACAAGAAAGGGATTGGGTAAGCACAGTTGGATAATTGTTGTCATTAAATGGCCATTTCCAATCTCGGGTGATTAGCTCTAAATTAGGCCACCAACAGGGTTCAATCAGTCAACCATAACGTTTGCCATCACTGATCTGGCTCGATACACAGCAGATTGTTTCATATTTCTGGGGAAATCTCAATTTCCAAACATTTCGAGAAAGCATGGAACTGCAGAAGAGGCGGGTCGTTGATATATTTACCATGACTAATCACACAGGAGGCTGCAGCCAACAACAGGCCTCACACTTCAGCTGGACCAAGTGTTTATTCTGTTGATATTGGCAAGGATGTTGTTATTTACTGCCTTAATATGTCGTCCTAATAATGACATTTTATGATTCTGAAGATCCTGAATTACTTTAATTTGTAATACAGTAAAATATTAGTTAGCTTATCTTCTTATTTTTGTCTACAAGTCAACATTTGTTTAATTAAGTCTTTAAAATATTTAAAGTATCAAAATAATATGTATATATATATATATATGTATTTAGGTGTGCACAAATATTTAAGTTTGCCCATTAATTAATGAAAGCTTTGATTTAGATATGAACAGTTATGATCTGTCTGTTTAATAGGCAATTAATGAATGAATCGTAATAGCTAAAATGTCTTCTGTTTACAGTCGACTCATTGATTAAGTATTTCTGCACATGACCCATCTGTCGATGGATCTGATTGAGAAAGACGTGGCCCATAGATAAAAAATCCACCAGCCACATCCAGTGAGCTGCATCATTAGGGCAGCATGCGTCTTTCTTCACGTTGCCCTCGAAGCTGTGCGTCTGAAGAAGCGGTAAAAGACCCTTTTCAAACATCACTCTCTTTTTGCTCAGAGTAAGGTTTTTTTCACCTATAAATCCCCCTGCAGCTAAAAGGTTTATTAGAATGGCTCCTGATAGGGCGATAACCCCTGTGTCAAGTCCATCAGCGACAAAGAGACCCTGAAGAGGTTTTATCCATCTAAATATAGCAATCTAGTTAGACATATTCAGGCCATTACTGTACAGGAAGATATGTTATTGCACTTGTAAGAACTAATTGATACATGTTTTGAAATAAAAAGAAAACCGTGTTAAATGTAACTGCACTCTGGCATATTGTGGCCTCTCCACTTCAATAAAGTAAAGAAATTATATAACATGCAAAGTTACATTTCATCATAATCATAACACAAAGTATAACAGCAATGCAATCGAAGGCATTAAATGAATTCCTTAGATATTAGAAAATTGAACGACATGACAGCCCACTGAAAACACAGCTTATATACAATAAATCAATCAATGAGCCACCACATCAGCAACTGTTCCACACCAGTAACAGATGGGCTGACGTGACAGATGTCTCTCTAGAATCTCTAGAATCCCAATTTAACTCCAGCCAACTACATTTTCGAAATGTAAAAATGAGTGGAACTGGCATAGCACATAAGCAGCTCAGTGAAGTTGAAATGTAATGACCACACAATCCCAACTCCCCGTCTCCTCCTTGTGTGGTGTTTTACTGCTGGCTTTATCTTTTTAAGACACTGTTTTTTATTCACTATTTCAGCTCAACTCCTCCTCGTCCCATTGTTTTGTGGTATACTCACCTTTTGTCTATTCTGAGCTCTCTCAAGAACTGCTACAGTCAGTCTCAGTTTCTCTTCCTCCACCGCGACCTCTTTTATATGCCTGCACTAGATATGAACCAAACTTCTGCACAGAACTGATTCGTGCAAGTTGTCTAAAGGTCAGTTAATCCAGCAGAATGTGTAATCAGCCAGACAGATCTCTGCGCATTAATTGCTTGATCCTCCCTCAAAGGCATTTGCATAAAAGAAAGAAACACATTCCACTGATTACTTGCCAGGTGTGCCTCAGATAGCGCTGCGCTTCCGTGCGGCTGCAAAACACGGAGTGATCGTGTCCCTCTGCAGCCTCCAGGCCTTCACACATAAATGGCTGTACAATGTGCATTATGTTCTTATGTGTAGGTTACATATGTAAACCAATTATCCATGTTCAGTCGAGTGTGTGTTCCCTTTTTTGACATTTAATACAGTTGCTACAACTCTTAATCACACGGTATGAACTCTGCTCACTTCTAGATTCTAAATTGGCCAAAGACCAACTTCTGACATATCTATTTAAAATCTGTCACTGTGAATAAGGTGGTTGGAATTTTTCAGAAGCTGCATTGGAATATCAACAATCGGGTATATGAAATAATCCACGGTATTGTCGTCGTATAGCATTCTATATGATGAGACATGCTCAGTATCGGACCTGGGGTGACCGGGCCTTCTCGGCAGCTGCACCCCCCCTCTGGAACGCTCTCCCCATCCACATCCGTCAGGCTCCCACCCTACCATTATTTAAGCAAGCCCTCAAAACACACCTCTTCCAAATTGCTTTCACCTGCTAATCCCTTACCCTGATACGACTCATACAGCTTCCCCAGTTTGTTTTCCTTTCTTTACGTTACTGTTCCTGTTTGTTCGTCTTGTCTGCTATCTTTTTGTTTGTTCTGTCTGTCTCTTGTTCCCTGTAAAGCGTCTTTGGGTATTCAGAAAAGCGCTATAGAAGTCAGAATTATTATTATTAGTATTATTACATTTTAGTTGAATAAGAAATGAAGTGCCATGTGGACATTAAACATATCCAGTAATATGTCCAAATACAAGCAGGTGTTTGGGGCTTTAAGGTGATGCATTACATGACGGAGCCCCTGGTAATTGAGACTGATTCACTTTTTGTCTGAAATATGTTGGCCATGTCCTATTAGACACTTCCTCTTGAACCGAACACAAGCCGAGTCTAACGGTTGTCAGCAGAAGGCACAGTCACTTGTCAGTGGTGCTCCTGGAAGCAGCCGACTCCCGTCTCCCCTCTCCAATTAATCACAAGTGCAGTCAGGCCTTTTCATCAGTAAATGAGCGTTTGCCATGTAAATTTTTTTCCAATTGCATATGTAAGAAATACATCTCAAGTTGAGGTGCTATTGTTAGCCTACAGACTACGAATGAAAAAGCCAATTCTAAGGGAAAAGGAAAGCGAGAGAAACTTCCCTCCTTACAACCTTTCCAGCATGTATCTGGTAACATGCAACCCGACTGCACATGTGCAAGATGGATTTTATTAAGCAGTGCCTCTGGCAGTAAGGAAAAGAGTACTTTAACTAGGTTAAATGTGTAAGCAATGGGGTCGCTGTGGGAAATAGAGAGCATGTGTGTGTGTGTGTGTGTGTGTGTGTGTGTGTGTGTGTGTGTGTGTGTGTGTGTGTGTGTGTGTGTGTGTGTGTCATGAACAGGATACATGTTTGCGTGCCTTGGAGTATGAAATCAAAGGAATTGTCTCCCCAAGAAAAACAACAGCATCAGTCGCTTCAGCAAATGCCCTAAAAACGCAGTGTGTTTACCTTCAAGTGACGGGAGCAAAGGAGGACGTAGTGTGCCATTGTTACGGAGTCACATCGGTGACAGAGGGAGGATGTCGGGGCGCATGGGTGCACTGTAAGATGTATATTGTCAGATTAACCAAAAACTGTTCTGCAGTTAGTAGAGTTCCCTCGCCATGATTATTAAAACTTGTTGAGTCTCAAGTGGAAGTCAAAAAGAAATTGTTCTGAGTTCTGATATTAAAATGTACAATGAAACTAAATGTTGCACACAAATCAAGGACTTTTATTTGGAGAAGTAGGTTGGTTGTTTTCCGCAGCCAGTTAGTATCACTATATGAAGATTTACAATTATTTTTTCCCAGAATGCATTGCATGTCTTCAGTACATACTGTCCACAACTAAACTGTTGAGCATACAACAGTGTTGCTGTGGAAATAACCACATACTTTGCAGTGTGGGGCTATACAATGTGTTACATTAAAAGAGGAGATGGCTGATTGTTTCCCATTTAAAAGCCAAACCCAATTATTGTAACCATGGCAACAAAGGTTACCTTTCCATAACGAAGTGGTAATTATGATATTTCCCCAAATCCTAACAAAAGTCTTTTCAAATCTCGACCATTTCGTTTTTGAAATGGTGATGTTAAACTGCTTTCGAAAAGGAATGAAAAGCAATCTTCTGCCGATTGGGCCAATTTGCTTTAACTCATGGCATGGTTATCAGTTTGTCACAGACTCAGAAGAAATCTACTGTTATGTAAAAATATTCTAAAAACAAATTCTTATCATGTATACAGCCGTTATCCTGCGATCTTTACACTCATCTTCTGTTTAAAAAATATCCACGGTATTTGAATGTTACTGATGTTTACGTGCGTCCACATTTTAAAGGGAAGCCATATCGAGAGCTCCCCATTCAGCGAGTGCACGTGAAGTACAGCTACAAGCAAATTAAAACATGTTTTTTGCTTCTCTGTGTCCTTGCGGTGCATCAATCTGTGAGTGAGTCTTAAGCCTATGAACTTCACCAGTAAATTATTAAACACTTGGTGATGAGAATGTGAATGGGTTTGGCCAGGACACTTCCTTCCAGTGTTATGCCTCCAGATACTGTAGGTACGGAAAGCAGTCGGTAGCTGAGTCTTGGGAACAGTGCTAACAGTTGGTAAATCTATCAATGACTTAACATTTCGCAAATGCATCAATCCACTTATTTCATGCAGTGCATTTTTTATATGTAATGGTGCAGAGAATACATGATATATTTGTTTTTTATTTGGGTTGATTTAATAAGGGACAGTGCACATTAATAAAAACATTTCTGTAAATGTGCCAGAGTTAGCCAAGAGGCTATTTTTCATCTGTAGTCCCGAGAGACAGATGTCATAAAACAAACATAAAAACATAAGATGACATATACATTGTACAGACAAAGCAAATACAATAAGGGAGAACTATGTTAAAATTGACAGAATGAAAACATCCATGTCAGACACACAGAACATCAAAGCATACAGAGTAAATGAAATATGTAACAGCAGACACAGCCAAACAACAACAAAAGACATACATGCCCTGTGGAGTGAAGTCGACCAGCAAAGTCGAGACGTACAGAGAGCTGACAACAGACAGGAAGAGGAAGAGGGAGGCCGATAAATTACAAGAGAAAAAGACATTTGTGGTGATAAAATTATATCGAGACCTATACATTCAAGTCTTTACAGACAGTCCACTGGATTTCATCACACCGGATATGATCCCCCACATAGATCATGACACCACCACCCTGAGATCCAACCCTATCTCCTGTAAATCATGAAACCTGGCACGGTTATTGCTGCTGATGGAGCATTTTTGTGGAGTCAGGTCTCAGATAGACAAAGAAAATCTCAATTGGAATCAAGCAAAAGATGATGGGCTTGATCACTTATGGATTGAATATTTCTCATGTTAAGATGCCCACCTACGAGACCTTTTGGCTTAGCTTTAGGATCCAACACAGGTCTTGAATGATTGGCAGTCCGGAAGACAGCCCACTTCCTGTGCTTTGAGATCACGAGATTTACCAGGTTCTTGTTTACGTTTTGGGTAATCGTTCCAATTCCATGTGGACTACCTGCACAGATGTCAACATTGGCCGGAGCAAAACCAACAAAATGACCTATCCATGTGTGTGTTTAATGTTATCTGAGTAGTAGTAACAGGAGTGTCTATACAGATAAAGAAGGGCACCAGGCACTGTTGATGTCCAATCAAAGGATGTCTGATGACATCTAACAGCAATGGGTGGTTTTAAAGTCAATGTCTAGCTGGTCAGTCAGCAACAGGAAGCCAGAGAGGTGCAAACTGAGCCAAGCAGCTCGACCGGCAGCGTCCTGTATCAAAACAAAATTGCTGTTTGAGTGTTTGTGCTCGTTCCGCAGTGAGAGCTGTCCAGCCACCTGAGCTGCACACGGTCTTCTTATTTGATTGCCAGGCTGTGGTGGCTTCTGTCGTCAAGCCTTTACACATGACAACAAATCTAGCAGGTCTTTGTTTTAACCACTGTTGTATGTTGGTAGTATTCTGGGAAAAAAATCATTAGCGGGCACGTATAAGTTCATCTCGATGGCTTGATGACAAACAATCCAACAGAATGATTGCCTTACGTTTTGTAAAATATTCCAGGAAAGAGCCCAGGTAATGGTTCTGGCATCAATGTACTTCTACTCCAGTTTGGTTCCCATAAAAATGTAGCTGGAAATAAAGATAGCGTGAAAACTGCTTTTCTTGATATACACCAAATGAATGAGCCGCGGTCACTTACTTGGTCATTTCTTCACATACCGAGGATGAGTGAATGTCCACCATCGTTCTCTTTATTGCAGGAGAGTGCAGCTGTCACGAGGGTTATTCTCCTGATCCTGTCCATAAACACCTCTGTGTTCGCAGCGACTGGGGTCGGAACGAAGGGTAAGTCCTGTCTGCACTACCCACTCATAGCAAAGAATTCATGTGTACTTCAATGACCTTCTGGCTGGTTTCACAGTACCCTACTCCAAGCTGCATTAGCGCACAATATTAACTTTACATAAAATAAAGGTGAATGGTTTGCTGTGATGATTAGCTATCTGGAGAACGTTTTAAATCTCTTTAGGTTGATCGTGAGAGTATTAAAATGAATGGAAACCAAGGTAAGAAATCAATCTAATAACTTACTGTACGCTTTAAAAAATGACCCCCAGTAATGTAAAATATAAGCAATTTGCAGTTAATGAGATAAAACATGCAAATGTCCCTGTAAGGTCTTTTAACTTGAGCATGGCGACTTTGAAGAGGTAATCAGAAATATGGATAGGAGGAGGAGAAGCGAGGAGGGAAGTTATAGTGTGTAATGGATGAAAACAGCAGTGGAAGAAAGATAGTGACGGAGTGAACGTGAAGAGAGAAACAAATAAGTGGAGAACAACACAGAAGGAAAAAAAAGACAAATTGTATAAATTGACATGATGGGGAAGGAAAAACAAGTCAAATGAGCCTCGTCTCCCACTCTGACCTCGTTTGACAATTAGCTGGCTCGCACACTCATTGATTGATTGAAAAGGTCTCCCATTGTTATTCAACTCCACCACTCATTGTCTGGATTCAGTCCAGCAGCATCTCACCTTTTTCATTCACAGTTTTGTCGGAGTGACAGTTGACCAAGGGTATATGAAAACACAAATATGATCAAGCAATGTTAGTTTTGACCTTGTATTTTCATTTCTTTGTATTATATATACACAGTGTGGAGTAATGTGTTCATGAATGAAACAAACTTTAAGATTGCATACCTCATTACCTCATTTGAATGTAATATTCGTTGTTAAAAGTTGAACATGACATTGAAATGTTCATACACCCTCTCTGTCCTCAAGTCCTTGGCCATATGCTAATCTGGAGAAAGGCTATGACCTAGTTACAGGGGAGCAGGCCCCCGAGAGGATCTTCAGGTGAGTCCTTCACTTCCAGTGCATCTCCTCTTGGCATGTGTTTGGGTGCGTGTGCATGTGTGTGTGAGACAGACGGAGCATACCGATGAGCAGATAGTTGGATGGACACACACACACAAAGGTCTTTCCCATGGGCTCCTGTGTGGCGAAAGAGCCCAAGGTGCAGTGTTGGACGGTCTCCTTTCAAATGCTTTTACTGCCATTTCTGTGAAACTTCTCATTATTGATGGGGCCATTGTGTGGGACATGTTTCAAAAAGCCCAAGATTTCCTCCTTTAAACAGTCAAGATCAACCTGACCCGGTTCATTCCGTGCTATTAGACAAACACTTTTTTAATACATACACACTTGGTGTTGTTAATGATGAGTATGTGGTAGTGGTGTTGTCTAAGGTATAGATGGCCCTTCCAACACATGGTACTCACGTAGTTAAAATATTGAATGTTCCAGCGTCATGCACCGTGTTATAGATGTGGCTATCGGGCACATTATGGAATCTCGATGGAGACTTCATCAAAATACGTTGGTAGACAGGATGCCTCCATCGCATCCAGTTCATTTGCACACTGACTGGATGTTTAATGTGCAAGCCGTTGTCTACAGACATATTGCCTTATTTGAAAAGGGGACAGATGCAGGAGTCACAAATGGTGATTCTCATATTTATTATTATGATAATTATTTAAATCTGAGGATGTCTGCAGAGTTGATGTGAATGTAATCACTAACGGTCTGACTTCAGAACCAATCCCAGATGAGAAAACTTTCATGAATACCAAATTTGCCCCGAAAAACTCATCAGTGGAGTTGAGAAAATCACCAAATCAAAGACCAGGAGCTGGATTACTGACAGACAGCTCACAGATTGCCTCAGACTGGCTGTCTGTGATTATGAACTAACTACAAGCTCACAGGCAGAGTTCAGTCACAGCCATCACACTGACTGGAATCACATGGCTTGATGGCCTTGTGATGAGAGCTGAACTTACATGAGTTGCACTGACTGATCATGTTGTCAGTGTCGTGTTGTAATGTAAATAAATACAACATTTATATTGGTAGTTCATCCAGCTGCTCATTGCAAATGTGTTTTTTCTTGTTCATATTGTGTGCGGTTCACAAATATCTTACTTGTTATATTACACTTAAATTCTGTGTTCCTGATCACATCAATTTGAACGCTGGACCAAAATGACAATTAGGCCAAATAAAAAGTTGTAAGTCCAGTCTGGACAGTCGTTTTCTCTCAACGCCTCAAAAGGTAGATCTTGCCGGTCATGAAGGCGGAGGTCAGGGATCTTGGGCTCAAAAAGGTTGGTGACCACTGCCCTACAGTATGTTGGTAGGAAAAGCTCTTTGTTCACACACACACACACCTACACACACTCTCTCTCACACAAACACACACACACACACACACTCACACACACTCACAAAGGCAGCAAAGAAATCAACTGCTTGGTCGAAGCGCTGTGTTGGTCCAGAGTTTTTGAGAGGAGAAAACTGCACGCGCAAACACACACACACACACACATGCACACACACACACACACACGCACACACACACACAGAGCAGACAAAGTGAGTAAAGATGCAGCAACCAAGTGTAAATCATGTGGTTCCTGTTGTAGTGGTTCTGTATCTGCTGTGTTGAGCAGGAGAGGAGAGAGGGCTGCATTGCTCTTTGGCTTGACAGTGTTCGAGTCGGTCCGAACAGGGATTGGTTTCACAGATGGGGTTCTTTGTGGGAAACCAATGATGCCGCTCACTTTTTTTATCCTGGGGGCAGTGAGGAAATAACCACCTCAGAATAGTGGGTGAAAATGTAATAGATTCAATGTATTTATTAAATGTTATTTCACATTTTGAAGCCAAATTTGGATTTTCATTTTCAGGTAGTGCTGGGAGTTCAGAATGAGTTTAATGCATTCTGATTCTCTTATTATAAATAATGTACTGGCAGTTGCATTGTGTACAAGTTAAAGTTTTTCAATGCCGATGTTTGGCAGTTGAGAAGAAAACTGTGTTCAGGTAATCGGGTCTTGTACGTACAAATCAGGTTTGACAGGATGGATGAAAGCAATGTTTACCATTGATAGACTTGCATGTTGAAGAAAAGGTGAACACATTTATGTTTGGGATACCTTCTCTTTGGGAGTCAAATGACCGGTTTGATACATTTAATTCCAAGCTTTTTGACAAATAAAGCCACTCGACTTGGGTTTCTTTGTGGGGATTTTGTATATTGTCGCCCACCTGCTCCGATACATTTATTAATGTCCATGATGCAAAGCACAGCTGTGTTCTCTGCCATTTGTAAGGCCTCACCATGAGTAGCTTATTCCCAAGTGGAAAGTCTCCTGAGGATTTAAATCTTCCCTCTGAAAACATCTCTGGCGAAGCAAAATTATTTTTATACTATTTTTACACTATCAGCACACATGGCACTAAAACAACGTGCTCCGCATTGTGCTGCAGAGCATGTTCCATTTAAGAAATACTGCAAATCCTTTTCCAACTGTCTTGATGCACCACATGCAAATACCAATTGAATTAGTTGCAACACAGGACTGATAATATAAGCTGTATGCTAATTACATTCCCTTCAGAATTATAGGCTCTGACTTCATTTCCCTGCTGAATGTGGTCCTACTTTTATTACATTGTGTTCTAAAGATGAATCATGGAAAACATCAATATCAGACTGTTACTTACCTTAAAAGCACATTTTCATTTTCCTGAACGCAAGGATGACCATATTGCCCATATACGTATCGCCCTTAATATATGAAATGATACACTAAGTCAGCGATTACAAACTCTCCGTCTATCTAGCATGCCCTTACTACGCTTCATTCCTGCAGTGATATATGTGCATGCGTATGTATGTACATACTGTCCAATGTGCGTGAGGTAACACAATGTTATAATGTAACAGCAGTTTGATTGACATGTCGGTCTTGTGGTTGTGCCAACGCAGATCATTCTACAGTCTGGGCCAAGGCTTGTGGCTGCCAGTCAGCAAGAGCTTCGTGGTGCCACCAGTGGAACTGTCAATCAACCCCATCGCCAGCTGCAAGACAGATGTGCTGGTTACTGAAGATCCGGGAGAGGTCAGGTCAGTCTGATCAGCTCCGCGCTCCACACTTGTGTTGAGAGAGAGACTGTGTGGAACAGCTTCTTTGCCGGTTGGACCAGATAAACCCTGAAGTCGCACAAATCAACACTTTATTTATTTTCCTTTTTTCAGGGCCCAATAAGTACAGTATACATCATGTAATTGTTTATGGATTTCTAAGCCCTGGCTCTACATCTTAAACGGCAATAATTTACGTCTGCACTTCAATCGTGAGCTGTTTCCATGACAATAGTCTTAGTGTTGATCAAGATCAAGATCAAGATGTTTTATTTGTCACATACACACACAGGGTGTGCAGTGAAATGAAAGTGGCAATGCTCAGCAGGAATGTGCAAGGGCAACAAGTACACACTATTTACAATAAAAAACAACACAATATTTACAGTAAGTGTGTGTGTGTGTGTGTGTGTGCCTAAGAGGGGCAGTTGTGTGGGTCTATGTGGGGGGTCCTGGTGAGGTCGGAGTTCACAGTCCTGATGGCCTGAGGAAAGAAACTCCGTCTCAGTCTCTCTGTTCTTGCAGCGTGACTACGGAGGCGCCTGCCTGACCGCAGCAGCTGAAACAGTCTGTTGTTGGGGTGGTGAGGATCCTTCATGATCCTGCCGGCTCTGGTTCTGCACCTCCTGGTGTACAAGTCCTGCAGGGTGGGGAGTGTAGTTCCAATAGTGCGTTCAGCCGAACGCACTACTCTCTGCAGAGCCTTCCTGTCCTGAGCGGAGCAGTTGCCAAACCAGGCTGTGATGCTTCCTGTCAGGACGCCTCTACAGCTCCAGAGTAGAAGGACTGAAGGATCCTCTGGGAAACTTTAAATTTCCTCAGCTGCCTGAGGTGGTAGAGGCGCTGCCTTGCCTTTCTCACCAGAGTGTCTGTGTTCGTTGACCATGTCAGATCCTCGGTGATGTGGACTCCCAGGTATTTATACCCGCTCACCCTCTCCACAGTAGTCCCGTTAATCCCCAGTGGTGAGTACGTCCTCTGTTGTTGTACCCTCCTAAAGTCCACAATCAGCTCCTTAGTTTTGGTGACATTCATGATGAGGCTGTTGTCCCGGCACCAGAGTGACAGATCAGCAACTTCCTCCAGGTAGGCCTTCTCGCGTTGTCGGAGATCAGGCCCACCACCACTGTGTCATCCGCAAACTTGATGATGGTGTTGAGCTGAACCTGGCCACACAGTCATGTGTGTACAGGAGTACAGTAGGGGCTGAGGACGCAACCCTGGGGGGATCCTGTGTTCAGGGTGAGGGGTTTGGAGGTGTGTCTGCCCACCCTGACCACCTGTGGCCTGGCGGTCAGGAAGTCCAGGATCCAAGCACACAGGGGTGTTCAGTCCCAGCTCAATCAGCTTGCCGTCCAGTCTGGAGGGTACTATGGTGTTGAAAGCTGCACTATAATCAATGAACAGCAGTCTCACATAGCCCCCTCTGGCTGTCCAGATGAGAGAGTGTGGTGTGCAGTACCTGGGAGACAGCATCATCCGTGGATCTGTTTGGGCGATAAGCAAACTGCAGCGGGTCCATGGAGGAAGGGAGGAAGGCGCAGATGTAGTCCTTTATCAGCCTCTCAAAGCATTTCATGACCACCGAGGTGAGGGCCACCGGTCGGTAGTCATTCATACATGCTGGAGAAGCATTCTTGGGCACAGGGACAATAGTGGATCTCTTGAAGCAGGCGGGGACCACGGACTCAGCCAGGAGAGGTTGAATATTGTGGTGAACACTGGAGCTAGCTGGTTAGCACAGGTCTTCAGTACTCGCCCAGATATGCCATCTGGACCTGCAGCTTTCCTGGTGTTCACCTCAACAGAGCCCTCCTCACACTGTGCTCGGTCACAGAGAGTGTGTGTTCATCCCCAGCGGTAGAACTCACCTCGGCTACGCTTAACGGTGTTGTTGTTAGCGGCGAGCTAGCGCTGTTGTTGCTAGCCTCAAACCGTGCATAAAATGAGTTCAGGTCGTCCGCTAGGGATGCGTCGGCACTCACCATTGCGCGGGTCTGCTCTGGTAGTCTGTGATAGTCCGTAGCCCCTGCCATAGGCGCCTGGTGTCGCGCTGCTCCATCTGTGATTCCACTCTGTCTCGGTACCTCCTCTTGGCCTTCTTCACCGCCCTCCTCAATCCATAGACCGCTGCCTTGTACTCGTCCATGTTGCCGGATACAAGACCGGAGTTATAGGCAGCAGTACGGGCGTTCACAGCTTCACGGATGGATCTATCAACCCACGGCTTTTGGTTAGGAAAGACCCTAACTTTTACCGTGGGGACGATGGTGTCCGCTAGCGTTGCTATGAGGCTCATTGCTACTTCCGCAAACTCGCTGACGTCACTGGAACTGGATTGGATCATGTCCCAGTCGACGACACGCAGAGCGTCCTGTAGCTCAGCCTCTGATTGGTCAGACCACCGCTTTACGTTCCTCGTCACTACCGCTTCCCGCGCGATCTTTTGCCGGTACTCCGGAAGCAAGAAAATGGCGGCATGGTCCGATTTGCCGAACGGAGGGAGAGAGACAGCCTTGTAGCCTCTCTTGAATGGCGTATAGCAGTGGTCCAACGTTCTTTCCCCTCTGGTAGCACACGTAATGTGCTGGTGAAAGTTCGGCATGACTTTTTTTAGGTTTGCCCTATTAAAGTCCCCAGCCACCACCACAGCCGCGTCGGGATACTTGTTCTGATGCCGACATAACACATCATGTAGGTCCGATAGTGCTACGTCGGTGTCCGCTTGTGGTGGTATGTAGACGGCTGTGGTGATGACCGAGCTGAACTCCCGGGGAAGGTAGAATGGACGGCATGAGATCGTCAGATGTTCCAGGTTCGCTGAGCAGGAACGAGAAAGAGTCTTAATGTCCTTGGGGTCGCACCACTTGTTGTTAGTCATGAAGCAAACCCTCCACCCTTAGATTTACCAGACTCTTCCGTTCTGTCTGCACGGAAAACAGAGAAGGACTCGGTTGGGCATATGACTCGATCCGGCACCAGCGGGGTCAGCCATGTTTCCGTCAGACAAAAGATGTTACAGTCCCTCATGTCCCGTTGGAATCTGATCCTTGCCCTAACATCATCCATCTTATTTTCCAGAGACTGGACGTTAGCAAGAAGGATGCTGGGCAGAGGTGGACGGTGGGCTTGAACTCTCAGTCTGTTCCGAATTCCGCTCCGTTTCCCTCGATGTTTTCGTCGTCTCCCCGTAGTAGCGGCTCCACTGTTGTTGTTGTGGTTCGCTCGTACGATCTCCGCCGGCCACGCTGGATCGATGCTGGCATCAGGACAGACGCTCACTACATATGACATACACATATGGCTGTATAACGGGCAGACTGTATACGAGTGCCGCGATAAGAATGCCGGATGCATACATGCTGTGTGCTACCTATGGGGCAAAGCAGTCTGCTTTTTGCTCCAGGCAATTTGATGTGGTTTATTTTTCATTGAAAATACTGGTTATAATTGAAGATAAGCATATCCTTTTTTTCTTCTTTTTTTACATTTGTTTTAAGCTTTAAACTCATAAGAAAAGTCATTTTCTTTTTCTTCTTAAAATAATTACTGAATCACTGTAAGATCTCTGAAATAATATTCAGAATACCAATCAAGCATTAAATCCGGTAATTAAACCGGAGAGGTTTTCAGTTACAGAGGACTACAGTGACAGGCAGAGCACGATTAAAACATTGTTTTACTTTAGGCTACGCATGTAGATATCCCAACAAAATGAATCCAAACGGGGAAGGAGTGTCAACAAGGTTTTGAATTTGGCAATCTCATGGTGCAAAAATCAAATATTGGCAACATAGGAGTGATGCTTTTTCATCCAACCAGCCAGTTGGAGCTGGCATGCATCAGTGCAGCTGAACAGCACAAACCACGTCAGAGCATCAGCTGCAGATTAAAACAATCACCCATCTATGGAATTCAACGGTCACCAGCCTGGAAATTGATATTTCCCCTCAAAACCAAATGGTGTGCCGTTGCTGCAAAGAGGCTGCACTTGTCACACAATGTAGAGGACATAATGGTATCAAGGCACACTGTATGCCCATGAATCACTGGAACATAGTATTTCACTCTGTCGCCACACAATCTAAGTTGAAACAATTCATCTACACTAATCAACAGTGTGCATGACAGCTGCTCTGTTGATACTGATGCAGTGATGAGGGTTTTAATCAAAATACTGGTTTGGAGAAAAATATTTACAGCTACTGAACTTCTGTCTGGTGTGTTTCACGTGAATTGTTGTTGCAATTTCACTATACAAATTCTGCACAGGCTTAATTCAATTGCCTCGGGAGCAGAGGACTCCCGAGGCAATTGTTCACATCTGCTTATTCTGACGTAAATGGGATTGCAGCACGGTTCTAGATTAATTAGTCAAGGTGTGTGACTTACTTTGAAAAGGGATTTGTGATCAGTTATTGTGAGCTCGATAAACGAGGGCACATTATAGAGCAGTTTAAGCTAAATGTTGACCAGATTCAGAATATCTCTGACATATTTCTGACAAAGTCTCCATTTAGCTACAAGCGGAACAATCTTGCCCAGCTACCTTCTTGCCCAGTGAATTAAACTGTGTAGATTAATGTTGAAAGACATCACACCAATAAATAAACACAAACTTTTAAGGAAGGAATACACATTCTAAAGCCCACTTCAGTTAAAAATAAGGAGTTAAAGATTTGTGTCTAGTTAATCATTAGTTCCTGTAACATGAGGAGGATCTGTCGGATTGTCATGAAGCAACTCTTCATCTAAAACATTTGTTTCTGGCTCGCACAGTTTCACAAAGTGTTTTTGCAGACATTGATGTAGTCAACCAGTCACGATGTACATGTAGACTTGGGAAGTGGTGGAGGTGCTGTAGCCCTGGCGCTTGAAAGGCTGCATCTTGGGTACATTTCATTGATATCATTAACCTCACTTCACATCAAATGATGTATGCTTTATTAATACAAAAATATCTCAATATCTTAACCAGCCTTAAACATTTGACCAAAATCACTCGCTAAATTAGAGTTTTCCAGTTTCCGGTAGTTTTATCTGGTCATGCTGGTGAGTTCCATTTTATTTGCTCAGTGGAGTTAAATGGACTTATGTATTTGTGGTGCTACAAGTATTTAAACATTACTTAGTTAGTCTCTAGATCCACATACCTCGATGTTTGCTGTTTGCTGCAAGTAAATCTGTTTTATTCTGGAATTATTTGACCTTGTCTTTATTATTATTTCCATTTCTTCTTTTTGACATTTCTCTTGAGTTTGTTTCTGATGGTGATGCAAATAAATTAGTGTTGCCAACAGAGTCAAGGTCAACCTTAACCACAGGTATTTGTGCCTTTTCTGGTTACTCTTTTACCCCCTGAAAGAAAATGAATTATGTTTTAGGATACTATGGTAGAGGCAGGGTGCTGTGAGGTGTGTCCATTCTTATTGGCTGAGCCAGTGCAAGCACATTGCAGTACCTTGCTCCACAGGGGTGGGTGTGCAGAGCATATTAGAGGGTAAGAAATGTGTGAAATAAAAGAAAGTTCCTCCCTGAATACAAAGCTTCTTGGTAATATCCTCTTGATGCACAGTTCTAACCTACTTAGCTTGTTAAACTATTGACCTATTAATGAAGAGTTACAATACTGCCATGTAAGCACAACTGATTTTAAAGGCAAGCTGTTCTCCCTTTATTCAAACTGTATTTACACTTTTATGACTTCCATGACATTTAAAGCTAGACACTGATCATTCCAGTGACCATACTATACTGTAAATCGTATTTAAATGGAGGAAACGAAAAAAGGAATAAAATAGGTTGTAATACCAAAAGCAATAGCTTCTGCAGTTTCACACTCTGGTTTATTATTATTATTCGTATGAACAGGATTATTTGGGAGTCGAGAGGTTCATATTCTAAATATACCACGTTTGAAATCATGCTCTATTAATTTCTTAGTAAATTGATGTAAATGATTTGTCTCTTTGCAGTTCTTTGAGTGATGAATACAAGGTCATAAAGCCAAACACTCACACAAATGGCCTGATGTTTTTGAATTAGCCTCCAGTAAATTCTAACCTCAACGGTGTTTTTCGTTCAAAGTAAACATTCACAAAATGTTTAAGCTTTTCATTTCACAGCAGAACCGTGAATAGAATGCAAAGCATGCCTTCAGTGTTTGCTTCTAGTTAACTGATCAATAACTGTGACTGTCTTTTCCTCAGTTGCTGAGAAACAAGGAGATATTGCATATGCGCTGCCTCCCAGCAATTATTACATACAGCATTTAAGCTCACTTTGCACTTGGACCATATGTATTTCCGAAACATCTATTCTATCTTCTCAAATATTAGCTTTGCATTCATGTTGTTGAACCAAAGCCATTGTTTCCACAAACTCTTCATGAATAACACAAAGATTTCAGGCACGCTAAACTGTGCTCCAAGACTAGTATTGGTATCGATAAGGAACCGTTAATAACCCTCAGCAGCACACTGGTGATTAATGACCTTACTCACCACGATCAAGTGAACCATCAAATAGTTTAAACTTGAAACCAAGAAAACATCAAGTACATAAATCTCCTTCCTCTCACTCCAAATCTCCATCGAAACGTGTTTCACAACGAGAAAAAGTGCCGTATTCAATTTGTATTTCATCACTTAGGTTTACCTGCTTTTTTCACCAACTGTATTTCTCCTCAGTGATTACAGTAAGCTTAAAGAAAAATGCACTTTGCTCAATGACAAAGGTGCCTGATGAGAGTCAGCATATTTGTGGGGAGCTGGAACAAGAGCATTAATCAAGTGCAGGGGCAGACCAATAACGGACTCGGTAATCATGCCGGAGCAACGCTCCAACTGTGGGCGGCGCCGCCCGGCCATTCATCATCTGGCCAAACCAAGAGGTAGGGAGGGAGATTAATAACAAGTGCATTAGTCAGTGTTTAGATGCAACTGATGTGCATCTGGGTCAAGCACAAGAGATGATCTGGATCAGCTAATGATTTGGAAAAGAAACATGATCAGATATACATTTGTTGTTTATTTCGAATATAACTAATTTCCATTTTATGGGAATATAATTTGTTGCTTTTTAATAGACCATTGGGGTTGAGGCTATAGTTAATTAAACAATGAGAGTTAAACTTTGCTTAATACTTTAAAAACTGTGTGCTATGATGTAAAATGCTGCGCACCATTATAAGAAACTTTCCAATATTCCTATTTTTTATATTTTCTTCAGTTTCCACCAACCCCCGCCCCCAATCCCCCCCCTTCTGGAATGTGTTGCAACAGTGGTCTCGGAATTGATTGTTTTTTCATCTTCGACTCGCTATTCCCTCTATCCAGAAGAAGAGCCTGCACCTCACAGCTGAGGAAACCATTATTTTTGTCTGCCTCACCTTCCCCAACGTGTGTTTTCCTCTGGATTAAGGAGTCATTCGTCAATGCTTTGAGAACCTGCCAGAAATAACTGATGCAGAGAATGCCATGTGTTCCCTGGCTAATTCATAAAGAATTGAATTGTCAAATAAGGAGAAGAAGAATAAGACATGGGAGACCGAGATAGATAATTTACTTTTTAAGATTGTGGTACAATACGATAACAATGTTCAGTGTAATATTCCTTTGTGACGACGTTAAGCAAGAGCGCAACCCAGAGGCAGTAACTAAATCATCGCGAGGTGGTTTGCGATTTACAAAAACAATCAAAGTAAACTAAATTGTTTTTAACATTAATATCAGTCTCAATTGCAACCATGTGTGTGAAGGGAGCACTAACTGTGTGTGTGAGGGAAAGTGGACCATAAAACCCTTGAAGAGTGCCCCCCCCCCCCCCCGGTGCGGACATGTCATTTCCCATTACCACTAATCAGAAACATGGTTGCCGGGTAATGGGGCGAATCTACACATTTAAGATGAGTCTTGCAACTTCAGGCACATAAACCTGCAGATATACCTCCCTAAATAATTGTATTGATAGGTCTAAATTTTGAAAATGTCGACTCAATCAATTGTCTTTTTAGCTCATATATGCACCATCTAATTTATAGCATGTGCCAATTGTGTTAGGTACACTCTACATCTACAACTGAACAGTACGTATATGTAAACCGTAACTCAGCAGTTGAACAATGACGACATCTTTCAATACTCAGGGTGACTGTTGCTTCCTGTGTGTGTGTGGAGAGTGCATCCCACAGTTTGGCTGTTTATTGATCCTCCCGCTTAATGCAGAGTGCCCTGCAAAGACACTTATGGGATTTCGGGTCCAGTGGATTGGCATCCGTTTGAGAAAGGGCAAGTTTCTGTATGATAAACAGATACTACTGAGATTACCCTCACAAATAAAAAACAGTTTGCTGCATGGCTATATAGTATACTGACCATCAACCCAAATACGTCCAATCAGCAAGAATGTTCCGATTATCGTTGACTCATCGCTTCGCAACACTGTCCGCATGAATTATTTAAACAAGGAATATATTGTGGTGCTTGTAACTTGAAGCTTGTCCCATTGAAACACGCTTTATAAAATAAATGTACAATTCAGCTGCGGTTCACTTGTGTTCAGCTCCTACGTCTTCAATTTAGACGTATGGTTTCTGAAGCTTTGGTTATTATTCTGAGACACGGGCCGCTGGGCGTGACAGCTTACCAGCCACCGTTGCCTCGCAAACACAAAAAAATTGCATACGCGCAAACAACAGTACCGGTAGTCGTTTTTCTCTATGCATTACACAGCCACATAATGGTGACCCTCTCACCCACCGGGAGAAAGTCCAACTGTGCAGCAGCCAGCCAGAGATTTGTCAGTAGTCCCACAACTGCTTGGCACGTCTAGCCGTGGACAATTCCTGAGTAGGAGAGTCCACCATCAATCAAGAAGTTTGGTGCCGAACACAGAGGTGAGCCCAACTGCATTTGGTTGGTTCCTCTCAGACTCCACACACCAAACCTGGAAACGTAGCCAAAAAGTAATTCCTAGTTCTAAAGACGAGATTAATTTGCTCCGGTCCGTGTGCTAGGGGCGGCTGTGGCTCATGGGTAGAGTGGCGTTGCCCAGTAGTTATTGCAGTGGTCTCTACCTTTTGGCTTGGCTCAGGAACAGTTTTCCAGCGTGTTTGGTTATCATTCGGTTTCAGTGCACGAGGGAAATGTCTTTCCCGTGTTTGCATGAAGTCAAGCACATTAAATGTGGGCATCCGATTATGACAAGAGTGCACCCTGTCCCCTCCGCTGTTTTTGAGATTCATTAAGGTCCAGCTGAGGTCTATCCAGTTCGGTGAACATAGGGCTGCATTTCCTCTGTCTTTGGATGATGTTGGCTTTCAGCTTCATTGCTCGGTCTCTGATCTCTGATAGAGTGTCGCTGAATGTGACAATATGACATATCAATAGCTCAAAGTCATTAGCCATGAGCCTGAACTACCCAGAAGGAGAGAGCAGCAGTCTTTAATAGCAAATAAGAGCCGTATAATCCCAATGTTGTGAAAAGAGAGCGGAGACATGAGGCAAAGATCTTGATTTTCCAATCAGTTTATGTCCCGACCACACACCTGAACATTGGTTAGTGGTCAAAAGAATTATACGCAGAGAAATTAGAGTACATGGTGATTCTCCAGGTGGACAAAGTTGCAGATCAAAAGCGTTTAGAAAGTGCTGTAATCCAAAATAATATATTTTATGCTATTCCATTTTGTGATTTTGAACCGAGTAAAAGGATGTCTAATTATTGCGAATAATTTCATTCTGGCCTATGTTTAATATAAATATTGATTACCACAAAAGATAGATAGTTAATGTTGGAGTCCTAGTGGGAAAAGATATATCTTAAAGCTACCGTATGGAAAAACAAACGCATGGGAATTTTGCTGAAGTTTTGGGGTATTTTCATTTGGAGAGTTTCAGTTCACATATCCTGTATCTATCCTAGTAATGCTAAGCTAAACATGACTGAATGCATATAATGTAATCCATAAATGGGAGATATACCCCTTAGCGGCTGAGACTGGTTGGCCACAAGGCTAAATTGCCACCCGGTTTAATAAAAGCTGTTTATTTTGCCTCAAGACAGGCATGCTCGGCTACAGTAGAGCTGCTCGTGTGGCTAGCAGTACTGCAGACTGTGAAATAAATTGTTTCTTTAAAAGGTTGCATTTGTGCATCGATCTTGAGTACTAGGAGTTACTGGGTGACATCAATACCATTAATGCAGAATGGCTCCACCATAACCACACCATCAGTTTCTATTAGGAACCATAAAACATTTAGTCTGCTATGAACAAAAATATAGCAGACTAAATGTCTGCTCTATTTAGCAGACGTGTATCATAACATATTTCACTATATTGAATCATATTATCCAGTCTGTTGTTTAAACAAGGGGTCTAACATCTTACATGATTGAAATATTTTAATGTCATATATTGTTGATACAACTCAAAAATCAACTCAAAAGGGAAAAAACTATTTTTTTCCCTTTTGAGTTGATTTCATTAAAATCTACATCAAATGAATCAGATATACCATACCAGCATTTAACAACGAGAATGACTACTACTACATTAATTAAATGCAAGACTATCCACATTTTGGCCTGTTGGATTGATTTTCCTGACTAATTTGGGAGACTTTTTTTTTTTATATTCGCAGTGTGACATTGAGTGATTTTCCATCAGCACAGCACTGTCAGGAAAGGTTTGATTTTTGCCGACAGTACCTGTGTGCTGTCTGTGAGCCCTAATATGTCTCCACTCAAACAAGGAAGGTGTGCCAATTATGAGCTACACAATAGAATCCCTTGCTGAAAACATTGTGACCTGTTAAAGAGCTTTTCTAAATGCTGATCACACATGGAACACCATAATAAAAAAAAGAAAGAATTTTGTAAATGGAAAGTGTCTGCCCACATATACCCACAATACATCCCTGCTTAAATTGATATGATTTGAATTTTGAAGGTTTTTTGTCAATGCTGTGCACAGAGCGCTCCTTCCTTTTCTGCTGCATTGTAATGCTTTGCCTTTCATCTTTGCCTTAAGCCAGTATCAAGGTTATTATATCCCTATATCCACCAAAAACATATTTTACAGTGAATACAAACGCATCTGCTTTGCCTTCTTTGCTCATTGAACAAAACAATGCGACATGCATGACTTGGTGGTTTGCATCCACTTTGAAGAAAGGATTAATTGTAATAATTTTAATAAAACTAACCACAACATAAATTGTCATATTGCCGTCCACATAAGCACCCGTGTACATAATAGAAAGAGACGCACAAAAAGCAGTGACGGTGGCAGTGCTCCAGAAATCCTCCCCGCTCGGTAGGGCATCTGTCTTCACATCATCCAGGATCGTGTTGCTGTTTGTAGAGGCGAGTCACCATCACAGCACTCTGTAGTCCCCGTGGTCCCAATGCAGACGGTGCTTTTGTTTCTTTGCAAAGAAAAGCACAGTGGTTGCTTACCCCTCCGTTCAGTCTGACAGCAGGCATGCAGAGCTCAGTGTATGGGCACGGCTGAGCATGCCGGAGTCAGCACAGCAGCTGAGCCGCACAGCCGTGGTCAGTTTGACATCTCTCAGAAGAAAGTATAACGATTCAGCATTTGGAAATGGCAGATTCCTCCTTTGTTCCTAATGATTTATTTTAAACAGAAGTGGCAATGTCAGTGGCTGAGTGACCCACACACAGACATGCTGTACACAAGTCAATGAATCTCTTGACTAAACTACAAACTAATTTTAAGTATTTGCTTCACTTTCTTCGGGCACGGTTGGCAATGAAGGTCCGTTCAACGCGTTAGTCGAGACTATAATATCTACAATACTGCCCAGTCTTTGTTCCCAGAAGATGAAGCCTACTGATATTTCTAATATCCCTGACTTTCGCTACAGCTCTACCTCGAGGTCCACATTTTGGTTTTTAGGGTGTCATGTCTCACCAACAATTGGATGGATTGCCAATAAAATTGGCATACCCAGGCTTGTCCTTTCCAGGATAAATTGTGATCACTTTGTTGTTCCCCTGATTTTTCATCCAGCGCTAACAGCAGGTCATACTTTTCATTTGTCAAATACGTTATGACTAAATCCCTGCAAAATGAACGATATGCCCATCAGCATCAGCCTTGCCTCACGTTAAGGGATAATAGTAAACGTTAGCGCACTAACGCGCTCATCATCTAAGGTGGTGCACGTGATAAACATTAGCTGCTGAACAATGACATGTTGCATTGTTATAATGTAAGTTAGCATGCTGATGTTAGCACGCTGATGGTAGCATTTAGTTCAAGGCGCTGCGGTGCCCAAACACAGTCTCACAAAGCTGCTGGAGAGCCTGGAGATGCTTCGTCTTATAAATCCATTACTAATTTCTATATTGATGAACAATAAGTGTCATTTGAATAATGTGTTGTTAGACTTATTGAGATTTAATAACAATGCAGGCTTGTCGCGGCCTGTATTGAATTCCACTCATTAAAAATGTCATTATGATGCTCTGCTTTATGTTAAAAAAAAAAGTAAACATTACATTCATTTATTAAATAAAAAATAAATGAGGAATAAATTAACTTGACCTCATATTGCCTCTGTTTAGGTTTGAAAGTGTTGGCATGCATTTGTCTGTGATTATTATTTATTCTGTGCTCTGCTGCTGTCTCCTTCAACATTGCCAGCGGGGGCGGGGCGAGGACGCCTTGGCCTCGGATGAGTCCTGAGAGTTAGTCGATGCAGAGTGATGATTGCAGAGGCTCTACATCAACACACCGTGACAAACAAGTCCAATTAATACCAACGCACCGATTAGTCCCAGACATGAACCCTCATGAACCGGCACAAACCCCCTGCGTGCACATTCACTCCAGTGAAACTTTTACCCCGGCTGTTCTTCTAAATGCTGTCCGGCTGTTCCAGCACAACACACACCCTAAGGTGCATCAGTTTTGAACTACTGTTGGATTGGGTTTAGTACGGCTTGCCTTTGTCCTGACAGCCACAAAAGGAAGCTCTGGCTTCAGAGGAAACCTGTCACTTTGATAAAGAATGATTTGATGTCTTCAATAACAGCTCTGTTATTCTTCGTCCTTGTACATTTTTCAAAATAAACCGAGTTGCAAACATGACAAGCAGTCCTGAATTGCAGCTGGATGGGCATAAACACAAACAAATGTTGTCATATGTAGCTTCTAAATTGCACTAGAGACAGTGAGGCTATGGGAGACTGCTTTTCACATGAAGAGGGATGTTCAGCTGCTCAAGCATTCTTCTCACTTGTCATCACTTCTACCGGCGCACCTATTGACACTGTGGACAAATTAACGGGTATGTTCTTTGTTTTCCTCTATTCCAGAGAGGAGGCCATGATGTCTACTTACTTTGAGACAGTGGAGGACCTTCTGGCATCTTTTGGGCCGGTCCGAGACTGCTCCAAAGATAATGGCGGTTGCAAGAAGAACTTTAAGTGTGTGACCGACAGACAGCTCGAATCATCCGGCTGCATGGTAAGTGCAAGCAGAGGTCATGTACGGGTTTTGTTTTCAGCTTAGCTGTCAATAGTAAGTGAATAGTATAATTTATGAGTTCAACCAGGACTAATTACATTAACTGTATCCATGCAAACGTTTATGTGACACTTCCACCAGCCTGCTGTCAGCTGAACTGGTGATGAGATGTAGTTAACCAGCCAGCAGAGCTCCGAGGCACAGCGAACTATAGACACACTAGTAATGCAGGGTTCAAGCCTTTAGTCTGGCGAGCAACACGGGAGCGACAGATATGCTGTCTAGGCATGCTGGCACTCAAGGGTGCCATGTCTCATGTAATGAATAACTACCCACCTAAAATTTTCCAAAAGTAATGGGCACATTAGAAAATTGAGAATTCAAAATAAGGAGACTCCTAACAATAGCCAATTGCCTGAATATTTAATGAAAGAAACAACAAAGAAAGGCTGGTAACGTAGCATGATTACACTCTGACATAATGATCAGTGCTCCTGCTGCTCAGTAGTTAGTGCAGGACTTTGCAGCTAAAAGACTGATTAAGTATTGGATGTAGTCTAAAAGTCATTAATTTACATAATCACCTTGTTTTTTTCTTTCCCAAGATAACGCCATTCATTAAATTTGCATGCAATCTGCTACATCCTAAAATGGCTTTTTTTAATATTCGCAAGCAATCTATAATATTTAATGTGCCACAAATAGTATGCTTAGCTGTGATCGTAGACTCTTTAGTGCATGTATGGACACTATGGGGCCGGTGGTTGGAAGCAGTTATGACTCACACGGTGCGGTGTGTGGCCCCGTATTCATTGTAGACAGACTCTGACAGCGTGTTACTGTCTGCTTTAGTCTTGTTACAGTTATTTATTAACCTTTTGGAATGTAGAATTCATGGAAAAGACAGATATTGCCCTTTGCTAAACAACGGTGTTTGAATTCTCTGTGAAGACAATATTGGGGCTCATATTCACAATATAATATGGATACATAGGAACTATCCCAGTGAAAACATAATACTATTATATTTAGAATGCTTCTTTGGATACAACTATTATGTATATTTCATACCTTTTACCAAGCTTTTTTCCTGGCATATTTACAAGTACAGGGAGACTGGAAACTTTTGCTGCGAGGCTTTGGACAGCATGGGGCGGGGCCCAGGTTGGAAAGTAATTAAATTGATGAGCCATCTGAATTGCTGGAGGACGGTTGCTGGCTAATTAAGAGCTTGCAAAGGGCGATACATCGACTGGTCTTTTCGTTATTTGTGTCGACCAAAGACAAACACTGATAAGGCCATTGTCCTGTTTTCAGCTCTCTTTTTTTCATTTTCTTATCTTTTAACTGAAATAACTAAAAGGCCTCTAAACCTTCTATTTTCATATTCATGGGCACCGTGCTGGCCTGACTCACAAATGTTGTTTAGCATTCCTGACACCGTGGTCCAGAGCTGATCGACTTTGGAACTAAACACTTTTGTAGCGCTTGGAACATTTTCACTATTTTCGATACAGATGAAGTTTTTCTTCACATGCCCTTTGCAGCTCATCCTCTTCGATTTACCTCCCACTGTGTTACCATGCCAACGAGTCCATATTAATAAACCTGACTCACACTCCCCATCTTTCATCAAAACCAGGACAAGTTGCACCCGTGACATATTTAGTAGCTTGTAGCTGTTATTTATGACTAAGATATGTATTTGTCTACATATAGTGGTAATTGCCTCTTGCCCAAAACCTGTTGACAGTATGTTTATCATTCTGTTGCTGATAATATGACAGCATATTATAATAACCCTTGGTCTCTGCACTTGTTTGGTGTTCCTCTCGTGTTTCAACCGAGCACCTCAACATGGATAATTTATTAAAAATATGCATGAACAGCGATAGTTCACTGTGTCACTCCAACGACTGTCATGCATCTCATGCCTTGTGTGCTGTTTTGTGACTTTGTGAAGGTTGACAAGCTTTCGTCTATTTTCCAAGTAAATAATTACTTAGTCTATATTAGTGGCATTATTTACTCACCGATTTCTTGAATGCAACATTTTTACGTTGTAATATTTGAATTAATTAGAATATCCACGGACATACTTTGTGTGCTATCGTACTACAATGTTGTTTCTAATATATGTATGTTGGCATTTATTCAAACTAAAGATATATCCCTTAGGCGTCTGTTGTATTACTGTAAATATGAATATAATTGCCTTTATACATGATTTGCATGCATCTGAAATAGCTGATATCTGTAAAATAATTATAACAACATCTGTAGCATTGGTCCAACCATGTTTTATATATTTTCATGGTAGTAGCATTTGCATCCCAAACAGGGGCCGGAGATTAACATTAAACAGGAAGTCTCTTTATTAAACCCAGAGGTGGAAAGTAGCAGAGAGTGTGTATAAAATATGAATGAGTGTATGCTAATAAGCCATGGATTGTTTATCAGACTCCATCCCCCATCAAGCCCCTGGACATACTGTGGCATATTTAATTAAAGGTCTTCACACACATGTGTAAGTGAACTCACATGGACAACACACCATTTCCTTTTGCTCACAGCTGACCATTAGCTCAGGCCGAACCATGTCAAAGAAACAACAGGAATTCAAATGAAGTAAAGAGAATACTTATCCACCTAATTTAGTTTCAACTCACACTTTTCAGAAAGTATAATTGTTAGTTGAAGTATTACTCAGAGCAGTCTCACACCTGCATGTGCCGCTGATTAATACGCAGACAAAAAGACTGACAAAGCCTTCTAGTCTTCAAAGATTAACTCCGAGGATCACAGACACAGTGGTATTATTTCATTCTCTGACTCTTCCGTCGGTGTTATTTTAAACGCCGCTGTCAGAGTGGGTACTAACACAGAGCGGCGACATGCCACACCGAGAGCTTTAAAATCCATTATCAGAGTCAGTCCCTCAAGGCTGTCTGCCTCTCTTAAGACAGTTGAAATGCATTTGCAATGAATTAGATTTTAGTTTGAGCCGCTGCTGAAGCTACGGAGACATTGCTTATTCTATTTTTTCTTTGCCTTTATTTCCTTTCTCGCTGCTGCTAAGAAGGAGAAGAAGACAGGTGGTTTATTCTTGTGCTCGCTAACCTCCGTTTATAAGAACAGCTTGTTGTAAGTGCAGGTTAGCGATTTTAGAAAGGTAATGTTTCTGTATGTGCGCCTTCTTTTTTTCATCACTTGGCCCATCACACACCAGTTGGTCGTGTTATACGTTACAGTAGCAATATGCTGGGTAAAGCTGTTTGTTGTTGTTTACTGTTTCCATCACTGCTGTTTCCACACTCAAGCTTATGCATTTTTCCCCCTATGTGAAATGGATAGTGGTCTATATACGGAGTGTATTCTGATTGTGACTTAATTGATTTAAAAGGAGAATAATATATTATATTTAGTGACATATATGTCGACGTAGTAAAAAGAATACAATAAAGTATACAGTAGTATAAAAAGACAGACAAACACAACTCGAACATGCATACACAACTGCCTTGTGTATGTATTTTGTTTCCTCTGTATATTTAGTATTTTAGTATTGTTATTGTGTTTTGTGTTTTATTTTGTATCTTTTATCAATGCTCTAATGTGCACCCGCTGCTGTGATCCTGAAATGTCCCCACTGTGGGACTAATAAAGGATTATCTAATCTAAGTATTAAAAGTAGATTATTATGTTGCAAAATCTTTATTATATGAATGACAATTGTTCTGTTATTGTAAGGAACATTTAAAAAAACATTAAAAACCAAAGATCTATGACTTATTATAATTGCATAATGTTACACAATTTAGAGGTAAAAAGTCTTATTGTTGGCTAGATGCATGATAATGCCGTTTGTACCAGAGAGATCGACCATACCGGTCTCCGTATCGACTCCAATGCCAGACATTATTGGAATGATGTCTGGCATTGGAGAACCATAACTTTCCATTTTTTTGTGAATCTACCTTCGTTGCTAAAGCAGACACACACTTGACAATACGTTTCCATGGTCATAACACGAGAGGAAATATCTCCTCCATGAATCTTTCTTGCTCAAAAAATATGCTTGAAACTGGAGTTCAGATTGAATTTGACTGTGGCAACAAACCCAGCGGCAACGAAGTGTCGGCCGCTTCATTGGGCAGATGTGGGCTGTGTGAACAGCAACAATCTAGCATTTAGCCAGTGGTGTGGCGTGAATGGTCGAATTCTCGTTGAACCCGTGGTCAATGTTCCGTGTCACCCGCTGTGTTTGTGTGAGAGGGGTATTGCTGATGCACTCTGTGAACTCCCCTCTGGCTGCTCGGGCGAGTTCACAACTCTGTAAGCGTGGCTTCTCCTGGTTGCCTGGTAGCTTGCCATTTTTAAAGTTTGAGTTTGACAACTGCAATCTATTGTGCTTTACGTAAATGGTAGACTGTTTTTCTTGATGGCACATTATTGTATCCGGCTACAATATCTGTCTTCTTAATGGACACACTCAGAGGCTGAGCAGATGGTAGAATATTAGTGCCGTATCTTTCATCAGTTGATGTCTCATTTGGGAGATCTCTGGTACAGTTGTTTGGATGCGGGGATGGCAAAGATCTCATTTTTTTACTTTTGGCCTATTCAAAACTCTGGTGGTTGAGAAGAGTTCAGAGAGAACAGAGCGATCTCAGTGTACGGTGCTTATCTTGTTTCCCAGTATGCACTCGTTTATCAACATGTGTTGCACACTGTAAATGTCAGGAATGAAATGATGAGTTGTCAGTGTGGAGCCAGATTTCTGCTTGGTTGCTTCTGGTTTGCATAGAGAGTCAGCAGGGAGGAAAAATGGCAACTCCACCCAAACAAAAGTTTTGTGCAGAGCCTCATCCCCAAAGCCCCCCCCCCGTATCCCCCCACAGCCCCGTGTGTCTAACAACTGATGACTCCCCCGTGCGTCAGCTCAGTTTACCTCATTACCGTTGAATTTCTACACTTTATGGTTTAAATCAAATTATAATAAATCTATCATCTTTTTACTCTGCCACCGTTGGTTAAACGCCGGATCAAGTGTGTCAGTTAGTGCACCGCAGAGATGCACATAACACTGCGACAAGGGTGGGAGTTAAGATCTGTGTAGGATACCGTTTAGTACGAGGCCTTGAGAGGGAGGTAGAACTAAAACGCATAATATATAATATTCCGTGGATTAATTTGATCCAATCTATTGTCACTGATTATTCAAGACAGCATGATTTACAAAACAGTGTGAGCAACTTCAGTGAACTGAAGCTATAGTTTAAGGGTACACTCACTCATGGGGGGGGGGGGGCAATATTTAATATTTGTTTTGACATGGTCATTTCTTCAATCTGAATCAATTTCATTCAATTCAACCTGACTGCAAACCCAAGCAAATATAAAATTGATTAAGTTAGAGTATTAAATCTCACAGGCTTTATTCCCAAGTAACAAGTTATATAGATTAGTATCTCCATTTCCTCTCCCTTTTAATAAGTCAAGAGACGAAGGTCAACTGTTTTTTTAACATGCAAAGCAGATCAAATATGTTTTTCTTTGTGGCATGATTGAGATATCAAGAGAAACAAAAAAGTGTTATTGCTCGACTGTTGCAGTAAATTGTTTTATGTTGTCACTATTTTTGCAATAACCTTAAGTAAAATGTGCATTTGTATATCTGTCTCTCTTCATAAAGACCATATATTCACATGTATTGATTTAATGTCCTGAAATCATCATTTTAAGACAGATCTTTTTTTTAATATGTTAGCTTTTTTATACTTTGACAACACTACTGCTGCTACAATTGTTTATATTCTTTACGTTTACTTTCCTGACATAAGCAAACATAAGTCATCATTAACAACCCATGTGTCCACTGTCTTTGTCTTCAGAGGACGCTCGTAACAGCAGCTCTTAACTGCCTTTGGCAATCAAGCTGAGCGGAGAGCGCCCGAGTCTGGTGGAGTCGCAGAACAAAGCTATCCTTCACTCTCATAGTGGGTTGCATAATCATCGGTTCTGCTGCCACGACCGAAGGAAGGTGCTGGAGCAATGGAGACAGCATGGCCTTTAAATACAGTCAGTCCCCGCAGTGCGTAGACAATAATCCCCATCAGTTGATTCGCACAACATTGCAGATTTTCACTACAGACGTGTGAAGACGAGCACTCAAGGTTAAAAGGAGAGGGAAGCATGAGTGACAGAGACCAAAGTAATATGGATTGACGTATTTCTATCCAGATATACTGTATGTTTGCAAATGTAAACCATTCGCACATAAAAATTAAAAAATCTGGATCTAAATAAAAGCAGACGCGCCTATTTTAAATAGCTATTCTTTTTGTTTTGCCTTTGGGCAAAACCATTTCAAGTAGATGGGAAATAACTGTTTTCTCACTGAAGATTAAGTATGAAATCTGAATTTAAGGAACAACGGAACGAACAGCTGGGTTGAGACTTCTCAGTTCTCACTGAGGGACTGCATTTGCACCCTCACACGTTTTTTGATCTTGCAGCAATAAAACTGTTGTGCCTAATTTAACCCATTTGAGCAGAGTTGGAGCTGCAGGGCATGCATCTCTGCCACCTCTAAACCAGATTAGGCTGTCAAATATGCTTTTAGAGTATTTGATCCGCCCCCCACCCCCACCTGTCAGTTTGATTTAGAGCTGTGCTGTTTCTCCGACTTTTTTCTTGTTCCGTGTGTTTTTTCACGGGAAAGTCAGCGCGCATCTTCCTTGTATTGTTTCTTTATCGCTGAAAATATTTCTTCTTGTCTTTAGACTTTACAGCATTTCCCTAGCCATGTTATGGTGTTAATTCCAAATGCTGCAGAGGGGCCATTCAGTGTGTACGTCCTTGATCAATGATTTTTTTACACTTTCTCTTCTCTCTGAAATCTGTAATGGGCACTAAGTACAGACATCTGTGCATCCCCTCTTTGACAAGATCATTAGGAGACAGCGTTCTCAATAGGTATTGCTCAGTTCCTGATTAAGCTGAGGGCACTAATGGGTAATTAGGAAAATGAATAGCAATCATTCAGAACGCGTGTACTTCAATTTGTTAGGGTGATCTATCTGCAGTATATAATGTGTATAGAATATGTATGGGTAGTTTTAAAATTCCTTGGACACTTTTTTCATTATTCTTTAATGTCTTGAAACCTGCTTTGTCCTTTTTAACCCCATCTAGAGGAATGAAAAGCCATCGCTCTGGTACTGATTTGTGTCATACGATGTTTGTCCCCAGGAGAAAACCCTCTGCGTTTTATGTAAAGCAGATATACAGATGTAAAAGAGAGAAAATGTAAACATCCAATCCATCAGATTCAATCTAATAGTTATTTAATTGAATTTGCAAATGTGTAATCACAAAAACACACACAAACGCATGGCAACACTAGGGTCTAATGCATCCTTTTGTCACTTATTTTAAGCATTTCATTAATTCAACATGAAGTCATTACTCAATTGCCAGAATCTAATGTTTTTTTTAGGGCTGTGAAATGATTAAAATTTTTAATCAGATTAATCACAGGTGTCTGTGGATTAATCATGATTAATCACATATATACATTCAGGGTTTTTCCTGGGTCAAAATGGGTCTTCGGTGCTCCAAAAAAATTTTTTCCGCGCTATGCGCGCACCGTCTGTTCGTTGAGTGAGTGATCAGCAGCTGGCCGCTCGGTCCATTCGCGCACCTCACAGTTGCGTATTGATCAGACAAGAAGACACGCTTAAAGAACCGAGAGTTTTTTTCAGCGTGAGAAGTACGATGTGTGGCGGGAGTGCGTGAGTTAAGACCGAAATGCGTGAGTCTCACGCTCAATGCGTGACACTTGAGAGCCCTGCATTGCTCACCAGTGCGCGCCAGCTGCGCGAGCCGAGAAGAGTTGTTGACAGGGGGGGGGGTGCAAGTGACTTTTTTTCGTCCGGATGTGCGCGCACACGCCGGCATCCGAGCTCTGCGGCGCGCGAGACGGAGATCGGAGTCGTGTTAACGTGACACGTAGAGACAGAATGACATGCTGCTGGAGAGACGACCAACAACAGACGGATTGGAAGCTCATTCTGCGCATGCGTTAAAAAAACAAAAACTAGTTAAACCTGTAATTGAATTAACTGAGTTAACGCGTTATTTTTCACAGCACTATTTTTAAAATGTGTTTTCAATCAACTACAGGAACAACGTCTAAGTCAATTAAGTTGTTCCTGTGTTGTCCAAAAGGCTGCAGCAGATCTCTCGGCCTCTCCTCATTGTGTTGCCATCACAGAATCACCACAGAAGACCTGACTGAAAGAATTTACCGAGTCCCCCCCTCCCCTCCCCATCCCAACCCTCGAGTCTTTGGAGAGTGATCTGACCAGAGATAACAAGTAGCTGGTGGCCAGTGCTAATGGCTAACCTGAAGTCCTTTTCAGTCAACCGTAGAGCGATGCGCGACATTCCAGGTAGCTGGTCCCACAGCGCTGCCTCCGTGTGAGGAATGTCTCCGATCTCGTTCTGCCGAGGAAGTCAGCGTTACAGTCATGAGATACAGTAAATGGATCTGAGACTGGAGAGCGTTCCCATTGGATGTTGAACATATTGGACTTTGTCCAGAGCACATGTGCGATCAATGCACAATGTTTGCTGCTCATCCAGCTTTTTTAAGTGCTTTGCAGAAGAAATTAAAAAATGTGATTTCTTAGTTTGTTATGGGAAATTCCTCCAGCCCAGAGAGAGCCGATGTAACCTTATATCCAGATTGACCCCTTGTTCCCTTTTTATTCCTAATATGATAACAACATCTTGCAATTAGTAAAAGGCTGAAATTTATCTCATGACTAGAATAAACAAAAGCCCTTTGATTACTGTTGTTTGTCATTACTGGTGGTTCAATCATGGTGGTGATCATCAAATATTCTTTGGGTAAAGCCATCACTTGTCAGTAGATATCTATTCTGTAATTGCGTTGGCAATTGTTAGTGCATACAATATTTGGGAATCAACCTTGAGGTGAAAGTTAGTCAATGAATTAAACCCTGTCATGAGTGTGAGGGTCTTCCAACTATGGAACACATGATCCTCAGCTCATCGAACTGTTCCCTCTCTCGAGTTTGTTCCCTTTCTGCATTCAAATCGTACGCTTGATGTTTTTTGGCAAAAGCCTTGATTACTGTCGAGCAGCAGCTGCTCGGAGAGCATTCAAGGTTTTGGAGATTTCACATTTAGCAGTGGTGTTCTTTCCCTTTTGTATTCGCTGTATCTGATGCCACAAAACTATGGACAAAGCATGCACTACAGGTTTCAGTCACCCATAACTACTTTTAGCACCAAATTTCTTCCTACAGTTTATCTGGCAGACAGACTTTGTCGCAGTTTTTACAACATTACAATGGATTTTTTTCCACTTAATTCCTGTAGCGTTAAAAGTGTTGAAAGGAACTGGAACTCAGGGTTATTATAACTGACATTCATGCAAGAATACTTATTTTTCTTATCCTCGCCTCAGTAAAATGTTCATGCTGTTCCAGACATCTCTCACATTGGTAATCTCGGGCTCAACCCTCTGTTTTTCTCGGTTGGCATCGTCTAATTTCTGACTTGATTTCCTTCCTAATTTTCCTGTCCTGCATTACATAACGATTATGAAAAAACACCTAATGAGGCCTTTAATCGCTTTCCTGACCCATGGTTTATTACAAAGGAAAATGGTGTTTACTGCTGCTCTCAGGGGCTCGCAGAGCAAGATGTATTGACAGTCAAAAGATCCCTTTCTCGGGTTTATTTGGAACAAGGGCATTTGAACCCTGTCGAGCCTCCATATTTGTTATGTCTTTTGGCACAGCCTGGTGTGACTGGAGGTCCAACTGCAGAGCATTTATTTCAGTGGTGTCTGTGACATGTGACATGGGCTAATAAAACTATTAACCACTGACCATAAATCACACGGAATAATGCCGGGGGATACGCATGCGGACATTGACTGCAGATATTGACAATTTGCTTATATAATGCCAGCAGCAGATTAAATGTGGCAAAAGCCACCTCCGGGTAAGAGTCTCTGTAAGCCAGGATCCCATTAACAGCCAGATGTAGGACTTCCTGTCACTGAAACGTCGACATTAAGTGGCACTGCAGCTGAATTCTCGTGAAGTTGCGACGTCACGTGCTAATGGTGCAATCACACATCACACGGAAATAGCTCTTGTCAGGCATCAAGTAGTTTGTTGAGCACGGACCAATCAGCGACCTGTGTGGGGCGACTGGCAGCTACGAGTCAGATTAGTTTAAGAGGTCATTGGACCACTAAAAGAATAACAAAATGCAACGTACTTGTTATGCAGTCCGAAAATTAAGCAATGTCCCACTTTTTTTTTGTAAATACAGTCTGTGTCAGCAGGCCTCAAACACCTCCACTCAATCCCACACAAGGCACGAACAGAACATGAGGAGTCGCCGATGAGTCAGTGAATGTGGTGAAGCGCGCAGTGTAAACTGTGAAATATAATCGTCTCTTCTGTCTTCATTTGAACCCAACAGAAGCGTTCCATCAACACGTACAAAGGAGGAATTGCAGCAGAACTTGCAGTTCTGAGAAAAGTGATGTGTTCGTTGTTAAAAATTAAACTATTTTTGTGGCTGATGTTTGAGAGTGCAAATTAAATGTTGGGAAATCAAATATTCAAATATTAAAGGAATATAAACTGTTAATAGTCGTAGCCATCAAACAAAGGAATAATAAGTGTGTGCTGTTTTCCTGATTCAGTAGGATGTGATATACAGCAGGGCACACATGTTATGGCTAACTTGCCTCTATTTAGAGATCCTCTGACAGTAAAGCAATACCTATAATATTGTCCTGTCAAATTACCAATAAAATACCATCACACTACTAAATGAGTTTGATGAAGCGTTGAGCCAAACTCGTTGCACTTGTCAGTGTCAATAAAATATCTTTGTTCATATCTTTACAGGTTGCTGTGCTGTCTCTGAAAAAAACTGACTTAGTTATATATCTTTGTATCATGCAAGCACCGTCATAAGGTACATACAATGAAACAATTCAAAACAACACAGCAATAGACTATTTAAAACTTGAAAAGTTTTCATTTTGTAAGTCATATGTTAATTGCTTGTATGGATGAATAATCCCTATAAATATAAATTATCATCATATGATATGATAAATGGCATTGTGTCTGCCTCTAACACATAAGCTGAGCCAGCAGGAAAGTGATTTTTCTCCAATTTGGAAAGGATGATTTCCCACACACTAAATTCCTTTTCAAATAGAGAGAGCTGTAAGAGTCTGTGATGCCTGTTTGCAGTTTTATGATATCTTTATTCACATTTTATTTAAATGGTTTATTTAATAAGGGACAGTGCACATTGATAAAAACATTGCAGTAATGCAGCCATGCCAAGAGGCTATTTTTCATCTGTAGTCCCAATGTTGCTGATGTTAAGAACAAACCTAAAAACATAAGATTGCAAATACAATCTACAGATAAAGCAAATAAAATAGGGGAGAACAATGTTAAAATGGACAGAATAAAAACATAATGTCAGAGATACAACATAAAAGCTTACAGACTAAATGTGACATACAACTGCAAACAGACAACAGACAGACAACAACTGACAGACAGACAAAATGAAAGTCCAACCTGGACAGATGGAGTGACAGAGCTGGGTAGTAATGTACCATTTCTTTGTTTCTGCTTTAAAAGAGTTGAATGATTGTAGCTCTCTGATAGATCCTGGAATGTAGTTCCAGTGAACTGCGTGGTGACAAATTGTTTGAGAGGAGGAGAGGTCAATCCATGAAGATTTCTGTTTCCTATCAAATACACTATTATTCATTCTTCTACCTTTGAATTCCTAAATGTCCCGCTGTCCGATTCTCCCCTCTGGTGTTTCCAATGATCTGACCGTCTTTGCCTCCTCGGTGCCGCCTCATCCTGATTAACATGCACACGCTGACCCCTGCGCCTCGCTCTCTTTCTAATTTATGCCGTCCTCCTCACCCCGTCTCTAAATCTCCCTCCCACCACCTCTCCTCCTTTCTCTCCATTTTCTTGCAGTGTCCTGAGGGGCTGAGGCCAATGAAGGATGGCTCAGGTTGCTATGACTACTCTCGGGGCATTGACTGCACGGATGGCTTCAATGGAGGCTGTGAACAGCTGTGTCTCCAGCAGGTCGTGCCCCTCAAAGATGACCCCGGTTCCAGCAACGTACTCATGCTTTGTGGGTGAGAATAACTAACAGTAAATACATTTAAAGGTGTCTGTAGGGTGGATATAAAGCTTGCTCATGAAATTGACTTTGTGAGTAATATTTCCATGATATTAAGAAATTCTTCCTCTGGCAAATACCCACATGAAGGAAATGCAATATGGGTGTAATCATCAAATGATGATATGTCACTGTGCGATGAAAGACATTAGCCAAAGATTATATATGAGGAAGTATTGTTTGAATATAATTCCGTGTCCTATTGATGTTTTTACAATATCAATATTCATTTTGCGTTACTCCTTAGCTGGTCAACTCTTTTTTATGAATCCTTTTGTGTTTACATGTTTCCAGTTTAAATGAGTTTAAATGGCACAGAGAAGATATTCAAAAGGTGCATCTGTGATTAAACCGGATTCTTGTACCACGCCGACTCTACCACTCACATGTTCCAGCATATCCAGAGACATTCACTGTGGAATCGTCCTCATCTTCCATGTCCCACTGAGCTAGCCTGACACTTGGAATAGTCTCCAGGGAGTTACCCATTTGAAAAAGGTTATACGGTGGGCCATGAGGGCCAGGAAGCTCGGCATTCCAACAGTTGCCAGTTTTTTTAGTTTTTTTTTACTAATGCATTGCACGAAATCATGTTCCACGCCATTATACCAACAAACCATTTATATGGCCGACACTGAGCTGAATGGATCACTGGGTTCAGGCTGTTTGTGCCTCGCCTGTCACTGGAACACACAGCGCAAAGCTTCTTAGCTTATTTCTCTCTCTCATCGCATCTGTCATCTTTGTGGAGATTGTTCTACTAATAACACTGTAGTGTACGAAAAATCCAGTGGCATGGGTCAAGCCGTGATTGATTCTAAAACCGTTCCGTGAAATGAAGAGACGGCGTTTATCAGTCAGTCTTCTTCCGTGGTAGAGCAACACTTTGGTTGAAAAAGAAAGAGAAGTGGCTTCATGCAACGGGAAGACGCTGTTGCGCTCCGTCTGCTGCGCTCTCCGGACAGTGTTGACAGAAACAGCCGAGTCCTCTTTATCACTTGTGGAGCTGAGACGTGATCAGCTGCAGCAGCCCAAGCTTCAGTACCTGTCATCGGCAGCATATACTCCACCTTGTCAGCAAGGGAGGAGTGTGCAGATAAATAAATGCAGGAGATATGATAATCTGTGACTGATCGCTCAGTCGGCTGAATTCTGCCTCATAGATTTGCGTATCCAGCAGAGTGAGTGCTTGTTACCACATCTTCAGAATGATAATGGAAAGTTCACTGCTTCCATAATTTAAAAGACATGCTGGCCAAAGATATGACTATGAGCCATATTGTTTAAAAAATAGAAGCAGTAATAACCTTGCTTTTGCACAGCCTGGACATATATGGTATATCACGTTAATAATGTCTATATATAGCCTGGTGGGTGCTGTCCTTGGATCGATCGGTGGTAAGTGCTGCAGAAGAGGGCTAAGATGCTGGCTTAGTAGCGTCCTGGTCCTGGTAGTTTGAAAAATGGAAACATCTATTGTTCATACAGTGTCTGCCGCTCTTTCATTACATCTTCTAACATTCTTGCCAGCAGCTGTCCATTTGTATCCTTTTACATCAAGTGTATAGCGTTTCACATGTATTACATATTTCACACTGCAGTGACATTGTTCCCCTCCTCCTTTAGGTGTGTGCAGGAGTACAAACTGGCAGGGGATGGGCGCTCTTGCCTTTTGCTGTCAGACAACTGTGAGGGACCCAAATGCCCAAGGCAGGATGTTCACTTCAATGACACCCTGTTCGGTGAGATGCTCCATGGATACGACAACAAAACCAAGCAAGTCAACTTGGGACAGATATTCCAGATGACCTTCCGGTAACTAGTGTACAAGTACACACATTTACACTTGCACAACGATCTTCATTTTCACAATGTTACTCTCCATAAAGCATATTTTATTTGATTCGGGAAATATTTTTCGTTCTATTCTTTTGTCTTTTTGTCTCATTTTATTATTTCTGCCGGTGAAGATTACAACCACAATCTTCCTTTGAGACCTGTTGTTTCACATCTTAACTGTTAACATCTTTCCGCGTCTCCAAGGACACATCAGCAGGAGTATCGGTCGTCTTTTATCAGTTTTTCGGTTTGAGGATAGAAGGAAGCGTGTGAGCTCGGAGGAGAATCAGTCATCAGGGTTTTGCTGCTGGGATGCCGCATCTGTGTGTGTGTGTGTGTGTGTGTGTGTGTGTGTGTGTGTGTGTGTGTGTGTGTGTGTGTGTGTGTGTGTGTGTGTGTGTGTGTGTGTGTGTGTGTGTGTGTGTGTGTGTGTGTGTGTGTGTGTGTGTGTGTGTATCAGCGTGTGGAAGGGTGAGTGAGAAGGCGATGAGAAAGTGACGGTTGAGTGAGGATGGAGACTCATCCCGTTGCAGTTCTGCCTAAACTGTCAGCCCTCTGAAAACCTGGCTCACTCTGATAAGTCGCATGCTGTTTGTGGTGAAACGCTCCTGTAATCACGGAGAGATGATGAGGGTTTATCTATGCACAAACAGTGCACACACAAAACACACTCGGGCTACATCTCGCTTTCTCTGCGTCTGTCTTTTATTTGCTCACACAATCTCTCACACACACACACACACACTATAGGTCTAGACTTTTTCGAGTAACCATGAAATGCTTTTCATCGGTTCTGCCCCGCGGGTCACAACGGTTGTGCTTGGCTAAACACAAGTCCTTCAGGTCCTTTTGTAACGTATATTGTTGCGATTCCAGATTTCTGCAGCATACACGGCGCACTGGATGCAACTTTCATCGCAACAGAAAACAAGTCAAGAGTTTGTTTTTCTTTTATACATTTGTTTTTAATAATGATTTGAAAAGCAGAATAGTTTAAGTTACAGATGTATGTTATTTTTAGTTGAGTATGGAGACTTGTTCAGGGTGTTTTCCTGTCTACAGTGCTGCACCAGGACCCTTATCATAACAAGTACACATTTTGTATTCAAAGGAGCTACAAAATGGGATTGATCACTCTTTGGATCTATTGGAAAGCTGCTTTTGTGAAGTCTTCTGTCAGAAATTATCTATATTCCAGGGGCAGCGATTTCACGTAGTTCTTCAAAGTAGCGTTTAGTGTTGAAAGGTCCATGAAAAAGGCACTTCTGCCTTCATATTATTTCATTCTGAATATGAATGTATGTCAGATGAAGCGGTTTGAGATAACATTAAGTTGAATTTATTTACTAATGCACAACTGCGTCTGCATCTGTCCTTGAAGATGCCTTTGGGATGCGGCTGCTCTAGAACTACTACATGCTGCTGGATGTATCGAGTTGTTTTTAAAAGATGGCCAATAAACACAAATCTTTCTCAAAGAATAAAATAGTATTGAGACGGAAACACTGGCACGCGTGTTTTCCCATGCGCTAGAGACATGATCGGCGGTTTGAATCCCCGGCTCCACTAGCCCATGTCGATGTGTCCTTGGGCAAGAACCTGAACACCAAATGTCTCCGGTAGCTGTGCCTACAGTGTGTGGAGGTTAGTTATTCCTGATGGGCAGGTGGCACCTTGCATGGTTGCTCCTGGCTTAGTGTGTGAACAGGTGGATAATCACATGTAGTGTTAAAGCGCTTTGAGTGGTCGGAAGACTAGAAAAGTGCTTTACAAGTAAAGTCTGTTTACCATTTTCACTACCGTTCAAAGTTTTCATCTCCATGACCAATTTCGTACTCCAAAAAATTTATGAAAATTGAGTCAAAAATATAAAAAAGACATTGACATTGTTAATAAATAATATTATTTGAAGTATTAATTTTGTTCTTTTGTTCTTCTCACAAAGGATCAAAGGTTGTATAGTTATAGCTTATATCACCAGCATTAGCAGTTTACTTTTGCATAACTGTTTTCTAATAATTCTACATAATTAGACATTAGTCTTCTACACAGAACACATGTACCATTAGGCCATTAGTGATGATAGTTGATGGAAATGGGCCTCCTATGAACATGGAGATATTGGAATTAGAGAGACCACCACACCTAGAATAAGAATATGGACTAACACCATGTATAATAGTGATTTGTAATTTTGATTTTATTGAAAAAAAAAAACAGTTTTTTTTCTGAAAAAAAAATAAAGACATTTCTTAGTGACCCCAAACTTTTGAACGGTAGTGTACCTCCCCGACTTGTCTTCGTATGGGTGTGAACTGAAGAACCGCATGTCGTACGGTGGGACACGTTCAATTCAGTTTATTTGATACAGCCCAATATCACAAATTGAGAATGTACCTCACGTTGGAGCTCGGGCTGACTTTCAGAGCAATAGCATTTAAAGGGGGATTACTAACTTTGATCATCAAAAGAGCGACAAGCTTCTGGGGCTTAGAAGCCACCTTAAGAGAATGTGTACGAATGACTGACACGTCTAGAGCCTCATATGGCAAAGGGCCAAGAGCATCATGTTCCCCAAAGGTTCCAGGAGGGGCTAAGCCAGTTGGAGACTATGCTTTATTACACCAAACAGGGCGCAGTTTGACAGACAAAACAAAAGCACAGTTTGAGTATTTTCAAACCAAGGGAAGATGACGGAATTGATCCATTTGCCTTCAAACAGTGGAAAGCCCAGTGGGTCTTCTGCTTCCCGAAAACCAGCGCTACACACTGGGTTACATCAAACTACGGCCAGTAAAGGGATTTGCACTCAATCCAGAGCTCCAGTTGGGCAATATACACACGGCATGTTTGAACTAGTCAAACACCTTGGCAGCCCTGAGACAAGCAATGAAAGATCTGAGCATCTTTATGCTGGTGGAAAAGCACATCGACATTGCGCGCTGGGGAAAAAAACAAAAGAGTTGATTTCTTTGTTCGTTGACAGACATGTTTGGTGGTTTTAAAATGTTCCCCCCCCCAAAAAGATCTAAATACATCAACTGGTAAAATGTAGCAGAAGATGCCATCAGTGCTTAAGTTTTGAAAAATGTTTATTCAAGGGATTGACCCACTTTGTTCCCGCCTGGAACTTGTTGGCCAGGTCTCACACGCAGCATCTCTTCCAGTCCAACCCATGTGGCGCCAACTCCCTTCTCCCACTGCTCTCGACTCGCAGTTCCAAACATGCACACGGAAGTTATAAATAGTGTCTCTTTGACAGACTGTCATTGTGCATCACGACTCCAAAGAAGAGATAAGATAAGATATATACTTTTATTAATCCCCAAGGGGAAATTAGTTCTCTGCATTTAACCCATCCTTAGTTATTAAGGAGCAGTGGGCTGCAGTGATGCGCCCGGGAAGCAACTGGGGGTTCAGTGCCTTACTCAAGGACACTTCGACTTGCAACAACTAATGGGGAGAGCCGGGATCGAACCGACAACCTTGGGGTTGCAGGACGACCCCCTTACCCCACTGAGCTACAGCCGCCCCAAAGCAGTCCGGTGGTTGGATTGGCTGTAGATCCCCAATCTACATCAAAATGCTGCGACCCGTCTGTTGTCTGCCTTTATAAATTGGTCAGGCCTTGTGGGTATTTATCTTCCTAAGAAGGTAAATCAGTGCTGCAACCTCTCCTGAGTTTTCTTGTGGTGCACTTACACTTTGTCTGCGGCATGATTTCTGTATAATACAGCTGACAAATAACATTTTCTCCCCGCCACCTCAACCTCTGTTTTATTACACCTGTGCAATTTGCACCTGTTCCTTGGAACTGGAAACATTTCCATGCTAATTGCGAGATGCATACTCCATCGCACTTATCATGCTCCCTGCAGATGGAGGCACAGTTCACTGATTACGTGCAGATGACAGACAAAGTGCACTTCCCCCTTGATGTGCCTCTTCAGATAAATAACATTGTCTGTAGGTGCAGAGTGCATCTGAAATGCAAAAGGCATGAATGCGGTCTGACTTACTGTTCACAGATCAGAAGGTACGCGAAAGGAATCGAGGAAAAAAGGCGAGTTATACCCTGAATTCATATGATTGAAGTAAATGTCAAACTGGGAGCGGAAATGAGAAACTTCACCGGAAGGTATTTTGTATGCGTCACCCTGCTGGTTCCATCTGTATATTATGGGCTTGATCAAATTTATTTCACTTAACATTTTGAAAGTCACATTTCTCTGGAGCTATTCATCACTCTAAGGCTAACCAGACAAGCCAAGCACACTGGGGTATTATATTTGACTCCCAGTGCCTCTAATTAAACATGTGTATTGCTGCATGTCATCTCTCCAAAGTGCTCACTCTGCTTTTCAAATCCACGCTGTCATTTGTCAAAAGAACAGTAGCTTTGTCCTCTGAATGACTTGCCCCCATAAGATTCCACACACCCCTCATTATATTCGTACATATATATATTTATAGCAATATGTTATAGTTTTTATTCTCAGAATTTCCTCCACGGTCCTCCATGCTGTCTTTGATATGCAGATGGAACCCATATATCCCACAGCCCTGAATGCCTCTCATTCTCTCACCTCTGCTGTCTGCTGATTCCTTCTCTCTAAAACACACACACACACACACACACACACACACACACACACACTACTCCCCTGCACCTGCAGCTCAAAGTGAAATATTAGATGATTAAGATGAATTGCTTGATTTGAGTCACAGCTTCACAGGCAGTGTTTCAACATGAAATATTGCCTGTGCTGTATGACTGTATTGCATACATTTTGTTGTAAATTGATCTCACTACCTTCAGCCTCTTGAGTCAGAACCGAAATTCATTTTGTAAATTGCTGTTATTAAATTACTGAATAATGCAATGTTATGCAATGTTATGCAAGTATGCATTTGTGTGATCAAGTTGCATGTGTTAATTTGACCATTGCGGCCCAATGTCGCTATAAAAAAGAGCTCGCCCAACAGTATGTCTCGTTTCCCTGAACTGACAGTGGATGCAGACTAAATACAAGCTATCGTTTTTAGTCCTTTTGACAGCACTTTATATCCTTCAGATATTTAAAAGCATACCGGCCTCTACATCCAATTATCGAATCAGTTTGATGAAACAAACTCCTACAATCCCGCCCTTCTTATTTACAGTCGGTGATCAATTTAGTCTGATGACTCTTTTATGTACAATTAATAACAGCTTGCCAATCATGGAAGCATGTGGTTACACACATGCGAAAATACACAAACACACACACACAAACACACACACTCTAACAATAAATACGTAGGTGGAGAGTAGTGTATGAGTATGTATGAAGGGGGGTTGGGCTGTGATATTGGCCGTCCATCAGTCCTGGAGGGAACTTGTTTGGTCCTGTCAAATGAATTACACCCACACACACATACATACAACATACAAGAAAGGTAATATCCCCAAACACACACACACATATCACATACAGTATATGACATGCACTATATAAGGAATTAACTTGGCTTGATTTGGAAAAATATTAGACAGGCAGCATTCAATGGTGGCGATTCATTGGAAAAAAACAAATAACCAGACACATACTTTCTACATTATACATTGTACACTGGTACTGAACAATTTGAAGCAGGTAGTGGAGAAAAAACTACAAATGGCTGGTTCCTCCCAGGCCAATTTGAACTTTTAAAGTGCCCACAGTAGAGGTCTTTCAACCTGATCTGCTATTAGGGTCTTTGGAAAACCACAATGACACAACCAAAATGAACCCTGAACATGTCCTAACAAACACTGACAGCAGCATGTTGCACCACCACTTAAAGAGCAGCAATACATATCATCTTTCCGCACACTTCTCTACTCACACTCTCTGTCTCACCTAGCAAAACACATTATTTTCCGGCCATCACCACATGATCAGAGCCGATCGCAAGTCTGCTTGGATCCACTTGGGTATCCGACACATTGGCAGAGGGACCCGAGACCAGCTGTAATAACACAGTCCCTGCCCAGATTTGATCATTGATAATAATGATAATTATTTTAACAATTTGCCATCATTCCATGATGATAAACATGCCTTGTTATTATCACATTTGTATCTATTCATTTAAAAGAGAAATTGAAAGGAATTGCTTAGGATAAATATTTCATCCCGCGCCTGGAGGAATCAGTCATTTTTTTCTAATGCTCACATGATCATCTTTCGATGGACCGGCACTTGAGCTTTGCTCTTCCCTTCAAATGGATGCACGGACAAGAATGCACCGCATTGGACGATCGTTCTTAGTTTGGGTTGTGACCCATGAGAGGCAGTGGGCGAGAAGGGGTAGAAAAAAGATGCTTCACCTGCTTGGTGAAGGTGATGCTGCCACTGTTGTCACTCTGATACCGACGCCACTTTTCAGAGAGGGAAAGATACAGCGAGGAAGAAAAGAGACAGAACTGCTCTTGACAGTCACTCTGCGCTAACCCCTCATCACCGCTCACCTCTCAAACTAAAACGACACCGCAACATGAATAATGTGTGAATCTGGCAGCCCACAAGACTCAAATTCATAAACACACCCACATTTTGTATCTATTGCTGCCTCCTCCCACTGGAACTCACTGTTTTCATATCATCTCTCAGCCTTGTTTGTATCCTTATATTTATATATTTCTTATATTTTACAAATTTCATTAATAAATATATCTATCTATCTATCTATCTTATTGCTTATATTGTTTTGTTTTTTGGCATCTAATGTGCATCTGAGTCCCTTTTTTAAAGCGCTATACAAATATAATGTATTGTTATTCAGAGGAGGTTCTTAAAGCCTCAGTGATCCCTCAATTTTTTTTACTTAAGAAGACATAAGGTGAGCCCGTTTGAGAGATTGCTGAGGCTTTGCGTGTGTGTGTGCTCAGCCATTGCCGTGGGTTTGTGTTTACCTTTGTGTGGGTATGTGTTTGCTTGTGTGAGTCAGTGCACATGCATAGACAAGTGTGATCACTCCTGAGGCTGTCGCTCTCTGCTCAATAACTCACACGGCAAGGCAGGACCTAATAGACCCGAGCCTAATATCAGCTAATGCCAGAGAGGCTTACAGCCGACTACCTGCTGTTTGACTGGAGGGAGAAATGGAGGGAGGGAGAGAGAGATGTGGGTTGGTAGGCAGCAATAAGGCTTGAGAAGGAGAATATATAGGAAAATAAATGGAAAGAGAAAAGGCTAAACTAAAATAGCTAGGCTGAGCAAAAGTTAGAGAGCGAGACACTCGGGGAAAAAAAGTAACTGTGAGAGAAATGCAAACGAGGAAATAACAGATAGCAGCGTGGCTTCTGACGCACGCTAGACTGAGGCAGTCGGCGGATGTTGCATAGATGTTGTTAATACAGAGTGAATGGATGCAAGGAAAAGGACTTGCTTTCCGTAGAGTCCGTATACCAAAAATTATTTCACATCTTTATTTAACATCAAAAGACGATGTGTAATTCCGTGATGGATCTATGGCAGATCATCAGCGGTAACCGCCTTATTAGCGGCGGTCATTAGCTAAGCCAGTGGGGCAGAACAGAGAGACTCACAAGCACTAACATGCACAACTGGAGCCCTTCTATATAACGAAAGCACAACGAAGCGTGGCGTACATAACGAGGGCGAGCGACTTTATAATCTGCTCAGGTAGAAATGACTCAACTATATCTTTACACAGCAAGTAGTTGTTTGCTATTGATGCCCTTTGAATTTCAAATGTAGCACATTTGAAAGACTGAATGGAGATCATTCCCGGTATCTTCATCACCTGTGGAAATCTACATTTATTTTCCTCATCATTTGAATTTGATCATGCACTGTTTCTTTACATTTTGATTACATGATAAGGGAAGGATCATGATTCTAACTTGTAAAAGAAAACGTACAGATGTCTTTGGTCATGATCAAGCTTGTTCTGTCCCATACATCACAAATTAATGTTTGCCTTTCAGCCAATATCGACACATATTCTTATTCTGATTATGTTCTATGTTGTGTTGAAGACAGACAGCAAGCAAACATAAGAAATACCCCTGTTTCCAGTTTCCAGAAAAACAAACTCCGCCCCCGTGACGAAAACCAAACTCCGCCCCGGTGACGAAAAGCAAACTCCGCCCTTGTCACAAAAACCAAACTCCGCCCCAGTTCCTTCCTTAATCAGAAAGACAATTATAGGAGAGGGTTCGGAACACAGTGCAACTTTACAACTACTTGTATAACTCCTCCGGGAGAGCCTATGTTTCTTAAGTGTTCTCTAAACCATGTTTAAGTGTTTGCCAACTGTAGGCCTGCTGAAGTAGTTTCACATATTCGTGTTCAACTAAAGACCTAATTCATCCTTAAAATGAAAGTGTATGTGTTATTGATTGAACAGCCTCTTCATTTCTCCACTTAGAGACTTAGAGACCATTAAACCGAAAACGTGACACTCAATTTATCTCTCTCAAGGCAACCTTTACCTTATGAAGTTCAAAAATTCTATTTCGCATCAATTATGCTTTAAGAGCAACTAGAAAAGAGGACAATGGTTTTGTGTATTTGATTAGTTTAGCCGGTGACGCCGGTGTGCAGTCGTGCTCGACTGATAAAATCCCTTGCATGTGCAGCAGCTGGTGAATCAATAGCAGAATGGAGGGTGAAAAATGAGAATGTGCAGCATAAAGCATTAAACCGTCAGCATATGAATGAGATGCAGTTGCATCACAGGGTGTAGCTAACAATGCCAGTCCTCCAAAACGGCTAGAGCGGCCTCCCTCTTCCACTGAAGGAAAACCGCATGGAGTAATTTGTGGACCGGGGCTAAACCCTGAATTAGTGGCTCGTTGTTTTTAGTATTGATTAATGAACTACTGCTGCAGCAGGGAACTGCAGGGTGGCAGCACTTGTAATTGTGTGTCCCCTCTGGACTACTATCTGTCTTAACTCTTCCCCTTCAACATCCTTCTCTCCCCATCACTATGCCCTGCATTTCTATGTGCTTTACATTTACAATTCATAAATTATTCATAATAACAATATCAATTCATAAATAGATGCCAGCTTGAAGCCATTTGTCAACTGAATGAAGTGTGCTACACGGAGGATTCGCCCACACTCACCTCTGCAAGGCCGCACGATGCAGCAGTTAATTACTACCTATATGTGAAGTGATTTCCAGAGCCTGCTTTTTAAGATTGGACTCCGAAAACAGCTACAACTACCGTGAGTCATATCACATTGGTAGACAGATTACTGGATAACCTATTAACATTTAAATTGAGCCTTCATGTCAGTCATATCACTCTGTAATTACACCGTAAAAAGGAAAGAATACAAAGACTGCCATGCTTTCTTGGCCCATTACTGCTGATCAAATACAAGATGATGGGACTGAGAGTGTGTGATGAGACTCTTAAATGTATCGTTCATGTATCAAGGAGGCAGAAAACACAGCGGGCCTCGATAATTGCATTGGTAGTTGAAGGATGTTGGTTTTAGTGATGGATGTACACAGCTTGTGTAGAAAGATACACAGCCGCACACTTGATTAAGTACACCCATACAAATAAAGACATCAAGGTCTTCTGTCAAGTCCCTGAGCCAGTTCCTGTTTTGTGCTTTACTTTTTGGGGGAATAGACTCCCAGTTATAAATTTCACAGATGACGATCACTATTACGGCATCGTAAAATTCTAAAAGCTGTCGGCTCTATATTCAATTGTCCTAATCCAAAACGCAGGGGAAAACAATATGTGTTCTGACTGCATTTTAGAGTGGCTTTTGTTAGAATAGAAGATGGCCCGACTGCTCTGCCTCTTGATTTTCCGTGCCAAGTAAAGGAAGATAACCCCCAGTTGTCGTTTGTTGTCCACTATCAAGTTCTCAGAAGTGCTGCGCTGCTGTCAGTGTGATGACACAGAGCAGGAACAGAGTTTAGAACTGCTGGTCGGGGGCTCCTCCTAACTCTGTGGTGGCTGTCACAACGGACAGACACAAATGGCTGGTTTAGATAAAGTGAGAGCGTGCAAGTGGAGTAATACAAATTAGAAAAGTAAAGGCTCTAATCAGCTCTGCAACTCGCTGGCCTGCATGCGCCCTCACTCTGCATTGCCAAACTTCATCTCTATGGTAATGCTTCCAGCCACCGAGTTCATTTCCACAATTTCCTAAGGCCTAGAGAGATATCAAGGTACAAAAAAACCACATGTCTAAGCACACTCAAGTTGCCTTACAGTTGTGTGCATGACCCAGGGGAATAACATTGAGGTTGAGTGTTGTCTGTGTGTTAAGGGGGACAGAGTGACAAAAATAGTGAATGATGGATTATTGTAGAAATATAAACAATTTTCATATCATCACACTCGGCATGTCTTGATATCTCTGCACCCAGACATATTTTATATTCAAATTTGTTGTGACTGAATTAGATTCTGTGTGAAGCATGCTACGGTATAGTGTATCTGACAGGGTCGACGGTAATGACCGCTGATTTTGATTGTCTGGGCAGAATCCTGCGACATATAAATGAGTCTGTTCGTCTGCAGCGAATCTCACATACGAATACAAATGCACACGCACACAATCTTCTGTTCAGGGACACCAAGTGTACTCTCCATCAGAGGCTGTTTCATTGACAACATCTCCCTCCCAAGCCTAATCAATAGTGGTCATGAAGTCACCAGATCGCCTCCTCTCAGTGGAATAATGTATCAACTGTGCAGCTGCTGCAGCTATAATGAGAGATTGTAACACAAGTCTCAAGGTAAACATCTCTGATTGTTTTATTGCGCTACGAATTAGCCTTTTTTTTCTCGGATGCCGTCCTTTAATAACTCTATAATTCTTCAACTGGGCCTGTGCCCCTGGGTGACATTGTGTGCCTTATCTTTGTTGTGACTCATCAGACAGGCCCCACACGCGCCAAGCGTTTATTCAAATAACAGATATTACAGCTATTAAGCAGATTACATGCAATTGGATCGGCCACGTATTCCAAGTTTATACATCTTTGATCTCGCTGTCCAACAAATCAGTGGGCAATTTCTCAAAGGGGTAAGTGTGGCAACATTTTTAAAGTTCTACTTGGATTGATTGATAATGTGATGGGACATAATCATTGTTTAGGTCAGATTTTCTATTGCATAGTGTAATTAAAATCCATTTATTTCATAAATAATGTGAATGTCTTACATTTATAATATCTATCTTCCTTATATTCATACTAAATTCCAGACGGTTTTTCACAGGAATTATATTTATAGTTCCATCAAATGCTCTCCAAGGGTCCTTGATTTGTTGTAGCGAACATAAACGGAAATATGATAACATTTAAATTTAATAAATACAACATTGACAAAATCGTGACTAATAAACTGCTCTCACGGCCAATAGGGCACAGAGTGGTCAGACTCCCACGCTGCCATGGCCTGGATGAACTTAAGATAAGACTTGAGGTCAATCTTGACACTATGAACTATAAGACCTTTGTAAAGCCTGAGCTTACATGGGTTAAGGACCAACCTACATTCCTGAGCTACAGAGTAAATGGATACTAGATTTAATCGTATGTTGAATGAGTTAGTTAAACTAATGGTGTCTTATTGCGTAAACTTGGTACCATCATTCTTTTATAATAATTCATGGGTTTATAAATCATAATTTAATTATAAATTACCATTACACATTTTGATATTAATTAATTAGGATGTATTACGTCTGCAACCAGCAATCACGCTACATTGGCATGACACAAATTCAATTAATTTCCCCTTAATGGTGTTGGGTCTTGGGCAGAGATCTCTGAGAAAGATGTCTAAATAAACATGTACTAATAATCTCTACAAATTGATTACGCATATGAATGCAAGATGTTGGTATGGAAGGCATCCTGGCTTCAGGAGTATTGACCAATCACGTTGGAGCAGGATTTGGTTGCATACAGGTAAACACTCTGTGTGGATAGCAAAAGAGATGGAATACATTGGTTGAAATGCAACCTACCATCACCTCTTATCGCCTCATAATGTAGCTTTCTGATATCTTAAAATGAGCTCACAGTAACCGGTGCAATGAGGAGAAGGTCTTTCACATGACATTACATGTCATTTAGCTGACTCTTTTATCCAAAGCGACTTACAATCATGTTGCATTCATACACCGCAGGCACGGCTACAGGGAGCAAGGCTTTGCTCAAGGACGCATCGACTAGGGCGGGGATCGAACCGCCAATTCCCTGATTGAAAGACGGACCTGCTAACCACTGACCCACAGTCACCCTCACATTTCTTTTTACAATCAACATTTGAAATGAAGGCACTTGCAAATGCCACAGCAGTACAAAATGTAAACCATACTTTGGAGGTTCATTTTGACCTCTTTACATAAGATTTAATCAAACATCTTTTTTTTCCTTTACAAAATGTACCAAAACTCTGGGGACAAGGAAGATCTTGGGTAGATAATGAGAAAAATAAATATGAGATGTATTTTAATCATACCCTCTAAACTAACAAATCTGGTTTGAATTGTCATCAAACACTATTACGTAGCTTGTTTACAAGATATTAAGCCACGTCTGGTCTAGAGAGGGAACCATAAAGTGCACCTTTGGATGGATGGGAAAACGACACAAAGGAAAAGCTATCGACTCATTCAGCACAAATAGTTCATAAACAGTTACTGATTTGTTTGGGACACGCTCAACCAAATTGCTCCCAAATTTAAACCAATGACTGGACTAAAAACTAATAAGAGAATAAAAACATAACTAAAACAATATGAAATACAAACAAAACATTTAAAAAGGATCTCTGTGCATTTTGCTTCCCAAAAAAAATTCAGAAGCTTTCAGGACAATCTTCCACTCAAGGCACATTTCAACAAGCGATGCAGATGTAGCACCTCAGCACACGTTTTTGGTCCGGAAGTCTGCCTCCCCACAAATAGTCCAGGAGATTGTTAAAGAACTCTCCAAACCGTCTGCGTTGGTAACCAGAGGTGGGATGCTTTAATGTCAGAGAGAGAGAGAGAGAGCAAATGCCAACAACTTTTCCACAGAAAGATTTAATCCTTTTGCTCAAAACAGATTACACACACGCAAACTAAACAGTTGGCCAAACACAAAGTAAACGGTACGATCCCACACTGGGGAATGAGAAAACAGGGTTTAAATACACAGGGAGGTGGAGGTGATTGGACACTGGGGAACGAGACACAGGTGGACACAATGAGGGCGGGGCTAGCAATCACACAGGAGGAAACTATCAGGAACAGGGCAGATAATCACAGGGACAGGAAGTGCAGGGAAACCGGATGACACACGAGAGACAGGAACTTCAAAATAAGACACAAAACAAGACACAAAAACTCCGGATCATGACATTTAAGGGGAATTGACCCTTGAGTCTTTTGAGGTATTCCGCAGCAGCTGACTATAAACGTTTGCAAAATCCAGAGACAATTTGAGATGTATGATATTATTAGACAGGCTGCATCCTCCCAACATTAAGCTGGCCTTTGCGTGATGCTGCGTAACAATAACTATGCATTCAAACTCAAGTCAACATTCTTGGTTTCTGATTTGCAATAGCCGATTTAGCATATTGTGTATTTTTGTGGTAGAGGCAACCGTTTTTGTGCAAGACCCTTTTTCTTTTGTCTATTCTCCCTTTTGTTGCTCACTTGTCTTTCAAATGCTGGGTAATTATCCCATTCAGGGAGAAATCCAAACAGCATGGCAACCATAGAAATTATGAACACGCTGTGTCATGCTGGATGACAAATTTGTGTTGGTTATTTTCCAGCTCTCTTGTGTATGAGGAAGTAAAATATGCTAGGAGACGAGAGCATTACTGATCTTGTGTATTATGCAGCTGTGCCATGGTATATTTTTACAAAAAAACCTATCAAACCCTCGGTAGACCATATTATCTTGGAAGATGTAGCAGGAGATGTAACACTGCCGAGTGCTTTTCTCCTTTTAGTGTCAATGTGCCTTTGCCGGCATAATTAAAAAATGTTTCACTTCTTTTGAGTTCAGTTGTTTTAATCTACTTCCAGTCACATGTCAGAAGCAGAAACACAATCTGTTTTTTTAAACATAAACGACTGGCAGTGCTCAGAAATATGTTCCTTTTGTCGATCCAGAGAGGCGTGGAGTAATAGTTCAAGCAAAGGCACGTCTTCCTCTTCCTTGGTGTTTCTCCATCGGCTCAGAATGCTGCAGCCCTGCTGGTCTTCAGCCTCCGGAGAGTCTCAAACGTAACCCCCCTCCTAACTGCACGGCACTGGCACCTAGTGGCTGCTGACACACAGTTCAAATTACTGTTGTGATCCTGTGTGCAACCAAGGGCACAGCCCCCCCCCCCTCCCTCCTCCCCCATGTCTCCAGATCTGTACTCAACCCCCACAGTTTCCCTCCCGCTCAGCTTCTGCTTCGCTGTCCATCCCTTCTCTGCGGTGAACTGGCCATCGCTCTGCCCTGTTTTGAGTCTCACCGGTGTGGACTCGTCTCCCCTCCGGCATCACAGTGGAGAAGTAATCTTTCCGCCTCAGTCAGAACTGCAAATCACATTCTGGAGACACTCTCTTTTGCCTCCAGCTTACCTCTGAACTCCAGCTCTGTGTCATAACCCTTTTATGTTGCGTCTGTCACACAAACATAATAGCTAGACATGTGTGGTTTGTGTTACTGCTTCATGTCATTGTTACATCTGTACCTGTATATTAACTGATTATAATAGCTGACCGATAATGTCTTGCATTGAAGGATTTCAAATTTTCGACATATCGTTTGTGCAGTCTCTCACTTTTTGTAATTTCGAATATTTCGCTTTTGAGTCCGCCAAAAACAAGATAACCTTGCAGGCTACACATAAAGTGCCGTGACATAAACACACAGAATCATTAATGTTTCTGGACAGATCCTGATGCCGATAGCCTTCGTCTGGCACAGAGAGAGGGCAGCCTCTAGTGGTGAAGATGATGGCTGTGCTTTTTTCTCCTTTTCCAACTGAGCAGTTGTTTATTTCTTCCTCATTACAGAAAGTGCAGAATCTTTGATTTCATACACGCTCACAGTGTCATAACTTCTGCGTTATTCTCTAAGTGGTCATTAAGTGTGGCGGGATGCCGTTCCGTCCAAATGGAGCATCACTATTAACAAGTGATAGACTGGCATTCAAATGTGGATGGGGAAGTACATTTGGCCTTCAACTCTACCGACCTTGGTTCACAATTACCAACTCATATCTATAATAAATTATGCATTTTACCAAGTGTTTTTGTATAAAACCTTATTATTCAGACTGCTTGAACATAAGTGTTATATTTCAACCCTCCTCTTAACTCAAGTTGCCTAACTTCAACTCGCATATTACTTAATTTATTGTTCATTAGAGGTTCTGCTAAAGTTAAATTGTCATTTTTTTCAGTCATTTGCAATACTATTTTACGAACAGTATTTATTGCTGCGATAAGGCAATGCAATGCAACTTAACAGCACATTTTATGAGGCATTACACACAAACACAGTTTAATGCATTAATCTACTGTAAACTGTTTATTCAGAAGTGAGGATGCACATTGACATTGAGATTACCTCGCAAACAGTTTTCTGTTTCTGTCTTTTCAGCCTTGACCAAAGAAGGTCAAACATGCTCAATAAGCAGCTGAGCCAGAATAGCAACTCTGGTAATCAGAATATAGCCTTTGTTAGCTTGGCGCTGAGGATTTGTAAGTACATTCAACACGTTTATCCTCTGTGAATTAGGGAGTCTTTGTTAATGCTTGCATCAGTCCACAAAGGCAGCCTCTAAATTAGCCGTAAAGAGCATCCTGCATGGCTTAGTTTACTGAAACAGTCAAGGCTCCTCATTGTTTGGGGAGCTGTTTGAAGCCAGGACGTACACTCCTCTGGAAACTATGGATGCACGTATACTTCGTTTTCCGATGAAACAATGGGCCCTCTAATTGGTTTCAGCTTGTTTAGCCAAAAGCTCACATGATCCTTCGTGGCAAAATGGCACCACAGTGACTTTGACTACTTTACCAGGTGTTCATATGTCTGTGGGAAGACTTTGTCATCATAATAGTGTCAGAATCATAAACGATGCAGTCAACTTTATGAGATCAAATAAAGGCCGCGTTCGAAGATGGGCGGGGTCCGAGCATCGCCGCCGGAGGTATGGAGGCAGGAAGTGGGGATGGTTTCCACACGTGTTACATGTTCCTAGTGTGATCTCGTCCCGAGACGGTCTTTAGTTATTGTTAATTTTGGTTTGCCTCCTCTTTGGAAGATGAGTCGCAATCTTTAAAGGACATGTGACAGGAAAATGTGACCGAGAAAGAATGAAGGTGCTCAGTGGCGGTTGGCATTTTCCAATAGAAGACCTGATGGAAAAGCACCAGTTGAGTCTCGAGCTAGTAGATGATGAACTGAGATGGTGAATGGAGTGATTATGGTTTAATTTGTCCTATCAGGGCTGCGGTGAGAGGATGAGGATGCTATGCGGACAAAACGGCACAAGAGCCCATTACCTCAGACAATGTTTAGATAAGTACCACTCAATATCAGTTACACAGTCACAAACTCGGATAGATATACTCACTCAAGCTATGCGTCTCTATCTCTGACACAGGCACAGGGATTTGAAATTAGGTGACTTGTAGATAGCCCTCATGTTTATTATGAACTCAGATGGACAGATACGAGCTCAAACACTCACAGAGACACACAAACATTTTCCTAAATGGACTTGTAGAGAGCTCCTATATGCGCCTCTTCCCAGAATGCCTGTGATTTTGTAAGGACAGAGCCGTTGTAGCTGAAAGAGTGAATAAGAGACAGCCGCAGAGAGCAAATGTGAAAGAGTTACCGCTGAGGACAAGGCTCACCCAACAGAGAACAATTGTAACTCTCTATTAGGGGGAAATAGTCACTTTGACAACTGGTTGGCACGCACATGTGAGGCATGAGCCACTGTACACTTTAATAATCCGATGTGATTTACTCTACTTGAATTCAAATAGTATACACAGAGGGCAGGAAGAGACATGGAGAATGAGAGAAATAAGGAGAGGGGAAAAACAAGAATTGGAGCTTAAATATATATGCATGAGCTGGTCTCGAATATTTTGTATCTCACCAGATACAACTAGTAAATCTTGTGTTTTGGAAATTCCTATTCAAAGGGGAAGAGTGTGCCACTCAAGTAGGATTGGAGTACTGTTTGGCCGGGAGGGAGCCCAGTGTCCACTACCCGTAATGAGCACACATGGGTACTGAATGAAACATGAGTAAATACACGAGCATTGGCCAGCAAGCCCAGGCTCACATGAGGTCTGGTGCACAGAAGGTTGTTGAGTGTGGTAATGCTGCGTATGTGGGTCAAATAATGGGCTGAGTGCAGTGCCTTGAAGGAGTATAGATTAGTAGATATTAATATAGAAGAACTAATCCTGTCAAAAACATTTAATTTCTTTTTAATTTCTTAAATTCTGCCAATTATGTCCTGGGAAAGAATGTAATTGCTTTCTATGAATTTCAGCCACCTGTGTTGATCCTCATTTGTGCTTGTATGACACACATCTCTGGCCTGAGCTGCTTATGAGAGCTTAAACAGAGGACAAAGCCCATAGTTTAATTGGAGGAGTAAAATGAAATCAAATACTAATAATTGGGAATACCGATTATTATGTCACTGCTAACAACCCCCTCCCCTCCCCCAGTTATCTCATCATCGTCTCCACCAGAAGGCAAATAGGCGTGTCTTTCTATATCTTTAGCGTTATTATATGCACCGTGTTTCTACCAGTAGACCTGTACAGAGACATGCATGGTGCATGTCTCTGTACAGGTCTACTGGTAGAAACACAGTGCCAGTTAAGGGTGAATTTACAGGTCTTCTTACTTACAGCAGACATGTTGACTTCACTGGAGCATTATGTGTGAATGATAATGGCCCTATTCCATTGAAGTCTTAATATTATTGGGTTAGCACACAGATGAGCAGATTCAGTCACTATAAATGTTATTAGTTGCACCTAAAAAAGTTACAACGTCTGCCTTGATGTAGTTCTATGTCAGGTGTGCTGCTCGTTAAGTTTAAGCTCATTAAGACAAGTTAATCTTGTCATTTAACAAGAGTAAATAAGTGATGCTCCAGCGTGAGATGAATTAACGATGGCCAGCTAGCAGCGAAACCATATTGTTACCAATTGTATAAGATGGAGATGATCTTTTCTGAATGCCAAACAGCTGGCTCATAAACCACTTGGATATATTTGGGTTGTATTGATGTGAATGAATGTCTCCTCTTCTAATGAGCTGTCAGCGGAATACACGCTTCAAACTTGCTTCCTGACGCACACACACACACACACACAAACACAAATAACCATGGTCTCACGGGAACCACATCGACCGAAATCTTCAGGATTGACATCTTGACTCGTCTGAATTTGCTGTCTCACCACTTAACCTGTACGGAAACGGACCGATCCCACCACAACCTACGCCTGCTTAGATGTTTTTCCCTCAAGGGTAAAAGAAGAAGAAGAAGGTTAAGGACATTTAACGATTTAATGTGTACTCGGCAGTGTTGGGAGTAACGCGTTACAAAGTAACTGTAATTCCACTACTTTTAGCGGTAACGAGCGTGTAACGAAGTATTTTTTAAATCAACTAACGCAGTTACAGTTACTGAAATTTAAATGAGTTCGTTACTCGCGTTACTCTCTTTTGTGAAAAATGAACACTTGCAGACAAGAAGACAAGCTAGGCTACTTTAGCTGCTTCTGATCTGACATCGCAGGACCTTGGTGGCGCAATGATATTGTAACGTCTCGGACGTTATGGACTGATGACACGGAGACGGGACGACGTTATTATTCCTCCCTTTATTGGGCATTCACACACAGACAGCGTGTTCCTCTCAGCTCAGCAGCTCGAACGTCATCAACAACAACGGTTCCCGTCAACCACCCGTAACTTCCGTTTTCCGACAGGTTAACCCCGCCTCCCCTCTACTCCGCCAATCACAGGCACGCCTCCCCTCTCCTCCGCCAATCACAGGCACGCCCCCTCGACCAGCACGCACGGTGCCACACTGTGATTGACAGCCACTTCCAGTGTTGCCAGGTCCGCGGTTTTTGCCGCTGGTTGAATTTTGTGTCCGCTGGTTCGGTAGACCTATTTTGCATGCAAATTACATGAATATCTTTAAATAAAAATCCATATTTTAAATGAAATAATTTATTTATACCCAAATCCTATCAAACTGACTCCAGATCAGCACGTACACGCCTCACTAGCACCCCCCCCCCCCTCAATTATATGCAGCACCTCAAGGCACCTTTGTTTTCTCTTTTAATTAGTGTTAATACTGTAGGCCAATCACTTTTATTTCATTGGGCCTAATGTGGAAAAAAAAACACTGTTAAATCACTGAGACAGTTATTTTGTATTAAGTTAACTAAAAAAGGGACTTTTGTACTCCTGCTTGATTTGAAGGCCTGTTGCCCTGTTGATTGCAATAAATAGGTCTACAACATATGTTTATTGTGTTTGACTGTTCAGTACTGTTCATGACATTAAAAAAGCAGACATAAAAGTAACTTAAAAGTTACTTTCCCGAGTAACTAATTACTTTTGATATACAGTAACTAGTAAAGTAATTCAATTACTTTTAAAAGAAGTAACTAGTAACTATAACTAATTACTAATTTTCAGTAACTTGCCCAACACTGGTACTCGGGCACTGCAATGAGGCCCTCTTCTCTTTTGTATCCTTCAAGAGGCATGTTTTTTTACACTACAGTGAACTATAAGAAACGTGTAAGTGTTTTGCTTTTTCAACCGTAAAATGTGAATGGAAAGAGAAAGAGAAGAAAAGGAGCCCCTTGTCAGAGTGTCAAGGACAGTTCACATCTGGGCTTGAAAATCCATAAAGCAACATATCATCTTGCTCGACGCGCCTCCAGTGGCTCTCTGAGCCTCAGCGTGAAGCTGGCTGATTTAATTTAGCAATCAATATGTTTTCTGTGAGAATAAGCCACGGTAATCTTTTTACAGCACCTCTTCTCTTCCTCTCTCCTCTCATCCTCTGCCCTTGAGTCAACCCTTGCATCGTAACACTCGGGCTGTCTTTGCGCCTAACAGGCTTTGTGGTTAGAAGAGGCAATGAGAGAGGAAGAGGAACAGGGTTAAAAAAAAAAAGTGATATCAAGGAGAGTCTCTTTGGCACGAGGTCTGCGCTCTGAGACTTGGTCCCATAAAAGTGGATTATGGGAAATAGGTTGCAGCTGCTTGCCGCGTGCTCTTAGAATGCAGCGAGGCAACTCGTCTTTTTGACAGGAACTGCTTTGGTTCAACACCAACGGTCCATATATCCAACAAAAATGGAGCTGAGCGTTCATAATCTCTCGACTTGCAAGACTACAGTTATTCATTCATTTGCAAGTGATGTGATGGGAAAGGAAAAAAGGCTGGAAAACGTATTCAGAGCATCATTTCAAACGTATCAATGTTGTGTGAAAGTATGCGTGTCCTGTTGTTACCTCTCACTCTAGAGACAGTATGTGCTTCTTCTTCTTCTTCTTCTTCTTCTCCTTCTCCTCCTTCTTCTCCTTCTCCTCCTTCTTCTTCTTCTCCTTCTCCTCCTTCTTCTTCTTCTTCTTCTTCTTCTCCTCCTCCTTCTTCTTCTTCTCCTTCTTCTTCTCCTTCTCCTTCTCCTCCTCCTCCTCCTTCTTCTTCCCTTCCACATTACCATTCTCTGGTGCTCTTACCATCTCCAGCAGAGAGAAAGGGGGAGATTCCGGGGGGGGGGGGGGGCGGGGGGGTCTGTCTTATCTGTACCTGCAGATGTCTATTATGCCCTTAAACTGAGGGACACAACCGTTTCCTTTATTTGTTCGCGGAGCATCGCGCACCAACACATGCTCACATGGTGTGGCTTCCTTCCCATGTTTATTGATGTTAACGCAGACGGTGAGGAAATCTGTAATTGAGTCACTCGCGGGTGGGAAAAATTAAAAAGACGTCAAGAAAGCATCCGTGTTTAAATATGTTCTCAATAATCATGAGCAGCCGATGAGCCGAACATCTTCACTCTAACCTCTGTGAATCAGTGGAGGAATATCAGCACGTGAAACAATCTCACAGAACATCTTGTGAGATGAAGAAACTCTCCAAATCCCTGTATCTGAATGATTCAGGAGGCCAGCAGCTGGACGGGAACCTGGGATATGAAGGGATTGCACATGTGTTGTTTTCATGAGGTTCAGTATGTGTTGCTGCACCGCTCGCTATCAAATACAATATTGAGAAGTAGAGGTGTGAATCTTTGTATTCACAATTGTTTGGTAACTTTTTGGGACAATGATGTAATTGAACAGTAAACCATTACCTGTAGTATGAGGAACTAAATGTGTGCTCATTCTCACATCTGTCTTTCCCAGGGACAACAACTTCATCAAGGACTTTCCCCAGCTAGCCGATGGTCTCATGGTCATCCCCTTACCAGTAGAGGAACAATGCCGGGGGGTTTTGTCTGAGCCACTGCCCAACCTGCAACTCCTCACAGGTGTGTGTGTGTGCGTGGGGATATCCCCTTTCATTTATAGTTGAGAGTAATGGTCAAATTTATTTGATCCAATGCATTTTAAGGTGGCAGATCCATTACCCCTCTATTCATGGTCACTGACTAAAAAAACACAACAGCATATTAATAAAAAAATATATTTTTGTTAAAAAACATTTTAATATCTCGGTCATTAGACATTTTAACATTTGTGAATTTTGTGAAATCCAGAGTGCAAGATCAGTTAAAAAGATATGGGCTTTCATAAACAAAGTATGATGCACACACACATACACGTGTGGACCTTCCAGACGAACACTTAACATCCCTTTCCGTTGCATCCTTTTATCTTTTCCTTGACTGACCCCATTTTGGGGTGGAACTGAGTCACTCAGACACTGCACCTCTGCTCCCTAATCCCTCCATTAGCTAAATTGGCATTTGATCCACATTGACCCCTGAGATTTGTACTTGGGTTCTGCTTTCACCAGAATTGGACTCTCTCTCACACACACAGACACACACACACACATATTTAAACTAAATTGGCTTCTTCTTCTTTTCTTTTTTCACGGTGCATGAATGTCTCAGGTGTAAAACGTTTTCCAGAGGCACAGGATCAAGGTTCCCATAAGCTGTTTATTTCTTTTCTCCTCGCTCTTCACTTTTGCGGCTTTAGTTCTAAACGAGTGTGAAAGTTTGATAATTGAATTGCAGGGAAAGGCAAGATTGCTCCCTCTTCTAATGTCAGCAATCCAATTGGAGTTCAAGTTGCACTATATATCTGCCATTGATCCGGTAGCGGCTGGGATATGGACTGGAATAATAAATGATGTTAAGGCAATAATGGATAACAATGGATCTGCAATAAATGGTTCAAAAGACATGATGGATTTTTTTAATGTATTAATTTATTTAGAATTTGAGTTTTGGAATTTTTTTTAAATTGTCTCCGTTTTTCCTTTTTTTCTCTCTTAGGGGATGCCCAATTCAGTGAGGCCGGGGGCTATCCCATGGTTCAGCAGTGGAGAGTGCGCAGCAATCTGTACAAAGTCAAGCTCAGCTCCATCACCTTATCGACAGGTCAGTATTTGTTATGTTAGGAAATCAGAACGTCAAATTATTTAAAGCTCCACTTGTTCAATGTAATATTTGTGCATAGTGATATATGTTCTGCATATTGTCAGTGAATTTCTTTCAATCTCTCTATTTGTGTACCTGTCTGCCCCTGATACATCTTTTATCTCACCGAAATTGCACATTCTAAATCCCAAATCCCCCCCATATCCTTCTTGATCTGGCAGGCTTTTCTAAGGTGCTGAAGACACTGTCGGCAGAGAGCACACGTGAGGAGCTGCTGGCTTTTCTCCAGCAATATGGCAGCCACTATGTATCTGAAGCCCTGTATGGTTCTGAGCTCAGCTGCAGCATCTATTTCCCCAGCAAGAAGGCCCAGCAGCAGCTCTGGCTACAGTACCAGAAAGGTGAGTGTGTAGATAGACAGACAGACAGACAGACAGGAAGGACTACATTACATTGAGATGCCCTCCTCACATTCTATATATTGATTTTAAATGTATACATTTAGATTTAAATGGAGGCCAGTAGGCCATGTTTGGAGAGAGTACACTATTGATCATTTCAGGAGTGTTGTGGCTACAATCAAACACAACCAGAACATAACCTTTTCTAATTCAAAGCAAGCAACCTGTTTCAAATACACAGCGAAAAAAAGAAGAGCAAGATTGAGACTGTATTAACAGGAGGGGGGGGGGGGTTAATACTTTGTCTGACTATAGATTAAACTGGGTTATGTTTAAAGACTTCATCTTGCCTGAATTTACCTCCTGGTTAAAAGCCAGCATAAGCTGCATGAATTGAATTAAACATCAGTGGGACCGAACATCCCACAAGTATCTTGCAGCACTGTTCCATTTAAATGATGTTTTTTGTATCCTGTTTATTCAGGATACAAAAGTGTATCTGATTTTCAGTCTAGCGATTCAATGTGGTTGATTGGCATCTGAGTTTCCAAAATAAATACTGTTCCATACCTTGTAGGTAAAAAGAAAAACAGATTTGGGTTCAAGGGGGACCAGCGGTGAACCCACACATCCCCTTAAAAGGAGTAATATCAATATGTTTTAATGACAATATGCTTTTTGGCAGGGACACGATCCATGTGCCTCAGAGGAATAAGATTTAATTTCATCTCAAGTCAACAATATGTGGTGGAGCAATCATCTGGGTGAAACGCATCACTTAGCCTGAACAAAAGCTGCTTTCAGTAGAACAAATTCAGAAGTTTTGGAAAGTAATTCTTTACAACTTTGAGCTACTAGTACGTTACTTGATTATACCTATTTTATATATATATATTTTATATATATATTATATATATGCTGCACAGTGGCGTAGTGGCTAGCACTGTCGCCTCACAGCAAGAGGGCCATGGGTTCAATTCCCGGTCTGGGTGGTCCTTCTGTGTGGAGTTTGCATGTTCTCCCTGTGGCAGCGTGGGTTCCCTCCGGGTTCTCCGGCTTCCTCCCACAGTCCAAAGACATGCAGTCAGGTTAATTGATCTCTAAATTGCCCATAGGTGTGAATGTGAGAGTGAATGGTTGTCTGTCTCTATGTGTGCCCTGGATGGACTGGCGGCCTGTCCAGGGTGTCCCCTGCCTTCGCCCAATGTCAGCTGGGATCGGCTCCAGCGCCCCGCGACCCAAATGAGGATAAGCGGTATTGATAATGGATGGATGGATGGATGGATATATTATATATATATATATATATGTAAATAATTGTAATAATACATTTTCGCTGCTTCTGAATTTCCTCTTGGCTGTTGACGATCAATATCGCTCATTTTGAAAATGACGTCAAAGGGCAATACAGATCTGTATCAGACCGGCGAGGAGGACAATAGTGGCTGGCATGACGACCCATTAGACAATCATAATGCTTGTACTGTTGTTGCCATATAATAATTCATCTTTATTCATAAAGAAAATGTAAGCTAGATGTCTAATCTTGCCAAGAGGAAACGCAGGTCGAGGACAGCATCATCAGTGTATTGCTGCTTTTGCTTCAACTGTCAGAATTTTTTTTTGGCAATAGTTGCTCATTTTATGGGTATATATATAGCTGGTTGTTACTTTGATTAAGATTCACATCCAAAACATAAGACTGGCTTAAAAAATGTATTGTTATATATTGAACTACCTTCCTGTATATAAAGCAGTTAAAATAAGAGCATCAAAACAAACTACAATTCTTACATTGTAAGGCCTTAATATAATTCCAATGATATGACAGGACCGTCCCACTGTGAATACTTGAATACTTAAAAGGCCTATTGCTGATAACTTTTTTTATTTTTACATTTATAAACTTTAAAGGATCTGCCACTGCTTTTAACAATTACACTCATCAAGGCTTTCAAAAGCCTTCAATATTGAATCATTAATATTTGTCACACTGTTTCTTACAGCATACCGTAAATCAAATGTTGGTTTAATGGTTTAAAAAGTTTACAGCCAACCGATCATGGGGCCAAAGGAGGTTTTCTTTAACTACCGTTACACAGAGATCTCAGGATTGAATGAACACAAATGTTAGAACGGCATGAAGAAAAACTGCTACTGATATTGTGGTTGTTTCGTAAATGTTTATTGCACTCAGATAATCAACAATACAACACGGCGATGTCTGTACTGTCTTCAACACATTGTAAAATTCAAACCACCTTAAACACAGGATTTTGGTTCATGGAAATATTGGTATTACGATCCAGTGGTAAGTATGCAAGGAAACACTATCTCTAATGGCATAAATGAACACATATTCAGATGATGTGATAACCTAAAGTTCAGCCTACTGACACAAGGACACTTGATTTTTCGAGCGTGTTATGCATTATTTCACAAATTTGAATATTGTCTCGTCATAACTACTTTTAGTGACAACAAATAGAGTGAAAGCACTGAAAAGGTGATTTATGACCAGGTTGACATGCAGCTGGAATTACAGTCTATTAGTTTAGTGTTGAGAACATGGCCTAACAATAAATCAAACACATCTCAAACAAAAATACACAAAGAAATAACAATAAATTTGGCTTTATCTTTTCCACCTCCATCCCTATGCATATGTGTACATATTAAAACACGTATCTATTCTCAGATATGTATATTTGTATTTAATAGGATTTCAGGAGCAAAGTTAAGGTCAGCTTTGTGAAACAATTAATTTTGAAGGCTAAAACTGAGTCAGTATGTGACTGGAAGAAAAGGTATTGGAGGAAAGGCATATTTACTATTCACGGCTAAATGGACATAGAATATGTTGCATACATGGGTGGGTATCAAATGATTAACTTGGTTCCCCATATTTAGTCCACTAAATATTGTGTATTAAAGGTTCCATCTGGTTTCATTTTAGCTGGAAGAATCATCTTTCTAATTTTTCATATAGTCTCAGACAAATCTGAATCAAATGCATGTGGAAATAAATCAGTCACGTTGACTCCCTCTGTCTTGGAAAACATTGCACATGGCTGCTGTCGTTCCCATCTCTACCAACGCTGGAGGAAAGGTTGTCTCGTGCAGCAACAGGAAGACAACACATCCCAGTGTAATAAAGCCTGTGGGTGGGAAGCTGGATGTTTCACTCGTCATTATCTAAGCCTCTGAACACTCCTGAAAAAAAAAGGTTGTGTAACCACAGGCCAGGGTTGAGGGGGGAAAAAAATGGCATGAATGTCAGGTTCCAACAATGCATGTAAACATAATTCACGTTGTAGATGCCTGCTGCACCCATTCACGCTTCATGTGTTCGAAGGCTGGAGCTATTTAGTGTTGGCTGTACTGGCATTGCAACTCCAGGTAATGTATAGATGATTGTATGATGTAGCTGACGGTGAGCCCAGAATACAAACAAGTGTAAGCACCTTCGAGTGTTGCAAAAGCCATCTGGAACCTTTGCTATTCTAATAATTCTGGACACAACACAAACAAAAATAGAAGGCCAGCAGAAGGAGATGTAGAGGCTTCGAGTGAGAGGTCTGACTGAGCAGCCCAGCTGGAGGAGGAGCCAAACCGATGACTCATGTTATCTTACTTTAACCTGCCTCCACGTGACATTACGTGAGGCTGTGCATCGGGAAGAGGGTTTGTAAAACTGGCAGTAGATTGTCGTATTATTTGCTCTGAAAGTCATGTAAGCTCCATGTGCTGCTCAATAAAACCCAGCACAGGCTAATAGGCAGTATAAATAAGTACAGAGACTAAAAACGACACCACAAATTAAACATCAGTGTCCCCAATCCTGAATCCGTCAACACAAAGAGGCTTTAAAACACAGAGCCCCAGTAAAACCCAGCAAACGACAGATCACCACGGCCCCGTCGTACCTAGCGCTCCTCCGGTCTATCGTGTTGTGATTGTATTGGTCAACACTATATCCTGTAGGAAACTTTACATTCTACAATTCGTTTTCCTTAAATGTTACTGAATGCAACTCATTGAATGCTGAAACTTAATGATTCTTGTCCCATCAGTTAACTGCACAGTAAACGTTAAAGGTGCTTTCAGCAACATTAATGTGCTCCTAAGCACTTGGAAACCGTGCTGTGCCAACAGTAAAGTGCGTCACAGGCCAAACGCCTTGGTATGCTCGATTCCATATGTAAATAAATGTTATTTTTTTCGCTCTTCTTACTGTTTTCTTTTGCAAAGCGGAGCCAGATCAGTGAGTGCCATGCGTCACACAGTCAGGCTGAAAGGTGGATATAGCGCTATAACAGAGGAAGGAAAATATGCTGTACTTTGTTCCTGCGTTAGCTTCGACATCAATGACTTGTTCTGTTTATTTTAATGTGACAGTGTTTCTTGATGTCAAAAAAAGTGTTGTGAATAATTTAAATAACCAGGTAGGAAGCAGCTTAATAGGCGTGTTATTAATTTGGCGTCTTAAATTAAAATCCAGTGGAAGATTGATTTAGTAACCCAATGAAAGCTGGGTGAGACTTGTTTGGACTGCAGCCAAACTAAAGTGACGAATAAGTGTGATGCTACCTTTTCCAAACGCTCATACCAGCACATCACCACTAAGCCTCTGCTGCGTAAGCATGTCCAGATAGACTGGAGTGTTGCTCTAGGAAGTGGAGGAGTGCCTCCTCTGAATGTATGTGTAGACTTTGACACAATGGTCCCCACAGTCCAGCACGAGCAGTTGTCCTTTCTGGGTGGTGGCCACTCCTACGGGGCACGTCAGGCCTTCCTGAATGAGAACTTTGAATCCGCCCTCTTTGGGAAACTGCAGGATTTCTTTCCTGCCACTGTCCGTCACCAGCAAGTCCCCATTGGCATCCACACACATGCCGGTGATGCAGCGGAAGTCCTCCTTCTCGGAGAAGAAATGGCTGAGCTGCTTGCCTAGCTGGCCATCTTTATCAACCGAGCTAATAGAGAAGCCACCTTCCAGGTGGGGCTCGTTGTGGCCCTTTTCATAGTTCAGGGCGAGGCCCTGGGTGAAATAGACTGTTCCCGCGGCGTCACACGTCACAAACTTTGGCCTCACAGCAGAGCACAGGCGCTTCCAGCTGACCACGCCTACATTGCGGTCCACTGTGAGACACCACAGCTTGCCCCCTTCCACATCCGACACCACAAGCTGACCTGAAGGCAGAGCAGTAATGCCCCAGGGTTTAATAAGCTGGTTTTTGTGGCAAGCCACACACTGTCCATCCATAGTGTACACTTTGACTGAGTTGTCGTAGTTGTCGGTGACCCCAATCAGCCCTTGAGGAGTGACCGCGATGGATAGGGGGATGAGGTTCGGCAGATCAGCCCCGAGGAAGCTCAGGACAAAGTTGTCAATGCTGCTGCCGTTGCGGCGGATTTCACGCTGGAAACCTTTGCGATTAAAGATCTGGATGCGGTAGTTGCCGCGGTCAGCCACCAGCACCTCGCCTTGTGACGTTACACAGACACCGACTGGTAAATTGAACGTGCCAGGCAGCGTTCCCTTGCAGCCCATCTTCTTCACAAACTGGCAGACTGGAGGCCCTGCACTCGCCCCAGCTCCTGCGGGCGACCCCCCACCCGCATCCATGGACTTTGACTTAAAGCTGTATGGTGAACTACATACCGCCTCCTCTGCAGCGGCAACCATGTCAATGTCTCGGTAAAGATTAGCCCCCATTGCCCCAGCTACACTCTCTACGTCCCCCACGAGTGCGATGTCCAGCCCACTCTCTTCATCCTCTGTATCGACAGTATAGGTATTTGTGGTCACTTGGCCCACTTCTACAGGTTTCAAGTGCTCTGCTCTGACCAGCCCTGGCTCCTGCAGCTGGAACATTGTGGGAAAGCTACTCCTCAAATCCAGCTCTTCATCATCACTGCCTTCGCCATCATCCTTGAGCAAAGCAATATCGCTCTGCCTCACCATCATCGTCAGATAATCACAACGCGACACAACTTTTACCTCTGCAATGTCAAGGAGATACGTCTGCTCTTCCAGGACCTGCCCGTTGAGTTTTTCAACTTTTGCCATGGACGCTGTGAATGTCCTTCGAGACCTGCCGAGTTCCTCTTGAAGACGTAGCTCAGCTGAAGTATAGTCCTGCTGCACTGCTCGGTGCTTAAGTCTCAAGGACTCTGAAATGTTTTCAATAACTGACTTTTTCTTCTGAATTTCGTCCATGACATCACGCAGAGAGGCCAGCTTGCCGCCCAGCTCTTTTCGACGCCGCTCAGCGGCCACTCTAATCGGCTGGACTGAATGGCCTTGTTGCAGGTGGCCCTCCCCTTTACAAGGCTCACAAAGCACTGTGGCGCAATCATGACAGTACTGTCGTGGTAGGCGGTTGCAGCATGACTTGCACATCAGGGCGGCGGCAGCAGCACTGCAGGACACGGTGCAATCTAGTATCTTGAGCGCGGTGAGATTGTCGGCCAGCTGCGCAATATTGCTCATACGGGACACCTTGCTACAGAAGGGACAGCGCACGCCATTTATAGTGTTGGACAACAATTTTTCGAGACACTGCCGGCAAACTGTGTGACCACACTGCAGGAGTTTGGGTCTCAATTGATCCTGGCTGTAGGTCTCCAGGCATATCGGGCATTCAAGAACCTCCCTGATTAAATCTGGGTCCAGCGGGGAATATGCTGCCTCCATTGTGGTCCTTTCCTTGAGTTGGAATAAACAAAACAAAACTTGTTATTATAGTTCACCATTCTATGAGTGAACTAATTATATAAGGATATAATGATGTATTATGATACATTTCTGATCCATCGCAACTGCAAAGTATTTCTCAAATTACAAAAGTAAGCAATTTAATCACAGTGACAAATGATAGTCTTAAACATTGTCCCTGATTTAACGTTAGTGGGATACTTTGCAAGTCATTTGCAAGGAAAATGAATAAGTGTGAACAGAAAGTTGGCTCTTCTGTTTTTTAAAGAAGCCGACATGTGGCGAATATTAGTGACCGACATGTGGCGAATATTAGTGACCGCCATTTAAACCGGAAATGATGTACTTAAACATGACGTGTGGGTAAGTAACGCTAACGTCAGTCATATCATGTTGCTGCTGAAGAAAATAAGCGTCCACAACAAGCTGCTAATGGTAAATAATCAAATTGTTGATTTGTTGATATTTATCCTTGACACACGATCGCTCCACGCCACAGTTGCAAGCGTAGGTCACGCCTTAAGGGCACCACTGTGCTCACTTGATGATTAAAAATAGGTTGACCTTGCAGTCCAGACATACGAACGAATTGCATGAACTAATTCCCTCTATGTTGGCAAAATAGGACGCCTCTGGGCAAGACGACGGACGTGTCCTATGACACACCGCGACAACGTTGACTCAACGCTATCACAGGGCGAGGGTTTTGTGGTGAACGTACAATTTGAAACTGAGAAATGCAGCTTATTGTCCTGCTTCTCTTTTCACATTTCGACCTGAAAACGTTACCTTTTCTTCAAATGTTAGCTTTTTCGAAGTTCAGAGGTTTTGTTGCGCGTGCTGTGGCTCTGCTTCTGCAGCTCCTCGTGAGAAACTGCAATGTTGACGACGTGACGCAATACGCACGGGACGGTTTTGATTGGCTGCTGTGTGGGCAGGCACAAGGACTCACCAGGGTCCTAACGCCGAAGAATTCTTGCCGGATCTGGTATTTTTACTATGATGTAGTTTTGGGGGGTTTTCAACTTCCTGTTTGACTTCCAACATATACCTTTTATATACCTTATTCCCAACATGCACATATTCACCCAACAGAGGGAAAAATAAAGTGCCAGGCTAAGCTTTAATTTAAATTGGATTTGAATATATTTGTATTATTGATTTACATGCACACTATACTTAGTTGTAATGTTTCCCTGCAAAAATACAATGTTTAATGCCTGATGTATAATGCAACTTATCCTGAAATGACAGTGGCCCTCTTAGTGTTCAGCATGAATACACAATTGATTATTGGACCAGGCCCTCGTTAAAAGAATACACAAATATGATTACTTAACTTGAGGTAAACAGACGTGTAACTGAGAAAATAAGTCTCACAGAGAACCTGAGGAAGGCTACTTCTCACAGGTTACAACTGCATTTTAAGTCCAGGTGTGGTGACATATGTTATGTTTTAAGACAAAACACAGTAATTATAGTAAAAGACCACTAGAGGTCAGCATAGGTCTTCCAGAAGATATCTGTTTAAAGGCCCTGTCAACTTAGTGGTGGAGAGTAAATGTGGGAATTTAGACCATATAATAAACTGCTTTTTGTTGGTAAAGCACAGAAAATTTGTTGTAAAGAAATATGGAATATGCATTTTGGTTGTCATTTAACGCATTTAGTGACTATTGTATTCTGGCCTGCTATCATCAGACCCACAGTAACTGCTGTTAAACTAGTTGATATGGCAATATACAGGACTGTCTCAGAAAATTAGAATATTGGGATAAAGTTCTTTATTTTCTGTAATGCAATTAAAAAAACAAAAATGTCATGCATTCTGGATTCATTACAAATCAACTGAAATATTGCAAGCCTTTTATTCTTTTAATATTTAATATTTTTTTAATTGCATTACAGAAAATAAAGAACTTTATCACAATATTCTAATTTTCTGAGACAGTCCTGTATATGTGTAATTGTAATGGTGCTTTGCAGACAACACACAGCTCACACAGGTCCACATTCTAAGAGCATGTGTCACCTGCGATACCAGTAGTGGGCAAGGCTGTGGAAAATGAATCGGAAATATGAGCTACTGTAGATCTGTTAAGATCAGAAGACTGAAGACATGTAGCACGAGCAGCTGTTTGAATAAAGTAAAAACAACAATGACAACAGTAACCACATCTAACAACAGCTGTATTAAATTGCTATGGAAGATATCTGACACCTTTGCTGTTGTTGCCTGGGCAACATAACTCTGGCCAGAACGGATGTGTCCCTCATGAGTAATTATACTGCAACCAGTCTACAAAGACATTTTAATTAACATAGGCGGTGCAAGATCAATGGCAAAGAAAATTCACTCATTTATCTCTTCACTATGTTTGATTGCAGGCAAGTGTGCATCAAATTCATTCCACACAGCAAAGAGACGTGAATGACTGGCCACTCCTTTAACTGCACTAAAATACACGCTATCCTGTTTTCATCCTCGTGAAGGGTGTCACCATTGGTCAGATGTCAGGGAAACTATGCGGTACACACATAAATAGAGACACAAACAAAATACTTTTGTGATAACAGCTGGAAACTGTTACAGCAGTTTGCTAATAGTCTCAAAACAAGTCAAGAAAGAAAGCTTAAAAAAAAGATACAATATTAGGGGAAAATGTAATTATACAGGTAGAAATACACTGAGAATTATTAATAGCTAGTTATGGACATTGCCAGTACTGTGGCTATATTTTCTCCTGGCTATATCCAATATATGACAGTGCCAGATCTTTCATCAAATGCATTTGTTTACAGAAATATAAACAACTGTATTGAGTTAAAGAGTGTGAGAGTGAATTTGACTGACTAGCCGAAGCCAACCTGATATACAGGGCTTTATTGTGAGAGCTGGGTGACGACAGCTCTTTTCTGTGTCTGTGTTGCCTCAAGAAGTGCATGTAATTGGGCTCTTGGGCCACCCCTTGAGCCTGTTTACATACTGTTGCACATGAAGTTACCACCCACCCTTTCAACTTACCAGTGTCTTGCGGACGCACACGGGGAGTAAGCTGAAAAGACATACATCAATGAATGTATGCACAGACTCAGTTCTCTCTCACACACACACCAGGGCCATAGCAACATGTGTGGGGGTCATGTCCTTAGATTTGGATTGTGTTTATCTCATAACCACAGTAACCCCCCAAATAGTCTAGTCAATTATTAATTATATGGCAGTGAATTGCCGCTACAGCTTGGTTGTTTAGTCTAGCCTATTAGCTATACAATCATATATATTTTTTCGACTCCTAATGCACTTTTAATCTTCAGTTGTTGTTATTCAGAGAGCCAAAAAGTCAGTTGTGTGAATAAAAAACTTTTGTCCTTCTTTTTTTATTTTACAATGGACAATGTATAAAATTGCTAAAGCATGGAAATTATTTTCTATCCCCAAGTTAATTATTACATTTTTATAAATGTAATTTGTACCTATTTTATTTTTGGCTTTTAATAATACAACATAAACACAGGCTTAATGAAGTACTGCATACTCGGTAATCACATGATTTTCAGCTTTGAGTTATATCGAAGTCCATATGGGTTGTATCACTTGGTTAAAAATTGAAAACTAATTTCAGATTTATTTGATTACATTATGTTGTAATGCTTTTTTAAATGTCACATCAACTTGATACACTCACATACTAGTTTGAAAACAGTCTTTGAAAACATCCTCACCAGTGTTGTTTTCTTTGGAGCTGTTGCATGACTGCTGGTAAATCACAAATGTCGGCATCTGTTTGTGTTAGAGAAACAAATAGTTGAAAGTTAACACACACCCTTTTCATGTCTTGGGTTAATTTATTTAACATTGTTGATATTACAGCAGTCCAAGTGACACATTTAGACCCGTTTCTGTTTCTCACACAAACACATTTGGGTTCATGCATTATACATTGTGTTATATAATAGGTTTAAAGATTTTTGATTTCACTGTCTTTCAATAAGGGCAAAAAGGAAATAAGGAATTAGAAATATTAACCCTAATTTTTCCAAAATGCCCCACCTTCAATAATGTCAAAGGTTTTTCCTGCTGTCTTACCCACTTCCTTCAGGGTTGGGCTTCCTTGTCTTTTGTGTGGGGGCGCATGTGAGCCTCTGTATATATTGTATGCATTGGTAGTTTCCTCCATGTGAATGGGGGTGTTAATGTAACTTATACATGTGTCCATTCACGTGTTTAAACCCTCGTGTCGGGCTGATGTTGTCTTTTCCATTAAGACAAAAAAAGCTTCTTTAAAAGGGCGTTGATAACATATGACAGCCTACATTTAAGAATGAAACATAGTCAGTGTTTTTAACACTTATATCAGTGCTTTGATGAGGAAAATGATACATTTGCAGATACATATTTCTTATGTATTGAGTTATGTGCTGACTGATGATGAATCATGTCTCAAAGCAATATCAAAAAAGTTCCCACTTGAATGTTCTGTCAGTAGAGAGAACACTATTTTCCTAATTTGGAAAACTCTCATTTGTGCCTGTTTGTGTAAAGCACATAGACACAAATCATATCAGTAGAGATGACAAACAACATGGCTCCACTGAAACACTCGAGTAACATTCTCTCCTGATTCTACTCCTCTCCTGAGTCTGTCGTCACCTCTTCTTTCCACATGGTGTGTTGTTGTCACTGAAAGAGGAAATGTGAGGAGGAAGAATCCACCCCAAATAGGGAGAATATCAAATAGTGGTAATAGACAATCAGGAGAGGAAGCCACCCCCCCCCCCCCCCCCTTCATCCTTTGTCTAAACTGATGACAGTAAGGGATTAGTTGTTGTTTTTGCTTCCTTTCCTTGGCAGCAAGCAAAAGTAAATCCAGATGTGTAGGCGTAATGCAACTGAGCGACTGGATGTTCTTTGCTACTCCAAGTGACGACTCATGAGTTGTTGGGAAAGAGGGATTTGGGTTTATCATATTAAAAGAATACACAAAGTGAAACCAAAAATGAATGTAAATAATGCATGTTGTTGACTTAGTTTTACTTTATCTGCACCCCATCCGTTCCATTAAACCTTCCTTCCTCTTCTGACTACCCCTCCAGAGGCAACAGACCAGGGGGTTGGTGGAGGTGGGCGGCGTGAGCTGAAGTCGGTTCCCTTCATCAGCTACCTGTCGGCACTCCAGAAGAGCCAGCTGTTGTCTGACGACATGGTGAATGGCGTGGAGATCCGCTGCGAGGAGAAAGGCAGCTGTCCAGCTGGCTGCCACCTGTGCCATCACCAGGCCGTGATGGGAGGAGTGTCAGGAAGAGGCCGCACTGGTAACAGCAGGAGTGGAGAGCAGCCTTCCCCCATCCCCGTGCTATTGGAAGTCAGCCGCGTGGTGCCCCTCTATAGCCTGGTCCAAGACAACGTCACCAAAGAGGTGAGAAATCAGCATGGGGGTAGGAAGACAATGTGTGTGTTTGCTTGTTTGCACATGCATGTGGGTGTGTTTGCAGAAGGGGAGGGCAGAGGCTAGGAGAGTGACCGTAAAAACAAGAAAGAGAAAAAGATCTGAAGCCTCAACATACCGACTGGAATTGGAAGAAAAAGACAAACAAACAAAAACATCCACACCCAACTATAAAGCCTTGATCTCTTTTAAATGATGGATTATTGATTATAAGGATTTTAACTGTCAACTTACGATTTGACCAATTACAATTGGTTGGGATGTGGTTATACCTCCACTTCTGCAAACAGAAGTTTATGGTAATTGTGAGGCAAGTTAATATATATGTTATGCTTTCCTGTGACATAAGCTATCATCTGTAGGAAGCATATGTAAATTATTCAGTATGTCTTTCTAATATACAATCTCATGGTGGCGTAATCCTTTCGCACTGTACATATCCATTGTCCTCTGAATCGTTCAAACTGAGGCTGTTGCAACAAACCGCCTCTAGGTGGCAATAGATGGTTAACTTGGACCACTGGAATTGAACACTGTAATACGGAGGCCATAAAAAGATTACATCATGGTTTTCTCCTTTTGTGGGGGATGTCAATGTGTGATATATAAATATATATTATATATATATATATATATAAACTAGTTGCAGGATATCAGTTTAATGGCCGTGTTGCGTTTATATTTTACCCTGTATGAAAAGTCATCGTGCAATAAAAGTTTATCATAACAGATGTATTTTCCATAAGGTAATTTAGGAGGGCGCCCTGGCTTCACTTGACATTTAATTTACCACATTTTGCTCTTTTCGACATCCGGTACATGTCTTCTCTGTGCGTGTGTAAGCCAACCCAGAGCTGTTTGCAGGTGACTCATACCCAACACACACGCATGCACACACCATGGGGAGCGGAACGGTTTACGCTTCCCCCAATCAAGAATCTAATTACCTTACCTTCAGAAATTACCAGGCGCCAACGTTGTTGTACATATACATATGCAATCAGAGGCAACACACACATACACACAGCAAAGCCCACGGTACGTGCCGCCCATGACAAGCACCACAACCCCAAAGAAAAGAAGGCACAATCAATATCAGACGATCCATACTGGGCTTCATCAATAGCTAAATGTGAGGAAGAGCAAAATGTTCCTCTCCTGCAAACACCTCGCTATCCATCCTTCTCCCTCTCCACACCAACATGTGGTCTTCTGGGGATGTGGAAAGTGAGCTGGATGAGGAGAAGGGGTAGACCGCAGTGGATCGCTCTGGCAAGCCCTTCTGAGCTAGTTTGAGGCAGGTATATTAGCTTTTTATTGATGGCATCGACCTCTTGGGAGTCCATCACTCTGCTCCTCTTTTCCTCCCTTTCCTTTCTTCTCTCGGCGGCGAATGATGCTGCTCGTCTGAAAGGCACATACCTAGATTGCATTAGAGACGAACGACAAAACAACCTGCCCCTCCACACACACACACACACACACACACACACACACACACACACACACAGAGAGACACTCTTTGTCTCAGACACGTACATTTGCTTTCTACTTGACTGGATCGATCTGGAGAGACAGCTGTCATGTTGAAAATGCATTCTGAGAGATTAATTATTTTGGATAATTATATTCTTTTATATATTTTTACCCTAAAACTCCCCGATTCCATCAAAATGGAGGCTTTGTTGTCCAGCTTATTCTCCAGATGTACCCAATACCAGGTTTACATGGATTTAGCACTCTTCTTTGATAGATAGATAGATAGATATATACTTTATTAATCCCCAAGGGGAAATTTGTCATCACAGTAGCAGCACCAATAAACTAAAGACACAAGAAAAAAATATAAAAACCCTTCCTCTCTCCTTTCTCTGTTACCTGCATCTTTCAGTGGCCACTCGCTCACTGTTTGACAGGACATGGCATGTCCCTTTCACATCAATCCCCGTTATTAAGCCAGAGGGGGATTCTGTTTCATTAAAAAGACCACAACTCGAAATACACTTTTATACTGTAGAAATAGCTTGCTTTCTATGGCTTTGTCAAATAAGAAAATAGAGAATACAGAATGTATTTGTCCATGTACCCAGGACTGACACTACCAATGAATAGTTTTTAGGATTAAAAAAAAAAAAATACTGAGATAGTTGGCATAAACTATTTCCTAAAATGTGAAATGGTTGGTGTACCCAAAAAGAGAAAATATCCATGTTAGTAGTTTTATTTTTGAAGTGTCCAGATTATAAAATGTCCATCCCTGATATATTTTCCTCCATGGAGATGGCAACACGAAAATGTGACATTTGTCAAATAAAAAAACAGCACCAAACTCTTTCCACAGAAAATGCCCCTTCTGGATGATCCACTGGCCTCCCTGTCCAACAGTTGCTCTGGGTTTCTTCAGTCGGAAGAACTTGAAATAAAGGCATTGTATAATTATGTATTACATTTATATCCCAAGATTATAGGAAATAAAAGGAAATAATGACTAAATAATAATAATAATTGTATTTCCATTTCCAGATACTTTATCTGTAAAAAACACAATAATTATATATTTTTTTATGTGAAAGGAAAAGTTTGAGGTTTATTTCTTCATTGTCTTGCTTATTTCTTGGGCTTGACTTTTTAAACCTGCTCTTTACTTAAATTGAACCTAAAACCAGTCTTGGAATGGGCTTGGACTCGACTAAGGTGGTCTTGCTTACTGGTCTGGGGTGTGCACGCAAATACACACACGCACACAGACACTGCCCTGTTTTAGTGCCAGAGAAAAATACCTCAGTGGATAAATAAATAAGCAAACGCTTGGGGAGCTTGCCACTGGTCCTATGTCCTGTGATGCTGTGACTGAATTATGGTAAACCTTTTGAACAAATTGGTTGTGAGTCTAATGGGTCAAAATGCTTTACATCTTGACGCTGTCATGCTCTCACCGTAACGCACTATTGCAGCCCCTCGCAGGGTTGGCTCAGTGAGAACAGGAGGGGGCACAGAAGTATAAGGGCAATATCATATTTTCACCAAAATGAAAGCAGTTGAAGCATGATGCAGAATGGCGGGTTAGGTATACGTTTAATGGGTAATCCAGCAGGTCCTCTAATCTGATGCACACATCGGAAGCATGTCAAATGAAAGTGTTGATCCCAAGAACATCACTTCAGTACCAAGGAGAGCGCACACTCAAACAGATAACAATTAAACTGATTCTTATCAACTGTTTATGGCCAGTTTATATAACACTGAATTACCAGTTTAGTACATCTAGCTAGAACTATTGCAGCCTATTACTAGAGCACTGAAACATTATATATAGCGGTGTTTCTGTTTTTTAGTCTAGTTGTTGACATTAACTCGGGGGAGAGGGGGTGTCATAACAGCATTATGATCTTCCTAAAGGTAGTAATAATTGCATTTTATTAGACTGCATTAGTTTTAGCTACAGGTACACCTAATAAACAGGCCACTGCTGGTCAACATGTTGGTCCATGAAACATTAATGACATCAGCAATATGTGTTGTTTGAGGGTCCGTCTGTGACATGGCAATCCCCTCTCAACCTCTGGGTGAACCAAACCGCCAGTGTCCAATTTCCTGGAAGCACTACTTCTGATAAGATTCCTTGTAGCAGCCCATTGGTTCCATTGTTAACGCCATTATCCCTGAATGATTGGAATTGCTACATAAATGCATTCACGTGTGCGCACGCACACGCACACACACACACACACACTTAGGTCACCATTGATGGTGTACTGACGTAGACTCTTTACCACCACTGGTGATCATCGTATAAATCAATACTATGGGCCAGCTGGCTAATGTTTTCATGTATTAGCCTCTGAAAATGGGCAGTGATATGGTCCGCTTCGACTAGACAAACTGAGTAATACACTAGAGAGGTCACACTGGCCTTCCTTGCCTTCTTGTAAGTCACGACAGGCTTCTACGAAAGTGAAAGGTCCAAATGGTGTTTTGGTGCCAGTGAGTCTGCTGGGTTTAGATGATGTCAAGGCTTGGAATTTGTGGCTGGAGTTGTTGCTGACGCTCAGTAGCCGTGCCATTCTGATCTTGTCCTCTGTTAGCAGGGGGTGATTACATTTCAGCTCAATTTGTTCAGGATTGATAAGGTCAATGGAGATGCATTGTGGCATATTTGTGAAATGGTAGAACCATGTGTTATTGTAACCATTGGGGGGGTTGCTGGTTTCCGAAGGAAAATATGTTATGACTGCTCAAAAACTGTCTTACACTGTTACAGTCAGATATGACCGTCTTTATCAAAACACTTGCGTAATATGAAGCAAAATGACTACGGTTTGTTTATTACCCCTATCTGGCTAGCACGGAATATGGATCTATAGCTTTCTTGGAAATACAGGATGTATGGTTAATCAATACAGTGTAGGCTATCTTTCCCTTTTCAGCTTTGACTTATCTCTGCATTGAACACAGAATAGTCTCTCCTGGGCCTTTCAATGTGTCTGTTCATCTCACTAAAGGATTTGACTTACTAACGCCAGCCGGGTATATGGTTGTCTTCACAGCCACACACTTGACATATTATCATTGTATATGTATTAGCAGTCCCTTTCTCTTGCTGTTCTCTAAATCCTCATCTCTGCTTTACCTCCTGTGCCCCCCACCCAACCCCCCACCCTGCTCTCTAAACCACAAATAGATTCCCTGTTTACCCAGTGGAGACTGGCTTGCATTACTCTTCAAACATAAACACGGCGGTAATCGCTTTGTCTATTTTTCACATGTGCAGCCATGCAATCAAGTGCGCAGACCCATATGGGGTTTTTCTAGGAATCTGGTGGTGGTATACGCATGGCATTCCTGTGGTCTTTCTGTCTTTTGCCCCTAGCAGTGGAGGTCATTTCTCATTTCTCATATTTGTCTAGTCTGTCTGCGTGCATAGACCTTGAGTCCAGGTTTTTCTTGTTGCCTTTCTCTGTGGCCTGCTTCCCTTTTGACATGAGGTGGCAAGACCCCTGCTGCTGTTGTTTTCTGGCAGCAGTTAGCCACATGGGTTCAGGCAAGGGGGGGGGAGAAATGTAATTACCGTTTTCCCCTTTTTTGTTTTCCAGGGGGTTATTATATGGCCATGAATTACAGTGCTTGCCTACTCTCTATAATAACTGCTCATTCAGCACACTCATTTGGAGAGTCTTGTATTGGAGGATAAATAATAGGAAAGCCTTTCTTGATCCTGTCCCACAGTAAGGTGGGGAATGCTTTGAGAGTTCAGAGTCTCCCCTTTTCACACATTTGTTCCCTCGTTCGTTTTCTGTAGATTTTTTGCCCTCCTTTTTCCTTTGGTCTCTCTAGCCTCTTTATCTTAATATGCTGCTCATTAAGGTCACTTTCACTGAGTAAAAGCAAGTGGTATTGGAAGAAGTCAGTTCCCATGAAAGACTGTTGAGTCTCCTTTACAGCTAACAGTGCAGTGTTGTGGAAATGGAAACATCAGCTTCTGAGTGCATACACTGGCTCTTCTTTTGGGCAAGCTGTCTGCCTTTCCGGTCAGGACTATAACCAACCCAAATGTCACTCACACCAATCAACCTAGCTGCATACATCTTTCCGTTTGTGTGCATGTTTGCACGTCACACTCGTGTTTGCAGTTGTCCTACAGATGTGTGTGTGTGTGTGTGTGTGGTCTCATCAGTTCCTTTGCTTTTGGATCAGTGAATGTCATGGTGTATTGGAACAAAGGAGTTGCTTTTCTCAGCTAGTTAGTTGGATGCCTGGTACCGAGTGATAATGTTTCCGCATGATTCCACTGTCCTATTTTTGTGACCATGATCAAGCAGATCTCCGAAGTTGTCTACGCGAGGCAGCATTGGCAAGCAGTTAAAGCACATAAATAACTGAGTGCTCCATTGATCCATAGTGTGACAGGGGGAACCACAGTGCTTGCAAACTCCCTTGAACTCACTCTCTATCATGCCTGTGGCTTTAGGAAAGCCCTGACATTATACTTTATTGCTTTGACGGTATTATTGGCATTTTGCTGCCTTTTAGAGGATGACTGAGCTTCTGCCTTTGATTTTTCGCTCGCCCGTTAATGAAGCAGCACAAGGAGATGTTAGGGGATGATGTCATCTCCTAACACAACCCCTCCCATCCCCTTCACAGATGGACCGACACTGACAGATCCACACAGAAACATACGATTGGCACAGCTTTCACACCTACATCATAAAAGTCACAGTTACCCTATGATATAATAGTGTAAGCTTGTCGATATTAGTGAGATGTTTCTGCCTCAGTAATTGGAAATGGTGGGTATGAAAAGGTCACTCTGTGTGTGGGCATGTGCATGTCTTTCTTTGTGAGACCTTTTTCATTGTTAGACAATCAGAGAGAGAGAGAGAGGGCAATTTCGTAAAGGGAGGACATTTAGGACAGTTCTCATTTCCTTGTGGTAAGGCTGGGGTTTGATATGTTGGTGTAGTTTAATTTAGGAGATGGAGAAAAAGAAAATGTATATAAAGGAGAGTTATCATATGGACAGAAATGCCTATGTGTGTGTGTGGGTGCTGGGATATATAAAGGTAGTGATGGGGAGGGTGGTTGGATGGGAGATGGGGTGGGGTAAGCATAGATGGATGGGGAGCTTATGTTTCAAGAGATAATTGCATTTCTCTCACCTGTTACCCTTTACAGGCCTTCAAGAGCGCCACAATGAGCTCATACTGGTGTGCTGGAAAGGGCGATGTCATTGATAACTGGTGTCGCTGTGACCTGAGTGCCTTCAGCAAAGACGGCCTGCCTAACTGCAGTCCCCTCAGGCAGCCAACGTGAGTGTGAAGTGACGCAATGACACCTAGGAATTCATGCACAAGAGAGATTTCATGGATGCATGCACTGATGCACAGCAGGCACCATCACATATGCACATGGACATTCACACACACACACACACATCTGTCTCCACTAAAAGTTGTAGGCACAAGCACAGTCCCCGAAGTTTTAATAGCTGTCAGTCGGTCCTTACACTTCTCTGAAAAGAACATGCTCTCATTCAAGGTGTCCTAATGAGTCATCCATCCTAGCCATTGTTTCCCTGAGAAGTTTTAAAGAGAAACAGGAAGTTAGAAGAGCAATAGGTTAGATGATGAGTTTATAATAAAAGCCTTTAAATCAAGAATGAAAATAAAGCATGCCAATTTGTATATTACTTCCAAGAGTGAATGAGGGCCAATCTCTTTTGGCACCACTCTAGAATAATAATAAAAGCTGAACGTGGATCAAATATAGTGGAGCTGCAAGAGAGGATTCTGGTACATGACCTTGTGACATTTGCACTCACTATGAATTGTTTTACGCAAAGTTCCTAACACATTATCAACTACAACCAAACGTTAAACAGAATAATGTAAAAACATATTTAGGAGGGAGAAATACATGAATGGCTTAAATGTCTTTGGGCAGTGTACATCTGTATCTTGCAATACCGACTGTGACCACAGCTTCAAAATCTCCTCACACTTCAACACAGTTCTTGAGGGGTTTAAGACATAGTTTAACAATGTATACTTTTTCCAAAAACATTTATCCTTAGCTTTTAAGCTAACAGATAAAACTGTACTTTTTACATTTTACCAAACATTGGAAATACATTCTGCTGATAAACTCCAGAACAGCTATTAAATTGGCCTTGTGGGGTGGTTTTAAGCAATACTTTACCAAAAATATGTTGCACAAGTATTGCACAAGTAGCTTTAGACGCTATTATGTCGGTTTTGGTATTGATTTGTTTGCGGATTGTGGTTGTGGAATTGGAGAGGACGGGCGAGGTGCCACAACCAGAGTTTTGGTCATGATTTCCCTGGGCCCATGCCGGTTGGCACGAACGGGTCAATGAAGAGTAGCTGCAGCAGCCAAAATTCCTACTCTGGCCAGTGCCGGAGTGTAAGACCAGTAAGAACCCGCAGTACTTATTAATATTATTATATTATCTGTAAGGATAAAACCGAGCAGCAGGGTTTTTATGAAAGAGTGATATCCTTCCTCTCTCAGCTAGTGCCATAGGCACAGCTGGAGGGCAGGCAACATTATAATTTAATTCATGAATCTCTTTTGAGGGATTAAAGAAGGATAACTGTACAGGAAAACTCTTATGGAGAACAGGTGGCATCGGAATTTCTGTTGCCATCCTGTTGTCCAATGAAATACTCTTTAGGTGTGACAGTCTCTACTCTAGCATAGCAATGACCACCTGGGATTATTAGCTATTTTAGTTTCATGCCCATATTTGAGGTATTGCACACACAGTATAAAAAATCCAGATGAAGGGGATAAACTGTTGTCTTAACTTTGTCCTGTATATGTGGCTCCATCAGTGTACGTCTCGCACCTTACCTGGAGCCCTCAAGCACAATGGTGGCCTTGGAGTGGATAGATGTGGAGCCTCTGATTGGCTGCAAAGTTTCTGACTACATCATCCAGCACAAACGAATTGAGGATCCCTCGGAGGCAGAGGTCTACACAGGTAGGACATCTCCATTCCAGGCTTAAGTGATGTACTTGTTATAAATGTGTGATTCAAGTACTATGATTTGACATTGGTTAACCATGTTGGAAATAAGTGAAAAGACTAATTTCCAAAATGGTGACAAGATGTTAAAAGACAAAGGGATACAACAAAGCACAAGGTATTCAACATAAAAAAACTAACAAAAACAATCCTGGAATACAAAAACATGCCACCACAACTTAAGAAAAATACTAAATAGCTACTCTAACAAGAGCAGCTAAAATAACAATTATTTGTCAAATTTCTTTATACAATTGTTTGTTCTCTTACAAAGAAAAGCCCTAACCTGACTTCCAGAAGACCCATAATCTGTAGCCAAAGGCTGCTCCACGCCATTGCACCAGTGCAAAAAAAGGAACTTTTGGCAACATTATTCACTCAATTTACGTAACATGAATGCACACTGGCCCTGTCATTATAGTTATGCTGAGTATGGACCATTTATCTCTTAGAACACAAATATTGAGCACCATAGCCATTAATAATACATTGGTATTCACCAGACAGTTTATAAATGTGTTTGGAACATTCTTCTTAATGCCATAACCACACACACTCACACCCACACAAACATACACATCACACACACACATACAAGTACTGAGGAAGAGAATAAATGATGTGTGGTTTGTGTGGAGTCTCTTCTTCCTTTTCCACATCTGTGAAAAGTGGAGGGAAACCCCGAATGGAAGAAGCTCTAAATCGTCTAATTGTGTTCGACCTGTTTGTTCGGAATATCACATCGTCCACATAAATAGAGAATATTCCAAGCAGTTACAGAAGTTACAATTGGAGGAAATTAGGGTAAAGTTTTGGTCTCTATAGAGAACAGAAGGAAGCGCTTAGCCTGAAGATGGGAGAAGATGACGTAGGACAATTTATCAAGCGCCATAAATGGGGCTGACCATTGTGCCGGAGGGCTAGGGAAGTGGTCATGGTTGGGACACGGCGATGGGGTGAGTCAGCGGAAGGGTGATGGGGAAATAATGTAATAATATTGGAGAAATGAGGTGGTCTGGAAGAACCTGGCTTTAGTCATTGGGAAGTATAGACGGGCCATCGATCACCCCTGGGAGGAGTGCTGATGAAGAGTGGGCACCAGCGAGCGGGGAGAGGATACAGACAGCTAGACACAGGCATGCTGGCAGAGGTGAGGTAGGAAGGGGCAGATGGTGTGGGTGACTCACTCCGCTATGTGCCAGTCACCACTATAAATCTTGTCATCACAGACAGTAAAGAAGTCAATGTCTTTGCCATTTGTCTTTTTTTCTCCCCATTATGTCTGTTTATCTTTAACTGTTAGCCATGTTTGTCGAGTTTACTCTGAACTTCTTTTAACTATCTCAACTTTGGTAAATGAAAAATCTAACTTAGTTGAGTGGATTGATGTGTGTGTCCATTTGATGACCCCCTAATAGAGGACTAGGTTAATTGGCAGGAAACTCTGGCAGACCATAGTTCCCCTTCAGTGGAAACATGTATTATGATCTGTAAGGGCATGCATCTGGATAGCTCTCACTTCCAATGCAAATGCCAAAAACTGACTCTACTCAACCCCCTCAAAACCCTCATTGTTTTCAAATCGAGTGGGGATTAAGATTGCTGATACAAACTTGGAAGGCATTACGGGGATCGATTCATGAAATAATAAGGGGCCTCTTAAAATGATGAGATCTGGTTCTCTGGACTCAGCAAATAAAAGCCATAGAGTCATTGTCTGACATCTACTCTGATTTATTTTGAAATTATTGGATTTTTACTCCCTGTACCCACTCCTGGCTTCTGTTGTAAGGACCACATTTGAAGCACTTTGGATGGGAAATGTAAGTCTGTATAATAAAAACATAAGCTGAGATAAGTAAGAAGTCCATTGTAGCCTTGTGCCCTGCCCACCTTGTGGATACAAAGTAACACAATCAGGCCGTGCTCTCAAGCTCAGTCATTCCTCCATGCTGTTTTCTTTACTTTAACACACACACACACACACACATACACATTCCCCGATGGATCTGCCAGTGAAACCAGTCTTCTACTGTTGGCCACTGAGCAGCTCTAATGGAGCAGTTTTGGGATAAATACTTTGCTCGAGGGCATCTTGGTGGTTTTTTGTGTTTCTCCTTTCTTTTCCCCGTTCATATTTTCCTAGACTGTGTGCTCATTTGAACCAGTGAGCTTGCAGTTAAGCCTTCCTCTCCAACATCTAAGGGTGGGAACGGACAAAAGGATTATTCGGCCGATTTACTTTAATAGACAATCGTAAGGCCACATTCTGATCCAGAGCTTGGTCAGGGCTATATACTGTAGAGCATTGTGAGGTGTTCAGATTTCATTTATAGGAGAGAATATTATGATAAAAACAAGATAGTTGTATCATAATATTAATAAAACTCAATTAACTCAACAGTGTAAATCCACCCGTGTCTCAATTAGAGAGTCAGCCCAACTGATGTAAGTAAGTAGGGCAGATACTTGTGCTGGATCGGTCAAATAAAGATTAACTTTCACCCAGGAAACCGCTGTTAATGTCCCGAGTGAAACAAACCGACTTATTTAACTTAACTAGAGCATCTAGAGTAGGGTGACTGGGTAGTCTAGACAAAAAAGAACAAAAAGAGTTATCCAAATATAAGAAGAAAATATTTGAACAGGCCAAATCAAAGAGAGATGCCTGGGTTATGATGTGTGCTGGGTAAAAATGTACAAACACATCGACAGTGTGATTGAAATCAGAAGATAGACGAGACACAGGTCAATATTGTGTGGTGAAGAGAAGGGACTTTAACCATCCGCAACATCGTCGGTAGCAACACAGCACCTGCCTCAAGGGGATGGGATTCGACCCGAGCCAGCATATGCTGAAGCCGCATTTACTCCCATTGCCAAGTTGAACCAGCGCTTTGGTCTGGTGTCTGAAAGAGAGGACACATAAACAGACACACACAGACACTCAGCATGTTTGAGTATGAGTCACACACTCAGAGCAAACACATTCTGAGTGTGTACACTCATACAGATGGTAGACAGAGAGTGTGTGCGGAGATGCAGACACTTGGATGCCGCTCTCAATGTGTTCCCAAAGCCATGATTCTATGTCAGAGCTGTCTGGACTGGGATAAGAAATGATACAGTATCCCTCCTGAGATGGATATTATTCAAAGTAGTCATTTGACAATGAGAATAAATCTGTCTTTACCTTTTTTGTTTGAAAGTTTCCACATATGCGTCTTCTTGAGATCAATCTCATTGAGAGAACACTGATTTAAAATGGTTGTTATCAATAAAAGTTATGTCATATTTTTCATTGGGGTAAATTATGGGCACATATTCAACGATACACTCTCATAAACGACCATGAACTAATATGGCATAGTTTATAGGGCTACTCAGTTGACGTAGACTTTAAAGACTCCCCAGCTACATCAGCATTCATTCACAAATTGCATCACCTCTGTGGCTCTAAATTGTATATTTAAAACTTCCAAATCCCCCGGCTCACTGCAGATGAGGAATATTTTTTGTTCACAAGCTGGTTCAAATGATCTAGTATGCCACCCTTTTTGCTTGATTCTTCATCCGTACCAGCATCCTGAATGAATGGATGCAATCATTCATAGTCCTTGACAATCTTGACAGTGAATGGTATCTTCTTCTCAGCTAATATCCATAAATGCAGCTAATGTGACTCCCTCTTGCTTTATGTAAATTACAGAAATGATAGTCTGCCTAAACTCATCACATAATAAAAGGCTGCACATTTACTTGTAGTGGGCTTCAGTGCTGAATGCAAAAGTAATGTCAAAGTGTGTTGTTTGGAGGTGCCTTCGTAAGTTATAAAGCCTCCATTATGGTGGGGGTGTCAGTATCAACCATGTTCGCTTACTGACTGACTCTAATACTCCCGAGGCCTCTTCTTGCAGTTTGAAAATATCTTGATCAGTGTGCTGTGGCTTATTATGTGTGATTCATCATTCATATTTTTGCAACCATTGACCGAAAATAGGGAGAAATTTGACTTTAAACGGAAGGAAATAACATTATTATTCCAACATAGAGTTGAACAGTTTGCACTTACAGCTGTGTCTTCACCTTGATACAAGGAAATCAAGACCTGAAAGTAAAAGCACGGTACAACTTAATTTGAGATAATGACGTGTAATGTGTTAGGATCTCATGCTCTTGTTCCCTTCTAGCTTGGCTTTCTGCAAGCTTTCCAACATCCTTCACATGGCCTCTGAAAGCACGCACCACAAGGTTCCATTGTTAATGTTTTACATCCTTTGCTGACATCTCTATACATTCCCTCTTAAAATGTATTTTCCTCTCTTTTCATGTGTCAGAAAGGCTTTTGAGGGGTCAGGTTTTTTTGTTTTTTTTAGCATTACCCTGTTCCTCTCACATCTGTACAAACCATCAGGCCTCTCTCTCCAGTAGATCACCCGACTTATCAGTTCTGTTGGGTGGAAAAAAAGTAATCTTTTCTTGAAAGCTTCTTGCTGGTCGCTCACAAATCTTCCCTCTGAGGTCAACGGTGACTGCAAGATATACTTGCTGCTTTGATATGCAAGGAGAGCAGCAGAGGCCTTCGTTCATATATCTTGTTGTTTATATGGGCATGATGCTTTACTGGCAGCCCAGGTCTGGTTCCATATATGCACGGTTTTAAAGCATGGGGGAAAGAATCATGCGATCCGTACGATATTTTGCAACACTTGAACCTTCCCCATGTTCACCATTTTAACAGATTGCAATTGAATTCATCTTAAAATGGAACAACCAACTGCAGGAAACCAGAAAAATAATCTGTTTAAAGATTTGACATGGCTCTTTCAAGGCTGCCGGCGCCAAATAGTATCAACAGGCCTCAGTATATTGTTAACTTATGTGAGAGTACTCACGTCCTCTCGTAAGTACTCTGACATACACCAGGGTTGATCTTAGCGCTCACATTAGCAGTTAATCACAAGAGGTTGTCTGCTTGCTGGAAAAAGTAAATCCCATGTCAGTTCGGTTGCAGATACCTCTCCTTTCTGTCCTTGACTGGCTTTCATTTCCACGTTAGAAAGCCATTCTCTTTTCCAAGAATACCAAAAGATATATACCTGGTAAACTTTGTTATCTCCTGACAACCGCTTGAACTCTACAAGTGCTGGAGCCCCCAGCTCACTATGTCACCTACATAAGCCATAACACTCTGCTTATAGGAATGTATTTTTGATTGATGTTCTGACCATTGTCCTACTGAATACATACATTTTAAATTATTATTATTAGCAATCACTAAAATAAGATGTACTTGCTTTTACAAGTACAAGTGTCATCCAATAAGATGATATTTTAAATTGGAACTTGCAAAATACTAGGAAATAGGCGGGAGCCCTTCCGTAATACAGAAATAATATCATAAGGTAACTTGTTCTTATAAAATAAAATCCCACTCTACACCTTTTTTTTGGAAACAACGGAAATCAGCAAAACGACACTCACCCTGCCAGCCACTGATTTGTCAATGCAGTAGGCCTACAGGAAACCAGGTACACACAACTCCAACTTGAGCCATACAGATGTAGCAATCATACCAACAAACATGCTCTTCATGAAGTTGAGGCCACACACCCAGCGCAGGTCCAAAGAGAAGCTGTGATCATCTCAACTCAGGACAATACACCCATCCTTGCAGTAAAGGTGAAGGTTTCGACACTGTGACATCAACCATTCTCTTCAATAGCTCTAACATAACAAAAGAGTGCAGTGAAGCTATCATCTAGTTTGGGGAAGTTGGTACAGAGGGATAAATCCATAGATAAAGATGCAGCTATGCAATCTGTCTTCAATGAACAGAGCAGTCTAAAAAATACCATTTCAGAGTGTGCTTGAATCGAAGCCAGAGTGCCCTGTTTGTGAGATACAATCCCAACCTATTTTACTCGATATGGGATTCCCATGAACTCTGTCGCCATAGCAGATAAACACCTGCTGTCGCGTCAGTGGACGGTGTCTTATTCACAAGATCCATCCTGTTTTTGTCACGAGCAAGGATGAGGGTCTTGCAGACACTGGGATTAGTGCCAACATCCAGGTCCTGTGGGTTTGCAAAGAAGAAGCCGGAACACGGCCAGTGCCAGATGTACAGATGGAGCCGACCGAGAGGGATCACCTGTTCCTACAAAGCCAGGAAGGCAAGAGAGGCACTGACTCAGAGATGAAGTGTGGGTGAAAATGAGGTCATCCCAGATCGCAGTTAATTGCCTCAACGTGGGTGTATACAAGTGCTGAAAAAAAAGCAAATACAAAGGTGAGATTTAATGGCCATACGCAGTCTCCGAACATGGTAACTCATCTTGATCATCGGGCAAATTTAAATATTAATATTGGTGTCCTGCTTTGCAGAGGAGATTAATTAAGCGTGTGTAGACCTTGATAGTGGGCACTGACTGTATTCAACTGAAATGAAGGAAAAGCCCAATCATATGTGGAATTTGAATTCTAGGAAAAGCTTTTCCTCTATTTTCCCTTTTGGTATCTTCTCATAGGACAAGGTATGGATCAAAAGTCAAATGAAACCCTGCGTGTTGTATGTCTGCCTGCCAATATGATTGTACCCACATGATCAGGAAAAGCATCATAGTCTGGAAACCTTATCTGTACACAGTATTTACTAGTTGTGTGATTAACAGTAAGCAACATCTATAAAACTATTATGACGTTATTATTTGACGTCATGGCCTGTCACAGGGACTCCCTGGGGTTCTCGTGGGTCTCATGCATTGAGGCACCAGGTTTGTGGTTTCAACCCAATCTCACACTCGGGTGAGATTTTAACACCTGATGGGGGTGGGTGGTTCAAACCAGTTGAGACTTTCCTTTTTACATGGAGGCCTCCCTCTTTGTTTCACCCCACATTGCGAAGTCCCAACACTGGGACTCGTATGGAAGTAAAGTTTATGGCTTGCCTCATACACTGCATTGTACACACACCAGTAATGCATATATCAAAGAATAGATACAGAAAATTCAGTGTTTTTCATTGTTATTAGAGAACGCCATGCACTATTACTACTATTTACCACGTTGAGTCTCTCTCTTTCTTTTAGTTTATTGACAGTGAATATGAAAAGCGTATGAGGTTTTTTGTATGATTCCCTATCTTGCATACTAAGGGCTCAAACCCTCGTAATTTATTGAACACTTGTCTTTTCCTGCCCTGATTTCAGTCACATCAGTGATGGATATGAGCGACCCTCTTCACTGGGCCTCACACAGGCCTCTAGGTGGCACACCAAGGCAGAGACAGCATTCACAGAGAAGCCAGATAGATTGGTAGTGCTGATGTATTAGTGTGGGGCTCAGCATTCCTCTACAGCAATAGGTCCAACCAACTTTGATATGTAAGAAGATACTGAGGATCACAGTTGATATGAAGACATTTGACAGTATTAAAATGGACAAATCCTATACAATCTTGGTAGGTAGCTTTAAACCTTGCAATAGCCCAACATTATCGACAAAGCAAACAATATGTAACAACTGCAAGTTGTGTAAAGGATTATGTATTGATAATTAGGACATGTCCTTTTAACCTGTGCTTTAAATCTTTGATCAGATTATAAAAAGCAGTCTTACTTTGATTTGGCATTTGTAACTCGTCCAATAGAGTACTGCAGGAATGACATATAGGCGAACACTGGAAATTAGCATCTCACCAGTTCCCTCGACAAAAAGCCAATGGGATGTTTCCATATAATAATAATAATCTTGTATAATTGTAGAAAATACACTGCTCTGTGGCAAACACAAGTTTAGGATACTTACACACTTTGTGCAGCAACCACCTTTGTAAGATTTAATGACAGAGGTATTTCCTGACATAATTTACAACTAAAATGTTAAAATCTCTTATGTTTCTCTAAACCACAGACCTTATGTCAGGTATCTAACGAAAAATCCATTCAAAAAACCTTCTGACTTCAAGACGAGGGAACCAGAAGTACAAACATGCTAACTTATTTTCGGATTGTAGGACTGATTCATGCAGCACTCACAACAAGGAACTCATGTGGTTTCACTTAAAACATACTATAACTAGGTAATCAAGCCTTACCAATAAAACATCTATTTAAAACTGAGTAAACACCTTATACAGAGATCGCAACTGCAGACTGTTTTGCAAAAGGATGCAAGAGTATGGGAATAATTAGTGGCTCACCTACACTGTAATATCAAACATCTTTACGCTTTGTTTCCTATCCTCTCGATTGGAGTTCCCAGAAAACGAAGGAGGGTGCCAAAAAATGTAACCAAATATAACCTGAATTGGCGTATTTTCTTTTACAATTCCTTCTTTTGTCATGGTCAATTTGTGTGGCTTTTCCTTAATTCACAGTTATGCTGAGGTGACACTTTTTTATGAATGCACTCAACGGCGTCGCACTGTCCTTCCCACTACTCTCACACAAATGCACACACTTAGTGCTAATTAAAATCCTGTGAGTCTCCGTGTTGCGTCACCGTTCTATGATACCTTATCACGTGGCACAAAGAACCACCGATGGCAGGGCAGAGCCGGAAAATTCCTGAAATTGCAATTAATGAGAAGAGATGGCATGAAATGTGTAAAGACGGTTAAGTGTGAGGAGACTAATGGGCAGAAAAGAGAAAGACAAAGGGGAGAGATCACGATGGAGAGGAAAGGAAGACGGACGCAGACAGAAGCAGAGGGCTACACAGCAATGATGTCACCTCATGCTGGCACTGTTGGACTGAGGAACACATTAGCCATTTGATCTTTGCCCCTTTTTTAGTTCCAATTTCCTCCTCCCAGCTCACACAGCCAGCTTATTGGGATGGATGCCATGTGGATCTTTCTCTGTTTTAGACCCCTCTTCTGTCAGATACCTCTCTACTTTCCTCATGTCCCCTTTCCTTCTGTGATCGGCGGTATCCCCCACCCCTGTTTATGTGACAGCTCCCTTATTGTTTGAGACCAAAAATGCGTCGATAAGCCCTCATTCAAAGCGATTGAATTATATGGAGATAAACGGTGTCCTTGAGCATGGGTGCAGATAACAGATTGGAGTGACACAGCTGACTCTCTTTGTTTTGTTAATTAAAGATGACCTCATCGCTAAAAATGGATGCTGTGCACCTCCTCGTCACGAGCCTCGCCATCAGCAGATTGCAGATTGCAGGCAGGGGGCCAAGAGCTTTCTGCATTCCCTTTCTCCTTTTGCATCCTTTCCCATGTTGTCTCTTCAACAAACAATGGGAGAGACACTGTTAGTCTCTCTCTTCACCATAGGTCTAGACTTTTCTGGTTGAATTATTTTTTGTTTGCCTCTCCATCTCTCCGTAACCATACCACTCCCTCGACATCTTTTATTTCGTGATGGACATTTGATGTTCGTAGAACCTTTTTACTCTCATTGATAGATTTGTGCTTGCATTATAATTAAGACATGATGAGAATGCTGCCCCTCAGTGCCTCCCTTTTAATATATTATAGTGTGTTGAGGGGCATTTTGCCCCCATCAGTCATAATGATAATGATGAGGTCTGTGTGTGTAAAGAAACGTTGGCACAACTCCTGGTTGTCTGGACTTGATTTTAGTGAAAATCGGAGCCACATAAAAATCAATTGAAATGCCTTTAAGCATTACATTGGGATTAATTAATCTCACTTTGCAATGCAAACACTTACAGCAGTAGAAATACATATTTACTCAAAATGGATTGTCTCTCTGCGTTAATAAACAGGAAAGTACTGACAATCATGCATATATTTATTTAAAGATATTATTTGCCTATACACACTGGCCAAGATGGCGCGTCGCCGGGATTATTTAAAGAGGGAATGAGACACAATGGAGGCTGCGCTTAACACACCACGTGGGTATGAGTGAGTAACGACACATGTGTGTGTCTGTGTGTGTATAGATACTGTACATGTCTGGGTTAGTTCGGAAAAGAAGATGAAGCACTTAACAAAGGCAGATCCTCACCACATCAGTAAAGTACAGAACGTGTACATTTATCACACAGAAGCCCGACCGGCATCGGCCCTTTGACCATAAACTCTGCAGACAGGCGTTTTACTGTCATGGGCAAATCGACAACGACAACTCACTTGTAACCTGAGTTCTATGGGTCATCGGACCCTATGAGACGGCATAGATCCTATCTGCCTGATGGATCATCGAGGTCTGGATCGTGGAATTCCTGCTACCAACTACGCCACTGCCCTGTTGAGACTCCGCCCAATGTTGAGACTCCGCCCACTCCTCCTCTCTACCGCCATCTGCCTGATGGATCGTGGAGGTCTCCATCGTGGAATATGCCTACTTTGAACTATTCATACACTCTGTCATATTCATTGAATGTATTTTAAACTCTAAATCTGTCCTTCTTTACACATTACATCTATTGCATCTGTCCATCCTGGAGAGGGATCCTCCTCTGTTGCTCTCCTGAAGGTTTCTTCCCTTTTTTTCCCCCTGAAGGGTTATTTGGGAGTTTTACCTGATCCGATGTGAGGTTTTGGGGCAGGGATGTCTATGTGTACAGATTGTAAAGCACTCCGAGACAAATTAGTAATTTGTGAAATTGGGCTATACAAATGAACTGAATTGAATTGTAGTCATAGAACTACAGTTTCCATTTATAACCACTGTTTTATTTTCCACATGCTTTGCCACTTAATGTGAGAGGGAAAATACGAAACTCACTCATTGTGCAGAAAAAAATCCTACAGACTGACCACCGCACAAGACACAGACTGGAAAAGTTATCCAACATAAGCTGCTCTCAGCATGTTGAGACGAGCAACAATTGTTCCCCGTGAACACTCAGCAGAGCCAGCTGAAGCCGTAAGAGCCCACCAGTGTTGTGGTACAGCAGATGGAGGATAGCAGTGCACATCAACCATTTGAATACAGTGCAGCATTACTGTAATACACACGCCAACACCCTGTCATCTCACACAGGTCTATTCTTAGTACAGACCCAGGGGGAGACAGAGCTACAGAAAACGGAGCTTCAGTAAAAACACACAACACATGGGTCACATCACTGTTGGTAGACATGGACTTAGGGGGGCATTGGTCCACAACGAACCACCACACTTGACGCAATATGTTGTGATGCAAAATGGGCGGGGTCAGCCCATTGACAAACGGCCCACCATTCTCATGTTCTTAAAGCCAGTGTGCCACAACATTCTGACGAACATGCGGGGCATCGACCATTTTGCCACTTAACATCAACACCAGCAAAGGTATGATGAGGCTGTTCAATGTGGAACACTGTTCAATACGTTTACATTTGTAGATAATAAAATTGAGCCTTGCTTGATTGCAATACAGATGTGACCTCATTTGACTCCGTAGGCCTGTAATATCATCAGTCCACAGAGCTGGAGAAAAATCACAGTAATGTGGATTATTGACAGGTTGACATGGAATTTAAAAGCATCAACTTTGTCCTAAGTAATTATTTAATAATTTCTCCTATTATATATGTTGAAACTTACTTACTTATTGTGTTTTCTTTGAGACCCATATGCTACTTTAGCTTAACATACCATCTCCTGTCATTGATTATAATATGGCCTCAAATATTATTAGCTGGAGAGACGCATGTTAATCCTGTAATTGTGATGATATGACTTGCTTATATTTTCAAGAAGAAGTACGTGTTCCATCGAGCTGCCCATTGGTTAATGTTCAACAATCTCATCATCCAATACATTTAGGAAATGTATTGTTCAATGTGTGCTGAGTGAAGACATTACTAAAAGAAAAAGCTAATAGAGCGGTGTGGAGTGGGAGTATGTATTCATTTTGGGAAACCAATATTGTACAATGCATGCAGCAGTTTTTGTAAGTGGCATTAGTTCCAGTACAATAACACATGGTTGCCACTATGTTCAGAACAATTTAGATTGTTTTGTTGAAAACAACCATGAGCATTGTCATTATGCGCATGTTTATTAAAGCATTGAGCTAAAAGCATCACTGTGCCTCAGTATTGAGTCAAAGAGCCACTGACTTGGCTATTGACTCTATTATAAACTCTTTAATATAACTTATTCTCAAGGCTTTGAGTTCATTCTGTTTGCATCCTTGTTGTAGTTTTTTTTTTATATTCTTGATATGTATTAATTAATGCAAATATGACAACAAGCTGGATAATTGCAGGAACTACTTATGATACAACACTTACAAAGTAATGGTACAATAATAGGACAGGTCGAACTGAGTAAACATCTGCATAGAGCAATCCAGAATGCACTTTGATACATGATTATGCATCGTGTGCAGCACATCATTTCTTTCCTATCTATTTTAGCCTTCTCTCTCAAACCTTGAACACATTCCTTCATTAATAAATGATGCATCTTTCAGGCATCACAATATGTCTGCAGGGTTGTCCAAAGAGATGTCCCTCTGCCTGATTAGAAAAACCGTTGTGTAACTCAACCTGCTTGGATGAATCTATTTCCCACAGTGCTTTGCTCCTACCACTAAATATGTGCCAAGGATGAAGTTAGTAAATCCCCACCACTCAATTACAACACTCTCCCACACATTTAGTTTTTACCTTGAATTTCCTTCCATAGGTGGCATGACCTTAGTTTCCATGACTATTTGTGTGTACCTGTGTAATGTCCACTGTGTGTGAGAGAGAGAGAGGCAGGGAGGAAGGAAGGTAACGCTGTGGAGGCTTGCTGTGGGGAGTGGAGGGTTGAGTGCTGACAGTTTAACAGAAGAGGCCCAAGCAAGTTTGGCAGCACAGGAAATATAAAGCGTGTGATTTGTTTGTTAATATGAAGCTTGTGTTTTGTTTGTTTGAACAGAGTCCACTGTGCAAATGCATGGACGATAATAGATTGACATAGAAGAAGAGAAACTGCAAAACAGAGGGGAGAAAGAAGGTAGTTTGAGGACAAACATAACTGTTATTTGAGAAGAGAAACGAGAAGATGAATCAAAAAACAGCTGCGAGAGCAGCACATATACTGTGGATATGTGCATGCAGCACTTCAGAATAAAAATGTTTGTTTACGGTATGTGAATTTATTACATTATTTAAATTGCCAGTTAGAGCAATAGATTGCTAGATAATATTTGTTATAATAATAATAATTAGTTTCATGCATTTTGTTTTTAAGCGCCACATTTTGCATCATCTATGAACACAACAAAATAGGAATTATGAATTAAGATAGAATATCAGATTAAATGGTTTTATTAAATACAAATTTATTTGAGCTGGTATGATGGAAATATAAGATGAAAAAATACCTTGAAATATTGTCTATTTTATCATATTCAGCTCATGATTTACAGTACAGTACTGTTTTTTTTGTCTTTGGTTGTCTACTTTAAATTAGAATATAACAAAGTTAACAGCAAGGCGTATCCATGTTTTGTCATTTCTACTTTATAGAACAATTGAATTACAGTTTTCATTCACTGTACAGAAATCGAGATACATTCATACACCCCCTCAGTTAACGGGTAAAAGAACATTAACTTACTAATGTGGGGGGTTTTTTCAAGCAGAAAAAAAGTCCGAAAGAGTGAACCGACTGACCTTTAGGATTTCTATTTACGCTCTTGTTCTAACTCACTCTCTCTCTCACACACACACGGAGCTAATAGCTGAGGCAATTACACTCTGAATTCAGTGGCATAATTAAAAAGGTATGTCGAGGATAACAGTACAGCAAGTCTGGCTTTCAACATCAGACGACATTCCACCATGTACACACACACTTGTCTCCACATCATTACATTACATGTCATTTAGCAGACGCTTTTATCCAAAGCGACTTACAATAAGTGCATTTCAACCTAGAGTATAAACTAAGAACAACAAGAATACAGGAAGTAACATTTCCTCAACATAGTCGAACTACAAAAGTACCATAATAAGAGCTATTTAAGTGCCACTGAAGTGCAAATCTGTGTTTTAATCCAGATATAGTCGGAAAAGGTGTGTTTTCAGTCTCCGGTGGAAGATGTAGAGACTTTCTGCTGTCCTGATGTCAGTGGGGAGCTCGTTCCACCACTGAGGAGCCAGGACAGCAAACAGTCTGGATTTCGAGTGATTAGCTCGAGGTGCAGGAGTCACAAGTCGATTGGCTGTTGCCGAGCGGAGCGAACGTGCCGGGGTGTACGGTGTGACCATATCCCGGATGTAGACGGGGCCGATCCGTTTGCAGCACGGTACGCCAGAACCAATGTTTTGAAGCGGATGCGGGCAGCCACCGGTAACAAGTGGAGAGAGCGGAGGAGCGGAGTGGTGTGGGTGAATTTCGGGAGACTGAAGACCAGTCGAGCTGCTGCATTCTGGATGAGCTGTGCATCCTGCCACAGAAGGCCCAACAAGTTAAAGATGTGAATGTTCATTGTGTACGCACAGCCGGGTCAACGAGAAACTACGTTCCCATGCAACACAATTTCATTCTCAGTTAGGATTCGGGGGAAACATATTTTCACCCTGATTACGATTACGAGTTTTTGACGAATCACAAATATCTTTTAATTATTGTCCTCAGAAGTCTGTGTAGGTAGGAGGTTGGGGTGATTGGGTCTAACACACACACAACTATCAAGGAGACTGCTGTTTGTGTAAACCAAAAATCAACGTTGACTTATTTTCATATACATATGTAACGTCATTAACATAACAAGCTTACATACATTAAGCAGAACCGTGATGTTTTACTCAACTTTAAGTTGTTTTGCCTCAACATAACCAAGTGATGTTATTGTATTTTTATTGTTTTTAACATTTACCATATGTTTTAAACTAAGACCATATTCCCAGAAAAAGAATACGTTTCCAATCCATTCCCCTTTCCAACTTGTCAAATACCGACAGTTGGTTATTGCCCCGGCATCACAAATTGCACTGACCAAATGTTGGTATTTGACAAGTTGGAAGTGAAAATGTGTGGACCTTTCCCTCAAACTGTAACTGAGAATGCAATTTAGTTGTATGGGTAGGTCGTTTTGAAGGACCCAGGGTTGATATTGGGTTCGTTCATAATCCCTCTCTTGTGTCTAAATTGCTCTACTCTCGCAACTTTCTGTTCACTCTCTGTTATTGCCCTTTCCCGCCTGTGGCCATCAATCACCCCATGCTGCCCACAGAGGAAGGAGCTCTCTTTAAATTGCCCAGGCTGTGCCCACTCCCTCCTGTCTTTCTGTTTGTTATGTGACAAGGGTTTTTTCGAGAAGGGTTTTCCTTTTCTTCCGTGTGCCCGCAAAGCCCTTGGAGACATATGATATTGGGTCTGTACAAACAAACTTGCCTTGTTTGCAACGACATCATAGTTTCAAGGCCAGTGTGCGTTTGGATCAGACCGGTTCTCTCTGTCAGCCCATCTCGTCATGTTCCCATGATTCGGTGTTATTTGTTCCCCTTTCGGCTTACTAAAAAGGTCACCTGGCTTTTCCCATGAGGTTTTAATCGCCATACAAGCTGGAGAACACGCAAAATGGCTTTTACCGTAATAGAATTTTGGGCGCCTTTAATTTTTGCCAGCTGTGTGGTGTTCTGGCTTTGGTATTGATAGAAATGTTGACGGACCACAGGACTACCTATGAGGAACCCCCAGTAGGGTCAAACCTGTCATGCTACTTCTGGGTGGGTTTTGATATCTCATTCTGGGTTTAATGTATTTGATTTCGAGTAGTATTCACAAATTCTAAATTGGTATGCAAGCACTTAAGAACACCACCAAAGAAGCAGGAGATGATTGAATGTCCTCGATATAAATGAACAAACTTCCAGACAGCCATACATGTGTTCCAACTGCTTGTAAAAAAGACTTCCAGTTTAGCAGTTGAGTCATACCATCATGTTGCACGTGTGAGCAATCCACATTCAATTTCATCACTCTGTCATTTCCTCACCCCAGTCGCCACTCCCTCAGATGCATTCGCACAAACACGCCACGCCCCTTTCTTACCGCTTCTTTGTTTGCGATCAACTTCAATAGAGAAGAAGAGGAGTTCACCAAATGTAAGGGGCTTTATAATCTGAACACATACGACATCCCTGTCCCAGGACCTCACATCGGATCAGGGAAAACTCCCCAAAAAATAGAGAGAAAAAATGTAGCAGTGAAAAAAGGAAAGAAACCTTCAGGAGAGCAACAGAGGAATATCCCTCTCCCCGGATGGACAGAAGCAATAGATGTCATGTGTACAGATGAACAGCGTGACAGAGTACATAAACACATTCAATGAATATGACAGAATGTCCTCTTTCTCTACTTTGAATCAAGCAACAAGTTGACGAGGAGATGAGATATGGTCAAAACTTAAAGCCAAGTTTTAAAAGATTAACACTTTGTGTTTTAACGGTGGTGTGTTCCTCGTATCCAGCAGCAGACGAGAACTGCAGGCAAGCCCGCTGTAAACAACATGCTGGACTCCGTCTGCAGAGCCCTGAAGCCCTGAAGCCCTGCCCCCGCTGCTGCAAAGAGCGCTGTTTGCTTTATGCACAGATTATAAATATTGAAAGTGATGCTTGTCCAAATTCCACCAAATTCAACAATGCACATCCTCGGGTACCCAGCAGTCAAGTGTGAAGAAGATGAACGTTGTTTAAGGGGGTACCCACAGACACAGTTGGACAGACATACATTCCTTTATAGTTCATTGTTCCTTGTGAAACAGCCATCCTATTTCCTATTATGTTAGTTTGGAAAGTTTCAGTAAATGATTGTCATTTATTACAATTGTTTGCTTCTTGCAAACTGACATTTAGACATAGAAAATGGTAAATATCCGCCCACTTACTGTGTGTATATGATTGTACATTCTGTACCCCCCCCCCCCCCCACTAAGCCTGCCTACACTGGTCATATATTTATGCAATTGCACAACAGTTTATAGCTTTGAGAGGGCTCTGTTTAAAGAGGGTTTGAACCATGGAATGTGTGGTAGAGTTTGCCAGGTGAAGGTATATGATTGTTAAAGAACTAACAGGCACTGTGTTCTCCCGCTGAGTCCTTAAATTGATAATTATCCAGTAAGCCACCCGAGAGTAACCGAAGACCAGACCGAAGACATTTGACTTTTGTTTAGTCTTCCAGACGCATCAAGGTTACTTAAGAGCCTCCCAGAGCTGTCAGTGATATGCGCCGCCTAGTCACACTCTACGTATAATGTCAGATTATGACACATTGCATCATGTCACTAAGGTAAACCCATAATTTTCTATGTCTGCCTATCGAAGACATAACATCTTTCTAACTTGGTTACTACACATTAATATTGTCATGGAAAGTGCTGGTTTTGGATCCAAACTTTGAAAGAACAGTGTTGCAAATTAGCTACAATATAAAATACCCAGATGAAGGCTCAGTGACAGTAATTCATTTTCTCTCTCATCTGTGTTGCATGCAGGGTGATAAATTATGGGTAGGGATAAATTAATCAACATTTACATAAAAGCTTAATATTGGCACAATGAAATACATCTTTGCTTGAGTTTGGAGTTCAAGGCATATTTTCTAAAGACAGATGGATACACATCCATCATCTTTGTTGCGATGTTTTTGCTTTCCATTGCATTTCATTAAATCACTGCCACTTTCCAGACGTGTCCCCTTTCTCCAAAACCTTTTCCTTAATCACTTATCATCATCACTTAAAATGATGTCAATCCCCTGATTAAAAGAAGGGAATGAGGTCGCCCGGTGGAGGTATGCCACACATATCTGATCCCATTTGAATGGTGTTTCACCTTTAGCTAGCCATGCAGAAAGCAGCCGCTTGCCAAACAACGTCTCCTTCCCTACTGTCCTTTCACAGTTCCTTTGTCTCCTTTTGTGTTTTCATTGTCTAAAGTTCTCTGGGAAAAGTGTTCACTGTTCCTTGTGTGTGTTTGCTCATTTGTCTAAGGGCTGCATGTTCAGTCTGGCTTGTGACCCAGCCATGAAAGCTTAGCCTTGCTACATGAGTATGAGTGAGTGTGTTTGATTAGTGCGGGTCAGAATTATTTCATAATCACATACATCACCTCACCGCTACTAAAATATAAGTCTCAAGTGGTTATTCTGACTTGTGCTGTTGTCACGCATCATCTCCCTGATTTATTCAGATTATCAAAACATCAATTGACATCATTCTTCTGCTTGACAACATCCCAAATCATAAAAATGTGAACAATCACTGTCCTTTCTCTTTTCCTCTCTCATTGTATTGACTTGTTCTGTTACCCTTTTTATTCAATTTGTATCCACGATGTATTTGGAGTCTCTTTCCACTTTTATCCTTTGTGAAGTGGCAGAGCTTTGGCATTTAATTGCCACTCCTCTTAGTTGCTTGCAGTAGAAGGTGAGGGGATGGACTTCAAAAGCAGAATCAACGCAGGCCTAATCAGGTCAACTGTCACTCTTAAATACAACATTACCAATTATTTCTGCAAAAGATGAAGTGGTCTGCAAGGGAAAATTGTTCTACCAATTGTAAAAAGAAAATGTATCAGGGTACACATCGCACAAAGGTTGGTCGATTCTTTATCAGTGCAGCTCGCAATAATTGGCTAAAAAGGTGGAGCTGAATGAAAAACACTAGTCCAGGTAATCAATGCACAGTACCGACTATAAGCTATCAGATACTGACACAGTATCATGCATTTTATCACACATAAACAGTTTTTAGTTTACTGTAGCCATGTTGAGTGTCAGGAGCGCCCAGACAAATCATATACCTAAAGGTGTCGATAATATTGTATGGGAAACATTGGATTCAATATCACATTTGAAATACACACCCTTCACCTTCAATTATTATTATTTTCAGTGTTTCATTTTCCATGTGAGATTTTCATAAAATGCTGTTCCCTTCAGCCTAAAAGCGAATAATTAGATGCAAACATATTCATAGTTGTATTTTATCTGGAACATCAAACATGGACATTGAAACTGGTGGTTATGGTAAATCTGTGGTTTTGATTAATTTAGAAAAAAGTGAATGTTTCAGCTGTTTTGCACTTTAGTTCAGCATACTTTGAATATTTTAATGTTTAACCAATACCACAATATTACCCTAATCTTAAGCAAGTGCTTTGAGGTGCATTAACTTCATATAAGTACATGCTGCAACTTTGAGGATACATTTATCGACAAAGTCCCCTCATGTTGATAAAAAAACATGATTGATGCCACTGAATATGTTATTAGAAGACAGGGTTGTATTTATTAACAATTGTGTATGAGCCAGTTGTAAACCTTGCAAACTTCATTGTCACTTCTGTTAATAACTAACACAAAGCAGATGGCACCACTGAAATATAATGTAATAATTTAATGTAATAAAATATTAAAAAACTTTGTCAGAAAAAAACAGAAAACATATCAGGTTACTTTATTTGTACATGTAGGGAGATTTGGTTAGCGGTGACAGACGAGGCATCCTTCACACACGTTTTACAAACAACACAGAGACAAAGATGGCAAAATATTCAAGGGCTCAATTATCACTCTAACCTCTCAAATCAAATACGTAAATATGCATGAATACAACTTGTTCATCCAAGTGATGACTGCTGGAACAAAGCTGTCGTAACGCTTTGTGCTACATGGGTATAAACCTCTGTCCAGAAGGAAGAAGCTGAAATTCACCCGGCAACTGAAATTGAGCTTGTTATCAGCTGTAACTGCCTGGTTTACGTTTAGCCTACAAGATCATTTCACAATTTAAATCGGAGAGCTTCTGCTCTTTAAGATAAGTTTCCAAATCATGACACCAAAGAAAAAGATTAAATCTATTCAATAAAGATAGAATCACCAACTCATCATGGTTTTGTCAATGTAAAAAATCAGGACGTTAACTCCCCTTTTTGCGCACAGCTTCACAATGTGCTTCAAATGCCAGTTTTGATAGAATAATCGTATGTGAAAGATTACTTCGATCCACTATCGATCCTATTCGCAGAGTTCTTTCCGTGTAAAGGTCAAATCATTCATTCGTGCAGTTGTTTTTCCGCTCTTCTGCAACCTTTTCTTACCCTTGTGCCCTACCAGCCAGACTTACTCCCTGTGTTTATAAGTTGGCCTATGTATCATAAGCTAAAACTAAGCTGCCCTTTAACATGTGAAGAAATAGTTGGGAATCCAACCATTTGAGAGCTTTTAAACTATTTTGACAGCTTCTTCTTTTTTCCATCACCTCCATGAGACTGGAAACTGGCATCATGTACTGTATGTGTGTGTCTAAATCAACAAGTTTGCATCGCTTGCCCTTCCCGCGAGCAGACATGAAAGATATTTCACAACTTTTAAAGTAGTATTTTGGGAGACGGCAGCGTGCTCAGAGAGATATCGTTGTAACAGATAAAGGAAACAAATCCTGTTTTCTTACAGCTCTGGAATATAATGTGTACGGGCGGCTGCCAGCGAAAAGTCATATTTGAATTAGCCTCGGGCTCGGTGCAGTCATGACGCCAAATAGCATGATCATTGATAACGAAATAACTACTTTTCTAAATGTAGAAATGAATTTATGACTTCATGTTGGGCGACCATTGTTTTCCTAAATCAAATGATATTATTTTGTTTAACAAAGAACAATACATGGAAGATAATGTTGAAAGATAAGTGCTTTTTGTCCTCCTTTTTGGTCAAAAGGATGACTCATGTTAAGTACAAATAACATTTCCAATGTGATCTTTTGCAAGATATTTTGGGGTTTCTCTCTGTCTTGATTTAATCTTTCCTACTTTTCTTTGTTTTTCTCAATTGTGTCTCTCTACTAGGTGAAGTTCTGAGCTTAGTGGATGATCTGTTTTCTGGTTTGGGTTCATCCTGTGTTGTTGCTGGGAAGAGGACCGGAGACCATCCTCACTCAGTGCTATACTCAGTGGTCTTTAAGTGCCTGGAATCTGACAGCCTGTACAAGTAAGTCCACTGATGCCCTTTGCCAAGTTTTCCAGGTTAATTGAATTACTGATTCATTGTTGCTGTTTATTTCTTCACCATCTGAACAAATGAACACATTGCATTGTGTTGTAGGTATTTCAGACAGAGTTGCAAGGTACATTTACATATTTGTGAAGAATGGTCTGGAGATTTTCTGTGCCCCTCAGACCCCTGTGAGCTTTGTTGTAAAGACACATTGGCCTCAGGTGAGAGGCTTGACTTAGACTTTTAAATGTCAATAGAGTAAACATCTTCAAAAGAGAGTATACTTTCCTAGAACTAGAATAAAACTCCTTCATAGGGGTCAAATGAGAGGGGTTAGATCTTGTACATGTAGAATTTCTCAACAACCCAGAAAATGAGTTTTGCGAGGCCCAGGAGAGACTTTAGTTTGGCTTCAAAGCGGTAATGGCAAACCATGAATCAATTCAGGAAGCGGAGGAATGGCCTCACCAAGCCTGTTTTCAGTGGAGAAGAACTGCTGCCCCTTGACTTGAGGGACTACACTCAAAAAAACGATTCAAGCCCTTCTTAGAGGTGACACATTTAAATATTGTTTGATACATTTAAATAAATCAATTACAAAACAAAGATATTTATATTGAATGGGTGTAACACAAAATGTATGAATACTTTCATTTATTAGATTTATTTAGGTTAGATGGTGTGCGTATCAACTCAAAATAAATGTGTTTCATTGGGGACTTCCCTTTGCGCATGCGCCTTCTGAAAATCAGTTGTTTGCATGAGGTGAAGACACTTTCAGGGTTGTACGGTGGTGTAGTGGCTAGCACTGTCGCCTCACAGCCAGAGGTCCGTGGGTTCAATTCCCACTCGGGGTGTTCCTTCTGTGTGGAGTTTGCATATTTTATTAGTTAGTTAGTTTATATTTTGAGTTGGACAAACATAAATTAATTTAATTTAATGAATATCATTATTTTATTTTAGATGTATTTGATACAAATGAGTTGGACTAACTTAATTACATTTTATTGCACTGATGTGCTAAATTTGAGTTGGAGTTGCATATAATTATTGGATGGAAAACCTGCCAACAATTTAATTGAGTTCATCCAATGAGTCATTTCTTTGAGTGTACTGAACCTGACTGACACTGCTTTCTGTAGAGTAGGTAGACTTCTAGGATTCAGAGGAAGACTCAGCCATCTCTCAAGTGGAGGACAGCAAAACCGCCTCAGTGACAAGGTGCCAGTGGTGGTGGAGATTGTTCCCTGAAATTCTAAAGGCTCTAGATATATTCTGGCAGTTTCGTGCGGAGGTTAGATAATGTGTCTATGAACTGCCAGGAGACGCTGGTGGTTCCCAAAGTTTGATTAAAGGGAACACACACAATTTTGGTCTCCATTTGTATTTATTTTTACTTGTAAGTAATCAAAGATCGCTTACTGCAACAAAGCTGCACAATCCTGCTCCGACTCACCTGAAGCTTTCTGAGACAATAATCTTGGTCTCTGTGTCACTCGATTTTTTTTTATGACCCCATTTATACTTCTTACGTTTTTCCCATTTCGATATAAAGACCTTTTGTTATTAAAACTGTACGTTGTGGCCATGTTTCCACCTTTCCCAAACAAACAATGACTGGGCAAATATCGGCAACGCCACATCCTCCCTTGGGTGTCTACAATTCCCACTGCAAATACTATTTTGTTTCAGGGGGTGAATTGTGTTACCTTCAACAGCTGGGTCGAGTTAGCTAGGGAAGCATACTTAGGCTCAACTTGGGAAAAGTGGTGGATGCTTCCGTTCTTTTATGTTCTCTTTTGTAAGAGCAGACCAGGATTTTAGTGTATACAGAAGGATCTCTGTCAAGAGGTAGTATTTATTAAACTAAAAGAAGAAATGGACCACTCTTTGCAGATTTCGGCAGGCATGTGGGTAACAGACAGACCTTGCCTTAGGTAGTTTAATGCGCTCATAGCTGTCACCATGAAACATCCAACGTTGTCTTTGACACTTGAATGTCAAGGACATCCACGTCTATTTGCCGTTGTTAATTGTGGATTGTCGCAAGTAATTAATTGTTTTACTGTTTTACAGAATTGCTCTTCACACTGATGCTGGTCTTATATTTGTATATGCAGTCAGTTTATGGCAAGCTTGTTAGAGGCACATTTCAGAATAGAGAATAGTTGTTATCTGAGTGGATATTGCTGTGATGTGCATTTTCTCTGAGCCCTGTTTGCCCTCTACATCTTGAACCGTAGTAGCAATAGTAGCAGACGGTGAACCAGACAGGACCCAGATGTTGTTTTGGCTGTCAGTGAACACAAGAAACACACTGTCTTCTCAGCTGTTGACTGTCTTCTCAGGTTTTGTTATGTCACTCGTGTTTATAATGCTTTTGCATTGTGACGGCCTTGGTTTGCTTTGGGAACCTCAGCATTGGCACAACAAGGTCTTCCACTGCTGTTTGTGTGGGTGTGTAGTCTGTTTGTATTTACCCCAGGAGGGAAAGCAAAGGATGGATTGATGTAGCAATACCAATAAGCTATTTAACAATAATGTCTCCCAACAACACAGGTATAATAGTAAAAAATATACGATTTGTTTTAATACATCTAACATTAACTTTTGAATATGTCACCAAAATTGAATTAGTATGTCAGATTCTCATAGTTTGCATCCAGGAAGGAGCAAAGTAGAATTCAAGTGTTCATAACTGAACATAAAGTAAATAGAGATGACAAAATAAACATAATACAAATGCCAGGTAGCAGTCAACAGTTATTGGTGACATGTCTAGGAGATGATGTAAATGCCAATAGAAGTCACACCTGTTTATTAACATAGTAAAACTATCAGTGGTATCTTTGTTTAGGCATACTCCACCGTGTTGTTTTTCTCTGATAAGAGCAGTAAATGCGTCGGAACTACGTCTGAGGGCACATCTGTTAGCAGACGACTCCCCCGTTTTAATCAAGAGCCTGATAAGACCTCTACTGGTATTGGCTTTACACTTGGCCATTACCAAGGCTGCCTCTGGTCTCTACTCTGTGAAAAGTTCCACTTATTTCAAAAGTGAATGGCCAACCAATATATTGGATACAAATGAACAATTTAAATTTAGCATTGGAATTAGAAAACATCAGGCTACATATGTATAAATAATATACTTGTTGGACTATCAGGCTTGACAACTGCTCCTGCATCATTCTCTTCATCAGGTATGGGCTCAATTGGGAAATGCATAAAGCAGCTTTCTTTCCCATGGCACGTGTGCAAATGCTCCCACCCCTAGAGAGCTATAGTAGGTTTTCGAGCGGTTGGTAAACCACTTCCGCTTTCCTGAACCGGGTCTAAATCTGCTTTACCACTTTGGGCATACTCGTCTTCGCTCCTCCTTTGAACATGGGGTTGGCACCTCTGTTCTCCAGTCCCAGAATGTGGAGAGCCTTCAGAGACAACAGGTGCTCTGAGGCCTACAGCCACTTCCCCATCCCCAACAGGGCAGCAGACTGAGCTCCACCCAGCCTGTTGGACTTTGTAAAAAAACCACACAAAAAAGGGCTTTGTAAAAAAACATGGTGGAGACGACTTACTAGCTCAGGTGGAAGCAACAGGAGTGATCCCACAGCTGCTGGCATCAAATCTCGTGCAGCGCTTGGCAAGCCGGGCAGGCTATGGCTGTTAAACAACCCTCTCGAGGTACTCAAAGCAGACGTTGCTGTCTGTCATGGCGATGAGGCTGCGAACAGATGGGCTCTAATGATCTTCTTGAGGTGGCAACTCCATGGGAAAATGGGCAATCGTTGAAAAGAAAAAGGATGGCACACAAAGGTGTGGGTTGCCTAATATACTGTGAATTTCACAGTTCTGTGGGACGGCACGTCCTGGTTTGGTATTTTTGGTTGGCGAATGTGTGCTCTTCATTAAAAGAGAGTATAACTCATAGAGTCCAGTCGAAGGTGGACCCTGTGTGCGTTTGAACTGGTCGATCACCTTGTTGCATTTATAGCTAGTTCCAAGCGCATTTACATTTACACAAAAGCCAATAGTTGTCATGTTGGCTGTTGAAATATTACATGTGAGCTTCCTGTACCTCATCTTCTGATTTGCTTGTCAACTGTTGCTTTGTTTAGACTATTTAAGGCAGTTTCTTCAGACATCCACATTGTCTAAATCTCATCCTTTCTATGTTCATGCCAGCCTGAACTCCTAAATGTGTGTTTTCTTTCTTGTTTGTTCCTCCTAAAACGTTTACCTCTGTGTTATTTGTGTGTCGAAAGCATTTTACCAGTAAAGAACCATCTCCCACCTCTTATAGTGTGTTTAACTTAGCATTAGTCAGTGTGTGTTAACTTAGGTTACCTCGTATTTGGCTTAGTTAGGAAATGTCTTTGTGCACGCACTCAAAGAAATGACTCATTTGGATGAACTCAATTAAAGTGTTGGCAGGTTTTCCATCCAATAATTATATGCAACTCCAACTCAAATTTAGCACATCAGTGCAATAAAATGTAATTAAGTTAGTCCAACTCATTTGTATCAAATACATCTAAAATAAAATAACGATATTCATTAAATTAATTTGTGTTTGTCCAACTCAAAATATAAACTAACTAACAAAATATTCAAACTCCTCACAGAAGGAACACCTCTGGCTGTGAGGCGACAGTGCTAGCCACTACACCACCGTATAGCCCTGAAAATGTCGTCACCTCATGCAAACAACTGATTTTCAGAAGGCGCATGCGCAAAGGGAAGTCCCCAATTAAACACATTTATTTTGAGTTGATATGCACACCGTCTAACCTAAATAAATCTAATAAATGAAAGTATTCATACATTTTGTGTTACACCCATTAAATATAAATATCTATTTTTGTAAAATGTATTTAAATATATCAAACAATATTTAAATGTGTCCCCTCTAAGAAGGCCTTGAATCGTTTTTTTGAGTGTGGTGGCATGAAAGCACACTTTAAAAAATATCATGCTTTGTAGCTAAAAAAGATCATTAATGTGACACCATTAAGCATGACTCAACATTTCACAAACAGAATCATTACATTATTAGTATGTATGTTGAATTGCTTGCTTGCTAGCTTTGTTAAACTCATAACCTAGATGACTTTGTTAACATTGAGATGGTATGTATTTATGTATGTCATGTATATCAGTACATTTTCTGTCAATATTCTCAAAGTATCTTAGTTCCAAAAACATGTTGTTCATTATATTCATTTGGACTGTGAGTCTTGCTCACCTGAGAGGGAGATAGTTTGGGACTGAGCTAAGTATCTATTTTAAAATGACGTGCTAATACATCTTTGTTTAGGGCTGTTGCACCAGTGTAATGCCACATAGATCTGAGGCTTTTAAAGTCATGAGATACTGTAAGCTGCCACAAATATCCAGCCAGTGAGAGACAATTCTATGTGGCTTTGATTGATTTGTGGACTGATGAGTGTCCAAATGCTGATGTCATGGAAAAGTCATCCCTTACTGCCTGAGCTTCTCTCAGCATGCCAAAAATACTTCGCTAATTGATCCTCCCTCACTTTCACTCATTCCTCTTCTCTAGCTTTGTCGGCCTCTGAGCTTTCTATCTCGTCATCCCTTGTTCGGTTTTGTCTCCACTGTCTCATTACATTAGGGGACAATGGTTACTTTAATGGCAACACTGTCAATTTACACAAACATTAATCTGCCATTCGGCCTCTCCGTTGTCTGCTGAGCTTTCAAAACGATGGCACGGGGACAAAATCGAGCCGCTTCCACAGGAGCCCGTGTGCAGCCAGACAGCCTTGGAATAGATGTGAGAGACAAGGAATTAGAGAGGGGGATAGACAGTGCTGAGCTATATGCAAGCAATGTTGATCAGAAAAATAGAGAGAGACAAAGTAATGTGTATCAATGTGAGTGTGGGTGGGTGGCCAGGGTGGTTGTGTGTGTCTTGCCAATTCTGTTGCTTGATGTTTCGACATTCTCATGGCAGGCCAGACTGTGGCTGGTTCCTTTGTTCTCCAAGGCGATCTTTATCATCACTGAGTGCCGGCTCTGAGCTCAGACACTCCACTCCAGTCCATCCAGCCCCCTTTAATGTTGCTATCTGTGTCTATGAATGACGGTGCCTACGAGTGTGAAGGACTCCTGGCCGAGGCTCCTTGGCGTGACTGTGATCTAAAATGTTTGGAATCTCTAGGCCAAAAAGATTGGATCACAATCTTCTTGTAATGGCATGGATGCCAACCAACAACCAAACAATAGAAATAAAAGTCTTGCAAGCTCGCATTCTAAGTCCAAAACAAAACTTTTAACAAATGACCTTGATAGAACTCCTCTCTCGGGTTTCTCCCGCTCCCCTTTCCCACCTCATTGTATCCATCTGCACGTTATGCGGCCACATAATTTAAACAGTGTGACTGCTACATGCCAACATTGTTTTGTCGGGCAGAGAAGCCAGTTAGGCCTGTGCGCTTTTTGTGAGGTTCTTGGGGAATACCGCATCCAGCCCGCTGAATAACAAGAACAGACAAACTATGCCAGCTATGTCCAAACAGGTCATGTTACAAACAAAACAATAAGTTCACAGCATTGGGACAGCTCGCACAAGACATTGCATGACAACCCATGGTAAAAACATCTTTTAGGATGAAAAGAACGTTTAGAAACAACAATAATAGTATTCAAACCTCTTGATTTTCATTTGTTCCTAAAAGTATTTAGCAATGGAAGGCCCTCACGTTGGCTCATTTTGTGGTTTCCTTGTTGTCATCCTGTTGCTTTTACGGTGTTAATTATGAGGGAATCCTGTGTAAAAGTTTACCGCTTTTCATAACAAGTTACAAACATTTCTGAATATAAAATCCACTTTTTTAAAGAAATAGTGCATTTAGAGTCTTTGGATGAGGAAAATATCACACGGAAAACCACCTTAACCACAACTGCCTGACTTATAGCATACTTGGTGATACTGTTACATTTAACTTGCAATGTCATGCATATAAGATATGCTGTTTGCTTCTGTGCACGCCCAGGCAGAACTAAGAAGAGGTCTTATTAGCCCAAATAATTCATATCACTCGCGTTGGTTTACAATGAGGGTCCAGGTCCAGTAATATTTAGTTTTAGGTATTGTAATTATTTACAATTTGAATCCGCATTAATGTGGCATATAAAATGTCATGTATTTTGTCAATGAACGTATTCACCTTCTAGAGGAGCATTACATAAGAAGATTGATCGGTGAATGGGATGTAGTGTAAAAGAGCTTTGAGTGGTCCGAAGACTAGAAAGATACAAGTCCATTTACGTAAGAGCGGTATCAATCTTGTCCTCTGAGTTTCCAAAATGTCCAAAATGTTGAATTTGTGCTGAAAGTCTGCGAGTGCTGTGTGGCCACCTGTACCAATATGCTGCAGGTTGCTGCCAGCCATCTACTCCAATCTCATCACGTAGCCAAATAGGCTTTTTCGCTGCAGACATTTTGACATGTTGTAGTAGGTAATGCACTAGTGTTACTAATAGCATTACTCACAGCTGTGTTCTATTCAAGTGTCAAGTCCGTGTGACGGAGTTAGCCAGCACCCTGAACACTAAGCAGGTCAATGGAATAAAGACATCATTAATGTGATTATTATTCTTGTGCTTTATGTTACATGTCAACAAGTCTTCTGTGAAAGGGCCTTTTCACAGTTTAATATGGAGAGTATATGGTAATTCGACACTATGTAACAATTTAGACAACCAACAACAGATCTAATGTTATCTCCCTTTTTCAATTGAGATGTTTGTTTACTGCTTTGTTAATAAGGGTTGTATGATTCAGGAAATTCAGAGACCAGCTAAAAGCAGCTCCGGCATTCTCCTTGGCGTGGTTTCTGTGGTTGCCATGGTCACACAGAGCCAAAGTGGCGAGTTAAAAGCTCAACCATCCTCAAGACAGCAGTTGTAAATAGCCGTGTGCGTTCGTAGTCCTTGCTGCTTCAAGGATATTGATGGATTAAGCTGTGCCACCCTTGATCCTCTTTCAGATTCAATATGACCAGTTCCTCCTTGCACTTATTTTCATTCAGAAGTACACAGAATGGCATTTTCAAAAGGACATCTAAAGGTCATTTGTTTTCCATTCGGTGCCATGTGGCCCTGCATTATGTGAGATGCAACACATGTTGTCAGTGTGTCTCGTCTCCGACCGCAGTGTCTTGAACTGTTTGCTGTGGTATCGTATCACGGCACCCAGTGGTTCTTCATGGAAACCCAACAATTCTTTAACATTTTCAGACCTTATTTCCTGAAGAGGGCTTTGAGTCATGCCAGATGCCCGTCTACTTCTCTCTCGTCTGCCTCTGTCGTACCAGATGTTCTCATTTTCTAATATGAATCCCACAATCGCAAGATGTTTACTGAAATAAATCTGTGACGTTATTGTTTGGTTATATGATCAAATATCATCGAGATCACAATCCCCTGCAGCACATTTGCCTGCAAACCTGTAAAAAATACACGATACAGCGACTTTGTATAAGCATATGCCTATGTCAGCATATCTGAAGTGCTCATCATATGTGAAGTTGATGTTTACATTTTTCGGTGTATGCCTTGCTCGTTTCTGGCCCTGTATCTTTCTTGATCTTAGGATGTCATACATTATAATACGTTTTTTCTGCTGCTTTTTTGTCATGATTTTGTCACATTAGGTTTACCCTCCGTGCAGTGGATAGCCGAGGCAGCTCCTCTGAGTCGAGCTTCGTCTCAGTCAGAACATCCTGTCCGATGGTGGATGACAGCCGCGCTGAAGGTACTTTTCTTTTCCTCTTTCCTTACAACTCTTAAGTACCCTCACAATATGGACATGCTGGATTAAATATTAAGATTATTAAAACAAGAGGCACTCTACCTTTTCCACATGTCTAATTCAATGTACTAGTTCACCAGGCAGAAAGACTACTTCCAGGTGCATTTAAGGGAGTTTAGCATCGACTGTGTATGAGGCTTAGCCCGTATTAGGGAGTACAAATCCGGATATCTCCGACTCCGCTGCATTAATGTTCCGCATGCTTGTTTTTTGTATCTACCTCTTGAATGTCTCCTAACCTTTTTGAAGTGCAGTACTAAATCACAGAAGTTCTCGATAACACATGTATCCGCTTATGGGCTTTCCCCTCGTAACTCTGTATCAATCTTCCGTCTATCTCTTATCTCCTGACAGAGATAGCAGACAAGGTGTACAACTTGTATAACGGCTACACCAGCGGCAAAGAGCAGCAGATGGCCTACAACACTCTGATGGAGATCCCTCCTCCGCTGCTATACAGAGTCCAGCACCACTACAATTCCCACTATGAGAAGTTTGGAGATTTTGTGTGGCGGAGTGAGGATGAGCTCGGCCCCAGGTGAGAAGATTGAGGCAAAAGCAGAGTTTAGACACTTTCAACACAAAATTCATCATTTTCAACTTCAAATCCATTACCTATTCTTTTTCATAAGAAGTTCCTTTGTGTCTCCAACATGCCCCCCCCCCCCAGTTTTGTTACGTCCAATCCCACTGCCTGGAAGCATTTCTTTAAAGTCATAAATATGGATATGTTAATTGTGGAATCATGTTGGTTTGTATAAAAATAATGCTTCTCTCTGATTGGTGAAGGGAGGAGGGGGGCAAGGGTTTGCCATTGGGACTTAATATGGGGATATGGGGTGGTCACATGGTGTGTTTGTGTGTGGGCAGTTATGAGGAAGGGGGTGGCTGGGGGGGGATTTGAATGAGCGAGCACGGATTATTTACTGCCTGAAGTTGGCAGAGTTGAGCCTTGTTGGGGTAATTTACAAGCAGGCTCTATTGGTGGTGCCTTTTTAAAAGGTAACCGAGTGGCCAGCTGAAACGAGCCTATGAGCCCAAAATGTCCACGAGCAACTGACCACCAGCTCTTTTCATAGTAATGTTGTTTTCTGGACATGCTGTGTTACAGGGCTGCTGCTTTATTCGCCTTCACTGTAAACACAATGATTATCTTGTACTGCGATGTACTTTTTCTATTTTCAGTTCAGTCCGTCTTGTTGTTTTCAGCTCCGGGTCGCCTTTATTTGAAGCTCTTTTTGCATTGAAATCAATTACTTAGGGTTCCGTTGCTTAAATCAGATGAAGCCAAATGTTTTACGTAGTAGATGCAACCTAATAGGTTAAGCAGAAATAATATTTTAAATGTGTCAATTTTCTTTTTCTTTGTAATTTCCTTGTCCGGCGTCCTGAATGGCATCAGGCGTGTTTAATCTGTCCGTTGCTCACATGCTATCAAGTCTCCCTTGATTATTTGTTTTGGTATTCTGTGGTTTCAGACAGAAAAATGTTTTCCGCCCCTTTTTCAGAAAATAAGTGAAAAGTATGTCTGTACTCTTGCTTAACTAAAGACAGATGTTGATGCTCAGCAGACACTGCTTTTCAAAACAAATGGAATTTTGGCCTTCTCTGCGTGTGTTGTCCTCATTTTAGTATCCATATAAGCTACATCTCAAAAACGGTATATAGTGTGTGTGTGTGTGTGTGTGTGTGTGTGTGTGTGTGTGTGTGTGTGTGTGTGTGTGTGTGTGTGTGTGTGTGTGTGTCTTCTTTATATTGAGTTAACCTAATATATGGCTCCTTGATGTTAAAAACTAAAACTCCTGGCTCAAGGCCTGCAGATGATTTTTTTTCTTTCATGCACTGTCTAGATATAGATGTATTAGATATATAAATCTATCTCTGGTGTAGAGAACGGATTCGTTACAATCTCTTTCAATCCTGGGAACATTTAAAACAGACACAAAGCCGGTGGAGGTGCAAATAAAGCGACAATGCCATTTTCTTTTAGGCTTTCTTTTTTGAATTTCTTTGATGACTTTGTGGCACAAAATGAACCTTCAACACTGAAGTGGGTAGAGTGGCATGAATGACGTGTTTATGCAAATCAAGTGGCGAAGGATGTTCAAGTATAATCTCGTATATATCATTTCAACCAAGTGTGCGATAATTTTTAGGAAAGAAGAGGGTGAAATCTATTTGTCTAAATTCCGGATGTCAATTCAAACCTGAGAGAAAATGTAATGCTGATTTCTTTTCTTGTCTTGTCCCTCAATAGAAAAGTCAACCTGATACTACATAGGGGGGAAAGGATTAGCCACTACTGCCGATCCCTCCTGCGCAGCACCCACATCCAGAGCCGCACCGACACCATGGCGTACGTCTACTGCCGAAGTGAAGAGGGTCGACCTCCAAGTAATACGTGGCACGGTTCTTTACATGAAAGTCGCACCGCCTGCATTGAAAAGCTCATTTCTGTGCAGCGTAACACATACAGCAACACGAAACTCCGATGAGACAGGAGTCTGGAGGCGACGGTGCGTTTATTTTTATTTATTTTTCTGCAAAATGACATCAGCGATTGATGATGAACCTTGTCACCCACTCTGCAGCAAGTGTCTCTCAAGTGACTGGTCGATTTTGAAAACCAGGAGAAACAAAAAAAATAACTCTGACTTCACTGGACATTGTGTTAAGGCCACCAAAAACATATTTTTGTGTGGCCTACTTTTATTGTAGTCCAGGAAGGGAAAAAAAACTGGAGCAAAATGCCAGAGATCGCACATATCACTGAGAAACTGCAGTGTGTAAATGTAAAATATAACTCGGCCAAGAGAAAAACTGGTTGGGTTTAAATACTTTGAATGTAATATTTTAGTTCCCTTTTGGTGTTTACCTGGAACACTTAAAAGAAATAAAAAAATATAAAATAAATAGTATAACTTATTTGCCTTTACTACATTCCTTTGAAAGGAAAAAATGACAAGTGTTAAAAGCCATTTGAAAATCACTCCCTTGTTTTCAAGTTCCCATTGTTAAAAAAAAATAAAGCTTTTTTCATCAATTAAATAATTATGTGAAGATGTCTGTATTACATCTGATGGATACAATTCAAATAGCAGGGCTTTGTGTGGTAACATGGTTGAATAATAGACTATCGGCCTGTTGAAATTATGCAAAGACAGAGTGGGTGGTTTTCATTCATAGATTTTTAAAACTTATTTTTAGGAATCCTTTTGCCATCATCATCTCTTTTTGAATCTACAATACCCACAATGAATGCTATGAAAAATCCACTGATTTCAAAGACATGTGTTTCTCAGACAATAAATGGACCTGAAAACGCTAAAATATGTATCCAAGACAAAAGAATACAATGCTATGGCCCCACCGAAGTCTATTCAGTAAACGCTTTACATAACTTGTGAGGTTTTGGTATACGATGTTGAAAAAAAACACACATTATATTGCTAGATTTAATGATTTCTGCAAGATTTATGTTATTCATTGATAAGTTACAACTTATCAGTAGAAGTGGAACTTATGCCATCATGGGAAAAAAAAGATAATATCTGGCTTAATACACAGAGGATCAGTATTAGACAAGACATTACAGTCACAATATGGTAATAAGGTAATTCACAAGGAGAATATGATGTTTGCTAATATATGTGCATTCATATAAAATATAATAGGAATTATGGTATAATAATTTTCCAGGTGGTCGAACAGTTTGTGTTGAACCACCTGTGAAGTTGTGAGGTACTGTACACTGAATGGTGTATCAGTGATTATAGGGATCATCCGTGGTCCTTTTAATCCTCTTATTTTTCAGTTCAATGTCATATCTTCAAAACCATGAATATTGTTTTCATGAAGATAAACAATGCCTTTTTTCAATATTTACATCTCATGTTATTTAAATTGTAAAAAACTAATTCAATAAATTATTATATTGTACATTTTAAATTGTAAAAAAAAGTATTATTATGTGAGTTTGTTTGTCTTTTCTGAAGAATGTGTAATATTAAAAATGTATATAAAATCAGAATACTTTTCTTTCATCGGGATAATTGAGTGATTTAAGTTTGGAAAGGAAACATATTGATCAGCTGTGAAGCATTTCTTTAAACCTATTTAGAAGTCAGTGGCAGGATCATTTAAATACCCCCAACAGACACTATGCAATGCAAACTAGTTTACCACATAGGCAGAATAAATATTTCCCTCAGGTAATTACAAAAAACATGTATTGGCGCCGTTTCTAGTCTAGGCTTTTCATTTGTTATGTAGGCCTCTGACTGTTTCCCCGACATGTTAAAGTCCAAATATATGCTATAAAATAGTCACACAATGATATAGTATGTCATTAATAGTATCATAAAAAAATCATAGTAAAGCGTAAACGTCATTAAAAAAGTAATAAAATAGTCATAGTATGCTATGTTGTAAATACCATCATGAAAAGTTTACAGAAAAATGTAATGGAATAGTGTGTTTTTAAAAATCCTAAAAAAGAGAGGCAGCCAAGGTATCCTTCAACAAGACAGTGATGAATAACTGTTTTAAATTGTTTATACTCTCTAAACTTATATGAGTGAAAACACTCAATTTGTGAATGTGATTAGTAACCACCAAAACGTAACTCCAACATGTCTTCTCAACACACACGCTCGTATTTTACATCTTAACTAGTCAATAGAATAATTGTCACAACGTGTTTTTTGATAATACATTTGATTCCATGGTAACCATTACTCACACACGTCCTGGTTTAACCTTGACTGCTCGTCTTGTCGTGTGTTTAAGTCATCAGAAGAAATCAAAGATCGGGATGTTGAAAAGTGGTAAAACATGTTGGAACACCCAAATCCGAAACCAATTGTAGTCCTCACTTGACAATCAATGGACTGCATTCGAGAGACACACCGCACACACACACACACACACACACACATACATATATATGTATATATACTGTATATATGTATATATATATGTATATTTATATATATATATGTATATATATATATGTGTATGTATGTATATGTATACAGTATATGTATGTATATGTATATGTATGTATATGTATATATATGTATGTATATATATGTATGTATATACTGTATATATATATATATAAATATATATAGATCCATTACACACAGGGTGAATGGGTATATTTCAAGCGTTTATTTCTTTTTAATATGGATTATTATGTCTTTCAGCGAATGAAAACCCGAAGTTCAGTATCTCAAAAAATTAGAATATTGTGATTAAGTTCAGCAATTGGGACTACACACACAGCTGACTGTATCGGTGCAGACACACTGATTAATACTGTATATCAATTAATCTGACATGGTTTTGATCTGCTCATGGGGTTTATATGAGTGGTGGCCTCTGCCTGACACGACACCTCAGTGGAAAGAGGCCTCCACGGTAAGAACCACGAAAGTAAAGTTGCACAATATCACAGAAATATTTGTATTAGCGCGATGGCAAAATGAGACTTAAATGAAAAAAACTGGAATCAGATTTTAATTCAGCAAGTGTACAATGAAGTGCAATGCTGCTATTATTTCCCAGGTTTGACCCAATATACCACATGATCCAGCTGAAAAATATTTACATTGAGCTGGAAATGGGGGAAGTCAGTCACTGAACTAACAGACAACCATCCCTTATGAATTACTTTAATTTATATCATTAACTAAAGGTGGCTATGCCTCTATGCATGTGAGCTGCTGGGAACCATTTTCTTTTTCCATCTCCCTCAACAAACTATTCCTTTAAGCTCAGATTCAGTTTCTTTCCAGTCATGCAACATTAACTGCACTTTAAAAATCAGTAGTTTGATGTTCATTCTCACAAATTAGGCCATTAACGTCATTGGAGTGCCAGGAACAGCACTAACATTTCCATGTCAATGCGTCAATGACGGCTTAAAGAAAGAGCTCCTCTTTTTTAAACCCCCTCAGCACCTTTTTTTTTGCATTTTGATAAGGCTTTCTATGGATCTTCCAGAAGATGATAGCTGGACACACTTTCGCAATGACAAAGAATAATACAACTTTCAAAGAAACACACTCAAGCTCATGTCCACTTTAACCAGTGTTTTATTTCTACACAATAAATGACAGCAAAATGAAAATGACGATCTTATGACTCTTTCTTATGAAAATATAGTACACATCAGACATGTTTTGTCATGTACCAGAGCACCAAAAATATATATAATTGCAACTGTGAAAACAGAGAAATATTGACTTAAAACATAAAAGTCCAATCTGTTGTATATGTGCCTGAAAAAGTGCATACTGTGTAAGAACCAAAGAGAGAGGAGGCCATCGGAGGGAGGGAGGGATGACTGAGTCCGATGGCTACCTTTACAGTGTTGGTGAAATTCCCAGCAAACACAAAGGCATTGGGATAAGACTCGACATGATACAGTATGGAGTAAGGAGGAATGAAAGCTCTTTGCATGTACACTAGTCAATGCATTACAAAGATCAGTAAAGTTTGATTGTGAGGATCAATTCTATCCTAAGATTGCAGAAATGACCGTTATGTTTTTATTTATCTTAGCAAATAAATAAATCATGACTCAATGGATGGTTTAGACAACTGACAACAGTGCTTGTAGTAAGCCATTATTAACAAATAAATGCCGACAGCGAGTGGTGTGGTAAAGCATCACAGGTCTATTTCTTTTTTTGTCTTGCAGGTGATACTTTGACACAATGCACAACATATTCACGGTTAATTTTTTTGTATAATAGTTATGATAAAAATCAATCCAAGAGCTACTCCCAAACAGTTAGTACATGGTTTGCAAATACAATCATCATATAGTAATATTATGTACATCTTAAAATATATTTGTCGAGCAATCGGGTACGAAACATCGTATACCACTAGATATCCACGTTATATGTAAATACACTTTCTATGTATTCCCCACTGAGAAAAAAAGGACCATTCACCTTTTTTATTTATTGAGGGATTAGGAAACAGACACAAGTGGACAATCCTATAACCAGAGTCCTGTGAGAGGTACTTCATGTGTTACAATACACAAGGAAAATGTCTTACAACAAGATGGCACATCAGTATTTTTCTCTGCAATGATCTGATATTAGGACTTTAGACACTTTTTCTTACACTTCCCATCGCTTTGTGATGGTTGAGACACAATGCTTCTGACATTTTTAGACGAGCAATACAACAGCCAGGTGATAAATTATAAACAAAGGAGCGACTGTTGGTGGGAACTGGGGAGAGGTATCGAAGCCCGTCGAAAAAGACTGCTATACAAGTCCTATCATGTGATAAGCAGAGGCTCTCGGTGAGGAGAGCTGTGTTCTTTCAGCCTTCACAACTTCAAAAGGCTCTGTAAGCTGGGCAAACATCCTCTCTCGTTTTCACAGGGCCAGCTTGACCCTGACAGCCCCACGCAGGCATACCTGACAGTGACAGATGAGGCAGTGTGTCGAGGAGTGGGGAGGTGGATGGGGGGGGGGGGGGGGAGGGAGTCCCAGAAACACCCAGGAGGAACTGACTCACTAGCCTCGGCTGGTTGCCAGTCAGCGCTGGCCACCCCTCGCCCGGGGGCAGCCTCTGTGAGTACACATTTTCACACCTGGACAAATAGCTCGACAGGCCAGGAAAAGCAGCCCACCCATCCACCCATCCACCCATCCCTACATCTTTCCCTGTCCACCTTCTACTTTTCCACTATCTGGGGCACCATCAGCTGCCTTCTGACACCCAGTCCTTCTTTTCCTTCATTTCTGATCCTTCTCTTTGCCACTGCTCCTGTCCTCAGCTGGCTGTGTACATATATTCCTTTTGTCTTACACCGGTCTCTTGAAACATTGTTTGCTATGTTATGTATGTATGTTATTTGGCCATTATATACTTAAGTTTCTTTTCACAACACCTTGTATGTATGGTTAATGCGTGCATTTGAAGAAGAAGAAAAAACAAGAAAAACAAAACAAAAACTTTACATTATGGTTTTGAAGGGGTGGGGGCAGGGGGGGGGGGTACACTGCACTCAGTAACATGCGGTGGCTCCTCATTGGATGAAAGCAGTGTCCATCTACACTTAATGACCAATGGAACCTGTTATTGTGTGGTTGTGGGCCTGAAGTGGACTGTGTGTCTGATCACTGCTTGACAGAAATGATCACAACAGAGCGTGATGACAGAGACAAAATGACAGTTTTGACTCACAGCCGATAATGTTTTTGTTTATAAGAACAATGTAAAAAATAACTTACATGAACATTAAATATAACTTTAAAAAAGTATAACACTCAATAAATAGTTCTACTATTTACACCACGGTTATGAGACGCAAAAATGTCACTAAAATACCGAAAGTATAGAAGCAGCAAACATTACAGGCATGAGGTACAGCAAGGGATCCTGTGATGACTACAGTAGAGAGGTGATGTCCTCATCCAATGCCTAATCGTATTCCTTCCATGAATATTTTGGTTAGCTGCGGCTAATGGGTACCGTCTCCAATATTAAGAATATCATTTTTTCAAGTTGACATGTAGTCACATTCTGTTGCCTTTCTGATAGTAATAATGTTGTTTTGGTATCCAGACAATGACTAATAATACAAGGAGGATATTAGTCAGCATTTGTGGATGCATCGACAGGTTATGTTAGTTTATAGAAAAAAGGGAAGGATGCCATGACAGATTTCGGATTCAATGACTTTCCAATGGCCTCAAGATGATGAACCAGATGTCACGATAGTGTGTAGTGATCACATACCTCCCCACTGGTAACAGTTCTACGTAAAGCGGCAGTATCAGGAGTAGGCCTACTAATAGTACATATCATTTGATAGTATCAACATAATATTAGTTTTTTATTATCTAGGGCTTCACATGTTTTGATACAATCTGATGATGTAGCCTTTACAATGTCCTGTAAAATGTACAAAGTATGGCATGAGTCCCTTTTAATGAGATATTATAGATGTACGCATTTCCTTCCCTTTTGACATATCTGGGTTTCTCTGGCAAAAAATATATACCTTTCACATAAAAGGATGTATTACACACACATCAGGGTGAAAGAAGACACACGAATGTGCAGCCTTCTTGTGTTCCCTATATTTATTTTTCTTTTAGTGTGTGTGTGGTGGGGGGCGGGGGGCAACTGTATGTGTTGATGTGTACCCTATTTTCTTCCTTCTTTTTGTGTGTGTGTGTGGGGGGGGCTGTGTGTGTGATGGACATATGGATGGACTCATTGTATAGACAATACCTCCCTACTTCATTGATAACCTCTAAAGCAAAGTCAGTTTGGGTTGGAAAAGAAGCATCTATGGCCAGATACAATAAAACACTAATAACAGGAAAGCTAATAGCAACACAGGGAGTCAAACGACCGAATATCATTCAATTATAACAATCAGTTTGTTTCAGATCACCATTCTGACAATAGCAGCTTCTAAACATTGTTGAAAGATATACTTTTTCTCCTTACATTGAAACTAAAAAAAGTGCAGTAACTGAGGTCAATAATATAAACACTGATTAAATATGACATTTTGTAAAAAATGAAATACATGAAAAACAAAAACATGTTTTAACGCAGCTGTCCATCAAGAACATATAGTAATATTTACATGGTATTTTCGATTTTTAAATTTAAATATTTATTTGGAGGAAAATAATACCCAATCACATTCTATGCATGTTGCGGTATTGTCTTAGCTCCTCACCAACATTGGTTTTTCAAAATTACATGAAATTGGTTTTACATTTCCACTTGTGTACGATGATTTATGAGTATGATCTGGAATGCTATATCAACCTAATATGAGTCAGAGGGACTGTGCCATTGGCTCAAATGAAATGAAAAGTCATAATCATGCCGTCTGTAACAACAACTATGGTTGTAGACGAATAAAAGCAGCGAAATTTGGACCAATATGTCAAGCAGCCTTCATTATCAAATGTGCATGAGTAAAAAAAACTACCGTTTATGTGTCTTTAGTGAAGAATAACAAAACACAAAGCTATTGTAGCAGCCATATAATCTAAAGATGTTCATTGGTGGAGACGGACACCCAAGTTCACAATACTGAAAAGTGCCAGTCAAAACAACCAAGTGCACTTTTTACTGCAGAGACAACCGTAATGGTAAAGTTCATTCTTTAAACACTGGACCCAGCAGAGGATTGGAGGGACTTTTGATCATATCGTGACTGCAAATGCTGTGTTGACATATACATCCAAATGTCATTTCCGTGTATAATAGTGTTGCCTGCAGAGCTCCAGCTGATAATCCAAAATGACTGGGAGGGGAGAGAATGAAAGATATGTGTGTGTGTGTGTGTGTGTGTGTGTGTGTGTGTATCAGATGTGGGCTCTTTCCACCTGCACTCGCTCTCACTCAGAGCCAAGGCCGATATCCAGCCCTTGTTTTCTGGACACTTGTGTGGCTGTGCCGTGCAGTATCGTGCGATCAAAAAAGCCACAGACTCCTGACAAGCATTGACTACATTCTGAACAGGGCTAGGATCATTTTAGTTTCAATTTAAACATATTTTTAATCAGCACTTGAAGTAAGAAAGTTCTAATCAAGCGCGCCATGAGGGAGGAGTTTAAACTGAAACTAAGTGAGATGTTAACTATGACATTCTTTAAGTCGTGGTCGTGTAGTATTTGTCTTGGGCAGTTGGGTTAAATGGGTATGATAAGTGAGGTTCTGGGTTTTTTTAAAGTTCTTAGTGCATTTCATATCTGGTGATGTCATTGTGTGTTCTCAAAAAGTATTATGAACTAACGTGCAAGTGTGAATGAACGCATGAAGAGGTCCTGTCAGCAGCAAGGCAGACTAAAGTGTCTAACCCTATTAGATAGTATAATGTGAAGATGGCAAGTAGCAGCAAACACAGTAGCAGAAGCCATGCATAAATTATTTTAAATATGCACTCAGGAATTTGCTTAAGGTATAAAATTGTCCTCGGAAACTGTGTGTGGAGTTGGGCAAGAATTCTTTGACATTTTTGTTTGTATTTGTGCATTACATTTTGGCTTTTGTTGATGAATCTGTGGCTTGAAACTTAACTATATGGCTGTCGCATTCCCCACCAAGCTAGGAATAACCTCTATAGCCTCTGACGTGCTTATTAGGAAACACACTTCACTGAAAAGGACATAATACAGAATGTCTGACCAGTTTATAACCAGGAATGATATAAGCTCCTCTGAAAAGATGTTGAACATGCCTTCAAAGGATTATTTTGTCTAGATGTCCTTCATATTTGCAAAACACAGAGCCAACATCAACACAATCCCTCACTTCCACGTTTTGAATTAACTTTGGTTCAATCATGTGATTGTAGAGCAAGGTCAATGAAAGAGACTAAAGCCAGCACAAAACTGAACAAAAGGCATGCTACCTAAGCTTGGTTATATTTTTGTTCAGGTTTTTTAAATTTTTTTATGTTTTTGTTTTCCTCCTTCTAAAAAAAAAATATGTCTGTTTCATGTAACTTATTCTTTTTTTTCTCTTTGCTATATATATGTTTTTTTTAATTGTTTTTTTAAAGGATGATATTGCATGAGTTACTTTCCTTTTAGCTGAGAAATGAAGTTTACTGTGGAGTCTCATGGGTCCCATCCTATATTCTAGATCTTTCGGGGATGTGGAAGCTGAGACATTACAGCTGGTTGCGGTTGCAGTATGGATGGAGAGGTATGCCTGTTAAGCAGCATGTGCAGGAAATTTGGAGGTCGAGAGGAGGACGAAGGAGGGATCTTCCTCGGCCACTCAGGCTGTGTTGTGTTGGAGCAAGGGGTCCTGGGACGTTGAACAGCGGTCCCTGCTCAGGCTGGTCACCCGAGGGAATGGACGTGTGCATCCTTCCGGTTCTCTATCGCATTCAGATCCCGACAAGAGCACTCATCTCTTATGTCGCAGGACATGGGGAATGGAATCACCTGGGTGGGAGAGACAAAAATACATATATTCATAAAGTCAAAATACAATTCTTATTATTATCACTGCTATGGTTAAAGGTTGGTACAACAACTTTTGATTCCCCCAACTGTGTTGGAAGTGTGTTGAAATTACACTACAAATGGGACAAAATGTTGTCGAGATATGTGTGGCAAGGCAAGAGACCAAGGGTTCGCCTTAAAACACTGCAGTTAGTAAAGGAGAAGGGAGGATGGGGTCTGCCATCCCTCAAGGAATACTACTATGCCGCCCAGACAAGAGCTATAATATGCTGGTGCAATCCTTCATATGATGCACAGTGGAAAGACATTGAAGAAAAAATATTTCCCATTCCAATACAAGCAATCATAGCTGACTCTAAAATGCAACACTACATAAACAGTTCTGATAATCCATGGGTCAAATTGACCCTTAAAGTGTGGAAGAATATCATTAGAGAATACAAACTTGAAGGAGATTTACTGTGCCTTAAATGGTGTGGATATGACTCAGACTTCACACCAAATAAAATGGACACCAGATTCAAAAAATGGAGAGCTAATGGAATAACAGCTTTATGCAATATTATGAAGGGAAACAAACTGCTTAGTTTTGAAATGATTAAAGAAAATTATCTTTTAGAGAAACAGGACTTCTTTAGATACCTACAGTTGCGGCATTTTGTCAATGAAAATGTTAAAAAGGTAACAGAGGTAAACTCCAGTCTCATAGAACTGTTTAAAAGAGCATACAAGTCAAATTGCAATAAAGGGGCAATATCAGCCATATATAAATGCTTTCTAGAGCTTAAAACTCATTCAACAGCATACATTAAAGTAAAATGGGAAAAGGAATCTGGGATAGATATTTCTGAGGAAGAATGGACATTAATATGGGGGTATCAATGGAAATGTACCAGTTCAATGAGCTGGCGAGAGTTTAACTGGAAAAATTGTATAAGATACTTTATTACACCATCTCAGACATCTCATTATAGCGATAACATTCCTGTTTGCTGGAGAAAGTGTGGACACCAAAGCGCAAACCACTACCACATCTTCTGGGACTGTCCCATCATTAAAAACTTTTGGAAAGTGGTACACAATGCTTTACAGGACATCTTTCACGAGGACATCCTTTGGACTTTAAGATTCTGTACCTTGAAATATACCTCAAAGCTGGCGAAGGGGACAGACTCTTGATAAATGCAATGCTGGTGGCCAGTAAAAGTCTATTACCAGAAAATGGTTATTACCAGAGTGTCCAACAATCACATCATGGAGAGACATTGTGACAGAGATCTACAGAATGGAGCAGATCACAGCCCATGTTAACCAAAGAACGGAAACATTTCTTAAGCACTGGCAAAAGTGGTGCAACTATGTCACAGATAAATGGCCTGACTGTATTTCTTTACTCTATAGAAAATGATTTCTCCCTGCTTTATTTTATAGTTTTGTTACTATGGTATTGTTTTTGTTTCTTTATTTGCATATGTGTTTATTTTTTTTGTTTTTTACATCTCTTTATACAAAGAATCTGAAAAATGTCAATATGTGTATGTGAGACTCTGAACACTAATAAAATATAAATTTAAAAAAAGAAATTACACTACAAGAAAAAAGATACAAATATTATACACCTGATAGCCAATGAAAAGCAACAATCACTGTCAAAGTATACATGACAATGTTGGGCAGTATTTAGAAATGTGTTTTTTCTCCCTATAAACCAAAGGTTTACCATAAGTCCTAATAGGAAACATGCATTAATAAGCTCTAAAGAATATCAGAGTATTAGAGTTATTAATATCCAAGTGAGAATAGCACCAGAAGATCCCTGGCCATGGCCTCTGGTGTTTGTCGTCACTGGATAACGTTGCCAATGCATCACTAGCCACAGCTGCTGCTGCTGCCTAGTCTGCTTCCCTCTCGGGGGTGGGGGGGGGGGGGTGCTGCTTCAGCTGTTTGGGTACACAAAGCGTGTCCAGGCCAAACAAGGAACACATGTGGTCCAAGTCATGGATGGCAGGCAGTAGACCAAGGGCACGTCTACATTTGTGTCCTGGTGGCTTATCAGATCTATCTGTGGGGGCCAGCGCTGTCGCTTTTTCTTGTTCGGACCGAGCGGTACTGCCTTCTTGAAACAAAGAATCTGTGTATACAATGTAAAAGTTACAACACTGCTGGCTACTGTTACCAACACAGATACTTGACAGTCTGCGTCGTGCCAAATACAGTTAGTAGTTCAATGTTATTAGTGAAAGCTGTCTGGCTTCTATGGGAGGAGTGGCTTCATGGGGAAGGTCATGAGGCTATTATCTGAATGTAGAATAGCTGCTGTATAAATACTACTTCTGTAATGCCATCAAACAAAGTGGATCATCAGTAAGTATTATCTGGAAGAGTTAGTCGTGTAGTTTGCATTAGGCCTGGAATGAGAAATAAATTACAATCTCCCATCTGCTAAACGATGCATCTGTCGTGTCTATTAAATTGCAAACCATCCAATTTTCTTGAGCTAAATATTAATGCAATCCTCATTGTGAGTTGCGACTGGTTGCTTTCCACTGCATTCTGACCCCCAACTGGTCAAATACCCCTGTTGGAGGAGGGGCCCCATTCCTCTGCACAAAGCCAAAACAACTCGACCACCAAGTATGAAATTACCGAGAGCTTCAACACTGCTTCCGCATCAATGAGGATTTAACATTTTTTTAGGACCTAATGATATAAACAATCCAAGTGGTCATTCTGTGAAGTTGGTTTACTGATCAACTGATTTACAGACATCTCTTTCTTAGTGCAATGGGAACAAGTATTGCTTACCCTAATGGCATCATGTGATTGACACAAAAGTCATAATTCCACAGTTTGGCAATGATAAAAATGGTCTTTAAAGCCTGGAGCTCTTCCTGTAGGTTTTGTTTGGCTTCTGGAGATTGTGGTAGAAAATCATAACTTTGTTATCTAAAATCTGTATGTTTGTCCAGAAATTGGTGCAAGCAAAGAATTTACAGAAAAATACTAAAGATAAAATGTTCTCCGAGCTGAAAGTTCGGTGTTTGTTTGAGCCCTTCAACCTCCTCATCCTACCTTGGCTTTCTCGACATTTATACTGCATGAGTTGTTGTGAACGTCTAATAATGACGCAGATGTTTGTATGTTGTCCCAGAGAGACGCTAAAGTGTGCCAGTATCAGAAGCCGAGGGTCACTGACCAAGCAGCAGAATGTGGGTGAAGGAACAGATTGACCACTGAGACAAATTGTTTACAGATTCTTAAAGAACAATACACAAATTATTTAAAAAGAAACACACCCATTGAAACTGATTTGGATTTAGACCAAAATACTGACCAACATCAAACAAGTAGGTGACAAAAAAAAGAAAATCTGTAATTAAAAAAAACAATTGTTGAGCTTGATTAGTGTCTTTAAATAGGATGTTATATTTATCTAAAATCAGTAAGTAATATGCCCTCCCCACCACTATTCCCACTTTGCTTTAGCAGTGTAAAGTCAACGCAACACACAGGAAACATCACCAATAGTTTGTGAGAGTGGAAGACTCTGGGGAATGATGGGGGAGCATGCTCGTCACTGAGGAGTAGTGACGCAGGTTACCCTTTGAAATGGGGTATATAATAAGTTGTTTGTGTGGGGAGAATGGGGGTGTTCCTAATGTGAGGGCCAGGTGGGCAGTGCCCAGACTCCTCTGAGAAAATGAGGCCTACATGTGACGACTTTACAAGCCTAGGGCCGGAGACACTTTAGAAACAGCTGGAAACCGCATGAACAGTGTTTCCTCTGTAGCATTTTGAAGCCAAGAACACGGGGCTCCTCGCTCCATCATGACTCATTCTCAGTTTAATTACACTATCTCTCAGCTTCACACTTTCACCATTAGAGTATCTCCCTTACTTTACCTGGCTTCATGACTGCTCTCTCTTGCGGCTCACATCCCCACTGCCCCACACAATACACATCACTTCCCCTCTAAGGCCACTTCTGTTTATCTCTCTATCTGGAGAATAATGGTGGGTGGCACATTTTACATGGTTTTCTTTGACCTTGACCTCCAGGGTGGCTGGGCCAGCTGCCACATCTGACTTGAGAGTCAGATGTGACTCTCTCAGGGTGGATGGGAAATGGGACTAGCTGGCCTTGTGGGCCTGGGGGCCCTCATGTTGCCCCATGTCCCAGTACTGGAGGAGGACACCCAGTAACAGCAACATGAAAGCCCTTCTGAAGAACGCAAACCTTGTCAGAGCCCCATCCTTCCATCTCTGGAACAGGTCAAAATAACATAGTTCCTCTCATTTATGTGTGTGCAGGAGGTGCATGTCAGCCGGTGCTTAAAAGGGAAGAAGGTGAGTCAGGGGCACTGCCTGGGGAAAGGGGATCTGGCTGACCTTGGGATGCATAACAAACAGTTCTTCAGCAAGCAACAGTTGTTATTGAGTGAATTATAACCAGAAACATTTATGTCAGTCTTCAAAATACATTCGGAAAACATTTCAGGGAATGCAGTACAACGTTGTCTTGTATAAGGGCGTTTTTTACATCAATAAAAAATGTTTTATCCATGTAAAATGTAATCATCACTGTAACACCAACTCATGCAACCGTAGTCTCATGATTCCAAACTAACTTCTGAGGACAGCACTCGAGCGACCATTCCTGAAAGAGTGTAACGAGTCCACCAAGCTCTTATGTAACGCTTTTTATGTCACACTAAGAAAGTCTGTTACCTATTAACTGTAGTTACTTTATTATGTTAGTTACTTTATGACAGTAGTGACTTTATTGAAGTGGTTGCGCTGTTGCGGTTGTTACATTACGTTATATGAACACAAACCATGATGATTGTTCTTACTTTAACCAAGTAGTTTAGCTGCCAAAACCTAACCAATCATTCTATGAGTGGTTAGTCCACGTGGCTTTGTGCATTTCTGCAAGCGTCATGAGGCTGACATTAAACGTATTTATAAGAAATGTGTTTTTGGTTCATTCTTTTTCGGCGACCCGGTTTGCCAACACCTTGAAGAGCTGTGGAGAGTGTTTGTGTGTGTGTGTGTGTGTGTGTGTGTGTGAGTGTGCCCCAGTGTGTAACTACTTTTGCTCAGCTGGGTAGGAAAGCCCTGCTCCTTCCTCCACATTAACTTTTCCTCCCCTCCCTCTCAGGTGCCTGTTACCCCCTCAGCTTCACACTCCCCACACACAGATACAGAAATATGACACAGAACCCCCCACCCCCCATCGCATGTGCGTGCCTCCTCATGTGCCCCCTTCTTCCCTTTAACTGTCCTGACAGAGCCTTGGCAACAGGAAATAATAGTCCATTTAACTGACTGCAGAGGTTAAAAAAATAAAGAGCTGTTGCTGGCATGTGCTTTTGGCATCCTGTTATGTGAATGTTTGCTGTAGAACATGTTGAGTTTGAAAAATTAGAGAGAAAAAAAAGATTTATCTATGTATCAACACATGGATCTACCGGTATATTTTTGGTAATCGCTCTTAAAAGATGGTCTGTCAGAAAGTCTGGAAATAAATCTGTTTGGATTCCATAGAAATAGGTTAAATGTAAATGAAATAACAGCAATAAGCTCGGAGAAGAAAATAAATGACGTGTGTGCTGGTACAACCAAGAGAGTCGGAGAGGTTAAGTGGTCATCTGGGGCCATAACAGATCATCAACACATAGCGAGTCACGTAGCGAGCATAGCTTTGCCAGAGAGTTGTAAACAGGAGTGAGGGATAAAAGCAGTAGCCCAAGACAACAACACCACCAACGTAGACAGGAAACCCCGAGAGGACTATATAGGAAAAAGTTGTTTTAGGGGGCCAAGCCATATAACCATATAATCGGTTTCCTTTGCATATTGCTTCAAGCATGCAAGAAAGGAATTCCTTCCTAACTGGGGGGGAGGGGGCGGGGGGGCGGGGGCCTACAAGACGGGTCTTTCTCAGGCAACCCTCGGAAAGGCATTCTCGATAACCTTGCCTCCTCTCTTCCCTGCCTCTCCAAATCCAGCCAACAGCTTGCAACTATTAAGGGGAGATCCTGTGGTGACCTTACAGAGAGCCAGTCCTTGCACCTTCAAAGCTCCTGGGCTGGAATAATACACAGCAAATCATCCAGAACTCCTTAACACAGAAATCTCTATCAAAATGAAAGACGAGAGCAGCTTTTGCTGGAAAAGGGGCGTAAAAATAAATGAGCATCTGAGTTCCATTTCTTTTAACAATTCTGCTCCTTTTTCTCTGTTATTTAGCTTATGGAGCCCAAGGAACCTGGACTACTTTAATAATTGATACCTACAAGAGTATTTAGGAGTACAAATTGCCTAATTATTGTATCTGAAAGACATTTGAACAACATTCCAGAAATTATGATTTGAAAAGGGCATTGAGTTTGATTGAAATATAATAATAACTCATGGAACTAAAGAAGTCTCTGAAGCATCGTCTGCTAAAGAGGGGTGAGCAGGTATTTTCATCAGGGCGTTGTATCTTCTCAGTCATCGGAGGGAGGAAGTTATGATGCTAAAAGTAAACAAGTTCTTCAGATTAGGATTTCTTAAGCTTTGAGCTCTTTCAACCAACTAAAGGGATACAAATTGATATGACCCTTGATGAAGAGGGAAAGTCTTTTACCTTCACCTCTTTACCAAAGATCAGAGGGAAAGTAGATGAAAGGTGCATCTGTGTGCGTGGATCATATCATATCTGTGTTCTCATCGAGCCGTGTCGCAACACGCTGGGGACGACAACACGAGCAAGAGTCCCACGGAGTTACCAGACCTGTCGTGCACAGCAACCAGTGGCTGGTGGGTCTGTTGTTGATGTGCTGTGTGTATGTGTGTGTATGTGTGGGTGTGAAGGGGGTGGGGTGGGGTGGGGGGGGGAGTGAGTGTGTGTGTGTGTGTGTGTGTGTGACAGAGACTCTGAGTGGGATTGAGAGTGAGAAAGCCAGAATGTGAATGAGTATCTGCCAGTGAATGAGGAGGAGAAGGAGTGAATGAGAAGGAGTGAATGTCAATGACTGGATGAGAGGGAAAGAAGTAGATATTTGGATGGCTGGTTTATCCACTTCAGTACTCTTTTAGCGAGGCACGACACTGTTTCATTTACTGCTGGAGATCTTTGAAAAGGGGTGACAAATATATATTTTCATTTGTCAAAAGTCTAAAAACAACTATTACTCAACGTGGCTAAGAAGTGCATTTGTTTGGGATGGTTTCCAATCCGTTTCACTCACCCAGGAGGAGTCACCTCTCCAACGATAACAATAAATAACAAAAACAACTGACTTTATTATTTTCACACACCAAAGCATTGTCTGGTTTCGTTGAGCCTGTCGGAAAACGCGTCTTTGGCCACAATTGTGTTATTTAGCAGCTCATGAATGAGTTACAGATTAATGTTGTAATAAATGGTGATTCTGTTTTGCTTTTAGAGCTTTTTATGCAACTTCGTCCTTGTTTACCTGCCACACATTTGTTCAGTTTGGGGGAAATCAAAATCAGGTGCAAAACACTCCGTTTTTGTTATGACTCAGTTAATCAAATCGGGATGATGTCGAGGATAAGTGCTTCCCAAGAGCAATAAACAACTAAATCCAAATGCTTATGAAACACAAGTACCAAGATGATAATAAGTTCAGAGGAAATATAAATGTGGACAACAAAATAGCACAGCAAGAAAACAACAAGATGAAGGTGGAAGGTTGTCTGGCTAATATTTTAAAAGTGGCCTTTAGGTTAATTTGAGTTTCATTCATGTTCGTTTATATTAGCAAAGGCATTAAGCAACATGCGAGAAGCATCAATTAGGTGGTCCTACAAAGCTAAAACATCTGGCTTTCCTCTGCTCCTATCAATTTCAAATATGAGCTTAATTCCTACGTGTTTCCCTTTTCTCTCTCGCTCACTGTTGCTTTTCTCACCCCATGTTGCTGCATGGCAGCCAATAAATCAAATTACAGTTGGTTATTTCAAAGCGATTTTTCATATCTCTCTGAATAGTTTCCAGGGGACCTAATAGAAACAAAACACCAGCCAGACAACCTTCTTCCAATAATGCTGGGGTGAAATGCCTTCAAGTTAAATTTAGACAAGCAGTCCAGAGTTCTTGAGTCCAGCTATAGTTTGATACTTACTGTATCATACAGTTTAATAGTTACTGTATCATACAGTATACTACTTACTGTATCATACGGGATAATAGTTACTGTATTATACAGTATACTGGTTACTGCAGCAGCCCACTGAATATGTTAGTAAAAGGAGTAGAACCCAATCTGTCTTTGACAGAAAATAGTACGAAGTAGGTAACTCGATCCTCCATTAGCCTGTAGTTATTATTTCTGCAAACTGCTAACACCTGTTTTTACAGACACTACTATTGACCATCGGCATGTAGCATCCTTGGCCTCGGAATACAGCAGCAGTAACCCTGGGCCAAATTCCTCTCCAAGGACTAAAGACCAACTGAAAGCTCATGTACATAGAGTCATACCTCAGTGCAGTCCAACATAATGGAGACTTTTAGTCAACTATTGTTGATTATGGCTTGTTTCATTTGCATTTTTGAAAACTGTAATATAAAAAAATTGAATTAAGAGCATGTGTGCCAATAACCACAAAAGCGTTTTAACACTTGGATTTTAATTTATTTTAATGTTTCCACATTAAAATAGTAGCCCCTATGAACATGTTGTGGTCCTTTTGCCTTTGTTTCTGGAGCAAATATAGCAGAGACAGGGTTTCTGCTGGTAACTTTATATACCGGGACATCAAGCCAAATGTATTGCCACCTCAAAACATAAAAGACAAATAGTATATTTGTATATATATATATATATATATATATATATATATATATATATATACTCGTGTGTGTGTGTGTGTGTGTGTGTGTGTGTGTGTGGGTGTGCTTGTGTCAAGATGCCGGCTCTATTATCTGAACCAGCAGTGGTTTTGTTGCTGCTGTGTACATTCCTGCACTAATTTTGTTTTTTGTTCTTTCTTTGAAACATTGCGTTGTGTGTTGTACAATGGTAATTTTGTTACACAACCCTGTGTTGTAAGATGACAATTGTGTTACACAACCTCGTGTTGTGCAGTGAGAACAAATTAACCAAAATTACACATTTATTAAATAAATAAATGTTGAAGCATAACTAAATAAAGTAGTTGTTGTATTCAAATAAATCAAATCATGTAACTTTTAAATGTCTCCTTGTATCACTTTATTAGGGAAAAACACATTTGATACATCTTCGTTGCGTCCCTGGAGTTTTTTATGCGCACCAACATTTTCAGCTGCTCTGAGAGAAATGGATTAAAACCCTGAATGAATTTCTTACTCTTCCTCACCTGTTTTCTTACACCCAAACATGAGACGTTCATTTCAACTGACCACGCACCTAACACAAATCCTCACTGACAAAACCAATGGTCATCTCTGCTCTGACGCAGTCAAACCTTGTGTTGCTGCAGTAATTCAATAGAAGCTAGCCTACCATTGCGGTCCGTCAGTAAACGTTAGTTATGCAAGTTCTGGCTCAGCCAGTGGATTTGGGCCAAAAGATGTAGAGATGAGATAGCATCAATCAACAGCGGAAAACCACTTCAGGAGTTAGGTCACTTTCCAGCAGGTTGCTCACCGGCTTTCCTGCTGCTATTGAACTTGTGAATAAAGACAAAAACAAATAACGGCCCTCTGGATCTCTTTCTAGCTTGAATTGGGTCATGTATGTTCATAGCTGAGTAGTATAGTGCAATAGTATATTAGTGCTACGTCAGTGACCTAAAGCTTTGCAACAGCATAGAGGACATTCATCTTCAATAAAAGCTGAAGATTAAAGAATATTATTAGTATGATAATTTGCATTATTTATGTGCTAGCCCATATATTCAAATTGACAACCAAAGCACTGGCTAGTCTGTGGGCACTATATTTCAACTTATTTAGTTGTGTTTGAATACATTGCAGAAATTGCAAGAGGTGTTTATACCTTTGTATATTAATACTACAAACACAGCTTGGCAAACCTTTGTCACACAAATCTGACATAATCTTTTAAATCTGAAAACAACAGATCCAGGCTTTAATTGTTTGCTTAGAGACTCTTGCACAATGAAAACTAGAAAAAAAATTTATTAGCGGTCTCTGTTGTGTGCCGGGAAAGAAATACCTAAATACACCAATTTGTGCCGTAACAAATGTGTTGGGGTCGAGGTGATAATATTTGCTGCATGTCATTTTAAGAGTTACATGCAATCGTGCATGACCCCAAAAACAATGATGTTGTGCCATCTACTCTACCACATCTCTAGTGTACCAAACGGTACGTCTGGGTGCTTCTCACTGATATTGAGGCTTTGGGAAAACAATGTAAATGTTACCATTGAAAAATGATGCATGACATTTGCAAAATGTGTTTCCCAAACGAAAGCCATGCTCAGTCTATTGTCAATGTCTTTACCAACAATGGTTTCAAAAAGGAAAAAATAATTAACATCAAAAAAGCTGTTTAAAAAAAGAAAAGAAACATGATTATTTGTGGCCTCATGGCGATGCAACTAAACGTCCCACAAAGTTGTGCAAGTGGACCGAAAGCAATCATGGGAACGTTGATCATTCTGTGGAAAAGGGCGAGATGTCCCTTGTGTGTCCTTTTTCCCCAGGGAGGAAGTGAAGAGACTCTCCCATCAGACACACTGACACAGCCAATGAGACACATAGACCGAAATATAAGTCCAACCAGACATACAGATGGATATGCCAGGAGGACAACTCAAGTCCCTCGCCAGGTTCTCAGAAACAGGCCCGGCCAGAGGAGCAGATGCTGCTGCACAGAAGCTACAATACACTTTCAATCGGTTCCTTTACCAGCAGCTGACCGGAGACAGACAGACAAAGCACCTTCCTGCTTTAAGAGCGGTATTACTACAAGTATGACCAAACTTTTTGTCGTGCCCAGTTTAATTTGGAAATATGACACAGCTGATTGAGTGCTGCCAGAAGTGACTTTCTATTAATCATACAAGGAACAATTCAATTATAATCAAAGTTCTTGTAATCATAATCTTTCGTCTCTGTCGTAAAGTAGATTAGATTAGAATAACTACCCACATTGGTTTATGAATGAATTCCCATGAATGCAGGCACACAAAGACAAATATAGACGTTTTCCACATTAGGAAACTAAATATTACAAAGAGACGAGGACTATTGATGAAGTATGAAAACTCCTACTCTCTTGGATATGATATCAGTAATCTGTTCCCCAGTAATCTCAAGCTGGACACAATGCAAATAAAAAGAGGAATCTGTTTGAAGAAGTTCCAAGAAGTGAAATACTGAAGTCTTCAACAGTATATTAACTTGTGGTTCCCATTAAACGGACCTTGTGTAGGTAGATTTGATCATTTATAAAACTTGAGGCATGGAAGTGAGAAAAGGAAGTCCAAGTGGGTGGTTCGGCATAGGGAAAGGGAAAATGATCACTTGTGGGTGGTTGGATTCATTCCTAAGCTTTGTGTGACTCCAGAGTTGGGGAACAAACAATGACTGTTGATCAGTGTGACATGGACCCAAACCAACACCATCTCTTCGTCTGAAGTCAGAGCTTTATTCCCGAGGTGACAGCACGACACTAACCTTCTTGGTCTTGACAGTGGATTGGCAGCAGTCTCCTCCGTCGTAGTTACAGAAGGCTCTGTTGTTGATCGAATCACAGTAGTTGTCTCCCATGAATGGCTATATCAGACAGATCAGGGAGAGATTTTAATTAGTAAAGAAAATAATTTTACAAAACTGAAAAGAAATCAACACTTTTTAAAATGGTTGATAATGGTAAAAAGGTGAATTAACAAGGATGTCTTTGGTTCTAGTGCTACTTTCCTCTTGAGCATTTCAGGATGTTGTAGAGGTCTCTGGATAAATTTGCTGATGAATCCCATGCATTTAACTTCCCTCATCTTTCATTGTGACTTTTTAAGCCCTCAGTGGGCAACACCCGTTAATCAAACTGAGGATACCGTAAACTATTCACTGCACAAAACACTCTAATAAGGTGATTTATTGGGTTGGCCCCACCCTCGCCACTTGGGTTACCAATCAGGTTATCCAATTGGCATAAACTAAGTAGATGATATCATTTTTCCATGACGTGTCGTGGAATTCTTTCACATGTGTTCTTTTCATGTGAGTGCAGCATTTGTAGAGTAAATGCATGTTTTGCACATGATCAAATGATCACATGTGTAAGAGGTAAATACATCAGATTACAATGAGCCAATACGAGTCAATGAGCTAATACCAGATTGCCATTTGGCGACAGCATTTTAAATTATCATACAAAGGCCTAATTGGCTTCAGTTTACAGCCACCGGTGCATGGATTCAGTGTTCACCTTCAGTACAGGTTGTTCTGAGTGTTTTACACATTGGTCTCACTCCATTGGCCAGCAAAGTCAACATTTTACGAAACTACTTTGAGACGACAGGTTATTTTTTAAAGTTATATGCTTCTATATGCACATACACACACATCTCTGTGAGGGTTTTGTGTTCTTTTCATGATTGATTGAGTTATATAATCACCATTAAAGATTGGAACTGGAATAGTGGCCACTGTAAGCATCTACACTCAAATCTGGCAACATATATCAGAGACATTTATCATCACTCTGTTTGGTTTGGGGTCAAGGTGGAACAACTATGAAGTATTAATGTTTATTTTGATAGATGAGAGTATTACTCCACAAAAACAAAGACAAAAACACAAATCAAATTCAGGTCAATTCCTTACCTCACATCCTTTGATGCAGTGGAGCAATTCAGGTTGTGGATACCATTTCAGTCCCATGGTACAGATGATGCTCTGAAAGAAAAGACAAAAGTTGAGGTGAATTAAGTTATACTGTTGCTTTTAGTGGTTTGAACAGCAAGCAAACAGCTTTATCAAGACTGCACTTTTTACCTGCATTTCAATCCATACAACTGTAACATTAACTCAAGATTCTTGGCATTGTCTAGTGTGAACACACCCACACAGACACACACACACACACCTAACACAGCAGAGCACAGGGGATATCAAAAAGCCTCATGCACTTAACCTTTATCTACAAGAAAAGAATAATTAGTTGATTTTTACAAGATAAAACAATATCAAAATGTGTTTTCATTAAGTAAGTCATGGCCCCATGGTAGAACTGATAGGGTAGAATGTGTGCAAGAGAGAGAGAGAGAAAAGAAATAAAGTAAAAAGCACCTAGTTATATCTTTGCAGAGTGTGTGGAATTCCCTCCTGTTCTCCCACTGCGCTTTTCATTGAAATGCAACAAAAAACATTTGTGTCCGGGTGATAGGAACAGCTCTGTGCAGAGAAAGTGAACCTGCATGTGCAAATACATAGGTGTGTCAGGCGTAAGGGCCTTTGTGTAGAGGATAAGAGTCTAGTCGAGCCAACGGGTGGAGAAGGGTTTTGTTTACAGCACAAGTGTGACCCTAGACTTGGATAGTAGTGTGCATGATCATGAATATCATCCACAGCAAAGGACTGTCTGACCTGAGATGGTTTATTTCTCAGAGCCTGTGTCCCAAAATCTCAAAAAATTGACATGCTTTTCTTTTGTTGCTGCGAACTAAGGTAGTTTTAATTTCAGTGCTGTCAGCAAATCAATGCAAAAAGAAAAGATGGGGTTGAAGGTGGACAGAAAGAACGCCAGAGCATCTGAGGACTTCTGCGATGTAGTTCTGCAGGAACGTCCGTGGTGTGTAAGCATGTGTGTTCAGCGGCTGTGATGGTTATTTCCTATATGGTGGAAGATTAAGCACATTATTTTGTCTTGTAGGTAAAACTTTTTGCAACGACTGTATTTTCATTCTCCTTTTTCCGTGCTTTGCCATGATGATGTCACCCAGAAACTCTTTCTTTTTTCCTCTCTCTCTCTCTTTTTCCATCTCTCAGTACGGCCGTAAATCATGATAATCCATGATTGTGGCCTGGCCTCACCCCTCACTACGTGTAGGATCCTCACCCTCTGAAACCTCCCCGGGGCGCTGATACCACATAAAAATAGATCCCTATCTCAGCGCCACCACAGACGAGGTCATGTCATGTAGAAAATGACTAATTCCACAGTAAGCTCGACAGGGTAATTTTGCTGATAAAGGGGGAGGAGGGTGCTGGGGGCACATAATTTTTAGAGATAGAGGGACAAGAAAAAAGAAGGAGGAGGAGGTGGCGGTTGGGAAGCAGGGGAGAATTTCTAAGTGGGTCACACTTAGACCCAAAATACAACTAGTTTAAAGGCAATAAATCAACATCACTTATTAAGGTGGGCAACATTAGCCTCCAACTCAGCAAAGTAAAACTAGAAAGTGTATTTGGGGACATGAATTCACTTTTAGGTTGAATAATCCCAATCTGAAGGGGAGTTTGGACTCATGTTATGATTTTACAACTGTACACCATTGTCATCGAAAAGGCTGAAGGCCGGGTGTGTGTGTGTCTCAAATTATTCCATTTGGAATAAATTAGTTGTGAGGTGGTGGCACAGGACAAAACATAGCACTTACATAAGTACTCACGACCAGCAAAAACTGTTGCTCCTCCAATCTTCTAACCCTGGACACCCTCGCCCCATCACCCTCACTTCTCTGACTTGTCTTATGCTACCTTCAGCAGACAGAGCCTCGGGTCTCAATTACCACTGAGATTGTATCAATTACACAGATCCATGAAAAACAGATCATTTTATGGCCACGTGGCCCAAGCCACTGCTCTCTCCTGACATCCAGCACAAAAAGCTGCTGACTCAGTGTGACTCTGAAACAAAAACAAAAGGAGTTGTAGGGAAAAAAAATACAGCGAGGAATACAATGTGTTCCTTTACTCTGCCGTGGCTTCTCTGCGCTGGTCACAAAACGTGATGCTATTTAGTCTCTGGCTCTACAGCTACAACGACAGTAAACTGCCAAAAAGTGGAAAGCAAAAATTGGAAGAGATGATGTGATCGAGTACTCTCCACCTACACACACGCACACACACACACACACACTAATATAAACACACCGTAGTCCATCCCCGCTGCTTAACCCCAACCACAAGCTTCATAAAAAAACAAACAGAATGACACCATGGGGGGTAGGGTGTCACCCCGACTGGTGCAAGGGCTACAGTTCTGTGTTTAATGACCTTCCCTACAATAACAACTTGACCCTGTGTTCTGCTACCTACCAGTGTAAGGAAACAGTACATAATCAGTACACTCTGGAGCTGTGAGCTATGTCCAAATTAAATAAGGTTATTAACTAATGAGCGACATTAAGAGTAATTACTTATGACAATCCATTTGATAAGTTTTTACAACTCACCACAACGGTAGTGGTAGTTTAGTTTTTCTATGTTTCTTTTGCCTTTTTCACCGTGTGTTATTTCTGGATAGGACGCTTAAAAAATATCTGTGTCGGGACAACACTTAATTCCCAAAGCAGCTTTGCAGCTTTCTGTTTCTCCAAAAGGTTGTTGAATACCATATTGAGGACATGGACACAAAAGGGCAGCAGAAAGTTCTTTTTTACACTTCCAGTTAAAAATAGAATAAAAATGTCTGAAGGGTTGCAATGCTGGCATTTTTGCATTGTGGGTAGGAGACCCAGGATGTAGACAGGATGTGTGAAATTCCTTGCAAGAGAGTTGTGGATCGCAGAACTTTGTAAAGTGCGTCTGTCAGCGCTGTGAGCTAGACACAAACACACGTACTAACTTACTTTGACTTTGTGCGGGTTCCTCCAATGTTCTACCAGGACATTTTCTACTGTCATGTTTCTAGGGAGGATCACCACGTCGTTGTTACCCTCTCTGCACATCAGCTCACACTTCTCACCTGTGTGTGTGTGTGAGCGAGAGAGAAACAGAGAAACAAAACCAATAAAAGTATTGCAAATCAAGGCGTATATTCCCCCCCCTCTGCATTCAAATGATTATGATACTGAGTGATATTTAACATAATCGGATACTGTACAGTGGTTCAGACATCATGTTGATTCTAAATCAAATTACAGACAGTACAAAATGAAAAGAAATGGTTAAGGTGATCAATAAAAATACACTTAACAAAAGCTGTAAGTAATATGAACAATGAAGGATGACACCAGTAGTTAGAAAACATAATTGTTGTAAAACAACTGCATACAGACCTATGCCGTGTCCTCGCTTGCATGAGTACTGAAGGCTATAATGGAGGTTTTGAGGTAAAGAACACTGGCCTTTGCTGTTTGGGCATAGGCGGAACGACCCTGTCCAGTTTCCATCCTTCCTACAACGGATCACATTGGACCCTGCCCCCTGAAAATAACAAATATATTGACGAGAAAAACAATTAGATAATGATAATGACAGGCAAACAGGAGCAGGCTATGAACATGTTCGTGGCAGAGGGGGAAATACAATCCAAATGTTACCAGACATCCAACCCACAAAGCCTTAGAGGCAGGATAGATTAAAAGGTGGATACATTTCAAAAGGCTGTTGCAGCAGGACTATTCTGAAAATCAATAGCAATCTAATTAGAATGGCGTCAAATTGAGTATGGCTAAAGGAGACAGGGAGAGACAAGTGGGCAGACAGCGAGGGCAGTCTAAAAAGAGGAAAGTGAGTGTATTGGGGAAAGGGCTTCATTTAATCACAAATGTTGCATCTTATCAGCTAACATGATAATATTTGTATATGTATGTGCTATCTTTAAAATGATGCGCTTTAAACAAACAATATGTGAAACAAACATGACTATTACTCCACTGTGAACAGTCATCAAATACAAATGCTTCGAATTAATTATTTGATTAATTCACGACTGTTGAGCCCTAAAAGGGATCAACAGTGAGAACGCAAAGACGGGAGATAGAGAGAGAATGTCTGATTTTTGTTCCATACACTTGACAAAAAGAAGACATACACATATAGGTAAAGCAAGAATAGAAAGACAGGAAAGAGATGGACAGACCTGCTTGCATGGAGCGTGCAGCAGCCTCACCGTATGGGCAGAGCCTCCTGTGGCGGCAAAAGCTGAATTACTGGCAGGATCAGAGCAGTTGAGTTTGCAGACGCTGTCAAAGCGGAAGCCATCAGTACAGTGATAGGAGTCGTGGAAGATGGGTGGTGGGGTATCACAAGTCACTGGCTCGCATGCTCCCTCTAGCCAGCTGCCATCCTCTGTACACTGGCGCTTAAATGCACGCCTAAAAGTAAAGAAGATGATTAACATTTAGACTTGTGGGCTTTGTTTCACTTTAGTTTCGTGTATATAGAGGGTTAATATGAATAGAACGTCATGAAATTGAACTGATTTCAACTTATATTCATTTGGGGAAAAAACTGAAACGATTCAATGTCTTTCTTTACCTCTTAGGTTTGTTGCTGACATGGTAGCCTGGCTTGCACTTGTACTTGCAGAGCGTGCCCACTTTGAGGCCGGTCTCGTTGCAGCGCTTGGTCTGCAGAACAGCATTGGGTACAGGAGGAGGGGCTGGGCAGCGAAGTTCACACAGAGCCTCCGGGAAGGACCAGAGGCCGTCTTCTAAACAGGTTAGAGAGTTGTTTGTACCTGGGAAGAAAAAGAATACAAAGGTGTTGTGTTGGTTAGTAAAAAAGAAGGCACATAAAAAAAAAATTCAAAATGTGTTTCTTGAAGAACTGAACAAGGACTATTAAGTGACTGAAATGAATGTGTATGAACTCATTTTAAAATCCTGACTATTAGTTCTTTTAATCTGTATGTGGTTTTGTAGTGTCAAATAGGAGATATCATATATCTATCATTAAGCAACGGTGTTTAAAAAGTTTTAAAAAATTACAAAGACCAATAATTCATTCAGGATCGGAATGCGTATTACATTTATAAAATTGAAGGCAACATCATTTCATGTATCTGTTAACATTAAACAATAATATTGACTTTCATCGAGTCTCAGGAATCCTCAAGGTAACAGCCTGAAAATATGTATCTCCGCATACATGGGCGCATGCTCCTCTCTGCATCTCACCTACGAGCTGCGCGGGTTCTCGGCACTGAAAGGCGCTTTTCTTGCCGTAGGTGGTGCCTTCAGGGAAGTTGAAATGGGCAGGATGGACATGGTATTTGTCCGGCCGACCACAGTCCACGGGCTCACATGACACCTGTTTGTTCCACTTCCCATTTGCACAGGTTATGGTGACTGCAGTATCCGACTAGAAATGAGACAAGACATCGAGTCAGTTAGAGATACGGCATATGGAACACAGGCATATTCTGAAGTAGGCTATATGCTTAAGTATGCGCGACACAAGCATTTTGCATTGACAGGTTGATGTCCCACACACATCCAGTAAATGTTTATAGCTCACAAAAAAATTACAACAGCAATTCAGCACTCACTTAAACAAGTCTCCAATTGGTGTGTAACCTAAGAAAGCTACGTCAGTAAACCTCACAGGCTACCCAGCGGCTCAAGTAACTGCTGATAGCATTTGTAAGGTCAAGTAATGCCACTCAGACAACTGATATCCAACAACTGCACAAACAGCCTTAACACAAAACAGATTGACTTTGGTGGAAGTGTGACAACACATAAAGAGGGACTCTTTCACCACTGGAATACCAGCCTCTGAGGATGTATGCTCTTTTTAGCATAGTCATATATATTCAACAGGAAGAAAAACAAATATATATATATATTCCCAGTATTCCTTCCTGTGCTAGATTTTCAAAATCGTCGTAGCTTGCGTCACCTTTTCAAATGTACAAAGTGCATCCTGTGTGACTGGGCCCTTGAAAGTTGTTGGAATGTGGGAGGAAACTCGAGAACCCAGTAGAAATCCACACATGCGGAGAACATGAGCAAATCTGCAAGGAACTGACTCAGGCCAGGAGTCAAACCTACTATGACAAGCAAAGACCAACTGAAGCGTACAAACACAACATAAGGCCTGGTATAATACATTAACCTCCCGCTCAGTCCTTTAATAGCCGAGCATTGAGAACAGTCCCTGGATGGAAGAACAGCCATTCAGGCTGCTGAAGGAGCTGTGACCTACAGCAAGGTCTGACTGAGGCTTTCAAAGGCCACATGTCTTACATTAATCGTGTGTGTGTGTGTGTGTGTGTGTGTGTGTGTGTGTGTGTGTGTGAGTGTGTGTGTGTGTGTGAACTCAATGTGTATATACAGCCTGTACACATACGAGTACCTCTTCCAGATCAAGAGTGATGAGAACATTGTGAATAGCATACAGCATAAAAGCTAGGACTGGGTATCTTGAGAAACTAGCAAGTGTAGGATCTTTTGAAAATTAAATTTAATTTAAAAATGTAAAAACAACCCAGTTTTTCCAACTCTTTTCAAAATGAAAGTAGCTAGCAGCACTCGCTCCAAAGTTGGCCGAATTAAATTATTGGACGGATTCATTTATGTCTTTCAATAACAACATAACTAAATGTATTCTTGTTTCCAAAACAACATATTTCAAAAGGGCTAACTCTTGGTCCAGATTTTTTTTCACCATAAACATGCCCTCGACTTATCGGTATTTATTTTTTTCTCGATAGAAAATGCCGATTCCTGTAAATGATTTGGCTTGTGGCATGATATTTGTAGAGATGAGACCAGAATGGGGAGCCACTGATTAATCCAAACCGTAAATTTGTTTTATCTTCTTCCATTAAAAAAGCACCGTGTAACGTAACAGGAATGCTTAAATTGATTGCAGTGCCAGTAAATCTCACAACAAAGCTGTGAGAGGTCAATCATTTTGACTTTTCCCTCAGAACAAAAAAAAGCATACCTGAGTTTCTACCATGAATTACACTCTAACCCTGTTTTGGTTGAAGCACTTAATTACCCATTTTTTAAAAGAGTGGCCAAACTTTAAGGCCACACAAGCTGGACTCAATTAGCATTTCATACCTATTACTTCATAACCTCTCTCTCTTCCCATGTATTTCTATCTCTGATCTTGATCCCATTATATGACACTGCATAACAGTATCAAGTTCTTTCAAAATAAATAAGCTCCTTTCATATTTGGATATCCAACGAAGTAACATATGCATCGCATGCGAGTGCCTACTGGAAAATAACTGGCTGTAGAGGTGAATGAGTCAATCACGATGGAAGAAATGTGGAAGGATATTTTTAGTGTTAATGTGCTGACTGTAAATATGTGCGCAAATGGAAGGGTAAGTAAGTTTTCAAAAAATTGTGTCCATCTTAAAAGCTGAATGGCCACACAGAAACACAGTGACATCTAAATACATCTGCCATGAGTTGTTTTTGCTTTTAATCATGCATGTATCCCCAAGTGTCTCACTGTAAAAAGGGTTGTATGCCTGTGCATGTAGACTGTGTGTGGGAATGTTCCTTCTGTAAAAAATGTACAGCTGAATATGTCTCTTCCACTTTTGGCTACTCTGCCTCATTCAAGCTGGAAGACTAACAGACAGATGAACCGACATGCAGACAGCCTCTTCTTTAGTCTTAGTGTTTTGCACATTAGTACATTGAAAAAGTATAGTATTAACACACAGTTGCACGTTTGATAGGTAGGTTGATAGTAGTTATAACAAGATGCCTTTAATAGTGGAAAGACATATAATATACAACATTCTGGTCCTCGTGGAAAAGCCCTTCAGAAATAATAGCAAAAGATAAGAAAAAAATTGCTGAATTTGGTACTTGATATGCAAGCTTTTGTTTTGAGAGTCAAAATTAATTAAGAAATGTAAAAGTAAAAATGTTCCAACGCTTTCCCTGTTGTGAAAACGACCGAGGGTTACACACAGCAAAAAGAGGGAAACGATGGGCTTGAAGAGCAACAGGGTGATAATGTTAAAGGGCCTTCAATCTAATTCATATTCATGATTTGCCAAAAGGCTTAAGGGTGAATCCCAGTGCAGTTATTCACTGTCGTGGCACTACACGGACAGAAAAGACGCCCTTTCCCGATCCCTCTGCACAGGGACAAAAAAATACCCTGATTGATTTGAATTTAGAGCATCTTTAGCTCCAGTAATGTGACTGTATATAAATATGTCCTTGTATAACAGAATATATGGGTGGCGGTTGGTTATGAGTGAACAATTGACGTCGACACATAGTAAAGAACTTGGAAAACTTTGCGTTTTACTGTGTCTTTAAAGCTAAACTAAATAGGCAACAATAACATTTAAAGTTATACAAAAACATATTATTTACAGGGTGTGTTCACTTTTCTACTTCCTGGCTGGGAGGCAAGGAATGTGAGCCCAGAATAAGGTCTTACATCTGATATAGGTTATTGTTTATTAATTCCCATGGTGATATTTGTCCTCTGTATTCGACACATCCTGACTAGCTGTAACGCAGCCCCTCTGGATAAACTCCAGCTCTCAGGCCAGTGCCTTGATCAAGGTCAAAGGCAAGATTATTTCTAATGCAGCACCTTTTATGCATCGCCTATAGAGTGGCAGAAAACTGGAGCACCCACAGAAAAGCCAGGCATGAGAACATCGTGTCTGGCTTTTCTGCATTTAGACGCCCATAAAACATGCACTTGAAATTCTTTCCTGAGCCCAGCTGGCTGACTGCCCACTCAAATGAATATGACTGAAATAATGGGCTGATATGGCTCTTAATAGCCCTTAAAGTTATATTGGATATAATAGGTCAAATTAAACCAAGAGTTATTTCTAAATGTATGTAACATTTTTGGCAAATAAGATCTAAAGAGGGTGTTGGGGTCATTAAATGAAAGTGGATAGGAAATCATATAGCGTGCAGGTAATAGTGTTTTGATGGGATCATTCTATGGTGGACAGCCAATAGTGCCTGTTAAGGGCAAAGCGTGAAATATAAATGTATCAGTGCCGGCCCTCACCATTTCAAACAAAGAGACAGCAGCAATAAAACACACATATACAAATCAAGCAACAGACACAGATTTCTTCTAAAGAGAGCAATATCTAAGAAAGCGGTGTTCCCAGAACTACTTTGATATCACTGAAACAAGAATGCTAGAAGCCTTATGAAGGCAGACAAAAGTGTGCTTCATGCTGCATGTTTTAATATGAGTGTCGACGTGTCTTTTTAAGCGGCTGAAAAAAGAAGGGAAGATGCAAGTTAAGAAATACACACTGAGGGAATAGAGACAATCTGAGGACAATCTCGATTTACCACTGGCCCTAAGATCAAGTTCTATAACTGTCTGACATAATGCACATTCCCTTTATTAGATTTGATCTCAATTGGATGCACCCAGTGTTTCTTTCAAATCTGTATTTGTCTATATTTACCCACAATCGAACAGTTTAGTCAGTCGCAGCTGTGCCGCTGTTGTGGACAAAGAAGAAAATGCGGTTGTCCTCAGGATTCTCCAGCTATAGCGACAAGTAAAACCATCTTCAACATGTTGCATTCTAATGTTCTCTCAAAACAAAGAGGAGTAGATGTCAAAAATGATGGTTTGCATGGATTGAACAATATAATCTTCAATTTACAGTACATGGCGCAGAGTGAGACTGTTTCTTCGTTCCAATTTACAAAGAGGGAGACTTCTACTCCCCTGGTGGGACACACAACGGGTAAATACTGTTCCAGAGAACTGTTTCACTGAGGAAAAATGACTTCAAATGTACCAACAAGCTACTGAAACAGACAGGGTGAGTTAAAACGGATTAGATTATGGTCACCTAGTCTGCACATCGACATTTTTAGTTTTTTTACTCTTTGCATGTCAACTGAGGGCAATGATTTACTTGTCCTCGCTGAGTTCAAAATGATTTAGGAGCTAAGGGACATAACTTTAGCATTTCTTGCAGAGCATCATTTATTAAAACACACAATGTTGTGCTAATTTAGTATTAAAACACAAATCGGATGTCTCTCAATAAAATGAATGGATGTGAAAATCGCTATACCTATACAACAACCTTTAAATAGTCACTCATCATTTACAGCAAACCATATGAGTCCAACAATTGGGTTTTCTAGTCTCTCCTGCCTCCCCTTCACCCAGCTTTCTCTGTACTTTCCTGCCTTTCCCTCACTAAAAAAGCATAATGAATGAATCGAAATTGATGAATAGCGACAATTGCTCACTGTCAATCAAAATCTAATGCAAATAGAAGTGTGTGCAGACTCAAGGGAGAACTTCTCTCATCGTGTTTTGACATACAGCATGGATGTGCTTCATGCATGTACACATACACACTCATACTTCATTCTGTGTGCAGATACAGTAAACGTTACGTGTGAGTCAGGCCATTTGGTAAAAGATGGTTCTTTGTGGTTCTATGAACTCTCTAGGATGAGTTACAGATCATGGCCACAGATCATGTGAAGGATGGGAGAAAAAACTCATTGGTACGGTCAGAATACTAAAAAGTCACACTTTCACGCAGCGCTCCGGGTAAATTACTGGGATAAACTTTCAGGCACTGCTGGTGATTGGGAATGTTTGCCTTTCCACACATGCCAATAGCAATGCCAGCTGAGATGGGGCAAGGGAAACGGCCAGCAGATGGCAGTAATGCTTGCCAACCGCCATACAACTCAACAGAAGAAGAAGATGGGGAGAGGCGACAGTCATGTGTATGCAGCAGAAGGTGCAACATGGCAGGTGAGGAGCTGTATTAGTACAGTGCCTCTGTTCTTGTCATGTATTCGATATTCACAGACTTTGGGAGACAAGTCATATTCTTTCTTGATCTACTTGAATCAGAAACAGCCGTGGAATCAATTACTGGAGACTTGAGATGGTTTGCTTGCTCCACGTGAACATTTATTTTTGTCAAATGGCCGTGACCCTTTACGTGCTTGACCCTGTGTTATTCCTGCTTCTATTCACAGCACAGTTGTAAATGACAGCATATTACCTGCAAAATTACCTGCACTGTTTAGTAAATATTCCTGAACAGTTCAGGGATGGACTTCAAGTGGTTATATGAGACTAAGGGTTGTATGCCTTACAAACACTCACACATACAGTTATATACTAAAACGTCATACGAATAAATATAGATATATTGTTCTCTGAACCTCGGATCTCTCTGAGGGAGCATTACATTCTTGCAGGCTTCTTTACAGAGCCGTGGAGATAAATAAAGTGTTTATATTGTCTTTACAGCAGCTTGGCCCAAAACCAAAAGATTTACAATATGGTGTCAACTACCCTGTTTGTTTGTTTATTTGTGGTGTATACACATCTGTGTGTATACACATCTGTGTGTATACACTGTATCTCTCCGCTCGTGTGTCCTGTTGATGCAGAAGCTTTTCTGTACGGTGTGTCGGTATCGACATGGAAGCATTTAATGTGTGCAGCTGTGAGAGTGCGGTAGCAATTTCTTTGCCCTTTTAAAAGAGACTTCAATGTGTGCAAAATGAGCAGGGATGGAGAGAGGGAGGGAGAGGGAGCAGACACTATGCAATGATGTCATCGTCCCGGTGGAGCAGTGATACAAAGTGACTGTTTGAGGTGATGGTGCAGCATGCTCAGCAAGAGACTGAGCACTATTATGCGTGTGCTTGTAAGGAATATATATGGTTAGTGTGTGTGCGTGTGCGCACGTGTGTGTGTGTGCGTGTGCATGTGTGTGTGTGTTTGTGTGGCAAGCCCACAAGAGAAGAGGGCTGTGCGTCTCCACTCCTCGGTGCAGCACTCATCTACCTGGATATTCATGATGTCATCCTCCCGAGAGGCTTGCCGTGCCAAGCCTTTTTTTTTTTTTTTTTGCAGGTGACAAAATAAATGCAGATAGAACTGAAAGCAGAAAGAAAGCATGTTTGCACATCTTTCAGATATGTGTACTCGAGTTTGCTGCAATGCATGTTCATGTGTGCATTCACAAACGCTGAAGATATGCTGAAGATATGCTTTTGCACTTAAGCGTTTGCATGTGTACGTTCATGCATATGCTTTGTGCACTGAGCTCTCTGATGGCTTGTGTGTGTGTGTGTTTAAACATGTGTGTGGCAGAGTGTTTACCTGACTCTTGATGATGTCATCATCCTGGTGGACTTGCAGGACGTATCCAGAGTTGCAGTAGATGGTGCAGCGGTCTCCATTGTAGAAGTGGCGGCCAGGGTTACTGCACTTGAGCTCTGCATTGCGGATTAATGGTTCCTGGCAGTCAATGGCTTCACACGAATAATGTACACAACTACAAGTGAGCGTGTGGGTGTGTGTGCAGGAGGGGGGGGGGGGGGTGAAATAAGAGAGGGAGAGAGAGAGAGAAACAAACTAAAAAACACATTTAAAGTTACAACCAACATGAAATGTTGTGTATAATATAACACTGCAGACACGCAAAGATTAAACAGTCACAGAAAAGCCATGCGTTAAGTCAACCACATCCATCCATCAATGACTGCTTAACATATCAAATCAATAAACCACATGAAAAAAATATTGCCATATTTGCGATGTGCCTGAAGGGCTGTCTGTGTCTGTGTCCACACACACACACACACACACACACACACATACACGGCAGAGTTTAATTTGTGAATTAAGAGCGACAGGATAATATTATGTGCGGGCTACAATGGCCACAGATTTATGTTGGTAGCCTGATGGAGAAGGTATTTAATGCTCTTAGACGGCCTGGATGCCCGAGGCACCTTTTTTACAATCGTCCTACAGTATAGGGTTCCCTTATTAAGCCAGCAGCTAAAGAGAGAGAGAAAGGGGAAGGTATGGGGGCACAGAGAGCGGATGAAAGAAACATTGTTAAACTCGATCCGGCAAGAATAGAATCTCTTGCTCCTTTCATCCATTTGTTTTCCTTTACATTTTCTATGCTTTTACTCTAAAATGTATAAATAATACGGACATTCTATGCACCAAGATTATTCCTCAAGTATGTCTTTTATTTGTACATCTCACTGTCACTCCCACGACAACAGTAAGCAAGACTGGGAAAGCAAAAGTGACATCAAATGAGCTCTTAGTAATAGTCTACGTTTGTAATTAAAAAGCTTATGTTAAGAAATTTGAAGCTGAGCAGGTGAAGACCGTCCATAAAGCCAGAGAGCAGCAGTCCCTAAAGTCTGGGCTTTTTGAGGACAGACTAGGGAAGCCTCGTCTGCGGCCACTTTGGCTTGGAACAAAATCACTTTGTGTTTTTTTTGCTAGTCACTATGGAATTTCTGACATAAATTACAATTAGCAAGCTGTAAAACTATCCTCTTCCCCTGAAAACGAGATGTACAGTATACAGAAGAATGGAATAGTATTTATGAAAAAAAGATGAAAACTCAACAAAAACAAATGAACTCCAAATATTCTCAGAAAGAAAAGAAAAACTCAGAGTGAAAAACATACATGTGCATGCAGACGAGCATGGAACATAAAATTGAGTCATCTTAATAGCTCCTGTTGTTAACAACTCAGGGAAAAGGGGATGTGGTGTTTTGTGGAGGCATAAGTATTACGGGAAATGTGCTGCTCAGCCCAGGAGAATGAGAGAGTGAAAGCGAGAGCAGGAGGCACAGAAAGGGGAGAATTCAGGAGAAGGAGATGGCAAATAGTTTGAGGAAAGGGAACATGATGCGAAAGTAAAGGATGAGAAGACAGCATGGGATAACATGCGATGAAGGGGAGGAGGAGGAGGAGATGTGGAAAAGCAGGGAGAGAGACTAGGAATAAGGAGGAAGTGAAGACAAAATTAAGGAAAAATGGGGATGAAACATGGAAAGTGGGTATAGACGGCATAATGCAGATGATGAATTGGAGTTGATTGAAGAGAAGAAATAAATCAATGACATAAAAAGACGAAGAAGCATATTTGACTGATGTTCTAAGAACAGACCGTTGTGATTGATCATAATACTATATCATAATATTCAGCTTTTAGCGTGTTTAACCCTCCTGTTACCTTTCGGGTCAATTTGACCCCATTCAATGTTTAATGTCGGTGTTCCTTGGGGTCAATTTGACCCGAGGCTGTTTTTCACTGTGTCAAACATATAATAAATATCAACTTTGTTATATATTTAAAGGGCTATTTAGGTAGTCAACAAACAAACATAAAGTACCTCACACTTAAACTTGGGAAACAATATTAATTCTAATAATTTTCTGGAGGTTTTAATTGCTGGGGTCAAATTGACCCCAAGGGTAAAATATGTTAGTAAATGTAAAGGTAACAGAAGGGTTAAATTGAAACTTCTGAAGATGATTGGGCGTCTGAGTGCGTGTGTGTGTGCGTGCGTGTGTGTGCATGGGCGTGGTGCTAACAAACAATTTCCTGGCTGGTGCAGATACACAGCAGTTTTAATCTATTTAGGTGCTGGATGTCTCACTCGCACACAACAAAAGCCACAAACAGCTCTATCTCTCTGCACAGACCCCCAGCTATCCATTCTTTGTGCATTGTGGTGTTTATTAGTGCATTTCTTGTTCAAAGGCTTGTGGGAGCATCATATTTATGAATTATCTCATGCATGACAGTGGTGTGGAAATTGGCAAATTGTGTCTCCTTGTGCTTGTGTGGTCTGGTTTCAAACTATGTTTGTGAGCAGTGACCAGACAGCATCTGGTCAGTAGTTCAAATGATTATGTTTATTTCTTTCAGTTTATTTATTTTTTAATTCAACGTACTGGAGTCTCAAACACTTTGAATTTATAGCTAAATGGGTGTTAAAAATTCATAAAGGCTTTTTACATACATCTTATCTTTATTTCCTGGTTCAGATGCTGGGCTTTCAGCTGTTACGAATTGTTTCGTGACACAAAGAAAAATGTGGAAATATCCAAAAATTGAGCAGCACTTTTGATGCCTGATTGACAGGTCCTTTATTTAAATAAGTAGTTATAGTGAAAATAAGGAAAAATGCATATATTTTGCCATGTTCACACTGAGCGTCCACACTCTTTGGTTTTGGAGCACCGAAAACAAAGGAGTTTAGAAACGCTTCTGAAAGCCGGGTGGTAGCCTGGAGGCAGCAGTGCGGCGGCTCTATTTTTTGACATTTTTGGAGCTCAGCAGCAGGTGCAAATTATTTACACATTTTTGTGTGATATCATATATGTTACTGACAACATTTGACTGTTATAGCTGTAGTTTTGGGCAGACCTCTTACATTAAACAGCGTGTCATTATTCAAGACATGCCTCTCTTGGTCTCGGGCTCAAAGATGTACACACACAAACAGCTCTTTACATCTCCTGGTTGTGCGCGTGATTGGTTTGCATTATCTTGCACTTTGTGTGTAATCTGGCCTTTTTCCAGGTGCTACAGAAGACATTTTATGGTTGAGGTCTTGGCGGCACATGGAAGTAGCTTGACATCATCTTTTTTTCTGTTGCCTGTTATCTGACTATAAAGTCCTTTTAGACAGATTTGAAATTGTGCACTGTAAAAATAAACTGACTTCATCGTGTAATATAGACCTTATTATGCCAGCCATGCAGTTGGTATATTCAATTGATTGGGTGTCTTCAACACATTCCATCAGAAGAGTCAGCATAAACTATTAAGTACATCATATGTATACCTATATCGAGATTTGGAAATATGGATATGAATATAAATCAAAGCTTCTGTACCTTTTTATGGACGAAAGATTGTACAAATTGTGCTTGTGTTTGGCTGTATGCTTGTGCACATATGTGAACATAATCTTATGTTTTCATATGCATGTCTTTGGTTCTGATGTGTGTGTAACATATGTAAGCCTCGTGTTCACCGGTTTTCAATTTCCCTTTTCTCGGCCTCACCTCTGGCCTGTAGGGTTGTAGATCTCGTTGCTCTGGCAACCACTTATCGTGATGGGGTCGAAGGACTGGAAGGAGCGCAGGCCTACTCCGGAGATGGCCACCAGGCGAGAGGCGAACATGACCAGGATAGCCTTGGTGTGGTAGAAGGCCACCGACAGGTCATGGCTCACTGGGATCACCAACGGGTTGGTGCGACAGCTGAGACGCCACTCACCTGTGGAGGAGATATCAGGAAGAGAGAAGAAGAAACAAAGTGGGTTGAAATTTAGGCGTGGGAAGGAGGAGACAGAATCAGAGAATCAGAGGGATAGGTGGTCAAGGACCAAACCCAAAAAGTAAATTAGCGGAGAAGAAAAGGCTGTCAGGAGAATCTCTAATGCTGGTGTTGAAAGAGTGATATCGTTTTCTAATGGAGACATGAGCATCAGCTGTACAACTCCTTTGAGCTCAGCAGTCATATTGAGAGTACAGAAGACAGTTCTCACCTAGACTATGGATGCCCTCCTTGGTGTCCACCAGCTGAACAGTGATGTTACATTGGGTCTGGTCAAGGTAACCAGTCCCATCAGCAGCCAGATGAATAATCACTGCAGCTGCCACCATGGGATGAGAAAAGTGGGCCTGAATGTAGAAAAACAAGAAATATAAATGTAGTTATACATTTGAGATAGCTACTGTTTCCTCTTTCTTAGGAGTTGAATGGTTTCTTTTTGGCCTTTCCCTATATTTTATGATGCGTCATGCATCCCATCACCTTCTAAAGTGGCATCAATATCAGGTTAAGTATAGTATCGACATGAGGTAACTTATGAATGTATTTTTCTTCCAATTCATTCTTTTTCGAAAGGTCTTACCTTGAGCCAATAGTTAGGATATCCCCAGGTTGACTTATGGGCCTCACGACAAGGGAACCATGCATACTGGGACACTCCATCTGAGAGGTCAAACACCTTGGACTGACATGTCTACGGAAACATAGAGACAAAAGGAGGATATTGGGTCATGTTGTATGCATCATTCTAACTTTTTTCCCCACTTTGTAGGTTGAAAGTATTTGTTATGTAAGAAATAAATGTAAGATAAAAGCCTTTATTGGCGTTCTTTGCTCTTCTTTCGGAAAAAAACCTCCACTACTGATATAACTGATGCTGCATCTCTATTGCAGCATCTCTGCCTGCCTCAAGCGGGAGCCGCCATTGTGGTTCTGAACAAACAGTCGCCTCTTTGTGTCTTCATGGACATAAATGCATTCATTTAGGCCAGAAAAGATTGATCTTTGTGATTCTCACGTGATCTTGTGATACTGCGAGAATCGAGCTGCCTCCCAAGGTGAGCTCAGTTTTGTTGACGGCTGCTCAACCTCTCACTTCACCCTGTGGCTTTGTTGACAAAGAGAAGAACACGGCATCCCCTCTGGGATTTGTGTCCCACACGTTGTCACCTCATTGGCTACATTGGGATGAGTTTTGACACGGTAGGGGGATGTGGGGGAAACAGGGTGATGTGATTCGTCATTGTAATTGAAAGGAAGGAAAAGCATCAGAAAAGGGTAGATAGACACATCGGTGAAAGACTATTGAGCAATAAATAACACAGGCCAAGGGGAGAGAGGGCACATACCCAAGGACGATGAGTTCCCCCCCGCGGCCCTGAGCAGGTGAAATGAGACACCAGTAACATGAGAGTTTTGCTAGAGAGGCTAGATTCTGTCACCATGGAAAATTGGCCAGACCAGCGATCTGTACATATCTGTCCCCTGAATCTGATGACATTACCTTTCTGCTTAGAGATGAAGTGGCAGAAATGCAGGTGACAACCACCTGAGATCAGTCGTTTGAGACTCTGACCCAACTTGAGTGCAGCTGTGTTGATCTCCATTTTGCATTCATCAGAAAACACATTTTGCCGAATATAAATTAAATGAATAAAGTAACTGAATTACTTTACTTACCATTATGATTGGTTGCTAGTCATGGCATGGACTAGTAGGCTGCTAATAATTTGGAGTCAAGACGAGCTGGTTTCCATTGCAACCATTTTTTGGGACCGGGAAGGTGAAAATACCCTTTCCATTTGCAATTGATTTCTTATTAGCGTGAACACATGTGGACCTAGCTACACCTTACACACCCCTCCTCCCATCATCCTTTCTCCGTCATGCGTTCTTTCTAACAACCAACTGACAGCTTGGCTTGCCAACACAGCCCCTGCACTCAAGCAAACACCTCTGTAACGTATCACACCAGTAGGAGGCAATTCACAAGTCTCCCATGACTCATTTCACTTCCCCCAACCCCCTCTCCAGCAGTGGCAAGAGTCAAAGCACTCTAAATATAATGTCATTGATTTTAATTAGTCACTAAAAGAGGTTGTTACATCCCGTGACTGAGACGGCCCTGTTTCAGGAAGAGGGTGGAGCTATATCTCTCAGGTCTGGTACCCTGGAGCAACACCACCTGAGAGGGATCAGCTAATCAGTGGGCGGGACATATAATCACGCAGACTAAGTGTGTGTCTCTCTCTCTCTTCACCTCTGAGCTGTGACCATTCCGTGGTATGGTGCCGAAGTGTTGGCCACCATTTGTATTTTCGGGTCAAGCTTGTAGGGGTTCTCTGCCATTTTTGTTGTGTCAGTTTTCTCCTGTTTTCTGGTCAGACAGGGAGCTTAGTATTGTTTTTCCTTTCTTCTTTGGTAGGTCAGTGGTATCTTTTGATTTCTAGTTAGCATCGTGGTTTTGTTTGTTGTGTTGGCCTTGGAGATCCTGACGCCTATTTTTCCTTTTGCTTCTGTGTTATTCTGCCCTTCGTTAAATCTTAACTGTGAAATAAATCTTCCTTATTTTGCTCAAGTATTTAACTTTATTCTTTGCCTCCTTTGTTTCCCCCCTTAGCTGTATCCCTTTTTTGTATGTTGCGGCCTGTGCATCCCTAGTTTACCAAGAGGCCGTAACAGAGGGGGTAAGGTTAGTGATGGTAATACGGTTTTACACCCATCCAACAATCAACCAAGCAATACATCAGTTTCACACATTCTATTGTTATCCATTCATTTCCACTATCTCACTCATTTGTACACCTACGGGCAAATTAGAGTCACCAATTAACCTCAGCCTTGGACTGGGGCAGGACATTGAAGCACCCGGGGGAATCCCACTCTAGCACGGGAAGAACATGCACATTTCAGAGGCAGCAGTCAGCCAGCTCAATTGGATTTTATTTTATTTTTAATCTTTTGGCTGTGTGATTTGACGCAATGGTATTTTATTTGTCAACAGGAAGCTACAGATTCAGGTCCATGATCCAAAACATAACTCCTTTGTGAAAATGTTGAATCTAGCTAATCTTCAAATGTTGCACATAATTTCCCTGGGTCTGACATTACAGGATTGCATAGCTTTAAATTGCAGAATATCATTACACACTGGAAGTGGGAATCTCTCTCCAACTGAATCCAGACTGCTGGAGATCATGGATACAAATTCATGTAGTCATTTCTACGATAATCAGATGTTAATCAAGGACTGGGATACACATATTCCGAGCAGCAAGTCCCCAAGGATGGCAACAGGCATGTGCATTGAGTAATGAAGTGAGGAAAGAGGAATGAAGCCCAGAATATTGTAAGCACTCACTTTGTCACAGGTTGAATAACAAAACCTGATAATTTTACACGTAATGTGTAAGGTCATTGCATATGGCAACATTTATCAATTCACAAAGGCTGCTTCAAACCAGTTAGCAACTAAGGATACAGCATGCACACTGACTAAACATCTGCACAAAAGATACCAGTAGTATCATTGCATAAACTTGTTCTCTCCATGTCTTTGCCTTGCCTTTCTGCCAGCTCCCCCTTTTCATAATCTGCCTCCAAAACAGTACGATTATAAAAATGAACTTTTAAGGCAAGTATATCAGCTGAATCCAATAAGAACAAATACAAAACAGATGCAATTTCCTCTATCGCGGACATATTACAAGACTTGATTAATCAGCTCGTATCTAATATTAGAAATATTAAATCCCAAAAGAATTGTTGGAGGAAAAAGTAATTGGAATCAAAGACGTTATTTATTGTACCTTTGTGAGAAGTGGTATTCAGAGCACACACAGATTTACTGTGTGACAAGAAAGATTACAACGGTTTAAATTTGCATGTGTCCAGATGTATGAAATAAGGCCAATATAATCAATAATAATATACCTTGTCCAGGTGTTTCCAGAGGATTTAAAAAGCATTAAATTACTTTTTGACAGGCCCAACAGGCGCCTGTTAAATTGCCAAACATTTAGACTTTGAGGTTGACGGTGCTAGATTTGATATGCCGAGAATATCTATTCCCTCCACACGGCTCTCAATATGGCAGCAGCTGGTTCAGCTGCTCAGAGCTAACAGTGTTGATAGTGATAATAACAGCATTATCAACTTTAGCCGCCATATGAGTCAAGGCCATGAGCTAGCCAGTACGGCTCGCGTGCACGAGCATGCACCGAAACGCACTAACAGGCATGCGTGACCGGCCCGGCTACTTAAATATAGCACAGAGAAGCTTAGATAACAACACCCAAAGAAGGAGAGAGACTTCATTCTCTGCTCAGGTAGACATTACTCCACTACATCTTCACATATAATATTGTGATAAAGTTCTTATTGCAAGCCTTTTATTCTTTAATATTGCTAAGAAAACTCTAAAATCATATCTCATAAAATTTTAATATTTCAAAAAAATTTATAACAGCTGAGTGTTTGTCAAGGCTCAGGAAACCCTTTCAGGTGTTTCGAGTTAATTAGACAATTCAAGTGATTTGTTTAATACCCTACTAGTATACTTTTTCATGATATTCTAATATTTAGAGATAGGATATTTGAGTTTTCTTTATTTCAGTTGATTTGTAATCCAGAATGCATGGAAAATAAAGAACTTCATCACAATATTCTAATTTTCTGAGACAGTCCTGTAAATGGTTGTTTGATGCTATATTAATGCTCTGAATTTATATAGATAACCTTTGTAAAAAATGTAATTGGTTATGCCTTCAAAAATATACCACCGGAAAAGCTGACCTTCAAATGGATTGCTTCACTTTTAACTAAAATATTACAGCAGCAACTGTTGAAAAAATGGCAATCAAAACAAGTCTCTCCGTTGGAAAGAGTAATGGAAGGTATGGCAAATATGTTGTTTGCCAATGATGTAATGCTTATAATGAATAAAATTCGTTTTTTAAGAGACGTGCCTCTCCAGGTGGTAGTCTCTTGTGTGCAAAGAGGCAAATGGAAGGCCTCTATGATATAAGAAATGATTAGACTATTTCCTATAGCCTCTACCCCCCTGACTTATTGTAAACACATGTCTTCCTTGTTCTGATTCATAACAAGGATGTAACACTCTCAGGACGACATCAAATGTCGAGATCTTTTTGAAACAAAACAACTTGCCACGAGTTCAACGTCTTAACTTATAAACACACACAATCGCACACACCATCACACACACACACACACACACACACACACACACACAATCACACACACAATCACACAGTCTTAATTTGTACCAGCTGGCCAGTCAGACTGGCAGAAAACAGCCAATCCCTGGTCTGTAGACACAAACTGGTGTTTGTAAATCACCACTTCAGATAAAAAGAGAGCTAAGTGTCATGAGCCAAGGGGAAACGGATAAAAGGAGAGGAGAGAGCGAGTGCAACCGTCAGCCTCATTAGCCTGAAAATATGTCTGTACTGTAAAAACATTTATGAAGCGCATAAAGCAAAACATAAACTTGTAAAGGGGGCGAATTGGAAAGTGGCGATTTAAATGAAGACAGAGTAATGACAATAACAAGCCCTCTAATAGCATAATGCACCACAGTCTTTTCCATTGTGGTGGAGTCCTAGAAACGGGGTCATTTTGGATCACCTCGACGCGTCAATGTACAAACATACACACAGAATGAAATACAAACACACACGCATGCTCCATCCTCCTTGGCTCCAACACTGATGTTGAAGCTTCCCGATTGTCAAAATGTCCTATCTTGGATTGAAATCAATAAACCTCACAGACGCATACACAAACATGGGGCCACATGTTCACGAAAGACCGAGAGCAGAGAGAGATCACTTTACTCACGCCATGTCCTCTTATAATAAAGCCATCCCACACCTAATGGGCTCAATAAATAAACTACTTGCTGTCAAACATTAAATAGAAAATCACTGGTGGTATAAATACATTCAGTCAGCAGCATGGCGATGCATCAATTTCACAAAAAGATGTCTTGTTTTCATCCGTAGGTGTTGATATCCATCATAAAGCTGATATGATGTAAATATAACAAACTTTGGTAATGTATTCTTGAGTTTGTCTCGCATACTATGTGCCATGTATGTTTTTAAGGACTGTGCAAATAAAAACGCTGGTAGATATTATCAGAGGATGGGCTTGTTAGAGCATTTCTGTGATTAGGACTGTTACACTTTATCTTTGTTAACCACATCTCCCACATTCCCTTTGTCTACACCAATACGCAAGTTCCAGTCCCCAAAATGATTCCAACCTCATCGTCTTAAGTTTAGGTTTTCTGCCATCCTTCAGTCACTCACTTTAACAGTTAACATAATCTGTTCATTTATTTTATGTGATCCATCTGATCGCTTTATTTGAGGTGTTGGGTGTCACACCAAAAGCTGACAATACCTGCTGAGAGTGTATTGTTTTGATCCTGTTGTGTGCCTCTGTGAGGTCAGGCAGTGACGGAGGTAGATTGTCTTCTTCTTTTTTCTGGAGATATGTACATTTTGGACACATGCAAATTAAAGGAACAATTTCCAAAAATCTTTTTTATCCCATCATGGCACCTCCTGAACAATTTGTATTCCCAACAAAAGGTATTTATTTTTCCTCTTTTCCATTCCTTCCTGTCTCTTTGTGAAATGCACATACTGTATATTAATTTGAAGCCTGGGCATGAAACGCAGTTGTGAGCATCTGTGAGGCATTTGTGGAGAAAAAGGGCAACAGAGAGAAACTAGTATGAGTTTCCAAGCACCATCCCATGGTTTACTGGAATGCTGGTAAGAGCCTGGTGTGTGAGGTAATGTCCTGTCACCCAGCCCCATCCATACCCACTGAAGCTCACCATCTCATGGGCCCAGGGCTAATGATGGGCCACTTCCATAGCCTACTGAGAACGGGGCTGTAAAAGTTTGTGAGTGGGTGCAATTAAGCAGTTTACCTATCCCACTCCCATCAGGGCAGCCATGAGTAGTGACTGGGTGGTAGGGAACACGGACCACAAACTAATGTATAAGGATTGGTGAGCGTCCAATGCCAGCAAGTTGAAAACAGATGGGTCTGCGGAGAACATAAATGTCCCTCAGTCAGTGGCCCCCTATGCTCCATAAAACAGGGCCAAAACCCTGCATATTAACAGCATGAAAATGTTATGCGGGGTCATCAGTGCCATGAAACAAATACACCAGTCACAATGAGGTTTCCAGATGGCGGAACCGCAATAATAATTGAAACGGGAAAAGTAAAAAGGGAAAAAGGAACGCCATCCCAGAGGTTTCTTTTTAATGTTACAACACGCTTATGTCACTGGCACTGTGCCTGACGAGGGCTGTGTGGTTTGGGGGAATGTTGGTGGGAGAAGCAGTGCCAGAGGAGCTGGCCTTCCTGTGCTGCTGAAAGCAACAGCTCAGCTACTGTATGGGCTTTTATTTTGAGGGCTTGTACGTGTGAGTTCAGCTTGTGCGACAGTATGTGCACGTTGTGCCTGTGTGTTTGCGTTTACACAAAGAGGAATGGGAAGATGTGTGATTGTGCATGTTTGCTCAGCAGTAGGCCTTATACAGTATGCACGTATCCCCCGCTGAGCTACACGCTGCCTGCTCTTTGGGACCTGGGCCAGTTATTGCTTCCTTGTTTCTACCCATCAGAATAATATAATAAAACAGTGTTTCTTTTCTAATTCTTTTTTTTCTTTCTATTTTCTCTCTGTTAAATGCTCACCTTAAGAAGATTGTGGCTGTTTCATTCAGTCTTCATACACATATGTGAAGATGAGTGAACTTCTTAGGCAATGTCTTGTAGCGTGTGGAACTAAAATGTTATCCCTTCTGTTGCTTATGTATAATTAAGGGGAGTGTTCTCCAGGGGTGCCCAGGGGTTGCGTCAGAGATTGCCTGGGCAGCAGCCCTCTCTGGAGAAATCACCTGGCTTGCTGTTTGATCTTAAAGTTTTAATGCACTTGCACACTCCCCACGTACACAAACTCCTCTACACACATGTGCGTGAAGGCAAGCACATGGCGTGCACACACAAGCACACACACACACAGGTTAGTTGCTAAGGCCAGTTCTCCAATCCCCTTAGAGCAAGTGAAGCTTGCTCACCATATTCCATGGTGTGGTAGCGGGGAAACATTCTGGTTTGCTCCACAAAGACAGCAGTCGTACATTTCAGTCCCATATGGACCTGCCCTATAATCCTGCATAGAGTTGGCAGTGTGTGTGTATTTGCCTGTGTATCTCTATCTGACTGCATACCTGGATGTGAGCTTGATCAGGAGGGGAAGGTGGATCTTTTAGATAAGCTGAAGCTACCTTACTGTCTTCATATTAAAAGGTCTTCATCATTTGGAATCGGCTTGATATGGAAAGAGGGAACAGAAAAGAAAAAGGAAAAAAAGGAAGGAGAAGAAAACAACAACTATTAAACACTTACATTGGCTGTTAGATGTTTTTTTGGGATCATTCATATTCATCCAATGGTGTTTGATCTCAAGTCAAATACAGAAAGGCGTGAGAAGTCCTATTGCCGATGTGATGTGTGAGACGATCAAAGAAGGAATAGGGAAAGCAGTTTTTGAAGCTGTAATGTTGGATGATCAGATGTCGGCAATACTACACAGTTGCTTCCATATTCCTCAAGGAATATGGAAGCATGGCGAAGAAAAAACACATGTAGCCTGGCACCATGACGGCGCTGCCGTAATGACCTCAGGGGTAGATCGGAGTCCAAGTCAAGGTAAAGGAAACGATACCTCAGGACCTCTTCATAAACTCTTATGCACATGCCCTCAATTTGGTTTTATCTCAAAATGTAGCAAAAATGTGAGAGTGAAAAATTTTCTTCTCCCACCTTTTTGGCCTGGCTGGCTGCGCTCCTTTCAAGATCGCCAAAGTGAACACAGCTGCTTGATTAAATGTTTGAAGCGACTGCCCAGTGTGGCACCAGCCAGGTGGAATATTTCATCAATATTAGTGTGCACTGTATTTAAAAAGAAGGATGCTCTTACATGTCTGTTTGATTTAGGCTTTTTGCTTTCAACTTTTAACAAAATGCTTGTACATGCAGATATGCACTTTGACATTTTAGAGGATACATAAATTGACTTGTGGTTTTTTAAGGCCAGGGTGAACAAGTGTATTATTTGTATTGAGGAACCAAGGTAACGTGTTGATATGGACGGACAGCTCAAAACGTTGCACAAAAACTTCTGACCTCCTCTTTCTCCAACGTAGAGGACTCTGTGACCACATGCATATATATGCTATATGCACCAACAGGTTTAGTTTTAAAAATCCACGTCACCACTGCATCTGTGGAAAGGACATGTTCCGCCCTCAAACGGATAAAGACATACGCAAAGACCAGGACAATTCAGACTCAATCCCGGCTTCCATAGCTATTGAAAAGCCAATTATCTTGCATCTGAGAAGCAGGGATCAGCTTTATGACCAGTATATTGAAAAAGTAATCCAAAAGGACTGGAGGATGGATTTCTTGTTCAAGTGAACGTCATTGGTAAGGCAGACGTAGACATTTTTATTGCTGGTTTTGATTCAGGATTGCATCTCGTTGAACTGGTTGCATTTTTTTTCCACACACTTGTTGAATAATTGTAGCTCATAAAAGAGAGTTCCTGTGTGACGTCCAATGTGTGCATAAATAGAACAACAACATTATCTCGATTTATAGTTTTCCCTTTTCCTCTTACTTTTGCTGGTTGCTGGAATTCTCCTTATTTTCTCAATCTGCATGCTATTCTTTCACTTTTCACGAGTCTAGTCTTTCATACAAGTACAACTCATTAGCAAAGCGATGCCACTGCAGTACCTAAACAGTGTGATAACTTTACTCTACAAGTTAGTGCCGGGACCCAAACATTAACGTAGATTTAGCACACATTTACATTTGGTTAGTGTAAACTGCCGGCTATAGCCAAAGGGTGTGTGTGTGTGTGTACACTCAGCACGGGTGTCAAGGTGAGAGCGTTCACCTTTCCTTCTCCTTGGCTTTGCTCTGGTGCGTGAACAATTAGAAGTTGAGAAAATTCACCATGGCATTTTATGGATAAAAGGACGTGTATCAGTATTCCTCTGTATCTATGTTTTACAATATAAATATATTTCTGTAAAGACCCCTTATGTGCAAACACGCACACACACACACACACACACACACACACACAAATACCACTTGATCTTTCGTGCAGATACGTGATCTCTCCTTCTCCTCAAGTGCCTTCTTGCACTGTTGTTACCCACAAAGATCCTTATCACTGCATCCCGCCTCTCTCTCTCTTTCTCTCTCTCACTCTCTCTCTCCCTCTCTCTCAGATACGGACACACATACACACAGACGCAGTATCAACACCGTCTTTAATTCAATTCAATTCAATTCAGTTTATTTGTATAGCCCAATTTCACAAATTACAAATTTGTCTCGGAGTGCTTTACAATCTGTACACATAGACATCCCTGCCCCAAAACCTCACATCGGACCAGGAAAAACTCCCAAATAACCCTTCAGGGGGAAAAAAAGGGAAGAAACCTGCAGAGGAGGATCCCTCTCCAGGATGGACAGATGCAATAGATGTAATGTGTACAGAAGGACATCAAACTGAACTGATACACAAAACCAATACGGGACTTGTTTACTACATCAGGAGGAAATGATGTACTATCCCCAACAAACTCATTCAGGAGAGGAAACACACACTTGATCACAAAGGATAACGTGATCTATTAACAAGGCAGGACAATGTGCTGTTGGTTTCTGATCAACTATGACTACAACTAGCACGGACTCACTTCCACGGCTATTTTTTAAACTGCTTGACAACATGGCAGGCTCACTATGTAATAGTTTGGGAAAGGAGTTTAAATCTTCAGTTCGTTCATACGGTGGTTACCTCCGATAACAGCGCTCTCTTTATTCATCTGTCTTTTCCTCTCACACATGAACTCACTAGAAGGACAATGATGGTAGATATTATGGGATGGGTGCTACTCTTCCACAATAATGTCAGGTTTCTGCAAGTTCACACCAAAGCTGAGATTTCTACCATATACATTACTTCAGAAAATAAGGTCATACTAATTTTCCAAATCAAGTAATGTACTCAGTGGTGTCTTCTTTAAATACAGGAAATAAGCCCTGCTAATACCTCTCAATCCTCACGATTTTATTACTGATGCCAGTCAACTACATCTCCCAGCAATTTATTACCCCAACACTAAATCTCTTTTAAGGGAAATACTGGATGTGATCTGCAAAGACACAGGGCCACATTGCTAAGTAAAATGACATAAAGAATCTCCACAGAGACGGCTGATCAAGAGGATACCATCTTAAGTAACGATGTAGCTCTGAAGCTTGAACTTTGGATTTCACAACAAGTGCTCATAGGCCTTTCACATCCCTTTCCACCAACAAATCAAAGGAAAATCAAACCCCTTATGTAAACAAGGGCCAACCATCTGTAGATAGGGAATGTGATCCAGATGCCAACAAAAAAAACAGACTATTCTTTTGGCAAACAATGGCTGATTCCTGGGTAGAATCAAGAGCTATATCGTCTAAAAACACAATGATTATAATACCAGATGTGAAACATCACCAAAAGCCTCCTCCAAAGAGGTAACATCTTCAATAACTTTGTTTTGCTACTGATCAGCCACTGTGGTGTTTTATATGTTGTTCTAAAGTGGCCACATTTAAACTGGATCCATGAACAAAGGAAAGCCCACAGCCTGGTCATCATCTCCAGAACCAATCCTCACATGCTTCGTCTGTGACATGAGCCTCCAGTATCGTCGCCATAGCCGCATGCATGCAATTGCACAATTGCTTGAAGGCATTGCCTGAGCAAGGATCTCTCTCTCAACTCAGTTATTTGAGGCTATGTTATGTTATCTTTCCGTCACACACTTCCAACCACATGCATATTAGCATGTCTGCTTAATTTTGGAAAGAACCATACTCATGATTTTTTTTGGGTCAATATTGAGATTACGATAATTTAACACAAACAAAGATGGAGAGAGGGAAGATTGGAAACCATATACATTGAGAAGAAAAAAAGTCTAGACAGTAGAGAGCACTGTCAGCGTAGAGATGTGAGGGTGTGTGTGTGTGTGTGTGTGTGTGTGTGTGGGCCTCCTCCTAATGTTTTGGGCAATCAGCCCCTGCGCCAGCAGATCAATGCTTCCAACGGGCTTACATGGAATCAATGGCTTCTTCCCTTGTCTTCAATAAGCATTACTTTAATGAGAGCGGCAAACTTCTGGACCATCCCTAAGAGACATTTAAATAAATTTCCCAATCCGTAAAATTACTTGTATGGCAAACAAGCAAAATAAGTTGTTTTTGCAACAGTATCGCAAGCAAACATTGGGTCTTCACTGTAATGATTGTGTCAAATGTGTATAGAGTAATAGAATCAAATGATCAATTAATCAACTACCATACCCCAAGTAATGCAGAAGAATATATCTTGATACTGTAATGATCTATGATGATCAAATAATAGAAAAATACACTGAATATATATGAGATCGAGTGTGCGTGCCCTTACCTTTGTAACAGCAGGGTATCCAGCAGTCACGTCACCAGAGCAGTAGAGCTTCTCCTCATGGGAAACTTCCACAGTGGAGGCCCACTGGTCAAGGAAACCATGGGGAGTGTAGAGGCCACAGTCTCTGACACCCGTTTCCTGCTCAAAGTCCTCACACACCCCATCGCCATCATAGTAGTAACACAGGCTTGGCTCTTCTGCAGGTAAACAGACAATAGAGAAATGTAAATTTAAAATAAACAAATATCTTCTTTTTTAAAAATCTGTACAGTATTTTTTCAGTAAATGTAAGTTCTAGGTCAGCTAAAATATCAGAAGTCAGATTATACATATCCCTGTCACTATACCCCACTCTTTCTTGTAGCATGTTTTCATTTGCACAAAGCCATACAGGTGAGTTTGCCATGAACTCCCCGTCTTCATTCTATTTTTAAAGAACATGTGTACCTTCTTAGCTTCCAGAATAATATTCTCTACTATCTCCATTATTTTTAGTAGGTGATGAGGAAGGGGGAGGAAGGTAAGGGATAATAGGTGCAGGAAAAAAGGAGGATACATTCTTTTGACAGACATTCCACCCAGAGTTAAGGTCTAGAACTGGAAGCTCATGGACTGGAGAAAAAGGGAGCAGATCACCGAGGTTGCCTGGGCCTCATTGCTCTGAGCCCTCAGCTAAAGCAGTATCAGCCGGTGGGGTTCCAGTTAGGGGGAAAGGCGGCATTCTGTGCCAAGTTGGCCGGGGCCTCCTCCTCGAAATTCCAGCTCTCTCCAGCAAAGCCAACAACTCCAGTCAGTTCTGTGCTCTGGCGATGGTGAACCGAGGGGCTACTGAGGGGGCACACAGAATACGCTCCCGCCAATCACTCAGCAGGAGCAGAGGCGAGGAAGAAGTGAAGAAGCGAGGCATGAGGAAGCTCAGACAGCGGCATCGTAAAAGCTGCAGAAGTAGTAGGTAGAATACGAGCTGAAGAGCGAAATGGAGGAAGATATAATATACAGATCATGGAAAAGTGGAAAAGCGATTGAGTCCAAGACAAAGAGAGCGATGAGATGAACAAAGATGGATAGAAAGAGAAACGTCAGGTCTAAAGCCAACTGTATTGTTTTTATTTGGTTATGGTTAACCCAAGTTACACAAACAACATATCAAAGCAGGACAAATATGACCTACCAAAACCATCACTTTTGGGACAGCGGGCAAATGTGAATATGCCTTCAGCAGATTGCCTTTCTCTTTTGCTTTATCTGCACCTGTGTTTACTGTGGCTCAGAGCACTGTTGAGACATAACCTCTGGGATTGTTATGCCAGGTGGGGTCATGTAAAAAAAGAACTTTGTTGATTTCATCAATTCCAGATATAATTCAACTCAATCGTGTGAATAGTTTATTAAAGCTAATCCAGACTGTAGCACCCTGGCCTTGTTGTACACGATACGTTTCCATCCAACTCCCTCTTTCACCAGCCAACACGCTGACAAGCAGGCACTCCCTCACACATACAGACAGATGGACAGACGGTCCCACTATTATAGTGTCAGATTTCTGTGGAAAACTATAACTTTGTCAGACAATATCCGACACACACACACACACACACACACACACACACACTATGTACACCCCTGAGCACTGCAATTGGTGGAAAAACAACATGGGAAATGCAGTCATCCAGCAATCTGACAGAAATTAAGAAGAGAAATGCATGCATGCATGTACTGTACACACACACACACACACACACACACAACAGGGGGGCAACATTATTGTCGACAGCAGGGGAACTGGACAGGAAACTTCCATCTGTTCATTAAAAAAGAAAATACGTAGGAGATGCCAGTCACTCAGCTATATAAAATCAGAGGATTTGCCCAAATAGTGATTTCCAGATCTCATATCATGGAACAGAAGAACACATAACGGTACTGTTATGTAATGAACTGATGGTCAAATCACAACTTGATAAATGTTGCATGTAACACATACATGTTATTTAAAATGTCCCTTTTGGCCAGTAAAACATATCAGGAAGTGTGAGAACCACTCCCACTCTTGCCACTGTTTGTGACTCATTGAGTTTCCTGTGTTAACCGATTCCTGTTTAGAAGGCAGTCAAAGTGGCAGAAATGTGTCAATCAAGTCCTCCTAATTGTTCCCCGTTTGCTATAGAAGAGGGCAGGATATCTCAGATCTTTCTCCAATCGGGCCCTGACAGCCTCTCTCTAAACATTTCCACCCAGTTTGCGGTCCGTCATATTAGGTGCCGTCTCAAACTAATTAGCAGGGAGCAGAATTGGGTTATAAAACCTGTCAACGGAGCGTCTACGACGATGCTGACTCAACCAGCTGTCCCCGCTGACCTGTCTAACTCTGTGTTGTGTTCATCATGGAACACGCTCCGTATAAATGGAGCAGTTCATAAAGACGTGAACAACTTGAAGGTTATATTATATTTAGAATCAACTATACTCAAGTATAGAAGACTTGATTTCCTCATTGGGTTATTTCAAATTATTGTTTGAGTATTGTCTGATTATTTATAGCTTTCTTGCTTGAGAGAAGGAAGTTGCCTACACCCTTGCACTCAATACACCACTGATAATCCTGATTGACTTGTTTGTTAATATGACTTAAAGACATTTGTTTTACTGTAATGCATAACTGCCTGTATTTGTGTGGTCACCCTTTTTTGACTTAACTTTGAAGTGGTTCATCACAAAATTGTGTCTTTCAACAAATAATTAAAACAAGACAAGACACAATATCTAAAGACTAATATAGTAGTGTATCTATAGTTTTTCTTCATCTTATTTCTTTCTATTGTTTTATGTTTTGCAGCTAATAATGAAAAATATACGTAAAATAGCTGTGTATTCTGCTCTGCTAAGTCAGGGGTTAAAAACCTTGAACAAAAAGCGCACTGGAGATACATGAACTCTCTATTATTTCCAGTATCTTCTTCAAAAGCCAATCCGGAGAATGGCTAAATAGTAACCGTGGCTACCCATGTGATATATGACTTACCAACACAGTTGAAGAAGGGCTCTTTCTTGCACTGACTGGAGCAGCCATCCCCATTCATAGAGTTCATATCATCACATTCCTCTCCTTTGGAACTAAGATAGCAGGAGAAGGTACAACATCAAAACGCACAATATGCTTATTTTTCTACTGATTATTCGTTGCACATCCATGTGAATGCATTTATTTCTATATTCTGATGTGTGATAGTGTGATGGCGGGGGCCTGTTACCTCTGGATCCTGCCGTCTCCGCAGTATGGTGCCCCCAGCTTGTGTATCAGAGGTGGGGAGGGCTCACTTTCACTCCGGCCGGAGATGGTTTGGACTTGGTAAGTGTACTCGACCTGTGGCGCCACATCCCTGCACAAAGAGAGGCAACAATCAAGATATTTCAAGATAATGTGACGCCTCAAAGAAATGTCTGATAAAGACCAACTCTAAATAAAGGAGATAGAGCCACTGAGAAAGATACTCGGACCAGGCCTGTGCAGAACGGGTAGATAGGACGACTGCTGTTTGCTAGTGTGTATCTATGTGTGTGTGTGTGTGTCTAGTAGCAATCTTTATCTTTATGTATCTCAAGTACCACTCTGACAACACACATTAGAACACCTGTCTCAGCGCACACCTCCACACATCTCCCTATTAGGTCGCTGCATTTACCCGCTTTGGGTCCAGCTTGGTTTGGTTTCCTCGTCTCAGTGCTTCATGGAACCATCATGATGAATACACAACGGGCAGGAGAAATGTCGGAGGACTACTCACATTGTCGGTGTGAGTCGCCATGATGGTTTCTTGAGTCACCATGAAAAGGAAGTCTGAATAAAAAAGTCTGAAAGGAAAAAAAACATAAATGAGAAAACCAAAACCATAAACGAAAGAAAATTAAATACAAGCTGTAAATGAGAAACCATAAGCAAAGCAACACCAGAAAACTGAAGAAAATAAAACTGTAAATGAGAAAAAAGTGCAAGTGAGGGTGCTGTTTTGATATTATTTTTTTGTTTTTATTATTATTTTAAGCTTGCTTTTTTCTCAATGGTCAGTTCTTGTATTGCCATCAGGTTTTATAATTTCCTGTGGAAAGGCTTATTGGTTCTAAACTTCTTCATGTCAATGACATGGGGCATTCGTAAGAATCCACATTATTATTTAACCGTAACAACTTTCTTAACAAGAAACAATAGTCAAATTCAAAATAAACAATTAAAGGCAAGCAAAGAATGGGAGAGTTTACATGTGTTTATTTATCTAGTTTTACTATGATAAACAATAAAAACAGGAAAATTGCTTTTCACACCAGCACACTCATTTGCAGCTATGTCGTTTACAGTTTTCTTTCCATTTCGAAATAAAAAAAAATTCAATTTGCTTACAGTTTTGGTTTCTCATTTTCTAGCTTGATTTGTCTCTTATGGTCATGGTTTCTCCTTCATGGTTTCCTTTTTTGGCTTTCAGAGTTTTTGACCCTCCAGTTTGTGTGTACATGAGCCTGAAGACAAAGGTTGAGGCATTGTTTCTTTCAATCCTAGTTTTGATTGTACTGTGGTGTGGCGGCTGACACTGTCCCTCCACAGCAAGAGGGGCCGGGGTTTCCCTCCGTGTGGAGTTGTGCATATTCTCTCCGTGGGGTCTCTTCGGGTTCTCCGGCTTCCTCCCACAGTCCAAAGACATGCAGCTCAGGCTAACTGATTACTATAAATTGGCCGTCGGTGTGAAAGTGAGCGTGATTTGTTGCTCGTCTCCATGTGTCCGCCCTGCGATAGTCTGGCGACCTGTCCAGGGTGTTCCCCGCCTCTGCCCAATGTCAGCAACCCCCCCATGACACTAAACAGGATAAGCAGTTAAAAATAATAGATGAATGGATGGATGCCAGAGTTCACACAATCAATGCGGTTTAGTTTTTGGTAAGCGTGACTACGTCTATAAAGCACTATAGAGTACATTGAACATATGAGGTATAGGGGAACAACATCAGAAGATGAGGGTATATAGGGCCGATCGGTTAGACATAGATTATTGCATGTGCACCACCAAGTATTACAGAAGTAATTTTGGAACTTCCTTTTTAATGCTGTAAATGCAGTGACAACCATGCAGGGACACTGAACTGCTCACATGAGTATGAGGGCACGCACAGATTCATATGTCCGTTACACAAAGGGACTCACACACATGCACGCACTTAAAAAAAATACATGCTGGCACACACGCAATATTTTTGTTATTAGTTACTCAGCCGTAAACAAAACGTAAAGAAGAGTACACCACTGTTCCCACTGCTGGCATATAAACCCCGGTGTTAGTGTAATTCAGCACCAGCAGCACACATTGACTCAAAGGTTTCACACGGCCAAAGATAAAGTCAGCAATCAAACCAGGAACGTGTTGGAATGAAGTGCAGGGAAGATAAAACACTTTTATGAGCTCCAAGTCAAACCATTTGGTTTCATGTTCGTGTCTACTAATCACAGATGGCTGGCTCCTATTATCCACATGACCAAATATCCTTGAGCATGACACTTAAGCTCAAGTGTGGCTGAAAGAGAGATATTTACCATGTAAATTTAGGCAGGGGCATGGCCAGACGGGTGGCCCAGGCCATCCCAGGGACCTGATTGGCCACCCCAGATGCTACCCCAATAAGAGTCAGTCAGACAGGATATAGTTTTAACTTTTTGACCCATCTTGGCAGTGTCGAAACTGCCTCCACCCAAACTCTAAAAATGGGTAAAGAGGGGGATCAGTGGTGGAGCTGAGGTGACGCAGCCAAGGAGACAGCTATCATCGGGCGACTCAGACATGTTTATTTCTGCTGTTAAATTAGACATATTAACTGAGGGGATGGACTTACATTTTTTCCGATTTCTGAATGTGTAAAGGAATCTGCAGTTATGTAGTATCCTTGTAATTGGCCTGGACGCGCACTGAGATCACATTTTGATTGGAAGTGTGACACTACTGGGCTGCATAGACATAAAGTTACACAATAACACAACACTGGCTTCATCGCCGCTCAAGACACAATTGTGTATTTGTGTAGCGTTGTGTCTATCAGCGATTATAGCCTAACTATCAAGATTGTAATTACCTGGATAATTTCTACTCTGCGTAGATCATAAACCATTGAATATGAAAATGGAGAGAAATACAACAGACAGTTGTCCCTGCCTAGAGCGGCACAACCTGTTTTAACCTCAGAATGATGAATCTGATTATCACATTAATACTGTGTTTGCTTAGAAACAAGCCAAACAATGGTGGGGTTGTAACAAAGGTGTCATTAAATTAGCAGGTATTCTGCAGACTCATACACAACCAAATGCAGCGCATTGCAAGAAAGGTGTTAAAGTGAGCGTTTGCTTGCGCATACATGCACTCATGCTCTTTGTCTGGTGATTCATGTCAAAAAGAACAACAAACAAACGATTTGCAACAAGAAAGAGCATTTTCCTCATGACATTCCTGATTATGTTCCTTGGCTTTTGTCTTTGGCTTCATCCTCATTTCTCTTGTGTGCTTTTTTCATCACTTTCCCGGCAGAAACAAGTAGACCAAGTTCAAGTTAGCTGTACTCAATTATTAAAACTGATGGACCTAAAGATCATGTAACAAAATGTGTGCCTAGGATCAGATGTTTATGTTGGCTTTATTATTATCAACACAGAATGTTTGACCCGACAGACTCTCTTTTATACTTCAGTGTGTCCTGCTCTGCAATGTTGGCTCATGTCGATGTAACTCCAGGCTACACTCAAACATGCCCCCCCTCTAATTGAATTAGTTTAGCCCCTGGAAAAGTCGAGCTGTGGGAGACTTTATCTTTGAGGAGTGCAAACACAGAATAGGTGGAAAGAAGAGAAACAGATATTGCTTTGCAGGGCAGCTCATGAACTTTCTTTTTTTTATGGATAATGAGAAATTCTGGCTTTCGTAATCTAATGCACAGAAAAGTAATTGCACAGCTTGATCAGGCCACACTGAGAGACATGGCCATGCAAGAACAAACCAGAACAAAGAGACTTGATCCGGCTGAGGAGACGGTAAAAGAAAAATACATTGAGAAAACACAGAGAAAAAAAAATCTAAAAAAGAAACAGAGAAAAAGAAGAAATAAATGGTGAGTTCTAAAACAAGACCTATAATAGATATTTAGAGTAGGGGGACATTTGAAAAAAATCACAGCATTGTTTGCACGTTCACATTTTCATGACAAGGCATGGCATGTTTTGCAGTCCTGGGAATACCGACAGTCCTCTTTCAGAAGCAAATGAGCAAGTGGTGTGATGTGAGGACTGAGGAGGATGACTTAGTGCACAACCACAGCCTCTCAGAGCACAAGCTGTGGTTTGCGGTCAAAGTTGATTTTCTTTTGCAAGTCTACATGGCCTGAGAACTGCAATCCAGTCAATAGTGGCCAACTGCTAACACATTTCGAACCAGACCCATTTTCTCGAGCTAAACCATTCTCAATTATTTCCCCAGACTACAAGACATTAGATTATACTGTGTCATTAATTATGAGCTGCTTGGGGCACAAAGGCAGCTCCCTCCACCAATGAAACCATCAAAGTGCCTGCATGTGATGATTCTGGACTCACCTGCTTTGTCTGACATGAGGGCACTGTGGCCTTCCTCTGTGGTCCCAGATACAATGTTTGGGTGTGCTGTAAAGGCTAAAAGACCTACTTTGCCCTTGTAGGCCTTTGTGCTTCACATGGGAAACAGTTTTGACAATTTGTCAGAGTTCGCATCATGGCACCAAGTGTTTCTAAACAGATTGTGGAGATTATTTCAGATGTACACAGATCCAAGGACATGTCCATGCTTTACTCCACGTCGTGTTTTGACTTCCTGTGCCGGACTAAGTATTCTGGCAAGCAACGTATTATATTACCTGCTTGTCATAATGCTAAAGGGTCACAAGTGCAACTCCTCTTGGCGTGATAACAACTCTTTAAATGTAGCTCTCAACATGTTCCCAATTACGTGCATGCTTGATTCCACCTGACCTCACTGCTAATAGCCACGCTGTGTTAGACGCTGAAGTTAGCAGCAGGGAAGAAGAATGAAGCAGAGGAGGGGGCGCGCATAAATATATATATATATATATATATATACTGTATATATATAAACATATACATATATATATATATGCACATGTACATACATATATATATACATACACAAATATATATACATATATTTACATACATATATATACGCATATATATACACATGTATATACATATACACACATACTGTATAAATACACATATACATGTATATACATATAAATATATATGTATATGTATATATACACACATATATATACATATATATGTATATATATATATATAAACCTCTAGGAATATAGGTTTTATCTTGGCTGATGCTTAAAGTCAGGCACAAGGCACTGCAACATGCCTTTTGAAGTGTTTTGATAGCACCAGGTAATTACACATGGAACATGCATTAATGTATTGAGAATTGGTGTGTGTCTGTGCTCATCTGTGTGTGTTCCTGCACTAGTGTGTGCACTAGACTGTGTGAGTGTGCATATTGATGTGTTTCCGTTCTGTAGCTGCTTGTTGTTCTTGGCTGAGAGATCTCAGATGAGAAAAGCAGATACATTTAAGGAAGTTGAGAAAATATCTTAGATTGAGCCTGCAAGAACAACAAATAGGGCTTTGCTCCTTCTGGCAGCGAACATGCATTTAAATTCAGTCTCTTTTGTATAGCCCAATATCACAAATTACAAATTTGCCTCAAAGGGCTTTAGAGTCCGTACACATATGACATCCCTGTCCCAGGACCTCCCATCGGATCAGGAGAAACTCCCAAGAAATAGAAAAAATCCTTTCACAGGGAAAAAAGGGAAGACACCTTCAGGAGAGCAACAGAGGAGGATCCCTCTCCAGGATGGACAGAAGAATAGATGTCATGTGTACAGATGAACAGCGTTACAACACATTTAATGAATATGATGGTGGTTTACTGCTATTTATTTTACAACTATGGTATGTCTATTAAACTAATGCTACAAGGCAAGACCTACAATAAGTGCTTTAAAAGAGAGAAATACTGGGTTGGTGAAGTTTTCTGATCATATTGCAACATACTGCTAATAGGTCTGCTAATTGCCTACCTTACATATAGGCCATTATACTTGTTATCTTAACATGAAAAATACAGAGAAATCAACAAACAGTGCAGGCCTCTGGCCTCTGCCAGAGAAATTCAACCTTCTTCTTGAACATCACCACAAACACAACCGCAAACCCACTTATGATATTATCCAATTCTTCTATGATTTGTATGTTTCCTTTCCTGGGATACAGAGGTCTGGAGAAATTCTGATAAGGGTACCAGACACCCCATGACTACCCACGAGGACTGCACTGTTCACTCTGTCTGCAACTCGCGAATATGGTTCATATTTGGATGATTTTGCAAGGCTCATTTCTAATGCAAACAGAAGGGTGGGTCGGCAGGTTATGAAAATTAGTATTCGTATAAATGATGAGAGGGATTCAAAATTGACAGGGAATTTTTTTAAAGCGTTGCCAAAACATTCATAGTTTACCTGACATCAGGACAGAAGAAAGTCTCTACATCTTCCCCCAGAAACTAAAAACACATCTTGTCCGACTATATCTGGATTAAAACACAGATTAGCACGTCAGTGGCACTTAAATGGCTCTTATTATGGTACTTTTGTAGTTTGACTATGTTGAGGAAATGTTACTTTCTGTATTCTTATTGTTCTTAGTTTGTACTCTAGGTTGAACGCACTTATTGTAAATCGCTTTGGATAAAAGTGTCTGCTAAATCAGGGGTCCCCAACCCCCGGGCCGCGGCCCGGTACCGGTCCACGGCTTGGTTGGAACCGGGCCGCGGAAATGAGTCGGAAAAATATATTATTTTGAAAAAGGACCGGATACACCCGTGTGTACGTCTGAGCCGCGTTCAGGAGTCTTAAAGTTCGGGTTTATCGCTGCAGGCGAGTCTCACGCGCTGAACCCTCTGCTGGCGGCACATTTCAGTGACAAAGAATCTTAAAACATATTCAACCTGCTCAATGAATTCTGTCACTTCAGGGAAATGACAACTGTTTTCAAGTTGGCCGATAAAGTCGCTGCTGTGTGGGCGAGTGAACAGCGGAATATTCTACATGTTTCAGACGTTGACCGGGTGGAAGAGGCTTTTAAAAGAGTTTGAGCGGTACTCCAACCACAAAAGACCCGACTGCAAAAGAATAGACCTGCAACCCATTTGTAAACAAACCCACCCGGTGAATCGAGCCCGTCCGAGCTAGAAGAAAATGTGTTCGAGATGCAAATGACGGTGGCCTTAAGGGACATTTCACACAACAACTCTGCCGGTGTTCTAATGACAGCGACCAGAACTCGGTTAGGAGCAGCGGACCAAACACACGTCTGTGTCGCCGTCTCCATTAGCGGCTCGTTGCAGGTAAACAAGCGCACGGCTCACACTAATTCGGCGTAATGATGAGTTGTAGTTTTGGCACTTTATGCCCTTCGTATAATTGTATGACGTCATATTTATTACGTCATTTATATCGCCTGTCCGTGAAAATAATTTCTGACACGGAACCGGTCCGTGGCTCAAAAAAGGTTGGGGACCGCTGTGCTAAATGACATGTAATGTAATGTAATGTAACTTAAAATATTGATTATTTTTACACAAAAAGGCAGTCGAGTAACATCAAATCAAAAATGATTACAGCTTAACCCTCCTGTTACCTTCGGGTCAATTTGACCCCATTCAATGTGTAACCCTCCTGTTACCTTTATATTTACTGACGTATTTTACCCTTGGGGTCAATTTGACCCCAGCAATTAAAACCTCCAGAAAATTATTCGAATTAATATTGTTTTCCAAGTTTAAGTGTGAGGTACTTTGTGTTTGTTTGTTGACTACCTAAATAGCCCTTTAAATATATAAAAAAGTTGATATTTCTTATATGTTTGACACAGTGAAAAACAGCCTGGGGTCAAATTGACCCGAAAGAATACCGACATTAAACATTGAATGTGGTCAAATTGACCCTAAAGGTAACAGGAGGGTTAAACATTGAATGGGGTCAAATTGACCCTAAGGTAACAGGAGGGTTGAATATGAAATATATTGGTGTTATCATTGTCATTAACAATGAACCCAAATTGTCCCACGAAAGATTTTTTTTTTTTACAAGTAATAACTATTTCCCAAACACTATGTGAAGTTTGCTCTACACTTTAGATTGCAGTATGCCTCTCTCATCTCCTCACGCTCCGCTGCCACAAGGACAGATACAGGAGAACATTCCTGCCGACGGCTATGAGGCTCTATAACAGATCACCTCTTGCCAGATCATAGTGCAATAACTGAATACTTACACTATGTTGATCTGCACTTCACACATCTCATTTGTTTGCACTACACACATACACACACATTTCATTTCATTTGCTCTGCACTCATACACACACTTTGCTTTTTGCACTCTGTCTATATTTAATATTTTTGTATTTGATTTGTCAGTGTTGTTGTGTGTTGTGTATGCATGTGTGTTGTATATTTACATATATATTTTGTTTTGTATTTTACTTTTATCTTACTTGTATACTTCTATATCTTTCATCCCTGTTTCTTATATTTTGTGTTTTGTTTTTTATTCTTGTGTGTTGCTGCTACTGTCACGACAAATTTCCCCTTGGGGATTAATAAAGTATATATCTATCTATCTATCTATCTAATAAATAATGACTTTTCTTTGATATGTCGTATTCCCATGTTCGTTGGCAAAATAGTTTGTAGCGGTTGGGAATGGCCACACATTTTCTTTATAGTGTTGTAGCTTGAAACAGTCAGTGCTGCCTTTTTGATGCACACAGATGATATTCACAATGATTACTGCCAGAGCGCGGCACTAATTATTACGATTTGCCAGAAAGTGTATATTTAAGAGGTGACATGTGGTAGTCTAACTTATCAAACAGCAGCAGAGTAGTTTACGATATATACTTGTCCAGCATCTCCTCTTCTTTTGACCCTTCTTATTCCCCACCATAATTTACTCTGTCACCCTGACCTCCAAGCCCTCAGCCATTCCAAACTAACCACCACCCACGGTTGGAGCCAAGATCGTCAGTTGTCTTCTTACACTGTTTGCCCCAGCTCAGATGAAGGCCAGTGACAGGTCAATCAGTCACCTAAAACAAGACCTCCATCGCTCTATCCGATTCCGTAAAAACATGTTGCGAGACGGAGGAGCTTGCTGTGTGGTCAACAAAAGTATTTCAGCAGCTGGACCGAGGCAGTCAAACAGAGCGCTTCACATTGGATTTGTGGCATGCCAAAACATCTGAATGATCTTTGCTTTTTACTCCACCGAGTCAAAGGCTATGGGTGTTGTCAGATAGTGAGGATGATAGAGCATTATTTTAAAGATCACAGGATATATTATTGCTGACAATGTTTGACTTGTGATGCTCCTGCTGGCGGTATCTTTCTTGTATTATTTTAGGGGGATGAAGAATGCCACGTTAATGCTCACACACAAACTGCTTCTCCTGTATCAATATCATAAATTAGATAATAAAAACCAAGAGTAATTTAAAACAATACGAAAATTATTCCTATAGCATGTTTCTCGCAATTGTTTTTATCTTTTCAATATTTTTTCAACGTTTTTATGTTTTGTTCCAATATGGTTATAGGTAAACTATCTAAAAGGCGCAAGATATGAGATCCTCCCCAACAGCGGCGGCGAGTGGAGGCTCATAACGGTGGTAAAAGAGTGGCATATCAACAGAGAAAGGAAACGCTTTGATTATAACACACAAGGAGGGAGAGTGACTTCATTCTCTACTATACTTCATACTATACTATATATACACATATATATATATACACATATATATATGCATATATATATTCATATACAGTATACACATACATACATATATATACATATATATATATATGTAGATATACATATATATACTGTATGTATATATATACTGTATATATATATATATATGCCGATATAGGGCGACTATGGGTCAGTGGGTAGCACGTCCGTCTTTCAATCAGGGGGTTGGAGGTTCAATCCCCGCCCTAGTCGTTGTGTCCTTGAGCAAGACACTTAACCCTGAGTTGCTCCCTGTAGCTGCGTCTACAGTGTATGTAACAGGATTGTAAGTCGCTTTGGATAAAAGCGTCAGCTAAATGACATGTAATGTAATGTAATATATATATACTGTATATATCCACATACATATATATATATGCACTATATACATATATACTATATATACACACATATATATATATACATATACAAACACATACATAAATACATTAATATATACACATATACATATACAGTATACACACACATATATATATACAGTATATATGCATATATACACACACACATATATATAGTATATTGCTTTGTTCACAAAGCAAGAATAGCTCAGATTACAACACACAACGAGGGAGAGTGACTTCATTTTTGCTACACTTAGTCTTCAATTGAGTCAGTTAAAGACTTTTATGACTGGAACACACATACTTGCTATTAAACCTATCTGACCATTTAACAGAGATAAGATCTCATGTGCCCACACCACGGAAAGAAAAGTCAGCCAAGGTCACTGACCAGTACTACCACTGGAATGCAACCACAGCTAGTGAAATACACCACAGCAGGGAAACTATCCCGACTGCAGGCAGCCTTCAGACAAAGTGTGGCCACCGGGACGTTGTGTGTGGACACTTTATGGAACTTAAGTATCATCACTCCATCTTACATAATACTCACCTTTTGGCTCTTATCAAGCACCTTCCTTCTCATGTGAACCACGCTGACAAAACGATAGTGAGATGGCACAACACGCAGCAGTGCCATGTAAAGCACAATCTTTATCGACTCAGCACATTCCATGAAAGCAAAGCATTTAACTCTCACCATAGTGTGCAGATAATACCTTTAACAAGCCATCTGTTTGCCCTTGCTTCATGGAACATGAGAAAAAACAAATGTGGGCAATGGTTGACCTGTGACTTAGGAAACAAATGTTTGGCAGTAGATTAGAAACTGCAGAAGCAGTGGTGGCCTGCTTGTTTTACTGGGGGTATTGAAAAGGATATCTGGTATTACCAGAACATATTTTGTGTGGATAGTTTCCACAGATAAATAAACAGCTTCTGAATGGCATGTCCAAAAAAAGTAGAACAAAACAACCAAATACATTAGTTTCAAGCAGCAAACTAAACTGTGTTCAGCAATTCCAATATAAAAAATAAAAAGAAGACTGCGTAAAACCAATTGTTTAATAAAAAAGTGTGTCCATGTTCCACATAGGTTGGCTTCTCAATCCTTCACAAAAAAAAAAATCTTGATATGCTGTTTGTTTTTTCCTCAACTCAGTAAGACATGAATATATTTCTTTGCTCGTACAAAAAGTATTCACCTACCAGGTCACTCACCTGTCTGTGTATCGGCGGGTAGGTTCATTCAACATCAGACCGTGTTGTGCATGGGTGAAGGGCGGTTGGCGCAACAGCCGGTAGCGTAGTGGTTGGCAATGCCTACAAAGCATGCAGTCTGGCTTGGATGCCAAGAGGGTGGCATCGATCTCGAGGTGTTGTTCCATGGTGAAAAACTGTACACCATACACTTTTTCTTCAATCTCTAGCTTCAGAGTCAGTGGTGTGTCACAGAAGACATTACTGGGGCCCAATGAAATGTTGTTCCCACTGACGGTCAGGACCAAGATGTTATGGATGGCTGGCAGTGCCGTTTCCTCGGGGCTGAAGAAGGTGACCCACACAGTCAGGGAGTCTGGAACCAGCGGGTAAGGGAACTCTAGCTGAAGCATGCAACCCTGGAGAGGGCACTCCGACAGGCCGACAACACCGTGCTCAATTCCTGCATTTGGGCTCCAAGTGCGCACACTTGGCTCACAAGCCTGCTCCACATCTGGAGGACCTGTGGGTACGAGATAGACACAACACATTTACATTAAATATAAATCAGGCACAGTGAGCAAAAGACATAGATTCATTTTTATATTCACATGATGAACTCGAGACCATCTTGGGAGGGGATCAATCTAGCGGTGATGCTAAATTGGGCCAAATAAAGTCAGTCCACTCATAGAAATACAAACACCTGGTAAAGTAATCAAAACTGCTTCTGCGGTAGTTCCCACTACAGTCGGTGAAAAAGATAAACAGCCACACGCTGTCACAGCTGGTAATAATTGTTAAATTATCATATAGTGATTGATACTAACGTGATATGCTACAGGTCCGTGAATTCCTTAAAGGATGCACAAAAAACTAATCATAGGACAGGTAAAATAGTCAATTATATCCAAATTAATTCACCAATATCATTTTTAGGAATGCTGAAAGATCGAGAATGTGCATCCGTGATCTTTTTAGTGTATCTACACTTGTTGCAACATCAAGGTAGAGGTGAAACTGAGAGTTCATTGTGAGTCCATCTGCAGAGGAAAGGCAGAGCTGAGGTGTGTACCTTCTGAGAGGGGCCTGTGCAGGGTTCTCACTTCAGCAGTCATTACAACCTCTAACAGTCACACTCCAGCCATATTTGGAGTCCACACACAGCTAACTCGCATTATCCCAAGTGACGTACACTAACATTCATCAAGCACTTTTCGAAGCCAGCAAGCAGCAGACACTATGTTCTCCCTCGATTTCCTTTTGTGCATTTCCAAGCTGGCAACCAACGAAGCCATTTGCTAACCTCATTTCTGGGCACCGTGCAAAATTCCAGTGTTTAATCAAGTGAGGACTGAATATGGTTTCCAAGCCACATTATCTCAGCACATTTATTATTTTACTGTAAGTGTGTGTGTGGCCAGAGTGGAGGTGAATTAAAGAAAAGGAGAAAGAGGGTCAGAGAGAAAGAGAGGGAGGGAGAAAAAGGGGGGAGAATGAACTAAGATACTCCAAGAGCTTGGCTTTGCTCGGCCTGGCTTTCTGTGTACATTTTCATTGAGTTTGCAAGGAAAGGAGCTGTAGCCACTGAAAATATTTTGTAATGTCAGCTGTTATGATGGGCCTGCCTCCTGCTCTGGCGCTGTTGTTAATGTGGTTGGAGATTTAAGAGGAGACAGAATAGAAGTGTCATCCACTGTGTAACCTGAGGCAATGTAAACTGTATTTCAAAGATGCAAAGATATATCTTTAATTGTCAAAACAATCTGTGCACGCAAAGGGTTTAAAATTCCACATCAAAACCACAATAATGTCGATTACATGTTCTGCTTTATTCTAAATACAGCAGCTACCTTTGTCAGGTAATCAACATTCACAATGACAAGATAAATGCTATATTTCATTTCAGATTCACAGACGCACACGGCTGCCCAAGAAATATTAACAGCCAAGTTCTGAAGTGTTTGACCTATAATTCCCCAAGTGCAAGGTATGGGGGCTCCAAGGTGAGCACCATCCAGACCTAAGCTTTGAATATGAGCCATTAGTTTGCTGTTGATTAACCAAACCCATCTGGGCAATAGGCTGATGACAAAAACATCCATTCTATAAAAACTGTGTTTTATTTGGCGCTAGGCTCAATGTAAAGCATTAGCTCTCAAAGATCTTCAGTATCATGAACATAGGTAAAGGCTGAACACATGTGACTGAAATGGACAGCATTACATCCAGGGGATAAGTATTAGTATCCTTAATGGAAAGGAACTGCTGCTTTTAGAGTGCACATTGAGAACAATGGAATTGTGGGAAATCAGGTGGACGTAGTGCCTCCATGTCCCCTTAACCCTTGTGTTGCCTTCGGGTCATTTTGACCCGAATCAATATTACACCCTCCCCCCGCCTTTGGGTCATTTTGACCCGATTCAATGTTTCACCCTCCTGTTACCTTTATATTTACTAACATATTTTACCCTTTGGGTTCAATTTGACGCCAGCAATTAAAACCTCCACAAAATTATTAGAATTAATATTGTTTTCCAAGTTTAAGTGTGAGGCACTTTATGTTTGTTTGTTGACTACCGAAAGAACACCGACATTAAACATTGAATGGGGTCAAATTAATCCTAAGGTGGGGGGAGGGTGTAATATTGATTCGGGTCAAAATGACCCGAAGGCAACACAAGGGTTAATAGAGATGGAAAAAAAACGGATTCAATAACAAATCAAGATGTGTTACTGAAATAGTTTTATATTCTGATAATGACCTCAGAACAGATGGTACTAGTTGTGTTTAAAAAGTATTATTGTCATAGAGACTTGCAATTTCGACCGTGGTCAAATTAGTGCACTACCCAGCACTATTCCTGGTGTCTTGGGATATGGTGGAAGCTGTGTGTGTGTGTGTGTGTGTGTGTGTGTGTGTGTGTGTGTGTGTGTGTGTGTGTGTGTGTGTGTGTGTGTGTGTGTGTGTGTGTGTGTGTGTGTGTGTGTGTGTGTGTTTATATGTGCTTCTGTGTGTATGTGTTTGCCATAACATTGTATTCAATACTCTCTCTTCATTCACTCTCTGGCTCACTTCACTATCCCTGCGAGGAGAGTTATTATTTTAATGCTGTGTTAACAAACAGCAGCTGGCAATGTGACCACATATTGTACCTTTAACATCTACTACGACCTGGATTGACAGTGATGTACTCTGATGCTGGGCACATTTTGGGGGCAAATTTGTTATTAGATTAGATTAGATATTCCTTTATTAGTCCCACTGTAGAGAAATTTCAGTATCACAACAGCGGGTGCACATTAGAGCATTAATAAAATAATAAAACACAATAACAATAATAATACTAAATACTAAAACTCAAATACTAAATATACAGAGGAAACTAAATATATACACAAGGCAGTGACCAAAGTGAATTTCCAGCAGGTTAAAGTGTCCAGGAAAATAAAGTAAGTGTATATATTCGTATATATATATTTATATACATATAAAGTATGAGTATATATATTCAACTCCAAATGAACAATTACATGTGTATTACGACATATGATAACTGGGTAACATGAGAGAACTGGGAATCCCCTGACCAGCATCTGCACTGGCTTAATCCTTTTCACGAACAGGTTATAAAAAATGTCTGTACAGTTCTAAAACAAGGATGATCAATGTTCTGAGACATTTTAAGGAAAAATGACTCGATGGTGAAAGATAGCTCCATGATAGATGCTGACCATAATCCTTTTGCACTAGAGCATCATACTGATCCACAAAAAGTCCGGAGAGCCGGATGGATAAACAGACAGGGATATGTCCGGGCATGCTCGCTTTATGCTGTCTAAGAAGTGTCTGGCTCCGGCTCTCATTATTGATGACTCTCTGTCACACACGTTCTCACTCCAAAGGAAGACACTATACAGCTTGAGAATCAATGTCACATTATGTTGTATTCAGGATCTCAGAGGTTCATTTTTTTAATTATTATTATGTTTATACTGATGATAGGCAGACAGAGAATAAGTCAAAGGATAGAACGTAAGTATATTTATACTTGTATTCATATTGGTTAGTTATTATTTGGAGCGTGGACCTGGAGCGTGGCTCTCTGTTCCTACTAATTGTCAGGCAGACAAACCCTGGCATCATATAGACCAGCAAGGCACGACACTGTATTTCTTTTAAAGAGGCATCTAATAATATCTTTGACCTTAAAGTATAGAGACACATGCTTGCTGTTAAGACTTATTGAGTAAATTCATTCATATATACACATACGCAAAGATTTGGAATACTTCAAATATAAATATACTCCAAAAGCTTATGAAGAGTATCATTTCGTACCACTGTGTGCACATACAAAATATTAGGAATGCTTATACACATAGAGCTACACACACATTCCCACACACATGTTGGCGAAAATACACATCCTGGACCTTTCACTTCCATTCATGCACACTGCTGTTTTCAATTAACTCAGGATCCTCCCTTGTGAATGTCACTAACCGCATGCAATTCTCCCAACTATCCACCCCCACCCAACCTCTCTTACCCCCTCCTTGAATCCATATCCATGTGTGTTTGCCTTTTTTCATTGTTTTTTTGTCCAGCCAAAGAATAGTAAAGACATATGAGAGGTTCTCTGGCTCTCTTTGACGTAAACGTGCCAATATTTCCCAGTCAGGTAGTGTGAGGACACCGCAAGTCCTTGGATAACAGGTGGACAACTCATTTTAATTCCAATTCGTCACATACTGACGCTAAGTCAGACCTCTTGGCATCACTTTCTAACTCAATGAGTAGCCCAGCGCATGGCTGCAATAAACATGTGGTTTTCGTGAATTCAAACAAAAACACAGTTAGGTTTATAGGCAACTGAACCTCTTAGTTTGGTTTGGAAAAACATCATGGTTGGGCTTAAAATAAGTAAGTAACCGGAGGTTAAGGCTACAAAATCAACTAAATAAGATGTAAAAAATAAGTACAGAAAATACATCACTAACAGAACTTCAAAATAACCAACACTAATCTCCAACACCAGTGTCCTGTTTGAAAGTCATGTGTATGTTTGACCCACCCACCCCTGTGTGTGTGTTTTTATTCATTAAACTATATCATCACACTCCCGGAGCATTTTCTCTGAGCGTCTAATGGAGAAGAAGGGTGTACATTGTTGTTACGTGAAGGCCCGGTGCGTCTCTTAGGGACGCTAAAGGATGCCTTGTGCATCGATATCAGATGCCGACATAAGGGTCAAAGCATTGCTATCTGATGCCCTGAGAATGAGAATGGGCTGAGGTGCCATGTGTATGCATCAATGCTGATTAATGCCTACATGCACAGTCACACAAGTGCATGTTGACACGCTTATCTTCCAATGTGCTATGCCAATACTTACAGTCTCTTAGAGTAGTTTGCCAGAGTGTTTATTGGAAGTTGCTAACTGCTGGAGACATGTGCGCCAACGGCAACTGTGGTATCCAGTGAGAAACTGGCGCAAGCAGCAAAGTTAACAGGGAATGGGGAGCTGCCACAAACAGGGACCCCATCCAAGAGGGAAAATAGAGGACAGTTTACACACACACAGCATGCTAGACATGCCCAGACTTGCCTCTGATACATACACTATATGTCAGCGTGAAGGCAAGGTTCAGAATCTAGAGCACGCACACACACACACACACACACAGACAAACACAAACAATACAAAATACAATCTGAGATAGAATTGTATCTCTGAAATCAATTGTTTTGCATAATTTTGTCAATTTAATAAATGGTGTTGTGGTCAGTTTACTATATTAATAATTATATTTATTTTGATTACACATATCACATCATTTATTTGTGTAATATGATGTATAGTATTTATTTTGTTTCTATTATTATCAAACTGTAGTTGTGACACTAGGAGGATGGGGAAGATGGCTCCGGAGTGAGTGGGCCAAAACAGTGAAAGCCATGTTTGCTTTTTAAAGGTCAAGTACTGGATGGATAATAGTCTAGCTTCATGACCTTTTTGTCAAGTAAATGTTCCACATCTCAACTATAGATGGATGCACTAACTGTCACTTGTTGTGTGTGTACTCAGTGGACTCAATGCACTCACTAACTGCACAGTCTGGCCATTGAAGTGTATTCAAGATGAATCTCAAAACTGTAAGATTTCTTTTTACCAATAACAATGATCACACTTTTAACAATTTCACCTTCTCGTAATAAGTGGATATTTGGTGATTTTCAGGAGATTCAGCTGAATACTAAGTAGTAGTAGTTATAAGCTAGTTACTTAATTCTAGCTAGTGCCCAGCTTACATAGCAGTGTTTAGGGTATTTTGGTTCACTGGCCAGAAGGAAATGGCTCCTCTGGTGGCAAAAATAAGTCTCATTGTATTTAAGTCTATCAGTAAATGACCCTATTTCTCACTGGATTTATTACCTCAGAAAACATGGTAAACATAAGGTTATGGTCTCAATCACTATGTTCAAGTCTTCTTCACAACAGCAGGATGTTCATTTAGTAAACTATGTTCCCAGAGCCATACGGTGTCTCTATATAACTCCTACCAATTTAAAATATGGCAACTTTTGTTCACTGGTTGGAAAAAGCTAAGATGGCAATGGCCAAATCGTCGAAGGCTTTAAATCAGCAGGCTACAAACTAATGGGTGACGTCACAATGACTTTTTCCACTTCTCATATACAGCCTATGTCTATAACCCAGCTGATACTAGCGTGCTTCATTTAAAGCAAATATCTTCTGGTGTGAAAAAGTAGATATAAAGTCTTGTCCGAGGAAAACAATGTCACAAATTCAGGCCTCCGCAGCACGATAGAAACTAGGATTACAGCTAAAACATGATCTTTAACCTTGTTTATATATATATGTATATTCTATTACACTGTTTTATATATATGGATATTGTATAGTTTATTCTCATTCTTATGAAACTTGAAACTTGGTGTCGAGCCTGAGCCCTCATTGTTGGGACCATTGTGGTACCATACAGCCTCATCCATTGGAAAGTGACCTCCTTGAGCCTTCCATGTTGTCCCACGGCCTGGTGTCTTGATCCAGTGAGTCATTTGCATGTTTTTAACTTGACAGTCAGTCAGAAACAATTGACTCAACAACAAGGTCACACCTGTCCAATTTGTGGATGACGGTATCTGATGCCAAGTATAGTATTTAGTATCATACTGTACCTTCAGCCTCTCGTGGGGACCAGTGTCCCGAAGGGGCACATGGTCGTGGGGAGGAGGAGTTGGAGGCATACTGCAGTAGAACTCTACCCTCAGTGCATTTATCACACACTGATCCCACTTCTCTAGGAAACCAACAGACAGGCACAGCAACCAACTTAGATACAGACCAAAATACAAGTAATTTGACAAAATGTTTTTTAAATGATGTGCTAAATGATGAGTTTAACAAAGTTTTAACAAAGTGCTATTTGGCTCACTTTTAGGTGTTTTAGTCTACAAATAAATGTTAATGTTAAATTAACCTGGTTGTTATATTAACCTAAACAATATCCAATAATGTAATTCATCTTTTTTAACATTATTATCCTCCATCATAATTCAACAGGTTTGATGAAGTTAAGTATGTAGCTCATTTCACCTGTCATAAAAGTGTCCAGAAATCGGTGGAAACCATTCCAGGGTGATGGAGTTATGATGCTGCTCCACCACTTGAGGGGACATTGGCACTGGGGGAGGTTTGGAAGAGGGTTGCCATGTCTGGTAGATGAGGTCCAGGTAGCAGTGCATCCTAGCAACCTGGTTCAGTGTGAAGGAGTCTGTACAGGCATCATCTGAAAGTAGAAAAGGTAGGTAGTCAGCACGAGGAGTGAGGGGTGGATTTTGGATTGATCAGTGATCGGAAAAGGAAGGAATTAAATGATTCCACTGGTCTGGATCCCATGGAAACAATATTTACCACCCGTTTGTAATTAGCAGTCTCTTTTTTCCATTCAACTATGACAACAACACAAAATTTCACAAGTGACATGAAAGGATGTGCCCCCTGTTCGTTTTTTCCCATGAAATGTCCCTGCTAAATTCCACATCCGTCTCAGTATGCACACAGACTCACCAAATTCCTCTACGGGGATCTCTGTGTGTCAGTTTCATGTGAGAGGTAGAACTGTAGCGTTTTGCCCCGCTAAGTAGCAAAACATATGTGGAGGCTCCGTCTCACCTGCATAGCTCATGTAGTTGTTAAACGGCGTGTGCGTGAAATGCCGACTGCCACAGGTTTCGTTGCCAGGTTCGGGATCGTGGCAGCCTTTAAATTTGGGAGTGGGGTTGGTGTCCGCACACAGATCTCCAGTTTCCATCGAAGGCTCAGTCTCCAAACACGCATCATTACACGACTCGATCTCTGATATACCTCGAAACACATGATAGAGTCCAAGACTGTGACCGATCTCATGGACCATTGTGTCCGTGTGACCGAATGTGCCGTAGAAGGAAGGGTTCAGAACAATGCCACCTGAGAAAATGAGGAAGAAGACATGCACATGATGTAAAAACTGAAAACAATCAAGAGACTTTGCACACAACACAAAAGCCTGCAGTGTAAAGTAATTGTAGAACTGGAATAAAATTCAGACAATGCATTATTAATGGGACTGCGCAGCTTCATTATCATCTTTTTCCCTGTAATAGCTGTGATTGAGAAAACTTAAACTGCTCGGGGCTTGAACTGTAATTACTCAAAATCAACAGACTAGGCTGCTAAAGACAGTGCATGTGAGTGTGCATGCATGTATGTGTTGTTGTTTGTCTTCTACCCAAATGTGTGAGAGCCTCTTTGTCCCATGGCCATGTGGCAACCCCCGCCAGATCTTCATCAGAAGAATTGGCAAAGAAAACATTCAGGTGAGTTGAACCATCCAAATGTAGAATCTCCTTCAGCTCTTTAACATCCAAATAGGCTCTAGAAGAGAAAAAGCAAGAGAAAAAAACACATTTCCCATTAGGTTAAAGCTCTGCAATGAGGAAGTGAATGCAGATTTTACCAAGAAAAAGATTTACACATAAAAATAAAAAAAGCTTATCTAGTGTTATCTTTCAGGATGACATAGCTCAGAATTAGGTCCCTGTTGAATTTAAATACTTCTTTACATTGTATTGCAATGGACCTTGGAATAAAACAGAATATCAGTTGAAAAAGCATAATTGACCCTGTGAGTTTGAAACCAGATGGTGTTTAACCAATATGACCAAATTGATAAATACTTTTAATATAACTTCTCTTTAGCTCAGCCTAAGAAACAGGGTGCATTGAAGTCCTGGCACGGTGATTGTGCACCTGCAGTTATGATTGGTGTCAGATAAAGCTAAAGTACTGTGATTCAGACTGGGATCAATTTTGATCACTCATATCGTCTTTTTTCCCCCCTTCATTACATTTAATTCTAGTATCTGCTGTCTTACAGTACACTTAAACAATACCTCAAATGTGTATTGAGCGCTTTCCAGACTTGAAGTTTTAGTGTCCATGGTGATGTTGGATGTTTGATGTTGGAAGATAGCAAGTCGTGCAATAACCAGGCAATTCATTTGTATTATTATTAATTTCATCAAATTATTAAGTCTGTCTTTGAGGATCCCCTTGAGTGTGCGTCTTTTTCTTTTTGACATACAATACTGTCATGGCAACCCACACAGGTAGAAAACAGGTGCAGGGGAGTATACATACACTTTATCAATGGAACCAAAAATAATGAGTTTGTCATGGTTTTACAGGCTGCATTGCAGTAAAATAAGACCCTTTTTTCTTCTTATTACAATGGACTGCTGAGTGAAATTAACAATGAATGACTCCTACCGGGGCGTGTGCATTATGATATTTGAGAAATATTCTGATCTCTCTCAGCCGTGGGGATACTAACGGCAGCACTAACGGCTGCAAGTGCAATCACTCAACACAATTAAATCTTGCCAAGCAAAAACTGTCATTAACTTTATGAATACATCAAACATGGGAGCGTGGCGAGTGGTCCTGGCAAACAGCATCAACGAGCTCAGTTCTGTCTGAGGAGTCAGTAATGCGTTGCATATGCTGAAGTGGTGCTTTGTTCCTTTTTGTTCACTTTAACATGCTGTGGAATTTAAAACACTATCAATACAAGAAACCAAACATGGAATAGTCCCTATTAGCACAAATTAGATCCTCTTTGGATGTTTTGACCTAATTTGTGTGACCCACTTACCAGCGGTATATGTTGTACTCTTATTTTATATGTGCTTAGATCATAACAATAAGTGTGATAACATCGAGGCTAAAACAACATGCCTTTACTGCCACTGACCCCAGACAGCAGAGTTTCCACCCAGCAAAAGAATACACTAAGTCGTCCTCTTCCTCTCCTTTGGTTAGATGTGTAATTACTTGTAAAATAACATGCACTTCATGCTGCTGCTTCATGCTGCTCTGATATTGTGTGAATACTATTGTAAAAATTAGATTAAGAATATGAATGACACTAGAATGAAACTTTTTGTCACCATCAGGTAAAATGCTTTGCCAAATGATAAGAGTCATATATTATTTGCTACTGCTCCTTTTTATTTTTTAATCTAGGAAGGAATGTTATTAACATTCCATATTTCAATTTGATCAATTCCTTTTATCATAAATACAAAAGATACTGTCACTATAAGTGTTTGATAATTTCAGACAATCAACACCTACTGAGGTTACACTGCCAACCCTTAAAACATATACTTATAATTACATTTTGTGCTACATTATTATGCGTACCTATCCTGCTTTGTTCTTTTAAAGTGCACATCACATTTGTCCCACCTAAGTGAACTCAGGTAAATATAAGGACAAAAGCAAACATTTCAAAGAATTGTGCCTTTGTGAAGGGCAAAATCCCAGAGTGTACTATTTATATTTACTCTCCCACTCAATAACTGACTTGAAATAAAATAATATTTAAACTATGTTTTGAATTATTGTAAAGAAGGTGGTGTACAGTTCCAGGTTATCACTGTAAAACAGTAAAGCTGGCACGCAGCTGCAGGTAAAATCTCAATAAATGTCGTCATTTAACTGTTTTACGAGAAACTGCATTTAGAAAGACTCTCTGGCATTCAACACACTTTATGATTAATGGCCCTGTGATAACATAAGCGCGATATCCACCGGTATTGGTCAGTATTCATTTAATGTATAAATCATGTTTTTTTATATTTATATATTGGATTATAAGACCATTTTATTTGATGTCAAGTCACCAGAGTTGAACTACAATATAAAATCTATGTTTTACTCAGCCTTTCAAAAATGTATAAGGTCAATAAAATATGACCAGCTGCGCCAATATGCTCTTTTTCCTTTTTTGGTTATTAGTTACATATTTAAAAGGTCAAAACCAGGATAAAATATTAACATTTTTGTGTAAAGCTAAGCTGTTTTATTGCATATAGTCAAACTGTTCGAAAATCAAGCAGTAAAAGTCGATAACCTGTATATTTCACACGCAGCTACACAAAAGGTTTCATAACATCCTTCATTTCTACGCCTCAAAACACAAGTTACTGCTTGGTGAAGATGCAGCCTTCTCTCAAAACAAACGTTTTGAATAAAAGGGTTCATGCTTTCTTCAAGCCTATATGCGAACACAACCGGGGACACTCACTGGGTTCAGGTCTCAGGAAAGAGAGGGAAAGAGAACAGATAATATAAGGTCCCTCTTCCTTTATAATTTCAGGAATTTCATTATTTCCTTTGAAATTTGTCTAGAGATTTTGGACATGCATGAGGAGGGGAGTGGTGGTGGAGGGGGAGTGAGAGGGGTTTGATGGTGAAATGATTGAGTCAGCAATGAAGAAGAACAGTAGTTCTACTGTAGGGTCAGAACCTACAGTTACTAATCTGAGTTCAATTATTCTAGAGCCCCTCGGTGGATTGATAAACGGGGAGACTTTCAGAGCAAAAGCAGAGAGTGTTAGAATAAGTAAAGGAGCATGTGCATATATGATTGGTCATGTGTACAACAACACATTTGGTGAAGACTTGGGTTGCAACTTTAGGAAGCTGTAGCCCAATGATTTCATTGTGAGGGCGTAAATGGTCAGAGCAGTTTGAGCCTCCGACTTTCGATCTGTCTATTCAAATCTTACTCAACCCTCCTCGCCAATTACCCTTTACCCTGCCCCCGATCTCTCTATCTCTCTGTCTCTCACCCCTTAACTGTTTCACCATTCCTTCGTCCCTGTTCCCCTCTCTTGCCTCCCATCAAACATTTGTTTAGCCAAGATGAGCAACTTGGGAAAGACAGGATTTTCCATGCATTTAACCACACAACTTTTTAGACATTTCATGGGGTAAAAAGAGAGAGTGAGAGAGACAGAGCGAGACAGAGAGAGACGGAAAGCGACCGAGAGAGACCGAGACAGATAAGGTGAGGGCATGAAATCAAGTTACGCTAAATTTAAGAATCACTGGATGGCATCTGTTGGAGATTCAGGGATGTGCAAAGTGTTAATGTTATTATATCTGGATACATATTAAATGTTGGATTATGACCTCATACATTTACACACATATATAATTCATAGAAGCCCATAAATTGGCCTTGCATACATGTGTCTGGGGCAGCATCGTGTGAAAGCAGGGGTAAGCTGGCATGACATTGACGGTCTCACAGCCAAGAACACTTTTAAAATTGCAGGGGGCCCTCAGCGCCTCTGTCATCGAGTCGGTCAGCACCACAACCCCTAAACCCATCATTCATCTCTGCCTTTATTACTATACTGGCACTCTCCTCTTTAACCTTCCAACTTACTCCGCTGATTATGTTTTTCCCCTCCAAGTAAAAGACACGCATAGGAACTGTGTCAACGCTCAGATACTGGGAAAAATGCTGTGACTGCTCGTTGCTGTGAGAACAGTTTGAAAAAGAAGGATTTAGAGAAGTATGGAATGGACGATGGGATGGTTTGATGCTGCCCAGTGTTCCCAGTTAATATCTTAAATAAGATATCTTGATAGAGCACCAAGGTAAACACCATCAGTCCTGGAAAAAATTGAGTACCTCTTCATCTGTGCCTTTCTTTACTTCATTACCGCAAATTCCCCACCAAGGCGCTATCGACTAAACTCCCCCGTGTCTTATATTGTCAAAAGACCAACTACAGTCTCTATCGACTCATAGCCAGATGCTACGCCCCTGCCTTCCTAGTAGCCAAAGTGGGACCCCTTCCTACTCCACTTTCCCCTCAATAACCTTATTACGCATGAAGACGGCCATCAGCCCCCATGCAAGCACAGGTGAAACCTCAGCAGCAGGTGCTTTATAAGTGTGCTATGGCTTTAAAGGGGAAGTGCAAACCTCTGGTATTTACGCCTAAGCACTCCATTATGTTTTATGGGACGGGGGCTTAAGGTTAAGACGACCAACTGTAAAACACCCAAGTCAAGGGCCCTGGAGATTAGCTCCCCACTCTGAGCTAAAATACAGCAGGGAGAGGGAGTGAGGGAAAGAGAAAGGGTGGTCCATCCATTAACCTGCCACAGTAAGAGGTATTGACTCAGTAAGGGGAGAAAGACAGAGTTCAAGGGAAAACAGATGACCTATTAGCCTTAGTTCCCAAAAACCTATTGAAGCCGAAATGGTATAATAGCCACCTTGCAAAGTGTGTGTATCCATCTTGCTTTAGTTTAGGAGGTATTTCAACAACAAAAAAGAAAAATTGCAAATGTTTCTGATACGATGGGATTCATCTTCTGTTAAGTTGCTTGGATATTACATTGATCTTTCATTGACAGTCAAGGAAACATATAAGCTTCTCAAACTACTTTTTCAGTGCTATTTGTTTGTTGCTTTTCTGTACACATCATGTCAATTCACAGTGTATAAATTACAGCCACAACTTCAGATGGCCATAGCTGCAGACATAAAAATGTAAAGGCTGTCAGATAACATCAACTACCACATAAACCATAAGAAGTGTCCAAACTAAGGGCTGTGAAAACAATGCAAAATAGTTCCCTCTGCCAAATAAGGGAGGGAGAGGGGAGGATTATTATCAATGGTATTTTCAGAGGAGAGATTGTTGCAGGACCACAGAGCTGCTGGTGTCCTGTGTTTGAAAAACCCTACACGTAAGTGCTAACAGGCGCAAACGCTGCAAAAATAAATGCAGTACCTCAATACCATTGTTCCCCCAAATACACGGTACATTGTTCATCCAGAATTCCATAATTAAGGAGGAATGTCAAACTGTTTGTAGGGCAGCTCTCTGCAAGTATCTCCAGACATACCATAATCAAAGCAAAATAAGCAACTACTTGGGGAGATTATATCTATTTTTTAGACTGACAATTATCTTGTCCTTTTTCTCTCCTTCTAGTATCCTCTCTTTCACACACCCCTCTTTCAGATGTCATCAGGGAGGTTTGAACATTACAAGCGTTTTGCCAATGGTTGATGTCTAAATGAAGTCGTGTGCCGGCCACTTGATGAATTAGCTTCTAATGATGACTAAGCTGCAAGGGATGCGATAGGAATTATGGAAGCAACAGCAAACCCACCTGTGTCTACCGTCTGATGTTCTAAATTCGTCATTTTGTAGCTATGTTGAGGTCATTTTAAATAACAGGATAGTGCCAAGCGGACAATGCTTCCAGCTTAACTGTGATTGAAAACAGACTGGCTTACTTGATTTACGCTATCAGAAAGAACCAAACAATCCCACACACTAGGCCCACGAGATGTTCTCCATTTCATTTGACCCCATATGACAGTGGCAAGAAATACTGAATTGCTGTCATTTTTTTCTCTTTTTCTGTCATAACCAGTAAGACCTCCTGCATTGTCCACAAAAATGTCTCCTACTGTATTAAGTTTCAATGTAGGAAACAAACAATCCTGCTATTGGAGATCTGGCACAAACCTTATTACAGCAAATTCCGGAGATGTATTCTTCCTGCCAGCTTTTACTCATCTACAAGCCACAGTAACATTACCACAAAAACAAAAATGTGCATGCATTTATGAAGGCCTCTGTATTCTCCCAAAGTGAATGCATGAAACCACATAATCTCTGGCTTGACGTGCAGTCCATCTATAAGATTCTTTTATGGTGGTATTCATGTGCAAGTGAAATAAACTTTCTTCACCATTTTTCCGGGAAAATTCTTTCAGGCACCGACGTTTAGGGACCGATACCTGCCTCCCCAGGAAACATGTGAAACATCAGCGGTTTCCTGGAGAGAGTGGTATGTTTTTTTAATGATTTCCATTGCTACAAGCCAACATCATGCTGGACTCTTTTCTGACCTCTAATTGCCCTTACACTTTGTTTATAATATCACTCTTTACAATCAACCCAGCAGTATTAGATGATTGGGTATAGCAGACAGAGTAGAAAAAGGTGGGGAGAGTTGTTGAAAATGTGATAGAAAAATTAATAGTCTGACTTGCGCACTTGCTACTAGAAAAGTAACGGGTTGCGTTTGTTTCGCCCTGCTTAAGTGTCGAACACTGATTGAACCAGGCCAAGGCTAGATTGGACTAGCTGCTCCCGGAGGATTTCCCAGGCCACACAGACGGGGAGTTATGTTACACTCAGCCTCAGCCCAAATGGTCAGGAAATAGTAGGACCAGACATTAAAACCTCCTTCCAGGGACACATGTATGGAAAGATTTGTTTTTTTGATTTACTCGAGACATGTGAGGCCATGGTGTGCAGTTGTTTTAACAAAATGACTCATGTCAACCAAAAGAATAATCAATTTAAGTGAGGAATGTTGTGGGTGGTTAAAGCTTTTCGGTGAATTCAAGTAGTGTGTTCATTACACAATTACCAAAGAGGATTACCATTACTACAAACATGGTTACATGCTAAATGTTAACAGATCTTACTTGTGTGGAGAGGAACGGTTGAAGCATGTCTTGGTCACATCCGTCACATCGGGGTTACAGCAGTCGCCGAGGTCATAGAAGAAGTTCTCCCAGTTACATTCAGGGTCGCATACACCATTCCCCTGCTTGTGCTCAGGGCAACGGCTCCGATGGCCAGACATGCAGTCACCTGCATCGAACCCTGTCAGTGGATGGTTGCATTCGGGGTCACAAACATCATCTCCAACTTTGCTGATATCACAGTTCGCCAGAATCAAGCGGTTTCGAAGGGAGGAATTGGTGACGTTGTGGATGCTAAGCTCCCAGGTGATGTTGTAGGGGATAAAGGCATCATTGAGCTGCTGGTGCTGCAGGCTGATCTGGTGGTCGGATACGGTTGGCTTCATCCGAGCATCGTCCCAAACATTTATGACACGATATCGTACTTTCTTGGGTCGACGGAAGGTCCAAAGGTGGTTGTAGTGTGTGACGACCTCAACATTGTCGCAGACAGTTTGACCACATGTTGGAGGGTCCAGCGTTGTGTCCAATAATCCCTCTGAATTTACAACTCCACCACCACCCATAAACCCTAACCGCCCACCTCCCCCCTGCTCAGGCTGAGGAAAGCTACCATCTTTTACAGTCAGCCACTTCCGTCCTGGGTGCTCAAATGTTTCACGTATGACCAGCTGAGGTAGATCTTGGGGGTCCTCGTGGCCTTGCATATGCCTGACAATCTGCCTCTGCCCTCTGGCCTGCCTCCATAGGCCCACCCTCTCCACTGCCCCCCTGTAATTATGATTCAGTGCATTCCCCCCAATCATCAGCACTTTGCACTTTTTGGTCAAATGGCTAAAGACATCGCCCGATTGCTCCCGACTGACACCCACTTGGGCGCCATTGAAGAAGAGCTTCATGTACACGCCATCATATGTGACCGCAACATGTGCCCATTGGTTGGGTACATAGGGAGCGTTGGAGTGGATGGAGGTCACTTTGTGGGCACGGTCAGTTTTAAGGGAGAAGAAGAAGCGAGGGTCACGATTCCCGTGTTCACTAACCGCCTGGATGCCAAGCAGCCATCCTCTGTCACTGGAGGCGTAGAAACATTTGTCGTATAGTCCTGGAGAGAGAATGGAGAACAAGTCTGTTATTATGTGCATGCCTTTATTTCCAAGTGTGAATGTGGACATGAACATGAGAGAAAAATCATCATCTATAATAAAAAGCATTGTTCATCAGTCATCTGTAAGGGAGCTGACACATAACTCCCACATTCAGACTCATTTAAATAATATAATTATTTTTGCAATATTCACAAGCCACATGAATAAGATCCTTAATGTGGATTTGATTTCAGTATATATTGGTATATATATATATATATATATATATATATATATATATATATATATCAATGAGACTCCAATGTGGGCCTATACATTTTGAACACAGATCATTCTGTAATATTTGGTGTTATTTCCAGAGGGACTGAAATAGTTGAGATTACGGAACAGATATGATGTATATGATATACAGTATAATTTCTAAGTCCTGGAAATTGGGTTGAAGTGCATGTTTAACTAAGGGAGACCCCATGGAAATCTCTCTGTACAAGCATCTTATGAACACTGAGCGCATTTAAAGTTGTTCGTGTGAATGTCCCTTGCCAGTGGGGTAGCCAGAAAAGGCTAGTTTTCAGCTAAAGCCATGTTTTTGTAGAGGCACCAAAACACCTTTTTCCTGTTTCACTTGGACGTGTATGTCAGCTTCAGCATAGTAATGTGTTTTCACTTCTTAGGGGATCTCTAAATGGTAACTGTTTGTTTGTTTAGCGCTCATTGTGGTTTGTGTGTGCAGGCCCACAAGTTCATGTCTTGTATATATATATATTATATATATATATATATAGTCATATCCATAGGAACCAGTCCAACGATTCCAAAGCACCTTGACGTGCCTCACAAGGTAAAGCAAAGTCTGTGTGTTTGCAGGTGATTCTGGGGCGAGAGCAGGACGTCACTCTTTTCATAAGAATACATTCTTGGGATTTGCTAAAATTAGGGTAGCACTTCTACCCCTAAGCTTTCTGGGGATTCTATATATCCACACAGAGACAGTCAATCTGTGAGCTGTACACACAGCCCATATTGGGTGTCCTTTACAGTTTGAGGATCTGTGCATCAAATGCCAGTAAATACCCTTCTTATTTCTTCTCTGCTGACTAGTATTGTCTGAAATGATAAACTGATCAGCATAGTGATAATTACATCTTTGCCTCAATGCACTTGTCCACTGAAATGCCTTTGTTCCCCATCGATTAGTCTACCTGGGCCTGCAATAAGTGTCTGGCTCATGGTGATTGCAAGGACATCTTGCTAACTTTGACCTGTTTCTAATTAGATGCACATTCCAGTATGCGTTCATTAAACTTGGTATTCCAATGGACCGATCTTCAAAGGCTGAGGGTTGAGTTCAGCGTCAAGGTCAGTCCATTGGCGGATGACGTTTTCAGCCTTTCCACTACACTGGAAGGAAAAAGCCTTCCATCTGTCAGCTAGTGCACTCAAGGCTAAAAGGTGTGCTAAAATGCTCGTAGGGCTCCTAGTGTAAACAGCTGTCATAATTCTGCCATGCTCAATTAATCTAACACACTACACTTTTCCAGACCCTGCACTGCAACTCTTCTGGCAAACACACACACACACATATATCCACATACTTATACGGACATGCATATATACATGCTCATGAGAAAATACACAGAAACACACACACGGAATGGATTTGCATGTGCACATGCTACGATAGAGAGCTGTCCCTGTCGGGTTCAAAGGCAACCTTCCTTGCACTTGCCATTTGTCTTCTTCCAAGAAAAACAAACTCAGGAAAAGAGTAAAAAAAGAAAGAAAGAAAAATGTCACAAGGACTTGATAAAAAGCAGGGAGGAACGGAACAATGAAGACTCCGTTTAGGTTTTAGCTGTTCTAGTTCTGAAAGGTCAAAGAAAGACACTTTTATGGTCCCGCTAAAGTGACCGCCACAGCAATTTCTCTGAGGAGACAATGGGAAATTCCACTGATGTTCAGAAAACAAACTTAACAAACTAAACAAACATAACAAGGATATCGATTTTTAAATGTCATCACAACCCTTGAAAATAGTTGACTTTCAACATTTGACTCGACTGTCAAGTTTCACTTTGAAGGAATTAAACTAAATGCTAGTTTTAATGAGTATTACATAATCTACAAATGGTTGCACTTAAAAGTCAGATGACATGAATTAAAACCATTTTTTTCCTACACTGTCACTTACAATGTGACACTCATCACACCTTGTACAGACATTAACTGTGATTTGAAACTACTCCACAAAACTTTTTGAAAAACTTTTTAAGTGCTGGCTATGATAATGATTCAAACTAATAAGAAGACTGGGATGATGTTACCAATGTCGGTGAACACTGAGGAGCAAAATTGTTGCACTCGAGGCTCAACCCCTCTTCAAACTCTAACCACCTAGTCATGGTATCAAGGTTCTCCATCTTCCTCTTTGTCTCCCAGTTACATTTGATGATAATGAGAAAGTATCCACACACAAAAAAGGTCGAGAAGAGCTGAATTTGTATTTATTGTACTTATGTGTGTGTGTATTTTCACACTATATGATCGTACCACAATATATCAGTTATCACAGCAACTATCTGCTTAGGTCTGCATATAATTGTCCCCAGAAGGTCATGGAAGAGAGCCTCCGTCCCTCTTGTGATTTATTTATCTCTTCTTTTGATGCGGGACAACCCAACAAGGATACAAAGGCCACAACAAAGTGGGCAAAAAATGTGGAGAGAGAACTTGATGTTCTGATTGTGTGCGTGTACGTGTGTGTGCGTGTGCGTGCTCATAGGCAGGCATGTACGTGTGTGTGTGTGTGTGTATGAGGGGGGGGGCTTCATAGGTTTGTGTGTAAACTCTTAAAATGTGGACATAGAACTTGATGTTCTGATTGTGTGCGTATGTGTGTGTGTTTTCATAGGCAGGCGTGTACAATGTGTGTTTGTGTTCATAGGTGTGTGTCTGTGTGTGTGTGTGTGGGGGGGGGGGGTTAAACTCTTAAAATGATTTAAATGTTCTTTAACATGGTATTGATTCTGACCACATGTAGCTGTCACACTCGGGCAGTGACAGCACAGGGAACTTGTTTTAGCCCGAGAAGTCTTGTAGTTCAAAGTGAACCCGATAAGCCCTGCTTGTATCTGATGAGGGATTGATCACTCATCTGGGGAGTATAAAGTAACAGATATTGATCTTTGAACATTCTCTTTTTACACAAAAAGTGATCCGACTCTACCTCTCCAAGGGTCATAAAAGAATCGGTTAACTCCAATTAAATATACTTTTACACACTATTTGTTTTAACAAATACATATCATCACTGTTAAATACAACTCCATGTATATTTATTTGAATAAGATAATAGTTCAAACTTAAGTTTGGCATGTTTCAGCTGTATGTCTATATTTTGTTTATGTACATTGAGAGCAACGGAAACTAGTCAGCTCCCTTGAATGTGTGCATTACTTGGCCAGTAAAGCTGGTTATGATTCATAAATAACTTTAGTTCATTACCACATTTTTTTTTAAAGCATATAATGATGCAACTTTTATAGTCTGCAACTTTAACTCTATATAGTCTCTCTTTGTTATATATTCTAATGAATTGATCAGTTACAATCCTCTCATTCATTGTTACTCAATTGAGATATTCCAGAGTTGTAATAATTGTGAATGCAAGACACAACTCAAAACAAAAGTTGAGAAAGAACCTGAAGAAAGAAAGAACAAATGAAAAAGACAACAAGGGACAAGGAAAGAGAAACAGTGGTGGTCAAAACAACACAGTAAAAAAACAGCTGTTGCAAACAACACTGTGCTGGGATCAAAACAAATGGATGGAGCATTTTGAGGGGCAGTGGGATGTTTAAAGCCTGAATTGGATTTAAAAGATTAGGCTTTATTGAATTTGTTTGATCATCGTATTTGTTCTCTGGAGGTCCCCCCCTCTGATACCCTGGGGGGGTGTGATGGGAGCAAATCTTCTTTCTTTTTTTTAAATGAACACACAAGAGTACACGTGAACGGTAATCTCTAGGAGGGAGAAGCCAGTACACAATGAGGGGCGGGGTACCACAACAAGACCGTAAGACAAAATAATGTGAACTAACGCCACGTCTGTAAAGCCCTTAATGTTAATTTTGTGATAAGATTGGGTCCTTGGTGTTTATTCAACTCTATGGTCATTTTGGGGGCCAAAGTGTTGTTTTTGTACGGGATTGCATAATACTGTACAGATGTTACTGTTATTGTCTCCATCCTCTAAATCTCAGAGTCACTCAGGTCACAACAGACGCTCCAGTTTTGAGACTCTGACAGGGGATTGGTTTTGCAGCTCATGCCCCTGCCAACTGGCTAGCACCAACTAAACGTGTAATGTATCTCAACACACACACACACACACACAGTAAGAGTAAGGGGGCGTATTCATTATATTCATTTAAGTGGAGTAGTTAAGTCTCCAAACGTGCAGACTGGCGTACCGGAGGCTGAGGAGGACTGAGTTCAATTCAGTTCAGTTCAGTTCAGAGGCAGCCATCTGCACAAGTGTACTGTTGCAGCCAATGAGTTGTGTATACAACGCTCCCTATCGGCAAGGGAAAGCATTTTAAAAAACGGTCTTTTTACTGTAGCCTAATGCACAAAGGCGCTATTGGTCGGTGCAGATGATGCAGAACAGTGTTAACACCTCACCGGTGCTCCTTTACGCATGGATGCAGGAGAAAAAGGAGTGCGCACAGAAGACAACTAGCCTACAAAGTGGCAAGCGTTCCCCTGAAGACAGGGATCTACTGAAAGTGTGCGTGCGTGTGTCCGTGTTTGCGTGTGCGCGCGCGCGCGCGCGCGCGTGTGTGTGTGTGTGTGTCCTCCTCTGCGCAGTCAGTAGATATCGGGATGCAGAATCACTGATTGTGCTTTAAATTGAACACGCTCCGAATAACGCATGATTTGTCACAATAGTCGGCGTTTTGGAGACGGCACTTCGACACAACACCACCGGTGACCATGAAAGCACACACGTGAAAGCACATTTTCGAAAAGGGGGGAAACCCTGGGTCTTTCGGTCCTGTCCCGTAATTCCGGTAGCCAAAAGGTGTCGGTTTGAGGGGACACTCAAGCCTGCGACGTGTGCGGCGAGCTTTAAGTGCCCGCTTTTATACGACAGACCTCTCCCGCGTTGTGCCTGACGTGCACGCGCACAAAGTTTGGGCCATTACATCATAGTTTGAAAATAGCCTCGTCGGTTTAAAGAAATTACATTTTACGCACAGTGACATCAGCTGCTGGTCAAATGATGCAGTAGCCTATAGCTGCTGGCCGTTCCCCTCACTTGTGTGATCATATAACACACACACACACACACACACACACATCTAGTCAGTCTTCAGAGGGGGAAATTACGGGGAAATTAATTTGGAGAATAAAATCATGTTGCAGGGATTTCTGTCCGTAAACTGGCAAACTTAAATGTGATCGAAATAAATCTTCATTGACCCAATGCTTGCACTACCTAAATTATCCACTGTACTTTTCAGAGCATTACATCATTGTCTAGTCTGCTAGATGAACTCATTTTCAACTCGCTGAAACTGCATGTTGCTTTTGTTTTAGACTACACGACACTGGCATAAAATACGGCACATTTGCATGTTTAGTTCTCAATTTCAGATTTAAGTCGCTAGTTTTTAAGTTGCACTTGTAAAAGGGAGTTGGGTTGACAATATGATGGAGAATGTGGAGATTAACCTACCTGCAATCACTGTGGGTGATCGTTGACCTCCCTCCGGTTTGATCCACATCTCAAGAGTGAAATTTCCTCTGGGTATCTCCACGCCAGGTTTCAGCCGTAGCTGATCTCCCCTGCCGGTAAAATAGACAGCTTTCCCCCGGTCTGGAGAGTTTTCCTCCGCCGGAGAAGAGCGCCGACGCTGGCGGAGCACCCGTCGCTCCAAGCCGGGCAAAGAGCGTTTGCCCCGGGGCAGACGAGTGGCACAAGCCCCTGGGATGGTGGCTTTCGCCTCCCTAATGCGCACCAACTCCCTCTTGGATCTCCCCTTTCTCCGGACAGTCCCGCACTCTGATCCAAAGCACAATATGAGAATCACCAGGCAAGACACCCAGGGAGATGTCCAAAGTTTCATTTTTCGGGAGAGGTAATGGACAAAAAAAATATTTAAAATAAGAGAGGAAAAAGAAGAAGAAAAAAAACAACGGAATAACTACAAAAAAATATATATCCACAATGTTCTCCTCTTTGGAATCCTCTCGAGTTTGTCCTTCTCTCTTACAGCTGTAGAATGTCAAACCGTAGAAACTGTCTAAATAAACCCATAAAGCTATGCTGTTTTTCCCTCTTTATATGCTAAGCCACGACCCCCTCTCTTAAGCAAAACTACTCTGGAGACATTCAGGGGACACAGGAATATTTGATTCATGTATGTGTTCCACGGTGCCTTTTCAATGGGTCCCATTTAGCCAAAGGGATGACTAATAAGTAATCAATCAAGAGGGGGGTCCGGCCGATGCCCCCCTCATCCCCTTTGGACGGTAGGAGTTAGGCTACTCGCAGAAATCCACAGTTGTCCGCCAAGCTCTTGTCACACCTTTTTGTTGTTTCCTTATCCTACCCGTAAAACAGCAAAAGAAATGGCACATATTACATTCCAAAGAAGAGTGACAACAAACCGACCTCTCATATTTATTACAGGAAACGAGAGGTAAATGTTGATCCAAAAAAATGGAAATCCAAACTTCCTCTTGCCTGTATGCCTGTACAAAAGTTGACATGCACTATGATATCTGGTGAGGCGAAAGAGAGAAAGAGGGGCAGAGAGCTGCACAAGTAAGCACCGCGGTCCTCATTGATTGCCTGAAGCAGATACACTTGGAGGAGAGGAGTCAGAGCTGGCCGTCCGCTTTAGAGCCAGTTTCTCTCCAAGTCTTTTTAGGAACAACTCGTGTTTCAAATGTTCCGGGGCTGTGCTTTTCTCTTTTTGTTTCCTCTTTTTTTTTTTTCTTCTCAAAGTGGGAAGTCACACAGGTAGTCAACTCTCGCTGACGGCAATTCTCCCCTTGGCACTTTGTGATAGGATGGTGCTTACGGAGTTTGAAGGGCGTATGTGTATCCCTCTAGCGGCTACAATGTAAACCATCCCATATTTACATCAAGTCCTCAACACAGCATCCAAGGAGTCGAAGAACATGGAATAATCATTACAGGTCCCGTTGTTGATATTTGGTGATATTCTTAAAAAATATAGCCCAACATGGAAGAACGGATGAGTGCTCTTCAATACATGTTTAGTCCCCTGTATTGTAAAATATAGAGATTGTCCCACATATGATTTCGGGATCAAAGCTTTTTTTTATTTTATAACATACAGTATATATAAATATAATTGTAGGGATTAACATGCACATTTTGGGAATACAAATATGTTGTGCAAAGATGAGTATTATGTTACTCACATTCTCCTGGGACTTGGCAAAGCATTATGTATACTCTAGAAAGGTAGATCTAACTGTCCTGTCAAAGTCATGTTTCCCATTAATGTCCTTTCAAAATAAAGTAAGCAATATATCAAAGATGTAATGGGAGAACATTGACAAAGTCATAGCAGTAATTGTCCTTTCTTTACTTAACCTACTTTGATGGATCATATGTCCTTTATTCTCTCAATTTAAAAGCCAGCCGTTAAGCTTTTTAACCGCAAAATGGAAATAAGTGCACTTCTGGGGTTTTTCTACTTGTGCATATTTTATTTTTAATTTTAAAAAAATCTAGCCAACCCATTTAAATCCAGTTTAAGTGTTTAGCAATGCACTATTGACAAACAAGGTTATTTTTTCTTTCCCAAAGTGATTTGAAAAAGAAAAATGTCAAGGATTTGTAAGTTTCAGGTTGACTCACACAGCCTAATGTTTGCCGACACGTCAAGAGATGGATGTGTTTCAAAACCACACTCTCGACTAAAGTTCATAAACTTTGGAGATTGGTGACAAAGCCTTCGTAAATCTCCGCTGCGGAGTGAAATGAAAACAATCCTTTGGTCAATGTTACTGTTACTCTGAGGATATTTTGACACAGTGTGGCTTTACCTTTTAATGGTTTTCCATAGAGACAGTCGGTTGGAATGTCGGTGTTTCCTCTCTGTTCTCCAACAGTTGTTTGTTGTAAATGTGTGTTTAGACAGCCAAAACTTGCCACCTACCATAAAGGAAAGAGAGAACAAACATTAAATATTTGCTTTCTTTTTCATATGGTGTTGCGACTTTGGGCCACATATTTCCTTTTGAGAGGTGTTTGACCTTGGAAGTCACCGGGAGCAGAGTTTCACATGGACCACACATTTAAATCTTGTCAAAGGAGACAGTGGACAACTTTGTGTGTCCGAACCTTCACACGTCACGTTGGTAAACCCCATTCTCCCGTTAGTTGTGGTTGTATGGCAACACTTCCATCTGTTTTAATTACTTTTTGTTTGGGTCCTTGTCTCAAACACTGCTGATTCCCATGACATTGCTTGCTTTTGATGCACACTTTGTGGTAAAACACGCGCTTCCCGGACCCCCCAACTAGGCCTTCATTTCTCCAGTCATCAAAATACCGCTGCGTCACACACTTGAAAGTCATTTAATGTTGTAATGTGTTGCAAGGGAACCTTTATCATACATAGTTAACACTAAAGGGAAATAGAAATATGAACCCAATCAGGTGCCAGAGTATCGGGACAGAAGGTGAAAGACATCTCTCGAGGCCTGTAATTACATTCTTCACTTCTTCACCTCGGATCACACTGCCACACTCTCTCGCTCTCTCTATAAAGGAGCATGAGTGCTGAAGATAGAAAAGATGACCTAATGTCTTACAGTCGGCATCCTATCAGGGGGGTACATGATGTACAGACTAAAGGGGAGTGTGGGGGGGGGAGACCCTGAAACATGCTGAAAAAAAAGGCAATTCGCCATCCTTCGGTTATGCAAGGAGATTGAGTTGCATTGTGTTAGTTCAGCCTTGCCCCCACCCCCAAGCCGCTCTGGGCAGGGACCAATCAACATGCTCAAAGTTCAAACTGTGCGCCTCCCTGGCTCTACCATTTGTCGGTAAAAGAGTGTCACAATATCTCTTCTTTTTTTTAAACAGGCTGATTCCCAGTCCCTCCTGGATTCCAGGAAGACAACATCCCATCTTAACCTAATAACCCGTGACGGTTCAAGTCACGGAGCCCGTGTGCAATTCTGCAAATCCCGCTGGAAATCTGAGTCAGTCCATGAAGCAGAATACATTGCATCCCTTACAGAGGGAGGGGCATGATGTGAGGCTGGGTCAGAGGTCAATGGTGAATAAAGCGTTCTCAAATCAGAAAAAGAGCAGACCTAAAAGATGCATGCTGCAGCAGTAAGAAGTGCATCTTGAAAAGATCATTATACATTTTAATTATTACAGTATATTATAAGATAAAATCTTTTAAATCCAATTGAAAATGCAAACGACTCCCAATTACTTGAGTCCCGTTATCTGACCTTGTCATGCAACTGTCTGTCCAAAGCCAAACCTGTAACTACTATGTTTTTATAGATATTTACTCAGAGTTGTAACAGTAAGTGACACTGTCAGGATAATCCACATTTGCTGTCTGAATGCATTAACAGTTATTGGCTCTTTTTTCCCCCACGTTTGACCCAGAAAGATTACATCTGTGTTTCTAAAAGTAACAGCTTGCTGGAGCGGTGAAATATGAGCAGGTCCCATGAACACAGAGCTCAGTAAATTAACATTCAACAGCAGGTTGGAGCAAAAATATACGTGCATTTAATGGCTCTTAAAATTCAGTGTTGTTGATTTCATCAGCAGCAATGTGTTAAGAAGGTAAACTACATTAACTTTGTTTAATTGCAAGTAGTTCATAATCACCTTTAAACTTTATATCTGGCTGCATTGTGGTGCTGCCATTGCTCTCCCTATCACTTTTGTTTAGAGAAAAGTGGTTGCAATATTGTACACTAATCCCAGTATACGTCAGTGACTGTGGAGCAGCGCAGATCAAATAGGAAAAAAACACTGTCCCATAATCCATTAATGCATCCAGCTTAATCTGAGACTGTTCTAAAGTGCAAACCTAAATGCCTCGTTTTTGTTTGTGTGGATGATCTGGAGAGTAAAATGATACGGTGTCAACAATGTTCAGATAAGGTTTACAGTAAATATGGGAGGGGGGGGGGGGGTCTGAATATAAAATGGGAAAGATAATAAAACTAAAGCTGTATTGACGGTAGGATTCCATAGTAGTGGCCAGGATCTTGTATAAGGCCGTTCTTTCTAAATATAATGTCGTTACAGAATAGCCATTAAAGCCCTTGAGAGGATAATCCTGAGCTACCTTCAAACTCGTACCAGTTCGAAGTTCCAGTTATTCCATGAAAACTGTCACATAGGCAGCTTCTGATAAAAAAGTAACCACTACCCAATAAGAGATGTGCTAACTGAGAGGTGTTGTTTGTTATTTTTAAAACAGAATATCACAAAGATTACAGAAAATATATACATTTGCGCAAATCGGGTTTAATCTTTTCTTATGCTTATGACAGCTGTTATTTATATGCACTTAGCATGGAAGGGCAGCAAGTGGCATATATATACTATATATAGTATATATGATATATATGTATGAAGACTGAAAAAATAGACGGCTATTGTGTTACGGTTTGAAATTCAACACATAATCTGTGTTGGCAGAATGCTTTGGGAAATAGTCGTCATAGTCAGAGCAGTCTGGTATGATGCATGTGAAATCAATAAAATGTAGGACTTTTTTGATTAAAGACAGAAAAGAATAAAAACTGTATTCCAAGAGAGTTTCATTGAAATTCACAGAAGATGTATCAGCAAATAATCCTCTTAAAATAAGACAGTTGATCATTCTGAATCACAGTGAACATGGAGAAGTTAACTCCAGCACATGGCTGTGTCCGACTTTGATACAAAAGCTCTTAGGAGTTACAAATATAACTCCGCTGGATGTAATAAATTCTATTATTTTTCTTTTCTCTGTCATCCCACCTCATAACTTTCCAGTCCGCCTCTTTATCCTCTCTTATCCAAGAGCTACATTATTTATTAGTTATAGCTTCCAGCTGTAGAGCAACCGAACGAGACGAGGAACAGGATGCGACTATATGACAGAATCCAGTCAGACGACGTCAGTCTGCACCTTGAAGGCAACATGTAATTAAAGACTGAACGCTCTTATTATTGGCCGTGCGTAGGTACCTTGAACTTTCACACCACCGGAGCTAACGTTTCTCATTTTGGAGAACAACACCTTTCACTTTCTCGGAGGAACGGGGAACAATTAAAAGTGCAATTTACTTCTCAGTTCTCTGTCCATGGTTATGTTTTTGAATTATTGTCTAAATGTTTGCTGTACACTCTGTAATGCCAAGAATCGACCCAAAACTTTGACTTATGTTTTCCTTCATTTTGTTTTAGTTTATTATTTTAACTTGGCTGATCCAGCTCAATTCTGTTGCATCAAACTTGTGTGTGCTCTCTTAAAGCCGATCAAACAACATGGCTGTTGCCATTCACATTTCTTGTTTATTATGTTGTCAGACTATTGGGCTAATATGAAGTTAATGAATGTAGAGTTGGCAGAAAATGGGGTTCTTACTAACACACTATATTTAAAAAATAAGTTTCCCATCCATACTTTTAAGGCATTGTAGTAATGATCGGAAAAGGACTTTCATTTGCAAATATTATTATCACTTCATGCTTTTCATAAAAATGCATTACAACTTCTCAAAACTCAGATGAATTATGCAACCGTTATTTTTTATCTTTTTATCCTTTTGCTTTACTTATTTTTAATTATGACTTTTGATATCCAACAGGGGAAGCATCTTTGTACGGCATTTTGGGGTCCAACTTTCCCTGCAATCTTCAAACTTTTATTAAATTATTATTGTTTTTCATATAAGTTTATTTGTGCAAATAAATACATAAAGTTACGTTATCCACTTTACTTTCCCACAGCTTGTCATTTTAACACTTACATTTGAAAGAGCTACCTCCGAAACCTTTCTTGCTCAGTGATGACACATTTAGTAGAAATCACAGAGTCAGATATACAATTGGAAACATTGCTAATAATGTAGATTGATCTCTATATTTTAAGTTTTCTCTTTGCATGCCAATATTTCTCGAAGCGCTTGCGGAGCATGTTCCTCATCATCGTCACATCCTGGATTCTAGCCGCTGTTATGAGCCGTGTGGTAAACAATAACACATTATGGGTCCCTGACGGCGACCGGGCCTTGCCATTGGTTTAACGCTGCTGCTTGTGGTGAAGAATTATATGTGCAGGGGTGCCGAGTACGGCACTGTCAGCACACCACCGCTTGCCACCACTACTGCCCCTCCGTCTAGACGTTAGAGCACGTCCATATGGAGATGGTTAAAAAGCTCATTAGCCAGCCTACTTGAAATACAGTTGCAGTGACGCTTGTCCATAAAATACACGAAGTGGAGTGGTTTCTGCAGTGGTATTAACCAAGTTGAGGCATCGAGCCCCCAGGACTGACAACAATTTGGTGGAGGCCTTCATTTCACCAAATTATGGCTGAAATGGCATGCTTTCCAAGAAAGGAATGAGGGGGAAAAAATGACTTCTTGGAAGATTTCTGGAGCTTTTTTGCTCGATGCAGTCTGATCCATCTGGGTGAAGGAGCGTGGAAAAATGTCTGGTAAGGTGAATGGGATATGGCCCATTGGAAGAAAAATGGCTAAGCTTATTAAAACATTTAGGGTTGCTGTAGAGCGAGTAACGATTTGAGAAAGAGAGTGCGAAGACCCATTTGTCACCAGTGAGCTTTCAATATTACGTGCACAAAACTGAACTCAAACCCTCCTTTCACTTGCAAGATGTTCCCCACATACGATAAATGGATACTATATAGGCTTTCACATTGTAAAATACACCCATGAAAATGATTAATTACCATATAGCTGAGCCCTTTCGGCTTTTTTTAAAGAGCTTTGTGTTGTTGATTAAAGCGTCTTATGTCTTTTCAACACCTTCCGGAGAGTAGATGTCTACGGAGGCATAGTTTAGACTAATTGGGGAACCTGATACTATGGGAAAATTGTACTCATGGTGCCAAAAGTCATTTTCAGTAATCAGTTATGAATGAAAAATAGCAGCTCTTTCAGTACAGCACTAACATGGTACAGCATGCATGAACCTAATTTAATAAAAATATTTAAAACAAAATACAGCTTCATTTTCCAAGCTGCAATAATACAAATATTAACATTTTAAAAAATGATAAATTCATTCACACCATACAAAACTAAAATTATTCAAATAAACCTACAGATTTATGGTCCAACTCTGTAGTTCCCTTAATACGTCTTCTAAACTGCGAGCAGCAGCTCTATAATGGCTCCACCACCCTCTGACCGCCACCGTTTTCGCCTTAGGAGGCGGAAATTTGGCCTGGAGGTCAAAGGTGTCGGTGTGAAGTTGTGTGTTGTGTTCATGCCAATTAGCAAAGTTTGAGTTGCCTCAATTATAGCTACACTACAATAGGTCTTCTAAAAGAGATTCACATGTCATGGCCAAACTCACAAACCATTTATTCGTACACTCAGCAGAGTTTTTTCACGCCGCCTGCATTTTGGCCACGCCCCCATCCATATGTTATCAACCGGTTTCAGCAGAGAGTTTCTGTGTCATGGGTGTAGGGTTAGCCGTGTCAGCTATACTTAAGCCACGCCCTCTGCCCTAACCCATGAACCACAAACCATGCATGCACGGGTGGAAACACGTATTGCACGTATTGTTTTGGTTTTATGGCCTGCAAAAAAAGCTCTGATAAACCCTCCATCCTCTCCAGATGACAGGCAGACAATGTTAGCGACAGGCTTGATGTGCGGTATTCAGCGAAAAGAGGCAGCTACCTCTCTCTGGAGACCAAACCAGAGCTATAAAGAAGTACACAGTCACACTACAAACTAGAACGGGCACTCGGTAGAGCGCATACCTTCGCATATCACAAGATTGGGCATTGAATTATGAACATGTTGGCATTAGTTGCATGCCAATTGGATAGAAATTGACCGTGCTATGGTAAAAAGAAGATTTTGACCTATCCATGACCTTGACCTTGACCTTTGACCCGATTGATCCTAAAATCTAATCAAATGGTCCCCGGATAATAACCAATCATCCCACCAAATTTCATGCGATTCGGTTTAAAACGTTTTTTGTTATGCGAATAACACGCATACAAATAAATAAATAAATAAATACACGGCGATCAAAACATAACCTTCCGCATTTTCAATGCGAAGGTAATAAATGCTAATGTTTGCTTTGTGTCGGCTCAATGTGTAAATAAGCAAACAAGTTTGCCGAAGCAACTTTAAGAACTAAATATTAATATTTTCTATATGCGACATGAGCTGTGGGAGCAATAATATCTCAAAGGAAGACGGCTGTCGCTGAACAAGCCCTCTAAAAGGTCCCTGTCAACATTCTCTTAAGTTTCCTTTGGGAGCACATCTTAAAGCTTTGCACCTATTAAAGCTTTCCGTTTTTTTGATAACAACCAAGCCCGATTGCTCAATATCTTTGAGGTTGTGTGTTTCATTGGCAGGGCATGTTTGCACTCATCTTAACTATAAAAGAAAAGCTATATTCCACACGCTCATGAAGCATCAGATTCATGGAGCGCCAGCATCACGCTTCTCGACCATTAAAGTGGACGCCTGCACACGAGCGCTTGCATGACTGCATTTACATGGACTGCACATGTCTGTGCAGAAATGGATATGGCCACACAGAATAGGTGGAAGCCTGCATTTGAGTGCATAGTGTGTGTGCATGTGTGTGTGTGTGTGTGTGTGTGTGTGTGTGCTCTCGGATTGTTAGTGTGATATCCAGACTGAAAAGAAGTCAAACTCATGTCCAAATGTCCCGCAGCATTCAAGGAGGTATCGTCCTTAGGCAACTATAGAAAGAGAAAAATGGATGGAATGTCGAGAATGTGTTTGGTAAACAACGTTAACAAAATGCAGTGGACTTTGAAAAGAGCACATAGAGCTCACGCTCTTTCTTTGGGTGTGTCGTAAATACGTGCTTTGTGGAGCAAGTAAATAACATCGTGGTTGTGTAGACACACCGTGTTGAGTAAGATGTTATGTATATTTTATTCCGGCTGGGAAAAGAAACATAATGCGTCGAACGTGATTGTAAAGTCAGAAAGCAGAAAAACACATGCTGCGGCAGAAGTAAACAATGTATATTGCTACATTGAGATGAGCAAACAAAGGGCACGTGCTGATTTGCAGTCAACAATGCAATGCTGCACCTTAATGTGTCTGGGCCAAACAATGCAAAAGCCAATTATGCAAATTGGGGTTATCGAGGGCATTGCAATGTAACAATGGCACCAAGTTGATTGAGCCGGGCTGTGCGTGTGTGTGTGCGTGCTTGTGCGTGTGCGTGTGCGTGTGTGTGTGTGTGTGTACGCTACCCATCCCCTTGGGTTCCTTTTTTCCCCCCACAGATGCCCTTCCCAAAACCCCCTATCCCATGGTCTCTGTTCCGAGGCCTCATTATGGGGGGCTGCTGTCAATCGGAAGGTCAAGGGTCACGGCAGAGGATTAGCTTGATCAATACCCCCCAGCCTGATCAATCAACTTGTCTTTTCGTTTCCACCAATAAGATAGCAGTTTCCATCAAAACAAAAGGAGGGAGAGGCAAAAAGAACGCCAGAAAGAATTAGGAGTAAGAAAAGGGAGAATGTAAACAAGCCTGCCCCGCTGAACAGACCCCAGAAGCATCTGTTTTTTTTCTGAGTTTAGAATTACATTGTCAAGGACTAGGACATTTATGAGCGCTGTGCGTCATCATTATGCACCTGTAATGCCCTTGGGCCCCTCTGTGTTTGCTCCAGATCTGAGACACCTAGAGATTTAGATCTGTGATTGCATAGTGATCACTTCCTTATGGCAATAACACACACACACACACACACACACAGACACACACACATGCACACATACCTTGGTCTTCTTTAGTTAAAGCAATCATTCTAAAAAAGCTTAATATATAGAAGTGCACATTCATCTCTGGTCATTACAGTAGGGAAAGAAAGCTCTTAATAAATAACTCAATTAAGCTTTACGATCACAAAAGCATACTTCCATTTAATTATAAATCACCTCATTTCATATATCCAAATTACAAGGCACAGTCGGCCTCTCCTCATTTCCTTTTAGCAGTTTCAGAGTTAAGAATATTGAAACGATCCATAAGCTTTGATTATGAAACGGGCTTAATAAATGGGTCATTTTTCAGTATCCTCTCAAATTAAAATTGCCCAGTGTGTATTTTCAATTGAGTGTCTGCTTCTGTGCCAAGGAATTGTTCTCCCCGAGGAATCATTCGAGCCACCAAGTAGTTACAAATCATGGAAATGAGTTGATGGAATATAGAGTAGAAAGGCACTCGATGCTAAATCATTAAAAATTTACTTTCTTTACCTCAGCTCCAGTGTGACGCCTCATTTGGCATTGGTTGGCGGAGAGCCAAGCATAAAGAGCGATCTCGCTGTTCTGTGGTAAAAGATAATGCTTTTAAAACTAAGGACAATCTCCTAACAACACAGTCATGATATGCAGCATCAAACTGATGTAAAAGGTTTGTAATACAATTTGAATGCTCTAAAATCAGTTGGAACCGTAAACCTAAGCGATGACACTCAAACTGCTCAAAGGAGGAAGTCACTCACTAAACGACTTTCTGCTCAAACACAAATACCTCAATTATAATTCACACAAAAATGTCAATGAATAAACAAACCCTCCTTCCCATCAAAATATAATACGGCCCTTTTACCGGAATACTCATTATCTGATTTATTTCCATTCCTCTTTTATACCCGATTCCTGCATGTTTGAGCCTGTTTTTTATTCATTTTTTTAAACATGAAAAAAAAATACAAAGAAGTGACACAGATCACCATAGTTCGACAAACTAATCATCAAAAATAAATAAATAATCCACCTATCACCACTTCAAAAGGGGTAGTTATGCGAGTCTCTGTCGGGTGCCGTGGAAATAACAGGAAGTCACTGCCCCTGGTCCAAGAAATAGTTTGACACATAATCCTCCATAAAAACCACAGCTTGTCATTTTAACACTTTAGTTGATGCACAGATTAAACAATATTCACACTAAGCTAAACTAAAAGACATCTAACAGACACGAGGAGAGTTAGATGAGGATATTCTCAAACTATAAATATTCCACTATTTATGTTTTTCCACACGAGGGTTTAAAATGGTACTTCCTCCGGTCTGATTTATAAGAGAAAAGTAATCAAACATGATATGCTTGCAGAATCAGAACTGTGATGCAGAGTTTAAAAACATGGCGTTTTTCCATTATTTATAATACATGTAGACAACTCCATGCAGTGGGTGACATGCTGCTGAAGCAGCGAGGATGGAGAGGAATCGGAAGAACACGCAGGTCCTGAATGTGAACGTGTACTTGCAATATGTTTGAGCTTCGGGAGTCGTCAGTGCAGCCCGAGGGACTGTGTCCAACAACTCATTCGCAGGAGAGAAGTTTGAAAGGTGCAGATGAGGGTGAGCCGAGTGAGCGGCTGAAAACTGTGCAGATGCTAAATGAAGGGGGACAAAACAGGGGAGCAACAAAATAATGAAAGGAAACACAGCAACAGAAGGAACCGATTTTATAATAAGCCAGGGCACAGGAGTTGATTACTTTCAACTCCTGACATTTCGTAATAATTTCACAGCCAAATATCAGTTTTATTGGCGTGTGTAGTGTTACTTGTCAAGTCTTATGTTCTCTTGTTGCAAATTAATTGCCGAATAGAAAAACATGTCAGTGAAAAAAAAAGGCCTGACAAAAGGCAGAGTCGTGACGGGAACACAGCCACTGATGTACCCTGGCAAGAACAATGCGTGTTAAGACCGGCGTCAGCAATCCTCAATATGGTAGTTTAACAAAAGGGCAATGACGTCTTTACTCAGAACAAATGGGTCTGTTTCGCGAGACTCTAAACTATTGGGCTTCATTACGAGGCTCTAAAACTCCAGATGGACGTTTGTCCTCCTCTTGTCATCGTCTTCAGCCGTCTGAATTTGCAACGGCGAGGCTGGCTTTGCTCCCCAGATCATGACGACGATTAATAAATAATAACGGTGAGATCAGGGGGACAACACTGAAGGGCTATTTCTATCCACACAGCAAATTTAACCTTGACCATCTTTTTTTTTTCGCAGTCACCACATTTGCCTTTCACAAGCCAACAAGTCAAACATCATATTTTCACACTTGGGCGTCATCTCATAACTCTGACTTGGATATGAAATATTTAAATATAGCTCTGCCCGCCGTAATAGGCAGTGAAATTCCTCATCACAAGCTTCACAGACTGTCTTCTCTTTGTTTAACCCCCTGTTACCTTTAGGGTCAATTTGACCCCATTCAATGTTTAACGTCGGTGTTCTTTGGGGTCAATTTGAGCTGTTTTTCACTGTGTCAAACATATAAGAAATATCAACTTTTTTATATATTTAAAGGGCTATTTAGGTAGTCAACAAACAAACATAAAGTACCTCACACTTAAACTTGGGAAACAATATTAATTCTAATAATTTTCTGGAGGTTTTAATTGCTGGGGTCAAATTGACCCCGAGGGTAAAATATGTTAGTAAATGTGAAGCTAACAAGAGGGTTAAGGGAGGAAGTTGCCAGCACCTGTGAGCTGGTGCAAACAAACACCTGGACCCTCATCATGTCTGTGCACCACATATTGTAGCCTATCGTAGGCGACTTTGAGCAGAACCCAGACCCTCCGAGAGGCGCATGAGAAGCCACAAACTTCTTTTTGGGCCTATGTGAGAAAAGCCTTCGATGTGAGTCGGTGTATGATGTGTGTGTGTGTGTGTGTGTGTGTGTGTGTCTGCGCAGGTGTGCAGAGGGAGCAGAGCAGGCAGGCGGACAGACAGACGCACCGGGCGCCTGTGAGGTCAGGGGCTAGGTGGAGTGTTAGCGGGAACGACACCTGACAGCGACTGGGTGGATGCGCCCTGGCAGTTCTGTTCAGTCACGTCACTCCTGATAAAAGTCAGCGGGTAGAAACCCACAGTGCCGGTGCCACCGGGTTCTCCATGCAGGCCAAGGGAAGGAGGGTGAGAACACTTCCGCCTGCCCTTGCCTGTCCCTCCAATGCTCACTGAGCAGACGAGTCAGGACAGCTGTGACGGCCATCGGCCGGGCCGGGCCGGGCCGAAGGTGCCAACCTTGTCAATGCCAGAGGTGGGAGCACAGCGACGCGGCACCTCCCGATCCGGGCTTGGAAAACGAAACCCTGGGTGCCTCTCTTTTGGTTGTGTAGCAGCAAAGGGCAAACAGGTAGGTGTACAGAGCCGTCTGTGTGTCACTGGGTAAAGCGCAGCAATCAGTTTCATGGGCTGAAATGTTTCCAGTGGGTCGGTGTGGAAGAGTCGACATGAACGCCGGCGGCAGCGGTGTGTCGGTACCGCGCCGCACAGGAGCTCATTGATTCACGGCTATCGGCTTCACTCAGGCTCTCTGGATTAATCACAGTGTCCAAAGAACATGCAACACCCTTAAATGTATTTGTATTATTGATGGTTCTGTTCTCAAAACATCTTGGTGTCCACGTTCTGAAGGATCCCTCTCGACCTGGAGCGCGACCGTCTGTCAGCGATTCCAATAATCAAAACTACACCTGAGAAATATAACGCCGTTTGATTGTTGTTCTCAAACCAACATCAACTTGTGAGGCCTTAGTTTGTGGTGTTGCTACACCGGATTGCAATAGAACATAAAAAGACAGAGACTGCCATCTAGTGGTCATCTAGTGGCACTCAGGGGAACCCCTTGAATATCCAGCTGCTGCTGCTGCATCCATCACTCCCAACGCAGTCAAAGCTGTAACTGTCGTTTTAGAACTTGAACAATCGCATCCATCAAAAAATAATAATACAAATTCTTTGTTCATGGCTTGTGTGAATGTCTGCTGGATGCAAAACAGCCTCAAACACTCCCGCTTACTTTCCTTGAGTAAAAGCTGATCTGCAACCTTTCCTTAACCCAGAAGGAAACAGAAGTCATTGTCCAGTGGGCGTGTTGGTTTCCTCATATTTAGATTAGTTTAGTTTATTTTGATCAGCAAAATATACAAAAATCAAAATTCAACAAAAGAAGAAAGTGGCTGACCGAAAGGGTCAAGGCTGAAGCTATCAAGCTTATAAGTGCCCTAACCTATAATTTCACGAAAAAAACTTATTTCAGAGAACCATATACATATACCTATATATACACATAACCATATATACATATAGACACACATACATAAATACACACACATACATATTTACATAAAACTTGTCCCCATTAACCGTTACTTATGATGCTTCATCAATGCTGATACGCCTGTACTTCTCCAGTCATGTCTTTAAATTTTTCTTGAATATCACCAGATTTTTACATTCTTTGATGTCATCAGTTAAAATATTCCACTGTTTCACCCCACAGACAGATGTGCACATGCTATTTGATCATTTAACTCACCTGAATGACTGAAAACCAGGGCAAACACTTGATGTAATCAAAACAATAAACTAAGCATCTAACTGTTGTAAAAAAAAAAAAAGAAGCAGGGCTGCGTGGAGGAAGGGAGGAGGTCATAGTGTGTGTTGTGTGTGGGGGGGGGGGGGGGGTGGGTCAGTAGAGAAAGAGTGGGGGAGGCAAACTCGGATGCATATTTAGGCTTTGGGAGGCAGCCATTGTGTTGGGGGCGGAGGAGGAGACGGGAGCGCGGGTGTTTCTGCCCGGCAGCAGCCTGCTGGCCCTCGGGGGCCGAGTGACTCGGGTGCGAGAGGAAGACAGCAGGCTGGGACCAACACTTGCTCCCTCTTTAGCCTTACCCGTGGGCCCTGGGGAACCCTTTGCACGCACCTCTAAGCAGCCTCTGTATTCACTCCCCATCTGCGAGGCTTCAGCCGCTCGGCCCTTACGTAACGCCTCTTTGCCCTTTGCAGAAACACAGGCGCTGGCCTTCTAAGCATTTGACCTCACATCAAATTTAAATAAATAAGCTTTATTTTTTTCCCCTAAATGCAAGGAAGAGAGTAAAACGCATTTAAAATTAAAATCTGGATCTAACACTTGAATACACACTTCCGCTTGGATAAAACTGGAGTCTAAGATTTTAAAACACACACACACACACACACAGCAGTGTTGTTGACACAGAGTTGGAGTTTATTCACACGTCATGTCCTACAGTGGGTAATGTATTCCAGAAACACTGAACAGCGCTGCCACATGACACAGGAACAACAAAAGAAAGACACTGAACCCTTTCTTTCACCATTATATAAAAATAGTGTTGCTACAAAAGTGTAAATAAGGCTTACTAATAAGACAACTCAGATCTGAAGCTACACAGGAATCTGCTGCCAAAGTGCATTAAAAACACACAAAATAAAGAGACTAAACCCATGTTGCATTGTAGCAGAGTAGAAAAGGAAATGTCTGTAAAGTAGGATGAAAGCAACACTAATTTCTTAACCTGAATTGATAATAGAGTATAATCCATGGGTAAAACAGAAATGGTCTCCATGTTTGCATTCTTATACCATATTGTACAATTCCTATCTGAATAAGTTTAATATCCTGAAGTAAAAGAAAACTTACAGCTGATTTAAATTTTGTAATATCAGTATCTTAGTTGAGTTTTCTATCATATCAAAAACCTTTTGAAATGCTACTGTAGAAAATAGAGGTATAATGTTATCTGTGTTCCCTACTGTATCTCTGAAATGAAGGCTCCCCCTTGTGGCATTAAACAGCAGTTATCTGGTATTTATATAATACATCCTCTGAAAATGGAGTCAGGCAACTCATAAACACCAACGTATGATTAGCATCACTCCTCCCGCCACGAAAGATTAAAGTTCAGGCCCGGTTGCTTATCTGACGGTTGATGAGTGTCTTAAGGAACAACGTCTACTCGTGAGCGCTCCACGGCTCCAACTGTATATATATCAGTACTCGTATTAAAAGCATGCACATCTCAGATATAATTAGCATTTAATCAACAAAGAGTGCTGTAAAATCATGTTGACATCATGATGTCAACAATGGCATTTTGTCCCAGAGCATATATTTAAAATATTATTTAAAAACCTGTAAGAAAACGCCCTTCGTCAGTCCAATCTGGGATCACTGCCAAAACCAAACTACCGCACAGTATGTTGACTATATCTTAGACCAAAGCTACATGTTGTATGAACATCGGATTTCCAATCTTTAAATTACATTACTTTATGCGTATCGAGGTAAAACATTGGATGGGTTCCGTAAAAAATTAAAATGTTAAATATAATTTATCCCAATCTTTTTTTCTTTAACCAAAATATAAATGTGTGACATAAATCCATTGTATAAGAGTATAATAGATATAGACCATCACAATGAAAGGATGCGTCTTGGTTACACTGAATCAAGTTATTCTCCCCAAGCCTGAGAGGGGAAACAGATAAACGGTGTTAAAATGTATAATAATAATAACAATAACTCCTCAAGAAACGTAATGCAAAAAACAAAAAAAACACACACACTAAAAAAATAAACCAGACAGATTAAGAAACCATGACGGAGCAACCCAAGACCCCCTGAAAATGTTGCCTTTGCTGACCTTCAGTAGTTTGACTTCTCACCGGCAGCAGTGATGTGCAGGTGTACTCAAACGCCCCATGACATCACCGCTGGATGTGGTTACAGGTGCAACACATTTATGAACACATCCATCACGGCTGGTGAAACCGGCTGGAAGCGTTCTGCCAGAGAGAGCAGCCAGTGTGTTCAGCCACTCCTTCAGGAGATGAGCATTTATCATTATTATTGTTAAATCAAAGCTGTGAATGGAGGTAAGGAGGGCAAGTCTATTAAAAACACCCGACAGTTTACAATGCAGAGCCGTTCATCTGAGATCGACAGACATCATTTAAGCATGTGTAACCATACATGCCTTTATAATAAATGTTCATCATGGATGAAAACTTACACAACTGCATTTAGGTGCTCAACCGAGTCTCATTTTCATGAGACCCGTCTTGGTTCTTGGTGTGACACGTTCAACTGTTCACTCACGCACCCGATAATGTCCATGTGCAGTGTCCTCTCGACAGTATACTTCCTGTGACCTTGGGAAACAAAGGAGCATTCTTCATGTTGAACTACACGGCCCCACACTCCTCAAACAAAAAGGGCGTGTCACAATTCCAACCTGGGCGATGATGAATAAATGTGGAAAAGCAACTGTAAACCGTCTATATGAGCGATTAAGTAACATGTGTTGGGCAGAAGTGTAACGAGACTTTCATTTAAGTTGTACTGGGCTCTAAAGCTGGGAAACATGTCAACATAGATCCTATGATTCCTTACAGTATATATTTTAAATTATGACTTAGTTTTAAATATTTGAATATAATTTAAAGAGTGTGATGGCGCTTTTCATTTATGTGGAGCAGCAAATAAACAAAATCCATGAGTGAGACCACCACATCCCTGTTGATACAGCTCCCTGCTCCGATGTGAGCCCGATGAACACCTGATCGACGAAGCGCAGGTTCATCCAGCGGATACGGGATTATTGAAATCATTCCTGGTCTCCTTTGTAAACCAAGAGAAGACTTGTACTTTGGAACACAGCACTTGTCAAATACCAGTTGACCATGATTATTCTTTTAAAGTCCTCATCTGTCCACCAGAGGACAGCGTTTCAAACCATCAGCCAGATGTCCTTTTGCATCTACCGGAGTGAGAGAAAAAGACTAAAAGTTTGAGAAAACAAGGAGAAAAGAAGGCCATTGAACAGCAATAAAAAGGCATGATGTTGGTTCTGACTGTCGGGTTCAAAGTGGTGAAAGAGACTTCAGGTCCAAAATCAGAGATGACAAACGAGTACTTGACAAATCAGTACCAAAGGCAACAAACACATTTACAGTATCAGTTATTTCAGGAGGTATTGGCTTTTGTAAATGTATACGAGGATCCGTAAAAAAATAAAACGACTTGAGTTCATTAGTACTGGCAGAATATGCTTTTATCCAGGAAAAAAATAAACAAACCCTCAGCGATCCATTTGTTATTTGTTGCAAATGGCACTAACCGTATTTGGGGTGGAACGTTTCACAAAAGGCCCGGTTCAGTGCACACCTCGGCTCTGAGGTTACAGTTTGGTGTGTTTTCGGTACAGTGAGGAAAAAGTGGCGGTGCCTGCTTGGGTGCACTCATTCCTGAGAAAATCCTGTTGATTTAATAATAATAATAATAATAATAATAATAAGCATTACTATTTAACTGTAGGAGTGTCATTAGATAAAAGTTGGAAACTATGATACATCTTGTTGCTTTAAAACGTAAAACGTGTAGCTCACATAAGGAAGACAATGTTTATATTATATTTATACGATCAATGAGGAAAGAAGAAATACAATTCTATTTATAATTTCCCTGTGAACAAGTTTTCTAATTAAGCGTTGTCAAAAATAAATATAAACACCCGTGTATGCGTGTATCTGTTTGACCTGCATGTCTAGCAGCATAAGACCTCGGATTAAATTTGAGAAAATAAAAATAAACGTTGGATGACTTTTCTTTAAAATTTGCAAAAACAGAAAGAATCATAATCATTTTTATCATCTGTGTATTAACCTTTGAATGAAAAACCTAGTGCAGTGCAAGCAAATGATCTTCAACAAAACATGTGAGGCCGCTGAAGCAACTGTCAAATTATCTGCGATGATATAACTGAGAAAGAAACCTGGCCACCTCACATGGCTGAATGTTAATATACGAATAATAATAATATTTGTTGTGATTTGTGATAGTGAGTCAGACACCTTAATGTCAGAGGTGCAATGGCAGTAGAGATTCGCCTCTTGAATTGTTTGTCATACACCAATGAAAATGATCTGCAAACACTGCACGTGCTCCAGGACTTTAGGAGTGTCCCGAAGAACTGATATCGTCTGATCGGATCGGTCGAGAGAGGCCTGTAGTCGACTGATCGTCAAATCATTTATTTTTGTTCTTGCTTATCGATTCCAACGTTTCAGCTTCACATAGAAAAATGATTTTAAAAAACAACATTATGAGCCGAGATAAATGTTCCTATTTCTTAGTTGTTGTGTCGGCAAAATAATTGACAGCGCCGTTTGTTGTACGTGGGGTGTGTACTTGTGTACTTGTGTAGTTGTGTGTTGCGGCGCCGTCCGTCGGACTGACAGTGAGTGGAGATCGAGAGAGAGAGAGTTTCTTATCCTGCTTGATTTTTGTGGTTGTAAATCAAACTTTCAGTCCCAATTCCCTTTCTCACATCGTAGCAATCAACAGACGAGAGAAGACGGGGAAGCGACGAGTCTCGAGGGACGCAAAACGCAAACACTTGTTAAAGCGCCGCTAACACCTGTTCCTACACGTCTCCCCAAGCTCATTTCGGAGAATATTCATGAATTCAAAATGTACCCGTCTCTCGGTAGTCCCATCTTCCATGTTATTTATGAACTATCTTTTACTTCATTGCCACATTTTGCCGTCACTACAACGAATTGACAGAGAGAGATGGGTTGTCCAATCAGGCTCCTTTGATTGAATAGCCAGACAGTCGACTATCCAGGGTCCCTTAGACTACTTAGTGATTTATGTTTTCAGAGGTCTACGACGGTAGTTTCAAGCAGCAAAAAGCTGACGTTACCTGAAAAAGATGCGAGCCAGCGAGACTAACAGCCATGTAGCCTATTAGCCGTGTAGTCACGAGGCTGAAGTCTCTCGAGTCACTGGCCATGAGGAGACGGATCCTGCCGACATGTGCATCCCAAACCGAGGGCGGCGTACCACACAATCTTTTGAGAGTTACCGTTCCACCCCTACATTTTGTCTACAGTACTTAACAACAGTCCTTTCTCTATACAAAATATGTCATTAGCCGTATTGTTGTATGAGTGTTTGCAACCTATACAATGTGAGTTCCTTGTAAATATCTGTCATGAGAAGTGTTTCACACATTTAAGTTTACAGCTGGTCTAAGCCTACAGGATATAAATAATAGTCTTCAGTCATTGGTTGGAGGTGAAGGTTTGGTTGAGTAGGGGTGATGGAGCTTCTCTCCTAGCCCATGTTGGAGCGAAGGAAAATGAGTTTGTTCATCTCCTCTGAGGTCACCTGCTGCCTCCTCTTCATCGCCAGGCTCTGCTCGCAGACAGTCACGCACTCATTGTGAATGCCCACGGCAGGCACAGCGAGGAGCCACATCGCCAGGCGAGAAAGCCGGGGGAACTTCTCATTCACCGCTGAGCTCCAGAACTGGAAGAGGTCAGGTGTGCCTTGGAGAAGTGGCTCAGCCAGGTATTGAAAAATCTCTTGTCTGACTTGGCTCTGACTCTCATCATTACCAGAGACCGTGCAAGAGGAGGAGGACCCCCTTGAGATGCCGCCATTGTTCCCCCCTCCCTCAATGCGGCTTATCTTCGGAGTTGGTGGGCCGTCGGTGTCCCGCTCTTCACCACCTGAACCTCCGCCGCCACCACCAGTCATCCCTCCATCCCTGGTCTCGGCAGCCATTTCGCACGCGCGGGCGATGATGTCTTCGTGCTGGTAGGCCGGCACTGAACACAGTTTGAGCTGCGGGTCCAGGATCATGGCTACCTGGTGGGCTCGTTCGACCTGGAGACAGACGAACATTACAATGAGCAATCACTCATATCATGCATCATATTTGAAAGCTCTCTTTAGAAGAACTGGGTATTTATCAATACTGTGTTGGTTGGCATCAAATGTCTCATCGGATCCATACAAAACATTGACTTTTTCAAATAGTTCCTGGTTCAAATCTAAACATTATTGTATTCATCTAATCTACCAGCATTGGTAGATGTCAGTAATAATTAGTCTTTCCTTAAAGAATTTCAGAGGGATCTCAGCGCTCCAACAGCATGAAAGTATTGTGAATAAACGTTACGTAAGCAACACAAGTTCAGTACCTTGAAGTTTTCCTTCAGTGCTTCTAGGAAGTAGTGGCAGAGTTTGCTAGCCGTGCCGGTTCCAGCCTCTCCAGCTTTGGACGTGAAAAACTTCTCCAGGCGAAGGTACACGGGCAGCACCTGCTGTAAGGTGGGCCTCCGCTGGCTGCCCAGCTCCAGAGCCGCCAGACGCAGCGGGGCCAGCAGACAGGACAGCGTACCGAGCAGATGCTTGTTGAGCCCTTGGAGGAGAGGAGAGGTGGTCTTACTTCGTCCGTAAGCCTCACAAATCTGTTCGAGGTGGGCATGGACCTGCAGAAGAGCTTCAGCCGTGCGCTCCCAGCACGGAGGGGTGGGGCATTGTGCAGGGCCGCCCTGTGTGCCCTCCTCCGTTGCGCTTGTGGATGTTTCGGTGCAATGTTCCTCACGAAGGGACAGCGTGGTGGAGGCGGCAATCTCTCGGCACGTCGACAGAAGCTCGGCCAACTCGTGGAGACCTCGAGCCTGGAGGCTGCGCTTCCCGAGAACAGCCTGGACCACCGCGCCGAGTGAACACCCGGCACACCGCAGGCAGACCCTGCTGCGGCCGCCGAGCGGTGATCCCGCAAATCCAGCCGCCCACACTTTGGGCTCGGCGACGTACACGGTGCGTACGTCGGACATCACAAACTCAGACAGCACATTCTGCACCCAGTGGTGGATCTGCTCGGGCCCTTCCCTCAGCTCCGCCTCCCGCACGCCGAGCACATAGCGTTTCAGTCTCGACCCCTCCACCTGGTAGGCCGTGAGCACATGGCAGGCATCCGGGCCCGATGCCTGGGAGTGGCAGGTGATGGCGATGCCGAGTGCAGCGTTGGAGCCCAGGGCACACGTGACTTTGACTTTGACCTGGTTGTACATGCGGGGCAGCTGACGCAGTGCCAAGGCACTCATGTTGCCAAATGCTTCACGGGTGGAGTAGGCACCGTGACGAGCGCCCGTATCCACCAAGGTCTGTGCCAGTTTCAGGAAGTCCTTGCTGTTGAGCACGTTGAGCACGCTCAGATCGGAACACATTACCCGTAAGAGGCGCTCAGCCACCTGCTGCCGCTCCTTCTCGGGGAGTCCGTTATTCTCTGCCAGCACGGACAGCAGATGGATGTAAAACATGAAGATAGATAATTAGTGTTTATGTTGATTTAATTAGATACATTGCCAGAAAATAGACAGGAAATACCGAATCATACACAACATACTAAAGACAAGGCAATAACAGGGGCTGTAACCTGGCTTTGTTCTACAGACCAGGTTCACTTTAAAACGTATACATGGCATCACTGCTAAATCGTTCTCATGTGAATACATTTCTAATGCCTCTAGTGCAACAGAAATAGAGAGAATCAAACCAGAGGCCCCATAATAATTCTTTTCAACAATTGCTAACCAAACAGTGGACATAGAGTCAAACAAACATGTTCACAGCCTGTTCTACGGTGACCAACAGTGTGAAATGAATTAAGTTGATTTGCGGAACTTACGGCTGACTGTGTGGTTTCTCTGGGGGATAATTTGAGGTTGGATTTGTAGTTTAACTGAGGAATTGGCCTGAGCCTGAGAGCCCCTCCACAGCGGCTCTGGAGGACCGGAGGCTGAGGAGGTTTTGGGAGAGTCCCCTTTTGTGTGGTTTTCATTGTCCGCTGAGGAGATACAAACATGGAACATCGGGCAGAAGTGTCAATATTGTATGGTTTTAACGAATGAAGTGTAAATCAAGTGTTTTCAGTGGAGAAAAATGGAAAGAATAAAATTATGACACAAAATTAAACAAACAAAAGAATTGACAACAAAAGAAAAATGACAAAAATACATTACTTGGCCTCCCTATAGCTGTCTAGCTAGATTAACAGTTTACAAAAACAAATTCATTTAATTTGTTTCCTGTTTATTTCCCTGTCAATTCTCATATATCAAACAGCCATAAATCTCGCAGGGTATGTCTTCAAATAAATTCAGTCAACAATAATATTGTAATCAGGGAACTAAGGACAACGCCAAACATCATGTTAAATGATCAACTCGTGGACACATGTTTTGTTTGTATTGGTGAAGCTCGGTTGACAGTTTTTGAAGGGAAAGGACAGACAACATGACTCATCTATAAGAGGGTTACAAACTGCCCGTAGGTATTTTTATCTGATAAATGACCTCCCATTTGAGGATAACAGCTTCTAAAATATGGGTATTTGCTTGTCATCCTTGTTTTCGTGCCACTAAACATTAACTTTATTTTGACAAAATAATTGCGCGTGCTTGTTGTCCTAAGCGCTTTGTACGCATTTGATTCATTTTTTGGAAATTCACAGAATTAATTGTATGCTTTCTTGATTGAAAAAAAAAAAAAAAAACAGGATGTTAGCCCAGGATCACTGCATCTTTCTGAAGTCATTTTGTTTGTATGCGAGTAGTTTCCTTCGCACATGACATAAACAGTCCAGTCCCCACGAAGCCCACCCGCGAAGGGTTTGAGATTGGAATTAGTCTAACATAATCAGAGGATGATGCACTGTGTACATGGCTACATGTATGCACTTTTGCAACAACTAAACAATGTATCCAGCAGCCTCAGAACCAGATCTGCAACAACCCTCAGTTCAACAATGTGTTCTTTGGAATTGTATATCCAAATGTTGTGTACCGCAATAAACAATTATGGATTATGTTGCATCACACTGCCTTTCACATGCATTGCAGCCACTGAGGGTGTGTTCACATGTTGTATTTGTTTCCCTGCCGAGCTTAACATGCACTTGGATCGTGGACTCACCAGCGTGGGACTGCATGTGCTCCAGCAGGTTGTTGTAGAACTGGAACTGGATGCCACAGGCACCACAAGTGTAGGGTTCTAAAAAATCACAAGGCCCAGAAGAGCATTGACTCTTTGATGGAGGATAACATAATGCACTGTCCATCTACTAGCCTCTAATATCCCCTTTATATATATATATATATATATATATATATATATGCTGGAGGTTCCACTAGAACTCGGCTGCTTTTGTGATTTTTGAAGCCCAAAGAGACTTAAATAGCAACAGCATTTCAGAAGAATTGTGATACAGTTGTTGTGTTAATTTGCAAGTATAATAATAATAATTATTGCAGCTTTGTTTAAAATTTGAATGTTGTGATGTCATTGTGAGGTTGAAGGCGCTGGCCATGTAATCACAATGTCCCTGGTTTGAAAAGGCTTTGTTCCCTGTCCTCTCTCTCTACCTCTCCCCTCATCTGTCCTATCTAATAAAAAGGCAACACAAACAACAAGAAAATATAATAAATAAATGTTTAAACCAAACTTTAAAAAAATGTGTATCAGCTCTTCCAACAATACTTGACCACCAAAAGACAACTTGAAACAGTTAGTCGGCCGATGTTGAATTGATTGTCATTTCAAAAATATTTCTGGACGCAATGCAGACGACACGAAAACTTTTAACAATTCTGTGTGTGAAAATGAGGCTAAATGGATTATAGAGAAACTATTGGCAACAAACAATGACAAATTCCACACAAAAATTGAAGCATACCAGAAAAAAGGGTGAAATGAAAAGGAAGAAACGTGCATATTTTCCATTTTGAGCAGGAAGGCGGGGTTAGACTTACTCTGGGTTGTAGAGAAGTTGCTGGCCACCAGAGGGCTCGGAGTCCCTGTGGACAAGAGGATAGGGAAGGAGTTCAAACCCCAGACCATCACTCTTTCCCCTTGTTTATTCAGTCGGTGCCTTTAGTGTTTAATGTTATTCTCTTAAATGGCCAGCATGATGATGACTCTATATTTCAATGATTTGGTTCCAAACATCATGCGACCTCACAGTAATTTTGATCAGTGAGTCGTGACGATGCAAATTGTATACAACAAACTTAAATACAAGCCAATGTTCACTTGTTTTGTAGCGGAATGGAAAACACGTTTACCATTCAAGTAGAAATTATACATTTCCCCACAAATACACTCACATACAAAAAAAATAACAGACTCAATGCTCACCGCTTGAATTCTGTGAACTGTTTGTGTCAACCAGACTGGACTGAATTGCACTTTCCAGTTTCCGCCTGAATGGAGTGTCTGCAAGTGGAAACACAGGAGAGACACTTAGTGACAGGACCGTGCAAAATAACGTGGATAATATTCTTAATTCAAGCTGCAGTCCCACACAGTTAAGTCAGAGCAAAGTCAATGACATGTGTATTAATCTCAGTTATATTTTGTGGCATATAAATGAATCATGCCAACTGCCTTGACAAGGGATCCAAATGTTACTTTTAAATAGGGTTTTAATTTCTCCTCTTCATTCCATCTTTTTGACCCACTTCTAAGATGCGAGTGTGTGCCATGCTTTAAATAGTAATGGCAGAGCGCTTCTTGGCAGAAAGATGGAGGGGGATCGGGAGGGGGGGCATCACAAAATATAGTATCAGCCGAGAGAAAGATCAATGATTTATGACAGCTGGAAAAAAGATGTACTGGGGCCTGCAATCTTGACAATTGTAATATATGAAAATAATAGTTTAGGGGAAAAAACAATCATTCGATTTAATTTCATTTTAATAATCCAAAAATAATTTCATTTTAATGTGTTTTGGTGCTTGAGGCAATACAAATAAAAAAATCAAAATAAATATATAAAAAATTTACCACAAGTGTGTAATTAACAATTCCCTTGAGGCTAATAGTTTCCAGCAGGGTTTCCACAAATCTGTAGCAAGATGACCCAGAACCCGACACTGCAACCAATCTTTTAGGGTTCTCTTAAATCCATTTTCCGCTGGCTCAGGACACCGTTCAGCCGTAGTGGAGAACGCTCTTATGAATTCCTAACACAACCTTAGAGCAGGACTGCGGTGTTATTGTGACGGCCCCAGTCCTCAAACCCAAATGTGCCAAAATCAAAGTAAACCGGCTGCACTTTAAAAATACATTATTCAACAGTACAGGCAATAGGTGTTTAGTTTCTGACGAGGAAGTTTTCCCTTTTTATATATTTCCAACAATACTATAATTTGTCATGTTGACACTAAGCCAAAAAGCATTAAAGTTGTACTTTTCCAATGACACATTTAATGTAATGATCTGGAAATATTATATTGTATATAATGCATGTATATATGATGCATAGTACGGTTTAGGCACAACAGTGTGTGTGTGTGTGTGTGTATGTATGTATGTATGTGAACTGTGAAAATAAGCATTCCGATTTGCATCAAACAATCAATTAACAAAACGACAACAAAAATGGAGGATAAAACTAAATCCTTACTTTTTATCTTACCAGTCTGGCTGTGGCCGAATTTACTCATATCCATGCTACCACATTCCTGAACCCGTGATGTCTTCAAATCAAAAGAGCCTAAATCAAGATAGAGTCTCGAGTCAATTGTAGTTAAATGCTTTGGCAACATCCAAACGGACAATGCTATCTTTTTTTTAAAATATGCAAGAAGAACATTGTAAACATTTAAAAAAGAAATTCTAGAGGTTGGCACAATTTGTTTAGTAGAGGTTATATGTGTGGCTTTAAGCAGCAACTAACCAAGCTCACCCATTGGCGTGTGAAGCGCAACATGCTCCTGGTATGGGTTAAAATACTTGTACTGCTTCCCACAGAACTCACAAACATAGCTTCCAGTTTCTGCAGGACAAGAAAACACACAATTAAACACATTGTTTTCATAAAGATCCATATGAGTGGTAAAACCTGTAACATATCAATAATGCTCCAATTGGTTGGATTAATGTGTCAATATTTTTATAATATATATTTTTTTTTAAAGGAACAGAATTATTGTGTTAATCATGTCTTATTTCACCAAGGAGAAGCCAAAAACAAGTGGTCCTAATGGGAGTTGAGAAGATGAAGGAGCAGGTGATGTTGACTCTATTTATTCCCCCCCAACTGAAAATATACATTAAGCAATACCTCAATATTAGAGAACAGTCAAAAACATCAGTTTAGACATTCAATCAGATGTCTATGATTCCCTCATTCATTGAAATATTACCTACAAAAAATTTAATCAAATCATTTTGAAACAATGCATGACGTTGAAAATTGATCCCAATCTTATCCACATCTTCTGGACAAGAGCTACAATTTCCTGCCTAAGCTAGTGTATTAAGAGGGAATTTTGTAATTGTGTCCTGCCATCTGTGGAAAAAAGTGACTCAAACAGTCTTACTTGGTCCAATTTTCTGGTAGGGTTCAACTGGCTCCTCCTCTTTAAGGCCATCCACAGGTAACGGTACTTGTTCATACGGATCTGAGAGAGATTGAGAAGGGAGGCGAGGATGAAATTAGCTTTAGAGTGGCAAGGGCATCCGACTGTCTACTTACATATTTATACATTTTCTACATTCTTACCAACGACTTTACACGGAGTAGGTAAGTTCTAGTAAGAAGTGAATAAAATAACATTTTGTCAAATTACAATCACTTTCGAAATAGTGGGATCATTTACCTTCAATGATGTGGGAACTAAAATACACTTAACCTGGCACATACTATTATTAGGCCAATGTTCATTTGAGAGTGTATTTAGTTTTATTTGTCCTTTTTTGTACAAAGAAAGCTCCAGATGTTTCACATCTAGTCCCCTTTACTATGCTACTCAGCTTTTGTTGCTGCTGCAGGAAGTAGAGACTCTGCTGCAAGGGGACAGTGTCATATAAGAACTTCACTTAAAAATGGATTTGAAAGTCTTTGAGTTTCAAAGGAAGAAAAAAAAGAAATTGTCATGCAAATTGTCCAGAAACTCTTGGTTACCATCCACTGCATGCAGGTCACGGTGCTCCTGGAAGCAGCTGTAGTATTTATACTTCTTGCCACAGATGTCACAGGAGTAACGGAAGCTATCTGCAGATGAAGAGATAGAGAGACACCAGCATTGATTATTAAAGACAATGGGTGCTCTGCAGACGGTTTGAGTAATAACATAATAATAGAAAGGTTGCAATACAGGAAAAAGGAGGGCTGGGAGAAAGTAACACATCACACACACTTAAGGAGCCAATTGCTGGAACAGTGCATACACTTTAACCACAACCCCAAAACACAGTCATTTTAATTGTTCAGAGAAGCACCATGCACCCCAAGGCGTTCCAATAGCTTTTCACATTTCAGTTGAATTAAAGTATTTCATTGTAGCAGAGAAAGTGAAAAGTAATTTCTGCATCAGAAAAAATTCAATCCGACAGAAATATACTAAATTCTGTCTGAAGCCAATCTGTCGCATGAACAGCATCACACAAAGAAACTGGAAACCAAAATCAATTAGTCTTCTCTCCATATTAATACGCCTGACTGAAGTGTCCCCAGCAGACGGCCCGTCACCGTACACACCCACGTGACAAATGTTTTATCATTCAGCACGAGAACGACAACCTCGAAACTTTCCTGAGAATTTCTCAGGTATTACAAAAGATGTATTTAAATAGTTTCAAAGATATGTTTATTAACTCTGGACCGATCATTTTTTAAGTCTGAATAAAATGTCCTGTTGATCCTTTAAAAATGAAGATGTTTGTTAAACTGTGTGTGTGAGATAAGTCAACACAGTTGATTTAAACGTCCAGAATAATTTAATTTTCCCTGAATTGGCAACAAGGAAATGCAGCTACCAAAGAAATTGTTAGGGTGCGAAACTGTAATTGCATTTATAACACCTCAAGGCTCCAATACTATGCATAGCCTATAAATAGGTGTGATTAAAACAGTTCCTGGTGTTTGTCAATGTAATTAAAGCTCACATAACATGATTGCTCTAGGCATAAGTGAGGACACATTCTGATTCAATCGATACCACAGTAACAACGTCGATAATTGGTTCCTAATACATGATCCTAAAAGGCTGGACTTGGATCCTTCCTGTGATGTTTCTGTGTACCGCTCGCACGCACTTGGGTGGATTGCCCACTGTTTTTGATGGATGACTATAAAATATTTCAGAAAACAGTAACACATTACATATAGTTCACATTCAAATGCCAAAGGACAGTTTGCATTTTCAAGTTTAAGTTGCACAAAACTGAAAAATACAGAATCCATGTGATAGTTGATTTCACAACGAGTATCACAGGGTTATACTGTATGTCCAAATACCCGATGCAAGGACATCTGGCCAGTTTCTGCATTGGCCAATCAGATACGAGAATGAGGTAACGCTCGAGAATTATACAATCTTATCTCCTGATCACTGTGTTGGTGTCTCATTATTTAAATAGAATCATGATTCAAGAATAAAAACGGGACTTTCTGGATCACTGGTACCTGAAGCAATACCCCACCAATCCCCGTAGTTTATTTTAATGCAGGGCTTTTTCTGAGCAAAACTCCCACTTGGTCAGAACTACAGAACGTTTCCTCGAGCTGGGCTCCCAAAATATGTTCTTCAACTCCATGAAGTCCACAACACTAGAGCCTGTGTTGTTTCCTGCTTTTCAAAATGATCCTATGCCCACACTCCTTCAGCAGAGGGGTACTTTACAAGCCATATTAACTGGAAAAATCCAGGCTTATTATCAGTGGCCTGGCGTCATTCTCCTCAGTTGGTTTTTTAACATGCAGACTGGCAATGATCCAGAGTAAGTTGCTATAGTAACCAATCATGAAGAACAAGTCTTGTGTTCAGCAGGCTTAAAGTCAAGGTTAGAGTACCCTCATATTCTAACTGATGCCTTACATCTCAGCATTTAACTTATTTTGGTCATTAGCATGGAAGACTTTATTCAGTTCTGTACAATAAACTATTTTATTTGCCTCTTGTTTGATCTTTAATTTTTGCCACATTCTTCCACTGCTCATAGATGCAAGTACTATTTAAAAATGCGCTGATAAATTGGCATGCCAGTCATTATCAAGAATAAGGTCTAAAACACAGCATGTGCCATTCTCTTAAGAATTGAATTCATCATCAGGTTGTTGTTGTTTTTTTCCTCAGGCAGCATTTCTGGCCTACTTATTAACACAGTCACATACCTTTTGGTTACACTTTATTTGTTGTATTCCTCATAGGGATAAAACAAAGAATAATTCAGTTCTGTCTGCATCAAGATGATTTCTCTTTCTTTTCTCCCTGCCATGATGACAAGTGCTGCCTTTAAGTCATGTGCACATTCACGTTATGATAGCTGAGTGTAGGAAGCTTTATAAATAACTCAAGTACTACTCTGAGGTAGAGTATTTTTAGTCTTGATCAAACTTTCACCACGATTCCTGGGAGTGATTTTAAGATGTCTGATAAACAGGCTGTGGGAGCTGATATACAATGCACTTAACCTTTTGTTTTTTTAGGTCATTTTTGACAATCAATATTACACCCTCCCCCCGCCTTTGGGTCATTTTGACCCGATTCAATGTTTCACCCTCCTGTTACCTTTATATTTACTAACATATTTTACCCTTTGGGTTCAATTTGACGCCAGCAATTAAAACCTCCAGAAAATTATTAGAATTAATATTGTTTTCCAAGTTTAAGTGTGAGGCACTTTATGTTTGTTTGTTGACTACCGAAAGAACACCGACATTAAACATTGAATGGGGTCAAATTAATCCTAAGGCGGGGGGAGGGTGTAATATTGATTCGGGTCAAAATGACCCTAAGGCAACACAAGGGTTAAAAGAGCAACATCCATAAGCGTGCAATACCATCGTATATCCAGTTTCGGGGTTTACTTCGCTTCAATTTGAGGAACTGATTTTGTCAGACAAAATATCATTGTGAGAATCAGAACATTGTGTCCAAACATGAGAGAAATGTTGAGGTAAAGTTGGATGTTGCCTTATAGTACCTGGTATTAGGATGTCACCTATGGGAAGGCGGCTACAGTGAGGAGACAAGACTGATGGGAGAGAGGGAGGGGGACAACGAGGGTAAATATTATGGCTTTTACCCTGCTAAAGTCACATTGACACAACGCTACGGATTGTTTTTAGTCAGCTTTACGAAACTCTTCCAAGATATCTAGTAAAACAACATCATGTCTGTTAAATGAGCCAGGTATGAAATAAACAGCTTGTGCTGGCATGCTTATTAACTTGTGTGTTCACTGGATGAGTGTGTAAAGTCTACTCACTGTTGGGTGTCTGGGGTACGCCATCTGCAACCATGTTATCCGATTCTATAGTGGATAAAAATAGGATGGGGAGTAGTCAGTCTAAGAGAAATCTGTGAAGAGATGGATGTGCTATAATTGCTATCTCCACATTTAAATTCAGAGGCCAAAAATATCAAATAAATTCCAAATACAATCCATAGCCAAAACAGGACTTGCATGACTCAATCAGAGGAAGTAAATCATTTTTGGAACATCCTGTCAGGAGAGGAAAAAGCAGCGAGCAGTAACTTAATATTTGGCTTTTACATAAAGACAATACATGTGTAAAAGAATAAATAAGCATCTTACCTCTGTGTGCCCTGACGTGTGTCTGAAAGCAGTTATAATACTTGTACTTCTTCCCACATACCCCACATACATAGGAACCTGCACAAGAATTCAAAACAACATCAGAAACACAATCACAGAACCATCAGGAGGAATGTACCTTAGAAACTGAAAGTATATGTAGTGCATATGTGAAAATGCATCGCAGACTTAAATGTGAGCAAAGCACAGAGGAAAGCATCCTTAAAAAAAAAAAAGACTTGCTCACCCGAATCACAAAACAAAAACATTTTGTCGTTCAGCCTAACGCTACAGCTTCTGGCCACGCACATAGGATTGGTTCAATTCATCCAAGTTCTGAGATATCAGTCTTTCAGATGGAACTATAATATTAAATACAACATCAAATGAAGGCGAATAGAAGTCCAATTGTGCTCACAGGATTGGGAAATTACATTTTAAAATATTCAACCGCAACAACTTACTGTCGGGGGCATTTCTTCTGTAGAAAGTACTTCCAATAGTGTATTACCCTGAGTAACAGAGACTTTGTTTCTCAAAAGCGGCTGCTATGAATTTATTAAAGATGTCTTTTTGAAATGCTGTGCAGTCTGTTTGTGTTGTTTTGTCAGTCAGGAAGCAAAGACAGGGTCAAGAGACACCAGACAGGAAATGCATTTATACATCCATGTATATTCACACACCTATGCATGAGTCTGTGCTCTTCGTTGGTGGAGGAGAACCAAGGGCAAACATACCCTCGGTCTGAGTTCTACGGGATCCACCTCCACTTGCTCCACCATCATTCCCTCCAATGACAACACAGATCTCAGCAGGGTTGGCATCACCCACTTTCCCGTTACTCGTCTCTGAGGTCCCGGGCTCTTTCTTTATTGTGACAGTAGTTGGATTTGCACTCTCGGTCTTTGGGACCGAGGTTGGCGAGGGACCCTCTGTGGCCGCACTCACACCATCCGCCTGCTCCTTCCCAGGATTGGGTGCCTCGTGTGCACTCATGACTCCACCTCCTCTGAGCCTGTGCTTCTTTACAAGGGGAAACAACAGAGACAGACAGAGACTTCACTTCACTGTATCAATATACATTCTCGATTCAGCATTTACTTCTCGACAAACACGTATAGCATCAACGCACAACATCAGAACTGACAGGTGAAACGGATGTGATGTTACGAAACCAAAATGGTTGTCTCGATACCTGCTTTGATTTGTTCCTACCCAGGTAGCTAGATCAGGGCAAGCTGCACAAGCAGTAGCCGGCATCCGACAACTACTGAAAGATGAGAAAACCTGTGTGACAATTACCTCTCTTTTTCTAAATAAAGTCAAGAGACGTGTGAGCTCAAAATGCACAAGAGCCACCACCTGTACCGTGTTATTTTGAGAACAGAAATAAATAAAAAAAGGGCAACATTTTCTGGTTGGAACAGAACTGTTCATAAGTGCCTTTTGGTGCATGAATTTCACAACTTTGTGTTATCCAAATGCTCCAATTTCAAAAGTATCCAAATTACACAACTTGGCACTTTAGGACAAGGCTATAAAAGGCCTTGTCGAGAGAAAAGAGAGCTCAATACACAACCATGCAAAACTGAGCTTTGCCAGGACGGAAAGAGGGGAAATTGGTCTTCTTAAAATAGGACACCGATACAGCAACAGCAGGCCTGTTGGTCGCCCAATGGACCAACACGTCGTTTGATATGACACAAACACGGCCATGATCCGGAGAACGTTCACACACAATATTTTAGGGTTTCGTTTCAAATTCCTTACCTTCATCTGTAAAAAAATTAAAATAAATGTCAGCTCAATCGTAAAGTACAAGCAACACGGAAGGTCATGCAAGTGTTTGTAATTTCCTAATGCCTTCTAAAACCGTTATAAAGAACAAGCTTGAGCATTACTTTACTTACACATACTAATGTCCTCGAGTCATAAAAATCCACAGCATGAAAATTAAGTTAATTTTGGGATCTTGTCATGAACAAAACTGCTGCCCTCCCAGTGGGGATCACCAAAGCAAAGTGAGTTGTGTATTAATCCAACAGTCAATCGACAAATAGATAGTCAGCAACTATTTTGCGAATCCATTCCTCGTTTGAATTCTTTTTCAAAGCAAAAATGCCAAACATTATAAATACAGTTAGAACGGACATATGACTACTTCACCTTGATCTGGGAAACAATTTTCACTGTTTTACTGACCAAATGATTCATAGGGAAAGTAACCAGTAGATAAATAAATAATGTCAATCGGTATTAGCCCCAATTATATGCAAACATAAAGGTCACACATATATTCATGTGTATATATATTCAGCCTATTTATGCACTAAGGCTACATACAGCCAATCACATATGATTCTTTATTCATAATGCCTTGTATATTATTTTCAATATTTTACACTCTGGGTGTCCATCCCAGAGCAGCACAATAGACCACCTTGTTAAAGAGTTCATGTGTTACGCTTGTGTACCAGAACGGTTTTAGGACATCATTTCTGGATGTATTTTTATCGAAAGCCAGAAATCAAGGAGAAACCTCTTCCACATTGTGACCAGTGGCGGTGCGTCCATAGAGGGCGCTAGGGCGCCGCCCCTCTTAACATTTTGAGATGAAAAAAAAAAGAAGAAAGAAAATATATAATATATACTGTCAAAAAACATTATATACCAAATCATTTAAATAATAAATATACCGTGTTGACGCGCTAAATGTGTGTGGGAGACCGTAAGCCTGTCAACAGCCACTTAAGTTAAATGTGACAAATAATATAGTCACTCATCATCACTGTGAGAAGCCCCGCCCCATTTTATGGGCGCCGGCCAAACGTGTGTATGCGGCAGCGAGCAAACATTTCACGGTCGTTGCGGCAAGGACGGCTTCTCATTGGCGGATGAATCGTGAATCTTGGGCCAATCACATCGTTTCTTATTTCACGTGATTGGACTATTCGGCCAATCAGAGACCCGTCTCATTCCCTCAGCCAGAGAGCTCCACGGAGCTACGGGAGCAGGTTGCTAACCGGAGCTGTTAGCTGGAGCTCAGTGAGTAATGCGCTGTTTAGTTTCCCCTGTCTGTTGTTCCAAAGTCCTGGGACTGAAACTCTCTGGACTACAACGGGGGGAGGGATCTAAAGAGCTTCAGACAAGTGGAAAGCATGAATCTTGCCGCAGTTATCTAGCGAACAGCATGAAGCTAACTAGCTAACAGCATGAAGCTAACCCTGTTTGAAGAGCAGAGCAGCAGAAGGAGACTGAACTGGCATCGAAAACACAACGAAGAAGTTCTGAAAAACAGACACATTCCCTCCAGAATAATAGAAACAGGCTCGTCACAGACATGATTGACTTTAACCAGAGAGTTGTGGAGAAGTTTGCCAACTTTAAAGAGAGGAGGGCTACTTTTCTTTACAGTAGTGGGTCTACTCTGTCAAACACCCAATGTAACATGTGATCTCTTTCTGACTCTATTCTGCTCTGAACCTCTTTCATGTGAGGGTGAACCTCATTTATTCTGTAAACCTCTGAAACCCAATCCCATGTTTCTTAAAGCTGCTCTGAACCTCTCATGCCCAAAGTCACAGTGTGTTGATAGTTGTTATTGGACAGTGTTGAGCACGCTGTGTTCTTGAAATAAAGCTTTGTTTTTTACAATATTCTACTCAAATCCTCTTTTCTTCTCATTGTTGAGTGCTATTTAAACCGCGTCGCCCAACTGCGCCCCCCCACAAAAGAAATGTCACCAGCCGCCACTGATTGTGACACCTGTGTTGCCATAAATGTTGTCACACTAGGTCAGCAAAGTTAGTGGCCCATATATTGTCCACGCAGCAGTGGCACATTTTACATCCCAGTGACATCATAAACTGAGTGGTCAGCTCTCCATGTTCCAGCTTTAGGACTGAAGTTTCTGGTGCAAGGCTGAACTTTTGTCGCGGCCTCCTGCTGCAGAGGGCACTGCTTCTCTTATCTATATTTCAGATCTTTGAATCAGATTGAGGAGTTTAAGTCAGACAGAATTTTAAGATGATACATGTTTTGCTTCTGGTAGATTGTTGTGCAAACTGTAATAATATCATTAGAGCATTAGATTACAGAATACACAACAAAAGCTGAATACATATCTCTAGAAAATGACGCTTGCTGCAGTGTGTATTATCATGAATGGCACATGGTCCACATTACAACATCAGTGTCATCCCACACATCCATAACGTCATGAAACTTTCAGTAGAAATCTAATTACATCTATAAGCATCCCCACAGACGGGCAGCACTGTTTTTCTATCATACGTATTAAAGCAAAAATGAGATAAGAGTTAGGAGCACCTGCGGGTTAAAGAGATTGAACTTTCACATTTTCTGAACTCATGAAGAAAGACATGATGTAACTGCGGAATGCAGATAGATTATGGGAATTAATTTGTTTGTCAAAATAAACTCCTCCAGTATGTGCATCAGTATGGCAGTGGCTTAGCTTCACTCCGCAGGAAGGTTTGCTGATGGTATGCTGGAAAATATTAACTTTGCATTGACCTTTACTCATTTCTACTAGACCTACAGTCTTACCTGAAAAGCTGTAACACAGCAGCATGCAGTCAGCCAGTCTGGGATGTTTTTAAATTAAAAAATAACTCAAAGTTAATAGTTTTTAATAGGCTTCGTCTTGCTGAAAATGTGTTTTTTTTAAAATATGGTAAAGCCAAGCTTCTCTGTCCCCGAAGAACTTTCAAAGAGGAAAACAGCAGTATCTGGCATTGTTCTGGCAGAATCGACACTGGTATGAGTATATTCTACTATGACACGTCTAATCCACCATGCGTAGAAGTAGGAATGTCTCATCATTGTTCTTTTATGAATGATCGGGTTAAGGCCTTCTGTCAGCTCAACTTCCAGCCAAAGCAAATGACGACAACACAGAAATAGTGACTCAATTTATGAGTCATGAGTTCAGTAGATTACTGAACCACTAGTTGGTGGATATAAATATTATACATAATAGTATACGGTTCATTTTCAGTTTGGGGCAGTTTAACACATTAAAAAAGGGACACTATCCCTCTAAGCTTCTCACCTTGATTCATTTAAACAACAGTTTGAAGTCTAAAGATGTAATATTATATCGCTGAAAAGTAAAGATTAGAAAGAATGAAAACAGATATGTTAATCTGGATTTAGTTTTTCCTTCTGACCTCTCAGTATAAATGAGCTCACGACCCAGATTAGTTTGTGACCTTAAGGAAGAAGCCGACCGCTCGGTTGGCAAACACTGGACTAGGAAGACTTCATAAAGTTATAAGATCAGCTCCTGGCTAACTACTACAGTGCAATGCTGATTATACACAGATAAACAGCCACAGGGGCCGTTTATCTGCAGAAGAAGCACTTTTACGCTTGATACTTATATTAAGATAATATTTACTAAAGTGGGATTTGGAATGCAGGAATTCTACTTTTACTGGAAGAATGTGTACTTTGTTATATTTGTACTTTTATTGAAGCAAAGGATCGGAGTACTTCATTCATCACCGAGTGTTCCTTATCTACAACAAGTCTGCTTTTGTTTAAAAATAGAACAGTAAAGTCCGTTGGCACAATCTGCTCATAAAACATGCTAACAAACGGTCCTCAGTGCCCACTCCACACGAGCAGCCCATTCTGGAGCTGACGGAAATGAAATAATGGCTAAACGAACTGACTGTTGTGCTCTTCAACCAAATGAAATGATGGCCAAGATGCATGCATATATGAATTAGATCCGTTAGCCATTCCCTGTGCTGCATTTTAATGCATACCCTGGATTTTCTATCTTCTAATTAAAGTCAAAATGCAACATTTCCAGCCTTCTGTCCTTTCAGTCGGAGGCTCCTGACGTGCTGTAACCTACAGCACTTTGCAGAACCACAATCTAAACCAGACGCACATTTGCTTGATGTTGCCCTCACAAATAAGACACAACCGTTACCAACTAAACAAAGGGAAATGAAAAATAGTTCAATTAAATCATCAGATGCTATTTGCATATCAAGGATCTATAGATGCCATCGTTGGAATAGACATTGTATTCATAAGAAGGGGTGAATCATGTCACTCTATTAAACGGGTTCCCTTTTGGAGTTGGTCCTGCTGTGATCTAAAATGACAATGCATGCATATTAACTACAACGTATTATAGCAGTGTAGTAAATGTATGTAGGGTTACAGCATAAGGAGGTTAGGCATATGAAGAAAACATCTCGAGGCCATAACTCTGTTCAGATTTCAGCGCTGAGTCGAGGTACTTAAAATAATTGGCCTATATTTGGGCAGTACTGTATCTGCAGAATAATAAGGTAAATCAATCACTGCGTTTGGTTGAAGCAGAGTACCGTGTGCTTCTAAATTAGAGACATTTCCGTACTTTGAAATGAACCTTGCAATGTCAAAAAAGCGCCATGCTCTGCATGTTAAGTAGATGGGAATAGAGAATCCAAACATAAAATACAAATTTGGTGCAGGCACATGAAAATGTTTCCACTCTGGAGAGATTAAAAATAGGAATCAGCTAAAATGAGGGATGATGGGGGTCACTTCAATCACTGCATATTTCAATTATCCAGAGCAGTCAGTGACTCGGAGCAAGGGTTGACCAAAACCGTTTTCACACCAAATGTATTGCTTTCCTGTTTTTTTTAATCAAATGCACATTTTTTCTGTCTTCTGTAATAAATGTCTTCCAAGGTGGTGTATGATCAATGATTTCAAAAAGCAATAATGCAGAGAAATGGATAAAACCCCCCTTCACCCAAACCCCCAACTCTCACACACATGTATACTCACACACACACACACACACACAGACACAGGCACACACACACACAATGCTCTGGAAAAAGAAACTGTGTCGTCTAGTAAAATTCCATCAGCATACACTCAAAACCCCCATAAAAACCTTTTCAATCTATATGTTAATGCCACGAATTAAAATTTAATAACAAGAGATATTGAAAAGCAGACTTGAATTATACAAAAATAAATCCTGAAAGATCAGGGCCCTAAAATTAGAAATTCAGGGCGGCATCCGGTCTGCTGCTAAACCCTTGTAGGGTGGCAGATTAAATTGTTGATGAAAATCAAAATTGCACTGCACACTAACGCAGACGCAGCAAACCTGGCACTATTGTGATTTATGGATTCATTAAACCCACGGGAGTTTCCCTCCCGCCCTCCCCTTTTCACCCAAAGAAATGAGATTTGCTTTGCTGAAAATTTGTATTTTCAGAATAGCTGCTCAGGCTGTGCTCTACCTTTACAAAATGGTCACGGGGAGAAAAAAAAAGAAGCTTCCGTGTACACAAACACTGCACGTGAACAGGCCTAATTTTCATTGCTGCAGCAATTTAACGTCCTTCTGCATTATTCATGAAACCAATAATAATTTTTACAAAAGGAAGAGGCAGGAAAATTTGTGAAGAATGCACAGATTTTGTCCTCTTTTTTATTATTATTAATGCAGCAGCTCCAGCCCACAGAGAAAGCCATTCCCTAGAGACTATTTTAAGTGAAGATACTTTCAGACATTTTCAACATGCCACGATGACAAAAACTGAACACAGTGTTTGTTATGTTTAAAAAAAGGATGAATGTTTGTTCAGACACATCGAAGCACAGATCATAAATCCGCAATTGTGCTTTAACAAAGAGAACTGGCCATGGCAACCGACGTAAACCGTTTGTTGAACTGAAAACAAAACCTCTGCACTACGATTAGAGCAGCGACTCGGTTAAAACAAGTGAAACCCACAGGCTGTGATATGATCAGGACCTGGAGGGACAAGTTTCACCTCTCCATCCAAACTATTTGCTCCAAATAACCTCAGTGAATCAAGTCTTTTGTTCTTTTAGGTACAGAAAGACCAGCATTCCTTTTTCTTTAATTAAAATGAGAACACTCCCAGAATGCAGTTCTCATTAGGCATATCAAAGTGTACGGTGGTTTTCACTGCAACATTATTCCTGAAAGCGTTTCGACTATTACTCTGCCGTTCATTTATTCTGTATAAACATTCCCATCACTCACCGAGTGATCCTACCTTATTAATAAACCCATGACACTGGTTGCCTCTCCTCACTTCTGCACTTTCACTGAAACTCCTGCATTTTGATTAGACTTTCCAAGCAAAAGGTCAGAATTTACACCCATATTTTGCATACCAACCATACAATTTTCTCCCAGTCCTTTCAAATTTATACTGTACATATTTGAAGGTCAGCATTAAAATTACCAAGAGCAAAATGGCCTCCACAGTTTCCCCTAACATTAAAATAAAAGCAAGCCATGCAAGAAGGGAAACTGTTTGCCGTCTGCAGGATTAATATAAACATTAGAGCCACTGGTTGTGATTGTTTTTCCTGTCCTTAAATTTGCTGACATGGTCTCTCATCTTCCAGAGCTGTTCATTTCACTTTGGATAGTTATTTTCCGCTCACACATTTCCAATCTCTAGGAATAAAAGCCCAAGTTGTTCCATGTTTGCTCAGTTGTGTATTATATCTGTTAACCCCACCATAATTCAAACATACACATGCATACATCCACGAGCAGAGAAAACTGCAAAATTACAGCTAGTCTGTATGTTAGACTAAAATGATTCAGTGGATTTAGACAATTTGTTTTTGTATCTCTATTTCACACACTGACAAACTCATTTGAATGAATGGTTTAACATTTAGCAACAATAATTCCAGGATATTCCACTTGAATAGAAACCTTAGAAAGAGCAGCATGAACGTGCACCAATCCTTTAAATGCAGTGTTAGAAAAGGTAATCTTGCATTAATTAGCACAAAAGCACAAAATACTTTGTATTTTCATTCACAGCAGTGATTTATTAACGAGGTCTAATGATTTCAAATGTGTCTACATTCACACACACACACTAACATCAATTTGGATAAACAAGTCTCAAAAACTCGTCTCATTAAAAAAAAATGTAATTTCTCAAAATGACTGCCTCCAGGTGGCGCCAATGACACAGATTTTAAAATCATCTCTGCCCCCCCAAAAAATAAAATTCGAAATGTATTTTTTTTTGACATGACGACAATTTAGTTCCTCCGCGTGCGTCTACGGTGGATATCGATCCGTTGAATGCGACCAAAAGTGGCGTCAGTGTTGTGCAAGTTTTGGGGGAAGAAACTCCGAAAGCTGAGCCAAAAAAAAAATTTGCAGGGAAAATTCATAAAACATGGCTGCAGGAGGTTTTTGTGTTTCAGATTGTTCCTCCCCTCCTCGTCCTTCATGTTGCCCCCCCCCCCCCCGTGCGCCACCGGAATACACGGGCTTATAACTAGGCGGTGAACGAGCTGCATGGGCGACTAGTCAGCAGTTACACGGAAACTTCATAAGAGAATTCAGTCCAGAAAACATCAACAGATTAGGACTATTTCGGGTGGCTTCAAAGCCTGCACCTGGCTCCGTGGCGGGCACTAGTGCGACCCGACTGCCAGGGTGTCGGTCGATAAGTACAGTGGACTGGGTCTAAACATGCGCTGCTGAAATTCCTCAAATTGAAGATTTCTAAAATCATTAAAAAAAATAAAACGTAGCGGTTTGACATACCTCCAAAAACGATGCGTCTCATGCGAAACCGGGCTCCCGCTCCAGAAATATTCCCTCCCCGACCAGAGGTGACTGCACAACTGCTTCCGCAAAAAAAAAAAAAATTGTGAATTAGTTATGAGAAATTCCAAATGTTCAATTTTTTTCCCACCACAGCGTTTTTTGGGGGGATTTTTTTTGCCCCCGCGACACGCTACGTTACATTTTGTAGAAAAGTGTAATGGCGTGATGAATCATAATGTTGCCGACGTTCACCTCAGTCCGTGCAAGCTCTTCGTTTCTGCCTCGCGCAGGTTTGCGTTGCGGTTCCTCCTGAGGAAATTTCGTCCGCCATATACAAGAAGGGCAGATTCCGAAATTGCAGCGCCGGCCTGTATATTAGCCAACATGAAAAAAAAGAAAGGAAAAAGGAAAAAGAAAAAAAAAGTCTGGGAAGAAGACAAGAAAATAGTTGGTCGGTTATGAAGTTACACGGGAAAAAAGAGACGTTGAATTACGCAGGGGAAAATGTTCTCATGTGAACTGAGACCATTATTACTGCAGCGCTGCACTATTGAGACGTGGGACTATTTTGATTCGATGATATCTTCGGAATAGGCCATTATTCCTCCTGATGCGCTTTCTAGGTCAATCTATAATAGTCTCTTGGTCATATTGTTTTCCAAATGTGTTCCTTGTTACTCATTTTAAATGGAAAGGAAAATAGAAACTCTTTGCTCAGAAAATGTGTAATACTGAAGTTGTCAAATGTTTTACTTTCTGCAATTACACCAAGTATACCTCAACGCAATACTTTGGTCAAAACGAGTGACATTACATCTACTAAATCTATTAGATTCGTGCCATCCACTGCAGAAGTCTCCACATAGTTTGTCCAAAAATCCAGTGCAAGTTTTTGGTTGGCCAACACATTTTCATTTCCAAAACCTACTCTGAGAATTAACAATCTTTTTTTGCTTTTGAAATAGTTTAGTTTTTGTTTCTGGAGAGAAGTAATTGTACCAAGATGTTTAAAGAAAGAGCCATTTCCTGTCAACAAATTATGTATATCATTTCTAATAATTCAATTCTGCATTTAAAGGCTGTAAATGTGGCTGTACTTATTTATACTAGTCACTAATATAAACACGTGCACTTACAATATTCCAATTAATGATGATATACTAATAATGATGATAATAACAAAAATCATAATAATTAGATAGCACTATAATACTATAATAACATTTCAGGGATGCAATATAGCAATGGTGCATGGGCAGATCAGCATTAGCATACATACTGAAGATATTAAGCCTTATTCATTTACTCGTGAAGACAATGTAGGTTCGATGTTGTGAGTTTAACTTTTTTTTAATTATTGAACATATTGAAAGTGCCTTCGGAAGAGTTCAGCCAACGACTTCTCTCGTTCTGGTCGATTTTTTCTCTGATCACAAGCAAAGTATAATCCCTCGCTTCGATTGCAATCACAGGGAGTCCCTCTGACAACACGCAGGTTGAGAGGAAAATAACTCTTTCTCCTAAGCAAAGTTTGGCCTTTTAATACACAGATGTTGTCACAGGTTTGCAATACGTCGTCCTAACCTCTGATTGGCATTGAACTGTCTAGGAGGAGGAGAATTCCAAGAATTCCAAGAATTCCATCTCCTCATCCCTTCTCACAGGACTGGGCGTACAACGGTCCCAGTCCCCCACCCTCATATAAAAATACCGATAACATGCGTGAGTGTGTGGTGTGAGGCGCGTATCTACTTGAGAATATCAGAATATTTCCAAGAGACTTTTCTCAGACACATATTTCAGCTGCCAGGTCTTGTTATTCTGAACTTGAGTAACATGACAAGAACATATGAATATAAAAGAACAATATGTAAGAATTAGATTATCATACAACATCTGCAAGCATCTCTCATAAGTCATCTGGAGAATTACTTTTAATAATTATGTTATTATTTATTAATACATCCAGTTCATCAATACATTAATTACTTAATCTTTGATTAGTTGGCGAGTTAGTGTTTATGGGTATACTTATTAGAACATTTATGAAGTCCACAATAAGTTAAGTATTATTTCATTTCTGACTATCAGCCAAGGATTTATTTTTTATTTTAAATTAAATTACAGTGTTTCTAATTATTTTTAAACTGATTACATAAATGAACTGGCTGGGTTTTAGGGGCATCTAGAACCTTGTGGCAGTTTGCACAATTGTTGTTAAGTTTTGACATTCACGATAGAAAACACAGTCTTGACTCATGGCAGCTTGTTTTTAGAAGTGACCTAATGTAATGACGTGTTCAGTGATTTCAGGTTAAACTGCATGTGGAACATCAACATTTTCTGGCAAAAACTGCTCCATAAAGACCAATAAACACTCCAAACTAATCTGTGACAGTTATTGAAAAAGTGAGAATCAAGGGGAGGATAAAGGCACAGTAGGATCAATCAAAAATACGGCATAACTGCAAATCTGCATCCTTAAACACATAATATCCATACAAAAAGGGAAGGAGATGGAGGCCATAAAAAAGGTCTATGGCATCTCTGAACACTCAACGCTCCGCACATCAGCGGAAAAACCACATCTACTGTATCGTAAATCCTAGTGGAGGCAGCATCATGCTGATAGTTCTCTGCAACAGGCCCTGAAGGGCTTGTGAGGGCGGGGGGTCAAATGAATGCAGCAAAATAAAGAGATCTTGGAGGAACACTTGCTGCAGTCTGCAACATGGGAGAAGATTTGTCTTAAAGCAAGACAACGACCCTAAACATGAAGTTACAGCTACTCAATGATAACAACAACAATGTGTATGTCTTGGAATGGCTGAGTCAATCCAATCAAGAATGTGTGCGCTACTGAGAAAACTTCAGAGCTTGAGCAGTTCGGGTTTCATTGCATGTTGTCCAAATATAAAAAGCGCTAGCGGTCAATCTGCATAGACTAAGAGCTATCAACGCTGTTAATAAAAAGAAGCCTCTGCTAAATTACTTGACAGATGTGAAAAATATTATTTAGCAAAAGATACAATGGTTTATTTTTTTAATTTATTTTTTATTTTTTTATGTGACAAAACATCATAAATGACAAAAAGAGAATAAAAGACAGACATAAGTAGAAAGTATATATAGCAAAGTAAATTGAGTTATTTTGCTTTTCAGTGTCAAAAAGCGTAATCATACCAGCTCATTCAAGTGATGTATTGTTGTTAAACAACAATGAAACTGTATCCATTATGAAAATGTATTTGACTTTTATCATGGGTGAAGCATGATTTATTTTACCTTCAATATCAAATCAATCAAGTTCGGTACAGATATGATCATATTTGACAAAAAGCGTACCCAATTTTTTGCTTTCCAATTATATTTTTACACTACGGATATTGCCTAATAAGGTCCTTCATCCTGGCTCGTTTAATTAAAACAAGACTAAAACCGGGCAGTGATGTGTACTTCTCTCTCGATATCTGGACAATGTAGTTTTCATCAGTTCAAGAGTTACTTCAACCCTTTAACGGCCTCTCTACATTTTGGTAGAGCACATTTTGAGTCACTATATCTCATTGAAAAATGTATTGACCTTAACTTAACCTGATTGAGTTATCTCTCACAAAATCTCCTGGAGATCACTGTGTCTTTAAGAAGTATGCAGGAAGTTAGCAAGACACATTTCCCTCCAGACATGTGGACACTGTTTGGTGAAAATATCAAAGGTATGTCAATTTATTCGACATATTACACCACTTGAGGTCTTACTGAAAAGTACTATCTAACTTAATACCAAAAAACAACAACTAATAAGGGTAACATAATTTCCTAAAAACATGCTATACCAAAGGGTTTAATTGTAACTTCATAATATAGTTAGCGAAGTTAAGCTAATGTAAAGACAAGACATTATTTGCTTAGAAATAAAACACATCTGACTAATCATTGTTGTAAATATGATACATTTTTTTACTGTTATTTCATCCTATATATGCACAAATTATTTCATAAGTATGATTCTTTCTTACCGAACAGTTGATTTATCATTTTATTAGCTAAGCTAATACATTTTTTAAAATGATGATTGCATCTTTTTTGAAATATTTTCCGGTGGGATTTAATGCATATCACGTACAATGAAGAGTTTATAATCTTTTATTTATACTTTTACCCACCAGATGAACCCTACTCCCTCTCTTGGTGTACTGGTGGTTTCTGTCCAGCAGAGGGCGCTAACATACCAGTAAAGAGTCACTTCAGGCCAGTGAGTCGACTGCTTCCTGAGAGCCTTCCCACTTCTTACTCTATTTCTCACTCTGCTGCCTGGACTTTGCAAGAAAGTTCATCATTCATTCGTATTTGAAGTGTTGTCGTGATATTTAATCGGGTCTGTTATATTTGTTTCTGCTGTTGCACAATTTTGAAAACAGGCTTCATTTTGTTAACACTTTACGAAACACTTCAATCAAAACTAATTTTTAAAAAGAAATGCAGTACAAAATGGCGTATTGATCGATTTTGATTGCAATACGGTGACAACATTTGAGTTTTATGAATTATTTAATAGTTTTTAATGAGGTTTTTTTTTTTTTTTTGCGTGAAAAAAAAAATGCCACTGGAGTGAAAGAATTCAAAACCTTTGTGTGTATTATAATTAGAAGTGTTGTTTCAAGTTGTGCAGCACAATCTCATACCAAAGCAATTAAAAGTGCTTTACAGAGTGAAACAGTTGAAAATAAGTTGGAACATGTACAGACGATATACACACAAACACATACGTACACACAACTAATGAAAAGCTGCACTGGATATCTTGAGTTCATTCTCTCAAGAAAATAGTGTTGAGGCAAACCTCAAATCAGAATCCTGACTGTGGTTATTAAAGTGAATTAAACTCAAATATAACCTTTGATGCACTATAATGGGTCAAGTCCGTTCTTTAATAGACGGGGAGCCAGAGGTTTCTCCTGCAGAAACACGGGGCAGCTCAGAAATTTGGGATAACACCTGTAGCAACCACAGGGTCCTCAAAATAAAAACGCACTATATCTTACCTCTATCATTTTTCACACATCAAGGTTGTCCTGACCTCATATGAGCCGACCTTTTGAGAAATGTCCCTTCAACTGGCAAAAGGACTAACAGGTGAGCGGGGCTGACAACAAGGATGCTATTCTCGACCGGTGACCTAGTTTGGCTTTGAGCCGCTTGCTTCACGCTCCAGAGCTCGTCAAGACGAGACTGTGTCCCGACACTGATGTGACGGCCGTCTGCGTCTTCCAAGATCTGACATAAATAACACGCGGAAAAGGAATAACAACTTACAGAAGAGGTGTTTCAGAGATAGTCAGAGCTTTAGAATAAGTTTAGCACAAAACTGTAACAGTGTGTCTAAAGTTGACCATATTTAAATAACTTTTTCTTTACACACAAATTCACTTGAATTTAATTTAATCTATTTATTTATTTAAACACATCAATCAACCCAGGGGTGAATGTGTCAGTCTTAGCTAAGGTTCAAGTTCCACCATAGTGGCCAGATATTACAAGTCATAAGGTACTATAAAGTGTACTTTACACTGCTCACTTCACTATAAAAGAAAATGCCTGCTGGAAGTTGATCTCTTTATCTCAAAATGTCCAAAGACGCTTTTTAATGGAGAAATCACTCAAGCGCACATTTGCAAATCAAACGTTGAATTTATTAGCAATAAAAAAAGGAGCATATGATCACTAATGTTCACTGATGTTGAAGTTTTGAAACATATTGCTTTCTAACTGACGTTGCTTATTTTTCCGAATGCCTGGCGGTTGTCTACTTGTCGTGTTCCTGTTGCATTACATTTAAACTTGTCACAGAAAAACATTTCAGTGGTTTCATTTCTAACTAAAACAAAAAGTAACCACACCATACCTAACCAGAAATGTTTGAAATTCAACAACCAACCTTCTCTGACTCAAGAGATGGAACCTTTAATGGAAACACGACCCTTTTTGTACACTTATTCGTGTAAATATCATGAATACACACGAACTACACAAGGGGAGGTCCTATGCTGAGCACAAAGGATGTACACAAAAGCATAAAGTACACATTCATGTGCTGTTGTTATGGTATGTGACATCCCAACAGTTACAGCAACATGATCAGGAAACAGAACAATACAATCTCTAAACGATCTCTCTTGACAGTAAAATACCAAATGCATCCGAGGAACCCGTCATTACAGCTCAGAACTTCGCCCTTTACCTCATATGCCTTCTTGGTATAAAGCAGTCGTTGTTGGCTGGCCGCAGACCGTAAGAGCAGGTAGGAGCCCTGGCTGTTGTTCCTCATGTTGCTCCTGGTAATTGCAGGTTTTTGTCAAAGGCCAATCAAAAGCCTCCTGCACCCATTTGAAATGTGTTATTTAGGATGAAGAACGCTTCTTAATGCTGACCTCAAACCAGAAATAGAATAGTTTTGTTTTCTATGGTGAGTGATTTTTTTTGACCATGTATACAACTACATGGGTTTAACTGCAGGCTAAACATAGAGAAATAAATAGTTGCATGTTTAGGAAAATATGCTATATTGTAATATGGCCATCTCACACAGATTTGAGGATGAACATGTGACTGACCAGCAAACGTTTCATTGTGACTGAAAGTAAAAATTCACATTGTCAGGGAGAAACAATCAGTAGTGTATGAAAAATAAACACCACACAAGCTATGAAGTATGATATAATGCTTCATAGCGTGCAGTTATTATAAAGTGTCACTGAGCCATAGGACCAGAGAGAGACTTCTCTGGGCCGCTGCTGCCTCTAACAGGACCGAATATTACAGACAGAAAAATAAACACTTTATAATAACTTCACATTATGAAGCATGATATAATAATTCCGTTACATTATTTGTACAGTGTATAACAACGCTTTATAGATGATGAATGAAGTGTTTACTCATGCTTTATAGCGTGTAGTTATTATAAAGTGTTACTCAATTATCTGTTTGCCGTGTACATCCAATGTGCAATTTTGCTAGATTCCTCCTTGATCAAATTATACCCTTTTCATTGATGAAAACAAAAACATATTCCACAATACACGTTGCCTATTTTTAGACAAAAGTTCATTTCAACCTTTTCTACCTGCTGGTAATCAGAGGCTCCTGATTGTAGACCGTGACAAGAGGGCATGGCAAAAAAAAGCTCATAATCGCTTTAAGGCCATCTCTTACATTGTGAGCGCCTGATGAGGTAAAGTGGGCAATGTAATTATCGTTATGAAGCTCCTCTGCTTTCATATGCCTGAGAGGACAAAGAAGACACTAAGAATAACACGTACAATGATTGTGCAGTAAAACTCGGCTGCCCACAAAGACACAAATGCATATTCAAAGATTATGATAGTTATCTTCTTTCTGTGTTCTTTTGGTCCCAGTAGAGTCAAGGCCTCAAACTAAAATTGTTTTACAAAAATACATAAAAGGCTGTGAGCAATACACTTTTTAAAATCAGACGTCCATTGACTTAAGTACACTTATTTGGTTAATAATTATAGCTTATTTCTGTATAACAATCAGCTGTTTTACTCAGCTCGGTAATTATAAACATTAAGTCTCAACTTAATAATTCAAATACATCAGAATTGATCTCATCTACGCCAGTTCTCCATACACCCCTTTGCTTTGGTCTTTTGCAAAGCTTTATTATTTTTCACTGACTGTGTGGCATCACTGAAGAAAGTTGACATTGACAACATGTGGCGACAACACCAGAGGAGTGTTGCCCCCCCCCCCCCCCCTGATGACCATGTGATATTTCAGTTTTTCTTTTTTAATAAATTTGCAAACATTTCTACATTTCTGTTTTTTTCTGTCAGGATGGGATGCTGAGCGTACATTAATGAGAAATAAAATGAACTTTTTTGATTTTAGCAAATGACTGCAATGAAACAAAGAGTGAAAATGTAAAGGGGTCTGAATACTTTCCGTACCCTGTATGTGGTGATGAACCAATAGTTGTTGAGATATTTCACTCGAAATACAAAAACATGCGACAGTAAAAGTCAAAGACTCACCATAGTCTCACTCACCTTAGTCTTTGGAGTTCCTCTTCTGGGTTCTATGAGGTCTGTTCAAAACGTCTTGACAATACATTGAAGTTGTGCACTAACTAAAAAGTCAGTGGCTCAAAAACAGGAGAAGGCCGAACCAATATATGTCTTAGATGTACATAATCACTTGACATTAATCTTTATGTTACCATGTGCTGCCACAAACACATTCCTGGGTGTTTTAGAATCCAGTGTTCAGTGTGTGTTGGTTTAACCAGATCCACAAATCCCACTGCAGTTCACAGGAAGGACAGCTCATTCCATTCATGTCTCTTCTAATTAGCAGGACGACTTTATGGATCCTTCTTTGCGGAGACGGCCAGCAAACCAAAAACAGCCTCTCAGCCACCATTTGTCTTGCTTTTGTCGGTTATTTGTGCCGTTATCTGTTGTGCCGCCTCTGCTGGATAATGGTTATAAAGAGTTATTTGATAGTACCACTCGTGAAAAATATTAGGGAATTGATATCTTATAGACTTCCTACTTTATGTCACTTTTTGAAAGTATTTCTCACTCTTTCTCTTTCAGTGCAAAATGAGAGAACAGCTGGAGGTCTTTCTGGTCTTACATCAAACCGTCTGACGAAGTCAGACGGTTTGATGAAGCATATGAGTCATGAACATATTTACAATTTGTGTTTGAGTTCTACTAAAGATCCCATCACCCTGTTACTTGAATTTCCTTCTTTCTACTATTTGATAAACATGAAAACACATGCACACTTGCTCTTTGCCTGTACAGCAAAGAATAAAATACATTATTTTCCATAATATAGTAGAATAATCCACACCCAAAAAAGTGACTATTATGTTTTGATTATGGTATTATTTACAAACATCCATACAAAACATTATTATTCATATTTAACCTAAAAAAATTTATCTATTTGTACAGTGCACTTTCTTTTACCACGATTTAATGTTATTTTACCGACTTGATATTATCACAAACGTGGTTCTGTATACAAATATACAAACAATAGTTCTGAAGTATCATGAAGACTGATGTGCAGAACCCGCCGCCTCCCAGCATCGGTAGTTTTGACCGGCTCAATTAATGAGACATTGAGTTTTGTATATTAAAAACAGGGCCAATGCCCCAAATCTGACATAACTTGCTGGAGAACAAAAATAGGAGGCTAACAAAGTTAGTGCGACATCTGAGGCACTTCAAGTATGATGGAACACAAGAAGAGTTTTCCATCTGCAGAGGAAAGGAGACTTGCCAGAAATTACAGATGGTGAAAACATTTCACAAACATAGCACAGATGGCTCTTCGTATCAAATTGAGGACAACTACGACAAAATAATAAATGACTCTCTATTTAAAAGTAGCATGATTCAAGTTGCAATATGTTTTTGTTTGTACTACTATGAATAAAATCAGACATACAGTATTTTGTTTAAAGAGTATTTAAAGATAAAATGTTGTCGTGGCATCAAAAAATTGCATCCAGGAGTAAAGTTGTTTTTAATATAACTAGTCTAAAACATTTGAGAATCAATGTTTACATGGTGTGTTAAAAGGCAGTCCTGACTAACAGACAATGTGAGGACTTCTGATCTCACACACACACACACACACACACATACACATAGAATTTGTTGAGGTTTCAAGTGGAATAATTTTGGTAATTTAGTGTCATATTCACAAATGAGGATAAGACAGGTAACGACTGCAGGTTAGACGGAATAGGATCGAGATGATGAAGAGTGAGCAAGATGCCCCTTGACATCCCGAGGTGGCAGCCATGATGGACTTGTTTGGTCACGGTTGCTCAGTGGTTTCTTGAGATCAATCTAAAGAAACCAACATGGTCACAGTTATTTCTAATCAATTCAAAGGCAGTTATTTAAATGTAACAGTATACATCTGGGTCAAAAGGAACCCCGGACATAAAATGCTGGTCTAATAAATTAGGAACGTAAGACTTCTCAAAGTATCTGTAAATTACATTAAATCCATTAGGAATGTGCTCCTGTGAGACTATGGAGGTGTGTGCGGTGTGCGTGTGCGTGCGTCTCTGTGTGTGTGTGTGTGTGTGTGTGTGTGTGTTGGCTTGACCTCAGCATTGACATCATATAAATGAAGAGTCTATAAATGGAACCTCATTAGCGAGGCTGTTAGAATAGAGACGGGGCATCACAAAGGCTCTGGGGCCTTTCAATTCTGCAGGTGAATCAACACTTAAAGACATCGGCTTGGCTCTCCCAGAGAAAAAGAGTCCTCGTCTGGTCTCACCTCTGACAAGGTTATGTGTTAGTGTCGTCACTGTAAGCTTATTTGGAAAACATCTCTTTATTGATAGCTTGCCAATGGAGCCGTCAGCCTGTATAGGACCAGGATAATGTTCAGTGAGTCCTTTGCTCAACGACGTCCACCATTTCCATGTTTCCTTTCACACATTTTTCTTGGCCTATAGTTTTGTCTTGGCCACAGCTGTAAAAGAAACAATGGTACATTATCATATTTTAAGTCAACAGTGGTTTCTTCCCTTTTTCCCCCCTGAAGGGTTATTTGGGAGTTTTTCCTGATCCGATGCGAGGTTTTGGGGCAGGGATGTCTATGTGTACAGATTGTAAAGCACTCCGAGACTAATTTGTAATTTGTGAAATTGGGCTATACAAATAAACTGAATTGAATTGAATTGAATTGGTTCTGTTACAGCCAAAATTCTAAATCAGCAGCAAACCAGTCTCAGTTCATTGCTGATTCTTCTGTATGTATAACTAAACGAAAAATCAGCTAGATTGGCTATTTCTAAAAAGTGATTCTCAACCCTCGTCATCGGTTTGTTCTGCGCAACATCCGATGAGTTCACGCTGCCTCCAGCGTGGACGGACACTCATGTGGCGTTGCTGCAGCGGAGGAGAGCTCTTCAGGCCAGAGCTTCGCCTCGCTGCTCCACCGGCGCCTCTCGCCACCGGCCACACTGCACTGGGAGCTTTCTATTCAGCGCTTTGAAGCCACCGAAGAGCCTTTTGCATTTCCCATATTCATCTCCTTGTGTGTAAGCCGCACTCAGGGTCCTCTTGGTTTTGTCTCCTTTGTCCTAAATGTAGCGTGACGAGCACCGAAAGACAAACGCAGCCAATGGGAGACTTAATTAATCTTAATTTATTAGGAGGTGGAGAGCATTTTAAGGTTTCAAATCCTATTTGAATTAAATTAGATGTTCTCTTGTGTGGGTGCAGTTATCTAAATGTATTCCTTTTGAAAACCAATTCAAGGGAACACACAAACCCCACAGAGGTCTGTGAAAGTATCAGCCTCGTATTGCACTATACTTGTGCTCATGTCATCTCCTTCCTACCTTCCTTTTGGGGACTGTTTCAGTCATTTTCCTGTCTTAACTTGCCTCAGAAACGGAGCCACTCATGCAGAGGCTCTAATTGTGTGAAATGACATAATTGACCAACAGGTAGAACTGCCTTGGAGAGCAGGGAAAAGGCGGTTCTCCTTGTAACGCCAGTGGTTTCCATACAAGGTAGAAGCGCGAGTGTATTTCCCATCCTTAACCCTTGTGTTGCCTTAGGGTCATTTTGACCCGAATCAATATTACACCCTCCCCCCGCCTTAGGATTAATTTGACCCCATTCAATGTTTAATGTCGGTGTTCTTTCGGTAGTCAACAAACAGACATAAAGTGCCTCACACTTAAACTTGGAAAACAATATTAATTCTAATAATTTTCTGGAGGTTTTAATTGCTGGCGTCAAATTGAACCCAAAGGGTAAAATATGTTAGTAAATATAAAGGTAACAGGAGGGTGAAACATTGAATCGGGTCAAAATGACCCAAATGCGGGGGGAGGGTGTAATATTGATTCGGGTCAAAATGACCCTAAGGCAACACAAGGGTTAAAAAGCGTCTTTCGCATTGCAGAGCTATAACCAGATAAACTAGAATGGGCACTCAGTAGAGCGCATACCTTCGCATATCACAAGATTGGGCATTGAATTATGAACATTTTGGCATTAGTTGCATGCCAATTGGATAAAAATTGACCGTGCTATGGTAAAAAGAAGAGGTTGACCTTTCCATGACCTTGACCTTTGACCCGATTGATCCCCAAATCTAATCAAATGGTCCCTGGATAATAACCAATCATCCCACCAAATTTCATGCGATTTAAGAAGATTTGGACCTTTTCATGACCTTGACCTTGACCTTTGACCCGATCGATCCCAAAATCTAATCAAATGGTCCCCGGATAATAACCAACCATCCCACCAAATGTCATGCGATTCGGTTTAAAACTTTTTTTGTTCTGCGAATAACACGCATACAAATAAATAAATAAATATACGGCGATCAAAACATAACCTTCCGCATTTTCAATGCGAAGGTAAATATTAACAGAGAGCATACGAAATAGAGCAGGAGGACAGACATTTCGAATCCAATTTGCTCTCCCTATTTAAGTGTGCAATACCCATTAAACATGATTTAGATCCATCACATTAGTCATTTCTTGAACAAAACTAATAAAGCAATCTGTATGTAGTGAGTATTAAAGTGACGTCATTCATCCATTGGTTTTCATTCATGCAGTTAAAAATAGAAATCAAATAACCTGCATGCGTCCTCCTCCTGTGACGTTGGAAGCTACACATCCAGCCACGTGTTGACTTACAAACACATATTTGAATGTGATGTGAAGTGACTTCTAAACGTAACACTTTTCCTGATGAATGCCAGAGTTGAGGATTATGCTAAACCGAATGTCATCTCTAATCTGGATGAGTTTTCAACAGCATCTATCTCGTGTCTGAGGCTTGAGTGGGAGGAGAGCTCTGTGAGGACCTGGGTGCTGTACGCCAAGCCTCCAGCTGAGGGTTTAGCCATGAATGAATGAAGTCCAGGGAGAAATATTTTCAGATTTCAATACATACTCCTAGTTGTGGCCATGTCGCTGATGCTTGCACACAGCTTTCCTCCACAAGTTATGGAGTTAAAGCACATTTATCTTACTCTAATTAAAATGTGCATCTCTCCTTTTCCCCGAAAGATTAAACTTGGCAAAACTTCAACAGAAATGACTCATCGAGTGTATCAGAAAAGCATCAGAATGAGACTTTTGAGGTGACATTTCATCTGTTCAGCTCCTTCTCTGGGGGCGGACACGCTGGGTTATACACCACAACAAACAATAAATCCTTCCACTGTACATGATTTCCCTGCCTCACGACTCCTCAGAGCTTCAGGAGTGGCGTCATCACTGCAGTGTTTGGTTACGCTCTCTTGAAGCATTTACAGGAGGGGGTCCGGAAGATATATTCAGTTTCACCTTTCCCCCGGTGGCATTTTTGTCTTTCATTCTCAAAACTCTCTTTAAACAGCCGCTTGAGCTCGTTAGTCACAGGTTGATGTGATAGATGCGTCACCATTGAGACGTAGAAGAGATAGAGTTACGGCCCTTGAGTCATTAATTTCAAGCTCTTAAACGTCTGTGTGTGACTAATGCTCTCCTGAACCATCTGTTTACATCATACCCATCTACTCATCTGCTCCAGGCTTCTACCCGTCCGTTATTTGTAAGTGGGAGTTGATTTTTTTTAAATCAACTGATCCAAGAAACATACAGCAGAAACATCAGGAAGCATTTCTAATAAACATTAAGTGTGCCGGCGGATTTTAAGCATTTGCACATGTTTAAGGGTGAAAGAAAAAATACCCCACAGATTTAAATTGAAAGCCAAGTTGAGAGTTACAGGTTGTGTAATAGACATTAAATTGAAGACTTTCTCAGGGTCTATAGGCTCTGACAAACTGACGGATGTGGTTTGTGCTGGTGTGCATTTAAGTATTTAACAAAAGTAAAAAGGATATTGGAGGCAGATCTTTTATTTGAAGTCTGTGTCGGATGCCAGACGTTGGCTTTCTTAGACATGTGGTTTCCCACAAAGGTTGTGTGCCACTGAGAAAGTCCTGATATCCCCTTTCCCAAAAATCCCCGGGATCCCCTTTTGATCTATGCAGACACATGCCACCGCATATTGCAATTATGAGGAGATTAAAAAAATTATCCAACTAAAAAACCCAGCCCAGTGCAAACCTGTTTCCAATGGAAGTAGTTAGCAGCACGAGCACATTGGAAATGGTTGGACTGGTTCGTAACTGCTACCAACTCTCTCTTAAATACAATACATTAGTACAAATAAAGATAGATTCCCTGGTCACACAACAAATAAGGGCACCATGTTACCTCTATTTTACACTTGATTGATAGCGGTGGCCATTTAGCAGCTTTATTAAAGCACTCTGTTACAATCCGTTGACTTATGTCACACTCTGGCTGGTTGTCAAGCCAGTAGGGAGTAAAATGAGGGATTATGTTGCCGGTCCTTGGTTCCTGTTTTCTAATTTTATATCAGAAAACCAGGGAGATGAGGAGCTTCCTGACTCCATCCTGAGGGATCAATCCCTGGTTGCTAAGAGACTAATGGAAAGTCAGGGGCTCGAGGAATGGCAGGAGTGAGTCACAGACCAGAGAAACTGTGTGTTCGAGAGAGAGACAGAGCATTCAAAGGGGAAATTATATAAAATTATATACCTCTCCCTCACTGTGGAAAAAAATAATGAGTATAATAAGCCTTACTTCTTTTAGTTTATTATTTTCAGGTGTGAGCATGTGCAGCATATGAGTCATTGCATCCTTTACTGGCTGCTTTTAATTGACACCATATTATTGATCACTGCTCCATGACAAAAATAGCTCGAGAGATTAATTAGAGGAATTAAAATGTCGATGATTAGACACCTGGAAACATGACACTCTATGACAGAAACCATCAGCAGTTATTTCTATTCAGGAACGTTTGATGGCGTAGCTAAGTCCCTCAGGAACTATAATTACTTTTTAAAAATACCTTCTGAGACAAAGTTGGATTGCGCATCCTGTCTTTGATACTGTGTCACGGAGCAGAGTAATGAGAAGGATGAGTAGGTTAGCGGCCATTGTTACACATCACATGACCCCGGATGCTATTATTGTGCCATTGACGCGATACCGCCGTACGGTCGGATTCGTGTGAGGATCGACTCCTCCATGGACTGAATCTAAAGTGTTGTGAACAATGCATTTGGACAGCATTATCAGAAACATATCCCTTATGTTGGTTTGAGATTATACTGTATGTGAAAGGTAAACAGGTACAAAGACAAATGCATGATTGATGCTCCCTTTTATGTCGCGAGTGACGTCGTGTGCAGTAGAATCGAGCAGAGAGCTGCGGCTCGGGTGCACCTCTGTTTTTTTACCGGGTGATTTAACGTCATTTAAAATTGTTCTCAGTCGGGTGTTTTTAACCTGGATTACATCTCCTGTCATTCAGATCCGTCTGTGCCTTTGATGGAATAGAAAGCAACCACATAATACACATTCCAACATTTCTACAACACGGATAATACCTTCATTGTCTCAGGGTTTCTCCTATCGTTGTAAACTCAAAGGATTAGTTCAACAGCTTGTGATATTCTCCTATTCACTCTCTTGTGAAGAGGAAGATGAAAAGAACTCAACACGCACCTCTTCAGAGTTAGTAAAAAGTTATTATTTTCCGTGATTGATCATTCATTCTTTTTGTGTTAAAGGAAAGAATGATTTATTTTCTCTTCTCACAACTTCCTGTCTCACCCTTAGGCCCGATGGACCTTTGAAAAACCTGTTAATTCCTGTCGGCCCACACCAGAGTGTGTACATGTAGCTGCCTGTGGTGCCTTTGCTGGTATTAACCATCGTGGTATTGGGTAACACGTCTGTGGGCGAGGTGAGGTCATGGGTTCCTGCTAGGTTTAGCATGATTTAGTTAATCGAGGTTAATTGAGGTCGTTCCTTGACGTCCACAATGAGAGAGAGGGGGTGTGGGTAACAGAGCTGCTTTTGTGGGACCACCATTTATGAATATTTCTCTGAATACATCAGCACAACAGAAATGCCGGAAATAGTTTTGTCCAATGACGCAGAGATATATAAAGATAATTATCAGAGACTATTCTGTCACAATTAGCCTTGCAAACGCACACAGGTCGGCATACGAGCACAAACAAAGATTCAAAGAGATCCCCGACTGAGAAAGTTTAGAAGAGACTCGCCTTTCAACAATCTGAAGGGAGAAGTGGCAGCTTGATTTATATGTACATATACACGGGCGCATAAAGAGGCATTTCAGCAAACAAGCAAGCAGTGTGCCCTCTGCAACATAGCTTTACTGTTCAGTTACAGCACAAGTCCCTGAAAGAAAATGTGATTCCAGGGGGCACAATACGTAACACGGAGCCACACAGACTTTGGTGAAAACATCTGGAAAACTCTCACAAGGAGAGAGGGAGCGTTGTCCTGGTGGTGAAGTAGATGCTTGATTGTCCTGAAGGTGCACGGCTGATGTCGAGGTCACATAATAACTTGAGTCAGAGGAGTCTTAAAGAATTAAGTAATAATCGATATTGCGATGGCCAGAAGAGTGACGATAGAGCTTTTACATGATCCAAACTTGTCGATTTGTAACCCCTGCAGGAAAGCAATCGAGCGCCTGCTGTTTTTTTAAGAGAGATCTGAAACTGCTGTGGATCCATGTATACCTGCAATCTTTCAAACCACCACTTAGGTTTGTGGGACACGGCGTCTGAGACAGGAATAGATCCAAAGGAAGTGAAAGCAGTCACACAGTGGGAAAAGCTCATTTGTCATCACTACTGTTTTTACTAGGCTGCTGCGGCTGCTATTGCAGATTCAAAGACACATATTCTCAGTTATTTTGTCATTGTCCAACCACCAACCAAATAAAGTGTTTTAAAGTCCACTTTAACAAGGAAGACGTGTTGTTAAAGGCAAGAGCAACATCAAAGAAGCAGAGCTCGTTCGGAGTCTGCACTATGATCCACGATCTCACCCGTCCACATGTGTTTCCCTTGGTGATGTAACCACAGCGAATACAGGGTATAGGTTCTGGCCTAAAGGAGCAGTAATCAACAAAGGATACACAAACGGATTGAAAAATAAACAAATCGGAAAAGCTGTGCCGCACCATCAGCTGGAATTTCGTACTTTTTTTTTGTGTGAACAAAATCCAGGATTGTTGTTCAACAGGACGAACAACAACAACACGCTACAGACGTGTGATAATGATCAAATCGAATGCCGCTGGCCACAGATGGCTGCCAGGCCTTCCTGCTTATGCCTTTGTTATTTACAGAGAGCAGGAACACATTGAAGCACACTTCATTTACTGAATCCAGTCACAGAAAAAGATACCTTTCCTCTTACCGCCCTGCAGGAGTCTGTGGATCGCCCAAGTTTCACTAGATTAGTGCTAAGTGTGTATTTTATTATTGACGCGTATGCATTCACAACACACCTGGCAGAAAACGAGTTTAACTAGGAATCAAGGTACACTGACAACGCTAAAGCTTAATTGTGCTGTTGTTTTAAAATTATGATTTGTATTATTATATTTTTTATAGAGTTGTGTTCTAGAATGTGGTCCCTCCTTTATTAAAGGATTGTATAGCAGCCCTGCAACATTTCATTTACTGTATATCTAAAGGGGACTTTGGATTGTGGATGTGTGTGAATAACTTATGTCCCCTTTTCTTACAGTTATACAGTATTATTCATCTTATTTGACAATTATACATTTTTAAGTTAAATGGATAACCTACAAAACAGAAAATACAAAATTACATCAAGAAATAAAAGCCCTGTATGAAGAATTCAAGACATAGAATTGTTTATTTCATGAGCACACAGTTACTTTTTGATATATATAGTGGGAAAGGAGCTGGCCCAGCATTAATGTATACAATATAATCCTTACACAATGTATATGTTCTCTATGAGTGTTTTAAATCACAAACACAAGCACAAACAATGTGTTTGATGGGCCAGTGTTCTGCATTCTGTCCGACCCTCGCCCGCTTTTTCCGACCGTACGTTTGGATGCTCTGCTTAATACTGTAACCTGCCCTTTCTCTTTCACACCCAACCCCTCCTTCCCTGGTCTATTTTTACACAAAGTGTACTTTTATCTTTTCATCTGGCAGCCATAAATTCAACGTTAAAGAATTTGTCTCATCTGTAATCACAGGATGTGGCCAAATGCCAACAGAGCACAGCTGTTGATGTGTCAGCCTCTGATCCTGTGTGACAGCGCCACTCCTCAACCAACACCCGCCCACCGGCCATTTGAGAGTTTCAAACAAATAGGAGAGAAAGAGAAACAAGTCATTCATAGAGCAGACTGTAACCTGCCTCAACACATCCATAACCGCTCCCACTGAGTGCTACATCCAGACGTCGGGCCCCTCCTGTGTCTGATTGGTTGCCTCATGGACATTGAGAAAGATATAAAGTATTTCAAGGTTTGTTATGGTGAGTTTGTTTTGGAGTCAGCACTCAGAAAGGACTTAACGCAGCTCTAAGCTGTGGTTTGTTTTTCCATCCTTGTTGCATGATTACTAACATGGCAGACATTCAAACAAAAGTCTTCATGCCTTCAACTGTGGAGTAGGATTTGTTTGGCAGACCAAAACAAATTGTAGATGCTGCGTGTAAAAAGCTTTTAATTTGACCCGATACATATCCATCAGGAGAGCTCATAGGAGACATTGAATGTACATCCCCTGGTGGCCAGAAACAGCACTGCAATGATTCCTAAAGTGTATCTGCATGATGTGTACATCAGCTGGAGAGTTTTTTAAATACTTTGTGTACACTATTTAAACTTAAAAGGTGATAATATATAACTGTTGTGTTTCCAGGTTTTTTCAGGAACCACAACAGGTACTTTAACAAGAAGGTTTTCTTTCCCAAAATGTGCTGTTTCATAGCCAAGTGATGGAGTATTGATCAACATAATTCACACGTCTATTCTTACATCTTGTGTGTCTTAAAAAGTACAAATAAATGGTGTGAGTCAATATCATTATCCTGTGGGATGTGTTATTCTGAAAAACATCCACAACACAACATCATCTCTGCTTATTTTCATTCATATTGCAATGTGCCACAAAATATGCAGCGTACTTACTTGAGCCCTTGCTTTCTGCCTCCTGCGTTCACTTGCACAAACTTGGCTGACATACACAAATCCTCAGGCAGATCCAGTTTGCAGATGTATGAGTTGCTGCCAAATGGAAACGGCTGAAACCCCCTTGAGCTCACCCCGATGCCATTAGTCATCACATCTTTAGTGAAGGAAGATAAACTTAATATGAACAAGTTCAGATTCAGGGTTGTTGCCCAAATATTTATCCTCTGCAAAGGAAGATTTTGTATTCGTGGGCGAGAGCTTTTTCAAATGCGTTTCAAATAATGATTTTCTCATCTTTTACTGCAACAAATCATTTTACTTTTTGCCAAAAAGAAACATGGGGCGTATTGCATGTATTTATAACACCTACATGACAGATGAAACAATGTGTCGAGAAAGGATAAGCAAGAAAAGCTGATAGACTGTCTGGTTTGTGTTAGATTGTTGCATAACCAAATGGCTGCGACAAACGGAAAATGGATAAATCATTCACGTGTGGAGATGCAGCTCACAGTACACCTAATCCATGTGTAAACCTTGCATTGATTAGTACCTGTAGGGCCTGGGCTTTGTTTGTACGCGTGTGTTTTTTTGACAATGTGGATTTTCCTCAAGTCCTTGTCCGTACCTCCGCCTCACGGTCAGACCTTTTGGGATTTTTCCCAAGAGCCTGCTGCTCATTGAGTTCAATGATTTATTGTCAAAATAAACATACAAATTTAAAAATAAAACTGGAGGTCCGCAAGGAATGGAAAAAAAGCTAGAATACTGGGGAAAGTAGACTCTAGAAAGAAGGGCTGGAAAACCGGACATTATGGGAACAGATGAACTGATGAGTGGGCCCGGGGCTGGGGGCTGTGACTGAGAGGGAAGGAGCAGGTGACTGCAGGACTAACGAGGGACAGGTGGAACTAATCAGAGTTAACGAGAAGTCAAAGGCAGGGGGTGAAGGGATCTGAAACAGAGTTCAGGAACAAAATTAAACAGAAAGCACCAAAAAGGTAAGATATGAATAAATGAAACAAGGACAAACATGAGCATGCAGTGTGCATAACTTCCTGTGTGATGGCTCTGATCAAAGCGCTGTAAAACAAAAAGCCTTCTTCTGAAGGGCAAAAACTAAAACAACAGCTGAAAACAGAGCAGAGTATATATTGTTGCACGAGATGGTTTAAAGCTGCTGTAATCCATAGGTTTATACTACAAATAGACCATTTCTGAAAGGGGTTGTTCATATGACGTCAAGTATGTGACGTACATGCATAGAATTATCCGAGCAGCTAAAGAGACGCATGATTTCTCTCCAGTTGGTGGAGCTCAGAACATTCATCAGGTGTCTCATATTAACGTTAACGATGCTGCTCTTCTGTTTGAATCTGCAATCTTTCTCATGGAAGACGTTCTGACACGGCCCCTGTAGGAACAGCACAGGTGTACGTGATAAAGTAAAGATGGCTGATTTATATTTCACTGCTCTTCTTACTGGGAGACTTACTGGGACCCCGAAAGGAAGCTCTTGTGGTTTTTTTAGGGGGGATTATGATAACATTTTACCATTCTTACCACATCATTTTTTGTTGCTATATATATCTCACAAATCACAGGAAAATCTTTTTCAGTGTGATTCCTCCTTGGTAACTTTATAATTCAAAAGGTTAAAAAGGCAAAGGGCAGCACTGGGTGTCACCGACTACTAAATAATAGCAGACCAATCCTAAAGTGACGAGTGTGGTCCTCAATATGAAAGAAAAAATTAATAACTGAAAATAGACAGACAATATTGCAAGACTAATTTGATCCATGCTGCTCATGTCTTTTTCATTTCTGTATCACATCTATGGTACAATATAAATATGAGTAAAACAATCATTGAGATTATAAGAATATGACATGGGAGAAGGCTGAATTGGTATGTGGTTTGTTTTCTGCTTGTAATGCAGCAGCGACCACTGACTAAATAATAGGCTTTCAAGCTAAACTGAAAGTGAATGTGTATTTTTAAAGAGGTCAGATTATGATCAACTGATCTGAGTTGCTTCAGTGACTTCATACTAAGCCTCAATCTACACTTTGTGCACCATTTAAGGGCATCTGTTTTTGATTTTTTTTTTTACATGTACCGTTACTAAACCTTTGCAACTCAACACTCCCCCCTTGTCTGATCATGAATTCTGCATTTCCATGTCTTACAGCTTCTGTCCAGACCGCCCAAATCCTTTTGATTAAAGCCTCCCTTGATTCTGGCCTTAAAATAATCCAGAGCCACATGGCAGCAGAGGATAGATGAGTAGTTTGACCTTATGTAGCAAGGTTAAGCGCATGCCCTGGCATTGACTATGTTGTAAACAAAGCTGGGTCAAATGGTACAGTGCTGACCTGGCTCAAAAGGTGGCCGATGTTTCCTCACATCCCATCTGGACGGGTGTTAACTAAACATTGTCTCTATTTGTCTCTTGCTTTCCCTTTCCTTTCTGCTCTCTAGCTAACAGTGTCTCTGTTTATCCATCGCTTGAAGAGTTCTAGATCTGCAGCGTATCTGGCCATCAAGAAACAAGAAGCACAGAAAAGAGAGATGGATGTAGAATGCCACTTGTTATTGTCTTTCTCTTCAGGTTTTCATGCAGCAGTCCTGTTTCCATATCGAGGATTGGAGCCGCGAGACATCAGCGTCACACAGATCTACTCCAAAACCCCATGCAATCTGTTTTCAAGCCTTTATGTTATTTGCAACAACCCCCACGGGAAGTGGAAGAACCAAAGGGCATGTGATGTTATTAATGGTGTCTGTTTCAATGTAAATTAAATGTCATAATTTACAATCTTTCCCCCTGGCTGTCTCAGTTGATGAGGCGTTGTTTCTATTTTTACCAATGCATGAAATTATCTCGAGGAAAACACGAGACAATCGTTGTTTTCTTTGCTTCAGCGCTTGGAGATACGCAAGAAGCACGACACACGGCCCCAACCATGTTCGTGATCACATGAAATGATGTGCGAGAGCGTCCTCCTCATCTCCTGTCACGGTCGTGGGTCATCATTCCTGTGATTGGGCCTCTCCTTTCTTTTCTCATCTCCACTGTAAAAGAGAAACTGTGCCTCTAAAAATGTTTCTCTATCATTTATATTTAGTAAAAAAAGCCAGATCAAAAATATATTCAGCCAAAGATTTTTTGTGTGGAATTGGGTAAAAAGAGTAATTGAAAAACTGTGAGTTCATCAGTATTACTCTGTGTGGGTGTGTGTAGAAATCAGTGTATTCCAACACTCCAATGATTCTGCCATGGCTACTTTTATATCTGTGATATCTGAGCTAAACAAGAACGATGTATGAGATAGAAGGCGCCCTGGTGACACCATGAGCTTGAGTAATTTCCGCTGTTTCACTTTCCCACTTACAGTGTCACACACACACACACACACACAGACACACACACACTAATGACAGTTTGCGTCAACGTGAATCAAGGCCCCACAATCGGCAGCGGTCGGCTCGGGGAGGAAACGGTGTCGCAACTGGCAGAGAGTCTGTAGCTGCCGGTCTGGAAGTTACACAGAGGAGTCTGGAACACTTCACAGACAGAAACAACTTGTCCAAGAAGAAACACAAATCAAGGATGCAGATTGTGTTCAGTTAGTTTGGTTGGAAATACAGATTCATTTTGGGATTTGGTTTAGGGAACATCAGATGAGGGTTTTTATCACTTCATTATTCTCATGTGTTGGTCATGAAGTGCTCACTCAACAGTCTGCCAGGCTGTAAGGGCCTCTGTGAATCCAAAGTGTTGCATGAATACAAAGTTGGACCTAATGATAGCATTGTATACAACGGCAGGTGCTAGAATGGCAATAAACCACTTTGAACCTCTTGTCTGAGTAATTCCATGTAACTAAATGTAAAATCTTTTGTAGGAGACAGCGGGAAACAGTTCCTGGTGTCGCGCTTGTTCTTGAGGCCTCCTTGTTTTTTCATGCATTAACTAATTAGGTCAAATATAGTGGTTTCCCCAAATGACAAGGAGAAAGCTGACAGTAATTTAGGGAATTCATGACAAGATATTGACCCCACCAGACAATAATAGCCACAAATTGACATAATTACCTAAAAATGATTCAAATGGTTGCGTTGTCTTTTATGGATGGAGCTGGTTAAGAAAACAACACAACATATACTGGAGGATTTTATATTCTCGCAGAATAATCTGATGAGGTTAGTAGGTTTTCGGTTGATACAATCCTATTAGTGAAGTGCATTATTTAAGCTTAGTGTTGCTGCACTTAAAACATTCATCACTTTAAGTGTTGTGTGGTGGATGAATCTGGCTTCTCTCTCTCCAGCAGGTTCATGTCAAAACAGATCAATGGGTCCCAACGGGAAGTGTTCCAACATGTGTTGTACAATGCAGAACTGACTTTTGCCAGAGCCCAATCGTAGCATACGGGCATAATTTAGAGGGAAAAAAATCTCAAATGTAATACGTAAAAGGCTTAAACAATGGCTTCATCTAGCTTAATGACATGAAGGGAAACATATGTCTTCAGACAAGATCAAGATGTAAACAGTTATCGTCTTTACAAAAACATGACTAAAAAAAGGCGATATCTTCTTGTACATTTACCACGTCTCTGTCTGAAGTCACATTGCACCTTGTGAAATGAAAATGGAAATATCTGTCACACATCAGATGGTTTAAAGTGGGCGTACCAGCTGAATTGTAGCCAGGGAAAACATCTCTTACCTCATACTTCATTTGCAAGTGCCTGCTTTCCAGTTCTGGTCCACCTTGCATCGGGTTACTTAGATTTTACGGCTATGCTTCTCCAGCTCAAAATGAACTGTTGCATGGTGTTGATTACATGTTGTTTCATTATAGAGGAACCACCTGGAGCGGTTTCACTCAAGCTTCTCATGGGAAGAAAACTGTGTCCTTGAGCTCCAGGAGCAGCAAGAGTGGCTGTGTGGAACCGTACAAAAAAAAAAAACTTGGATGGAGACAATGAGACAACATATTGGTTCAAGGTGTTGTTCTGGTCCCAGAAAACAACTGTGTAATGTAATTGATGGTTGGATGGCATCAGCTCGGCAGTTTAACAGAACCAGCAGTTAAGCACAGGAGAAGTTCGCTTGCAGGAGGGAGCAATTTGACAATCCTTGACACCAAAATTGTTTCACATGTGACGACAGTTTTCCTACTTCAGCACAGCCAGAATCACAGCTCACAGGTCACGGTTCATGCTCACCATTCAAACGCAAGAGTGGAATCAATCTTCTCATCGAACTCTCTGCAAGAAATAAAATACAAAAGAAATTCTAAAATAATGTCTGTTATTCCTTAAAAAAATCGGCAATGCTGGACTAAAGCTCATCTCTTTGTATACGGAGCATCTATATGAAGCTGATTAGACCACTGGGATACAACAATAACTAGAACGGGTACTCGGTAGAGCGCATACCTTCGCAGATCACAAGATTGGGCATTGAATTATGAACATGTTGGCATTAGTTGCATGCCAATTGGATAGAAATTGACCGTGCTATATGGTAAAAAGAAGATGTTGACCTTTTCATGACCTTGACCTTTGACCCGATCGATCCCAAAATCTAATCAAATGGTCCCCGGATAATAACCAATCATCCCACCAAATTTCATGCGATTCGGTTTAATACTTTTTGAGTAACACGCATACAAATAAATAAATACACGGCGATCAAAACATAACCTTCCGCATTTTCAATGCGAAGGTAATAATCTGCTTCCCTCCACTGTTCCTTCCTCGGTCTGTTGCTGTTTTTAAAGCGGCAACGACGACGTCCTCTAAAGCTACCGAGCTGCATGCTCACTGTTCAGCGCAGTTAAGGACACGGGCACCTGTGAATTGTACCGTTTCAAGGGAAATAAACCTTTCTTGATGTCCATGATGACGTCACCACGTGTAACGGATAGGAAAATGTAAAGAGGGAAAAGTCTCCAATGAATCTGCTCCCTGTTATTTGTCCATACAGTTCTAACCTGTGTGGGTGAAGCTGCTGGTGTGAAGGCTAGAGTCTGGTTCCAGGCGGCCCATGCAGCCGAGCAGCCAACGAACACACACGTCTTTGGGGGCTTGAGGTGTCAACTGAGTCACAGAGGGCAGCTGGAGAGACGTGGCGTTTCTTTTGTAAACCTGCCAAGAGTTGAAAGGAGGTCTGATCTGAGAATTACGGATTAATGAAGGTTTAAAGCCGCTTGATTGCAAACAGAGGAGCGGCCCGAGGAGAAGCCCCATTGCATGCTCTGGGTGTTCTGGCTTCATGGTGCAAAAAGAACTGATGCACAATTTGCTCTTGAGAATGAGTCGTAAATAGTATCATGGCATTCGTTGTAAAACGCATTCTTTGTGTTAAACTTTCTTAAAAAGCGGGGGTGGTTCTCGGCAGTGGGTTGTGTTCTTGCAACATATTACAGTGGGCCGACATAGGCCTACAGAAATAAAATGAAAAAGTTCAAACGCAATTTGTATTCTTATCTGCTGCTGAGCATTAGATCCGAAGTTTGATAGCACTGTGATATCTGTAAACTTTATATGAAGCTAAAGCAAGCAGCTAATCACTGTAGCTAAGCTCGCATAAAGACTGACAACGGAACGGCGAGCTAAGCTCTGTCCAAGGTTTCAAACGTTACACGCCTCCAAAGATCACTAATTAACATTATATGTTGGATTATTAATCCATAATGTTTGGTTTCACATGGAGTTATGTGCTTGAAGAATTTATTGGCTGGACATAGTTTCCTGATGCTAAACTAATAACCGGTAGCTTCATACTTCATGGGAGTGGCATAGATCTTATCTTATAACTCCCAGGGAGGAAAGCAAATATGCATATTTCCCAAAATCTCCAACTATTACTTGAATATTCTAATCCGAAGCACCGATCAGTTTATGCCGGAACTGTAACTTATTTGAAGTTTATTTGAGTGCTGTAGATACAAAGTAATAATGAAAAAAGGCACCGGGGGCTTCTTGTCCCGGCCGTGCCTCCTGCGCTTCCCCGTGATTCCCAGTGTTTCCTAGTATTTCCCTCTTCCATTGTGTCTCTTTTTCTGCTCTGTCAGCCCATGTGTGTGTGTGTGTGTGTGGTGTGCCTCCTAACTGGTTTCCTCCCAGCTCCTTCCTGATTGCGGCCTACTCACCTCACCGGTCCTGTCTGATCAACTGCCGTCCATCTTCTCGTCCACTCAGCCGTATATCTCACCCGACGTCCCGTCCACTCTTCGCCAGAGCGTTGTAGCAAACCACAGTGGTATTTATTCTTGGTCGCAGAGTAATTGTGAATTCTGATTGTATTCCTCGTATTATTGACTGCCCGTACTGACCAGTGTCTCTCTCTCTCTCTGCCTCCAGGGTCACCCTCTCCGGTTCTCCAGCCTGTGATTGGGTCCAAACCTCCAGACCACCACGTGTGTTTCCTCGTAGCCCATCAGACAAGGCCCGGTTATCTTTAACATGTCGCACAACTGCTGTAAAGATAATAACACGTGTCACTTCGAATCCACTTTTTCTTGACAAGAAAGTCAGATAATACAAAAATAAATTGACCGCCATATTTGGAAGAGCAGGAAATGCGAGCTGCTGTTATTTGGGGCTCACGTGTCATCTGCATTTTAAAACAATGACAGGGAATGCATCATGGTTTACACGGATGACAGAGAGGAAGGAAACTTGAACAAAAGGATTCGGTAAAGGGATCCAGATCGAGAGCAGACCCTCCGTTGAAGATGAACGTATAAAAAGAAGAAAAACCCAATTCTGGGTTCTGAAGACAAAGAAACAGTCAACAGGGAGCGAGATGGAGAGGAAATAGGCCGAGAGAGAAGAGAGTCGGCTTGACGACGGACCCTTTTGGGGAAAAAGAAGCGGTGTTTGTCAAAACAGACGGCAGCTGGTAAAGAGGATTAGTCGCTGCCACTCCAGCTTCCAGCACCACTTCAGACTGATTGCTCTGTTTGTATGGGAGTTCATATATGTTGTGGGAATAATAATAATGGACAACTTGGATCGGCTTTCCGTGGTTGTGGCCATCATTTCTGTTGGTTATGGTAATGATCTGGTCCTCAGAGGAATCTGGGAAAACAACAACATTGGTCTGACAAAAGGTGACGGAAACCGAAGCGTTCGACTCTTTTATCTGAAGAGTTTAATCCAAACTAAATGTTGGTGGTGATTCTTCGCTGCTTAGGAAAACTGTGCATGCACTACTGAACATCACACAGCAATCGGTCTCTAATCTGCTTTTGTTTGAGCTATCAGATTTATTTTGAGTGTTGTAACCACATTCCAATATCTCAGAAATTAACTTTGGACCAAGCCAGTCTAAGTGTCTGGTTTTTATGCTAAGTTAAATTAAGCAAAGCGCATGCTGCCAGTGAGTTTAGTGAGTATTAATTCAGTGAGTTTAGTATCAAGCCTTTAATCTCTCTGCAAGGAAGCAAATACATGCATCTGCCAAAAGGTCTATTTGGTGTTATCGGCACTATTCATTGAAACAACTTCATACATGAGTCGGTTCTTTATTCGGTGAACGGGACTTTATGGATCACGTGAACGCATCAGTCGGTCTTGACATGTGTGACTAATACGTAAATACACATTGCAATATAAATACAAAGACAACACATGTTACTTCATCAGTTGGTTGGTTTATTTATCTTTAGCAATGACACCAAATGTACTCTACTGTTTTCACTTGCTATCATAAGAGATGCATTTTGAAATGTAAACAGTGAAAATGATAAATTGCATTTCAGAAAACTCCTTACAAGCAGTGTATGACCAGGGAAACGAGCAGATTGTTCCTCCTCTTGCTCACCTACTTTATTTTTTTTAAACATGTCGTCTTATAGTTTTCAGTCTCATATTTACAGAAATACAGCTGGGTCCCACATTCACCAGCAGAGACCTATGGGGTTTTTTGTTTTTTTTTGTTTTTAATGTATTATCACATACTTTTCTTAAAGAATTATATTTACAACCAAAACTCCTCCCAGCTGCCTGCTGCCAGGGGTTATAACACAGTTAGAATCACTTGCTTAAAATTAATTAAACTACTTATGGTTCTTGAAAGTTTACGTTGTAAGTCACCTTATAGCGATACGTTTTTTTTTTCTCTTAACAAACAAATAAAGTTAATACAGAGCTCAAGCCATTCTTCTTCTTCCCCATGAAAATTCAAAATCATCCAAATAAATGCACAACCCAAACATTATAACAAAATAAAAAAAATCGATATTGCACTTAAAGGTCAGGACAGCATTGGCCCTGCTTGGTGGTTAAGAGGAAGGTGAGAGCTCTTAGCTGAGTGCTTTAAAGGAGGTGAGGGTGTTTGTAGAAGCATCCAGCAAGTTAATCTAAATAAATAGGCAAACCTTTGTACAACATGAAGCCTCTTGTTTCCACGGAGGATGAAAACGAGCAGCCTCTGGTGTATTGCTCAGTAGGACTGGGGAGTGCAGGTTGGAACCCTAAAGCATAGACGAACCGTGAGTGTGTAGAAAAACAGAAGATAAACCTGTCCTGAGAATACTTCCTCGATTAGTCCAGAATGAGCTACAATGTTAAAGGAAATGGTGTTTTGGCTGCACAGAACGTCTTCTTCTTCTTTTTCTTCTTCTTCGGGTGTTGCTCCTTGTTGTAAACAGTCTTTGGAGACAGGAAGCAAGTCGTCTTTTTCCTCGATTACTGGCTTTGAATGTGAGCGACACATATCCCCGTTTCATCACAGCTCCAGTCCGTCCGTTATTCATACGACGCCTGTGTTCTTCGCCCTTCGCTGTCTCCGTCCCCGTTAGAACGCTCGTCCACAGTCTTGTGAGGAACTAATGAGTACGGTGAAAGCTGTTTGTACAAGCTTTGAGAGGGTGTCGGTGACAACGATGCGTGTGAAACGGAGCCGTAACGGCAGCTTTAACCCTTGTGTTGCCTTCGGGTCAATATGACCCGATTCAATGTTTAACCCTCCTGTTACCTTTATATTTACTAACATATTTTACCATTGAGGTCAATATGACCCCAGCTATTAAAATCTCCAGAAAATTATTAGAATTAATATTGTTTTTCAAGTTTAAGTGTGAGGTACTTTATGTTTGTTTGTTGACTCCCGAAAGAACACCGACATTAAACATTGAATCGGGTCAAAATGACCCGAAGGCGACAGGAGGGTTAAATATTGAATCGGGTCAAAATGACCCGAAGGCAACACAAGGGTTAAATCAGACATATTGTTTTTCCCCCTTCGTCATACAGTTTTTGAGCTTGATCAAAATAATAAAAAACACACACACACACACACACACACACGCCCAAGGAAACTTTGTGTCGTACCGACAGCTTTGAAGTGGCTTCACAGAGAAAGGAAATAAAAGGGGAAAAAGTGAAAAAACAGTACCGGACTGTCTTCATGTCTGCGGGGTTCTCTGAGCAACCCGTCCTCTTCTCCAGTACAACTGGACAACAACTTAAAAACACGAGCAAACGACTGACACCGCAGAAAAGAGAGACAGTGATCAGGCGAGCGTCCAGCTGCTGCTCCAGCCCTCGTTAGTGGGCTTCTGTCCGTTTAGTATCATCCATCCATCCATTCATCAGTCCACTCATTCATCCTTCCACCTGGTAACTGTGTAAACTACATTCCTTTGCAGTGCCATAGCTTTGCCGCGTCCTCTCACACCACAACAACAACAACAAATCATAGTGGACAGGATGACATACACAAAACAAACTGTAAAAAAAGGCAAGCAAAGGCCCTCACATCCCACCAGACCGCTCTGCTGTTTTCAAGTCTGACCCTTTTGTTTTCTCCCTCATCAACATGTTCCTCTTCTTCTGGTCTCTTATGAGGAAGATGAAGTCGAAGTGGAGCTGGCCTTTTTTTGGTTGATTAAGTCCAGGTAGAGTTCTGAGCGCAGGAAGCGGGGGTATGAGTCCTTCTCCATCAGCCCGTATATCCGCCTCTGTGCCAGGTCAAAGCAGGAGCGCGTCACATTCTGCAGGTTGTCCTTCGTGTGATCTCTGGTGTACGAATCCAGATTTACCTGCAGAGGAAAACAATAAAACAAGTCAGGAAGGTGCAACATGGAACTGTTACTTTGATGGAAGAGCAGAGGGAGGCTGTTTTGTTGCCATCGTGTCCCCCAGGATCCACGTGTCCACGTGTCGTGTGCACTCTCACCTCTTTACAAGACTGGATCGCGATGTATTCTGCAAAGATTTTCTTGGCTTTTGACGCCATCTTGGATTGCGACTTGATCTTCTTGTATTCCTCACATGCTAGCCAGAATTCCAGATTCTCCTCGCTGAACTCCGTGCGCAGGAAAGCTCTGAACGCTGCCAGACCATCTGAGAGAAAGCAGAGAGGAGGAGAATAAACAAGAGGAGAGTTGACCCGAGTGCCATGGCAACCTCACAGCCGAAGAGCTCCTTGGAGTTTCAGCGCCTAAAATAGCTCGACGACCGTAGAGTCATGTGGTTGGAATAAAGTCAGACGTAAAAAGAAAACAACATGACCACAGCTCATATTCAAGTCCTCAACCTCTTTCCAGACATCAGCCTGCAGCATGGCTATCTATTCATTTCCTTTTACACATGCAGCAAGCGAACAAAGAGGGGACTGTTTTAGTGTCAGAGGAAAGAGCTAATTCTGGCACTTTGGGGATTTTTTTGGGAGTTTCAGTCCCTTTAATGATTTGAGGAAGAAGGCATCCAGAAGAAAGAATAGCAGGAAGTCGTGTCCACACACTTCTCCCGTCTGCACCTTTCCGTTCCCATGAATCACCCACGCTGGTAAGCAGCGGCGAGGCAAGCGGTCATCTCTTACCTCATTCTGCTGAGCAGCAGAGTGAGGCGAGAGGTGGAAGAGAGGGAGAGGGAATGGGGGGAATAACGAGCCAAATGAGGAGCAGATGTAGCGCTGGCTTCCTATCAGCTTTGACAAAAAGGATTGTGTTATAATTGTGAAAGATGATACAGAAATAGCAACACGCTGGCAGGTGGCTTGTTTGAGTCTCCACTCCCTCACGCCGTAACGCGGGGCTCTGTTAAGATGAGGGGAACTTGATTCGAGCTGCCCGTTCCCTGCAGCACTGTGTTTGTAATCTATATACCAGTCCATGCATACATTCTTTGCTTCCCCCCTCCCCCACCCCCCCATGCAAGTGCTGCATGTCCATATTCAACGTTGCACTGAATCCTATCGAACAAATTATCTAAACTCAAGGACGGACGATTTCAACGTGTGTAGAAGAGGCAGAAGATGAGTGGAAAAAGGAATTGGAAATAAATTAAAAGTAACTTACATTTGTGAGTCAGCAGCTTGTCAAGTGAGTCCCCCCATTTGAGTGCTTCCTCTGGGGTGGGCCTGCAGATAAAAGCAGATCGATTCTTTAATAAGCCCATCTCAGTCAGATTTCTCATGGTGTGACCCATCCGCAGAACTTTGCTGGATAGATGAGTGGAAACGAAGTCGGTGATTCCTCTCTGTGGCTTCCTCCCACTCTAGGCTGTGTGTACTGTGCTTCCCCTCTCTTTCGGTTCTGGTTTGTGAGATCTAACAACACAGAGAGCCATGAGTTTTTCTGAACCAGTCTGGTGGGGGGGTCGGCTTTTATATTCCCACTTGAATGCAAGTTGCAAGGCGGGAGGGGGAGGGACTCCAGTCGGCCAATAGGGATGTAGGATCAGGTTTAGAGCCCTCCTCCCCTCACCAGTGTCTGTCTGCTCCCTGCTGCCTCTCATTCTTCCTGTACCCTGTTGAAAGCCTCCTCACAGCTCTCGGCTCACTGTAATCCACATCCGAGGCCTCATTTGACACTAAGAAAAAAGTTGCTGCAGAGTTTCAGGTACATTTTGTTGCCAATTTGGACATTTGTCTGCGCCTTTTAATGATGAAATTTGTTTTATTTATTCTGACAAAAACAAAAAAAGCTTTTGCTCAAACTACCGTGTTCTCCTAAATGTTATGTCTTTCAGAACATGTACGTTCATGTGTGTGCGTGTAGAAGCAGCTGCTTGGCAAAGTGCACTACCAGGTTTATAGTTTTATTATGTGAATATAATAATCTATGATAGTGATATCTTAATGTAATTCCACAGAGGACATTTATTATGGCTGCCTGGGACCAAATAAAAAGTATAAAGAATTTGCTTTAGCTTCCTGTGAGGTCCTTCAATCGCTAAAGTATGCGACATGGAAACATCTCGATCTCTGATACTTTATTCAATATATTTTATTTCTTAATGTTTTTTATTAATAAAAAAATTAACCCAAACAATTCGCTCTCCCTCCATCAGATGCGCCATAGCTACACAAAAATGTGATCGTGCTATTTATCAATGTCACAAGCACATTCGTATCCGTGCTACTGCCCACATCTTCCAAGGCCGGGTCATCACCAGTCTCACTCACACCCACACATGCCCATGCTGTCAGGAAGTGGCCACTTACTTGACTGACTTCATAGATTTGTCTAACTTGCTGGCTGGGTTGCTTCCTGGGGACTCATTCCTCCTCCGCAGGAAAGCCAGCCGATTCTTCATGTCTTTGGCCCTGGGTGAAGGGAAGAGAGGAGAGAGAAAGAGGGAGAGAGAAGAGTGAAAGAAAGATTTATGAAGACAGAAGGAGGAGGAACGTCGGAGCAGGACAAAGGAGGGAAATGGAATATGGATGAAAAGAATGATAAAGTGGATAGAGGAGGTGGACAAAAACAGACAGAGGAAGAAAGTGTGTTGAGTCCAAGTCCAAAGTCCACAACTAAAACCATCCAAGGCATGAGAATCGCCAATTAAGTTCGTCAGCACCGTAAATCCATTTGAAAATCAAAACCACAAAAGCCAGAAAAGATGAAAATAAATGTCTTGTGTACATTTTAGTCTACAGCCAGGTATGTTGGGATGGCGGGACACGGCTCTTCCAAAAGGCGGATGTCAAGCTCCCTGTCCTCGCTCCGTGTCAGCGACTCGCCTGTCAATCTAATCTCTCCAACAGTCCTTCCTATAGATGTGTCCCTGGCAGCTTCCTCGGCAGGGACTGAGCGACTGTGGCACAGAAGGAGGAGAGAGACTCAATCCTCACTCCTCCGTTTCATCACGCCATTCTCCATGTGCCTAGAGGGGTTGCTGAGAGGGAGCTGACCCAGGGCCGAGGTAACAGGGCACAGTGACCTCCTCACTCAGCAGCATCCAACATCCCCCTGACCGTCCACCTCACCTGTTTCACCTTCCTCTAACCATCACACACACACACACACACACACACACACACACCCAGCTGCACATGCGCCACCTTAAATCTCACACAAGGTGATGCACCAATCCTCAGTCCCCATGGGCTCCTTCACAATCCTGCGCATTCCCCTAATCCCAGGGTACGTGTCCTGGCTTTTCCCGACCTCGAGCACGTGCCGCCTCATTGGGATGTGACCTCACTCAACACCCATTTCCTGAGTCCCTGCTTTTGATTTCCACTGTGGATTGGCTGGCCCGCTAATAATGCGGCACGGCAGCGTGCGCTCGCTGGCCCTGATCACTGCAAGCTGTGCCACTGCCAACCGGCAGCCCCCAGGAGAGCAGATACACCCCAAATTAAGAAACAGGGCTTCTAGTTATAGGCACTTATCGTTCAAACATGCACACACACACACACACACGGGGGTGGAAGAACACACAACTGCGGATTAGCACAAACACTGTCCATGAACACGCACTAGAAGCGGGATGAGAGAACGCCCACGCGGACATTTCAAAGAACCCCCCCCCCCCCCCCCCTGCGCCGTTGCCAACTCGTTTCCACTTCACTGGCGCTTTCATGCCAGTCACAGGTGTTGGAAAACTCCCGCTCTCCACCGGTGTGTGTGCATGCGTGTGTGATGGGAAGTGGGAGGGAGACCATTCGCGCGCGTGTAAATGTGCAACAGTCACACACACAACGCGGCCGGCGAGCTGAACAGAGAACACACTCAGTGTTTCCAACGGCCGCCGGACAGGAAAGGAAAAGGTAGAAACGCGACAACGCGAGGAGGCAGCGGCTGAATCGCTCCTTCACCGTCGGGATCACGGGGACTTTGTGGGTGTATTCATTCGGGTGCGTTTTGGGTTCAGTTGGTGCAGGTTACTTTCGTAGACGCAGAGAAACACAAGAGGCCTTTTTTGATTTTTAAAGAATGTGATACCAATACAAAAAAAATATGAAGAATTTAAAGTAAAATCATAAATACGACAAGAGGCCTTTTTTTTTTTTTTAAAGAAGTGATACCAATACAACAACAACAACTTTTAATTTAAAGTAAAATCATAAATGTTGTGGATGTAGAAAAAACTATGTGTATCAAAGGCATGGAAAAAATATATATATAACACAAAACAGCAAAGAGCTGGAAAGACAATTAAATAGTTTAAAATTAAATACCTAAAAGTCAATACAGCATCCCCCGTGGAGCGATGACTCATCCATTGATTGAAATAACCTCGGTGGATGAAGCAGGCATCAACTCGATGCTGAACACAACTCAGGCATCTCTTTCATTGATCAACACTAACGCTGAATCCCTGTTAACAGCTCACACTGCCAGACTGAAGAACATTATTACCAAAATAAAAACCACCTTGCTGTTAAATAAACTCGTAACATCAGAGCAGGATTCATTAGATTGTTCTATTTTTAGCTTGAACTCCAGACAATTCGGTCTAGAGCTGTGTGTGTGTCTTTGTGTTGCCGTGTCCATGTGCAGGAGAAAAGTCTTTTACGAGGGCTGGAATATATTTTGTTGGCCTGAAAAAAAAAAACGCTTTATTATATGTCTGGTTTCATGCGAGCTGAGCCTGTGTGGGGATGATGCGACAATGATGTCATAGAAACATTTCAAGAGAAATGTATGTTTCTATCCTGCCACCGTGTGGGTGTCAACGGATATTGCACAAACTGTGGACATTTCCCACCCGTCAGCAAAACAGATTAACTACTCTGCATTCTTCTCCACCCAATACTTGGTGTCAACACTGGAAACCACTTGAGCTTACATCATCACATGTTTTATCCCTCCGCTTGTTTTCACAAACTCAAATACAGCACTGCTCTGAAAACAAGTGATCCATTTGACACAATATGTAGCCGCCTCATTTAAATCAACACACACTGGCAACGCAGAGGCAGTGTTTTTAACAGAGTGCATGTTGGCTGCAGGAGGTGTGAGAAACTCAACTGATACATCCATAAATGAAACTGCCTGTGTGGTTATCAGCTCAATGGGAGTCAACAGAAACTGTGGCGGCTCCACACACTCCTCCCCCCTCCATGTGGGCAGACACATCCTCCAGACGTAGACATTTGCATTGTTATTACGCCAGAGAGTTGCAATATCAGCTGCCTAAATAATAACAAAGGTGGAACACTATTAGCATGTCCTTGGATGAAACTCTAAAACCTTAACTTTAAAAAGAGATGATGCCCTCTTCAAAACCTCCAAGGGCAGAAACCCTGTTATAGATATTTCATTACCAGATGATGTCTTACTAGTGTACCCCTTGCTCTTTGCACCTCGGCTCTTTATTGAAAGCAATACTTTAATGTATCGGCTAATAGCTCCCCAGCAAGAATACCATCAGAAATCTACTTGTGTAAATCAGACTCTCTTGGATTTAATACATACAATGGCAATTTAATGCACTTAATCTAATCTGCTCAAAGAAAGACATGCTCTTTAAAGGATTATCAAGCGAAGATGATCTTTGATCGAACAAGCTGCCACACAGTGATGTGTTTGCAACGCGGGCGTCATGCGGACGCCCGAGCGTCCGTTTGTGTCTCCTGAAGAGAGGGCGCTCGAGTGGAGGAGCGAGAGGTCTTTGGATCCGCAATTATCCACAGGTTTCCGTACTCTTTATTCCCTCTTTGCTTGGCTCACATTAGATGCACAAATAGCACCCTGCTGGCTATTCCTGGTGTTCTCAAAAGTAGGCCGCACTCCCAGGGAAAGGCTCAGGGAGCACATGGTGAGAGCTGCAGACGGACGTGCTGCAGATCACAATGAACCACACCAGCCAAATCCATTGCTCCACTTTATCCCACTTTTGTTGTTCGCTCCATGAGGCTTAGTTCCCCACAGTGATAAAAGGCCACCCCTTTGTAAAGCCTGACCTATGACATCTGGGGTACATCGAGGAGTTAAAAAAAGCGACTGAAATGCAGACGGTGAGAGCGCCAGTGCAAGGTTTTCATCCCCTTTGCCACTTTCTATTTACAGAAGGTTGTGTGCATGTAGAGTGAATACTGGACACGCCACACAAATAGCGCTGTGCAGTCTGTGTGAGTATAAGAGGTCAAGGGCTGTGTCAGTGTGTCTGCTGCATTTCTAATAACATTGACACTATTTGGGCTCTGAAAAAAGATACTGGAACTTTCTTCACAGAGAAAAACAGTCCAGAGATGTGGGGTATCCGAAAGCATGAGGCACACACAGGGATTCTTAAGAAAGAGAAAGGTTCACCTATAAAATGCCTCATAACATCGAGAAAAGTCACTCCGCCATATTCCTGGAAGAACAATGAAATGGGGAATTGTCCTAAATTCCAACCATACATATTATCTCACTCACAGTCTCCCTTAATCAGGACCCAAAAAAAAGAGCTCTATTTCTGAGCTAGCTCACCTTCCTACCCACACAGACCACATGAGCAATCCTATTCCTGAAATCCAGGCTGCGTATATTAAGAAAAAGGGGCCGCCTCAAGTTAGAACTAAAAGCAGCTTCCTCCAAAATAGTGCGAGCGCTTCAGCCTCGCGGGGGTTCCTTCTCCCTCCCCGCGACTGTCAAATGAGATCCACGTAGAGGTCAAATCGCTTCCTACCGTTCGAGAGCATCGATTCCCGTGGGGCCCAAAACAGCCCCGCCCACGCTTTGCCAACCCTGCCTCCTGATTCTAATTATTGATCATCAAAGTGCAGATGAACCAAACAAACACACATCCATCGCCTTGCTCTTACCTTTCCAGGTACTTCTCTGAGAAATCAACCATAGTGGGAAACATGGGTGCCAGTCTGTGTGCAGGTTCACTTGTTGTGTGTAGAAATGAGACTGCATGTAAGCGTGTGTCAGGAGTGCCGGTTCTCGGGGCCCAGGGGTTTGTTTGACAATCACATTCCGCTAACCTCTGAGAGGATGTGGTGGAGCTTTATATAGTCTGGGGGGGTCTGGGGAAGGCGGACCGTGGGCTCACCCAATCACCACGCAGTGTTTAGAGGACATATTCTTTCCACTGGGGCCTGGATGTTTTTTCTTCTAGTTTTACGGGTGACTAAATGGAGATGATGTGTGTCTTTTTGTCAAAGCAAGTGACTTTACTACTGCCGTGATCTGTTCATCTGCTCCAGACACGCAGTGGTAGAGCTCTGTGTTCAAACTGCTACACCAGGCTAAAGGAAAGACTGAACACACACACCAACATATCATAGTATTTATTGTTTTGTTTCTGCGCTGGATGCATGCTTCCCTTCACAGATTCGTCTAAAGAAAACTCCAAGTTTAGTTTCTGAATGAAATCTATTATCCTCAATCAAAAACTCAAACTGGATACACTTGAAAAAAAATCAATTTCAGTGTACCTCGTGTTCTTCTTGTGTGAAATAAAATAATAAAGATAATGTTGCAGGAATGCTTAATGGGTGGAGGAGTCTTTCAAAGTACTACATTGCCTGATCATATAAAATAAATTTGTTGAGCATTGCAGTGATGCCATCAATGAAATCTGATGCTCGACTCTAAAGCGAGCAGGACTCGAGTCGTCTGCATCGACGATGAATGCAGCTTAAATTAATTGATTCTCAACACCGATTCTCTAACTGCATAACTAACGTTCATGCTGGCCTTACAACTGGAAGTCAACTATTATCTTTAGATAAATGATTGTCTTGGGAACTGCTACTTCGTATTAATCACTAAAGTATTGGTATCCCTGTAATCTTAAAATAGGGGAAAGGGCAAAATGAATATAGTGCAGGGAGCCATTGCTCGGGGAAGCAGAACACCTGCAGACAAAACAAAAGGCGATAATGTAGTGTGTGTGTGTGTGTGTGGGGAGCAGACAGAGATAATGTGGAACATTTGACTCACAGGAAGTAACATGTGCAAAAAGGGGGAGCATAAAGGAGTATAGGAAGTGAGAAAATGTAGAAAAGTCGGAAGAGCACAGGGGGAACCAGACGGGTGTCGTTGTCGCTGTAAATGATGCGTGAGAGGCTTCGTGCCTTGTAGGTGAGGAGAGAGGATGTTTCAAAGAGGACACATGTCATGTGCTCTTACATGTAAGTATCGCCTTTCGGTGAAAATCTAGGGATATTTACATTGTGTATTGTGATGTGTCATGCAATCTTCCTGTCACAAATGATGATTAAGAAGAGTTTTTACTGCGATACTGCCACTAATTGCCAAACTTAGACCACTCCACAAGTGTGAGATGAAGCCATTCCCAAGACTTGGCACACAATGTACACCGCAGGAGAGGAAATCAATGGAGCGCTATTGCTGGAGCCCCATCTCTAAAAATCACCACATGGACAAAGGTCAATGGACCTTCTTTCAACTAGAAAGTGCTACATATCATATATGATTTGATCATGTCAGATACTGTCAGCCTCAGGTTTCTATATACTTGCTCTCTTTATATGCTATATGAGTCTCTAACATCTGAAGAGAAACATTTCATTTCCCTCATGCTCGGTTAAAGTGTGTAATGTCGATCTATAGCAGAAACATAGTGTGTTTGTATTCCTCAGTTACACAGAAACATAATGTGTTGAGGCTATGTTTATTGGTGTGACTTGATATTACTGAGGAGAGTATTGCCCCCGTATTGGTTCAGTGTGGCAAAATGAAAAATAGTGGAAAAATAGGTCAAATACTGCCAGATGAAAGATTTTTTATGAGAGATATCAGGCTTGATCATTTCATGAAACACAGAAGCCTGAAGACAAGTTGGTAAAAATGTAGCGTGCTCAGAAAGATGTGTGATATTGTGATATGAACCAATAATGACAGAAAAGGGGTTGCAGCTGATGACTGGGAGTCATTTCCTCACCATGAGACAAACCTTTTCTTCTACGCAGCCGTCATCAGTGCCACAACAACACAGAACAGATGCTTCTTAAATAGCAAAACAACACAGGTGAGGCCATTTAAGGTAATTAGCACTGCACCTGGCTTCAATCAACAGCAATTAGCTATTAACAATGCAACCTATCAACGCCTTGCACTGGGACAAGGGAAAAGATAGAGACTGGTCCTCTATATTAAATATGTGGATAAACCAGATATGGTTTACCAGACGTACGAATACGGATATTAATGTAAATCAAGAAGCAACAGAGTTTCAACAGAGAACATACAACTTTCTTTGATCTAGTTTAATCTCTCATCTCATACCACATCAAAATGGAAGCCTATATTTATATTATATTTAAGAGGTAAAAAATAAATCTTTCGCCAATAGCATTGCACTAGTTCGGACACTTACAATGATTTACCGTATACAGAAACTGCAGGTTTTCTTTGAACAACAGTTTTGATTGTTTGGAATACAAATAAGAATCCATCGCGTTGACAGAGTGATGTGTAATATAAGATGAGCTAACATGATTCATGTTTGTTTACCTACTGCGAGGGAGAAAATCCCTGTTTGCTAACCATGACCTATGACCTATGTCAACAAATACTGTCAAGCTGAGTTGCTGTGTTTGGTCATGACTCAAATTGTCAGGTACAAATTGTACAGTCATAACTATCGTTTTTTTCCCTGTGTATCAGGACCTAAGTTCAAAAGGATAAAAAGATTCCTTGACATCACATCGAGAAATAACGAATCGTTGATCAAAAAATATGTCTGTTTCTGCAAACTGATAACAAAAACTACTATATACACGTGTATTTCAAACTAAATTAAAAGGAGCTGTTTGCAGCAGCAGACAGAAAGACAAAATACCCTGGACTCAGGAAAAAGGCTGTGGAAGCTTAATCACTTAATCTACTGGTTAACTAAACAACATAAAAACACAGCTTGTGCAGAAGAATGGGCCACTATCAGGCCCAAGGACAGCCTCTCACGGCGTGAAATGGGCTTTCATCTTGATGTGAATAAGGCTCATTGAACAGCTGATGAACCACTGAGGCGTCGACTCACACCCCAATGAACGCACTTCCCTCTCAACACACACCTCACTCCTCACACCGCTGAGAATGTGAGACACACATATGGAACCACGCTCATCATTTCCCACTTAATTAAGTTGATGATGATCAGCGCTGGATGATTAGCTTTCACAGTCACCTTAAGCCTAAGACATGCTTCTTCATTTGCAGCTTTGTGAACTTGTGCAGCTTTTGCACAGACGGTCACAATAATAACAAAACATATTTGTATGCACCATTAAAGAACAAAAGAGGACATATTTTCCACCCTCCTACCGCATTTATATAGATTAAATTATCCAAAATAGAGAGGAAATGGCACATTTTTGAATAACATCCTCAGTCCACTAATTCAATCACACCCTTACTAACGCTAGAATAAATCTAGATGTCTATTATAGCCCCCTAATTTAGTCATCATCAGCTTGACAATGAGAGAAAGACATCCTTTGAAATTATGGATGTAAAAGCAGGTGTGTTTACCCTTTAACTGGAGACGCGTGTTGATAATTAGCATGACAATAACATGTCTATGACAGAGCAGAGGGAGCAGATGAGGTGAATGCTTTTGTAGTTGTCAGGACTAAGATTGATCTATTGTGCTGCTTCTCACTTACTCTCAGTCCTCTTCTTTCTCACACATGATAAATGAATGATCTTTTATTCTCCACTGAAAAGGCAAAGAAAGCATTGCCTTCCTAAAAATAGTTATTATGGTCATAGAATCCATCTTCAGGAGGAACAAAAACATGTCCCGATGACAACTCTCCCAATGAGCAGGGTTCATTAAAGTAACCGCAGACAATGAACACACAACAACTGATTCATTGATGCACTCACAGGTTCTTGGATCTCTTCTTCTTTGTTCCTTCGGGGCTGACCTCACAGCTACAGGGGGATCCGGAGCTCAGCTGAGGGAAGATGGAGGAGAGCACACACTGCATCATCCACCCTTCATTCAGAAAGATGGCCCCGGAGCCTCATGTAGATACTGAAGCTTTCTTGAGCTCCAGCAGGGAATGGCCAGCTAAGTTGGCGAATACTGGAAGCTAGTGAGTCCTTGATGTGTCCCGTTGGGCTAGACTCAGTCTAGTCCAGTCTATACCACACACACACACACACACACACACACAGCAAAATTATGAATCCATAGCAGCAGTCCACAGTGTAAATCCCACAAGGCAAAGCTCTTAGAGGCGTGCCTCTGTATCTCGCAGAATACGACTGTGTGTGTGCAGCATGGTGTTTGTACACAGGGTATAACAAAGTCAGGAAAATGTGTGTGAGAGAGAGAGAGAGTGTGTGAAAGACTGCGGCTGTTGTTTCTGCTGGCCTCCAACTGTTTTAAGTGTTGAGCCAAGACCCCCCGGTTTCACGTTACACTTTCTGCCAACCCACCATTTTGATTGGTTAAGAGTAAAAGGGAAGTTGCTGCAGGGTGGGGAAGGGGTCACTAATCTGATGGCCTGAAGCTGCTCCATTGTGTGTGTGTGTGTGTGTGTGTGTGTGTGTGTGTGTGTGTGCGTTTAGTGTGTGTGAGGCTCTAAATAATGAGCCATTGTATTACAGGAACACCCGGTTCAATCCGAGCTCCATACTGGCCACAGTTGGTAATGCATGGGGTAACGTTCTCATCTTTGTGGGACCCGAGTTTCAACCTTCACGTGAGGACATTTTGGTAAATTAAGGACATTTTTGGTCTGTCCTTCACATCTACAAGGTTTTTGTTTTGAGGTTAGAGTGACATGCCACCCTGAAACACTGACTTCCTGGAATCTTTAAAGTTGGCTGTGACATTCATCGGTTTTCAAAATAAGAGACAACAGCTTGAATTCAGTTATAATGGATTCCAAGTATCTCTAAAAGAACCTCTCAAACCCCAAAGTTTGCAACTTCTAGTGACATAACAAACCACATTTTGTTTCTTCACACATTTTTAAACACTTTTTTTTACCATCAGTATCCATTTTAAGTGCCAGACATAATGCACACCACAGCTGTTGTTCGACATCAGAGGACGCTGCACACTACACTCACCTTCGAGTGTTCAGGGAGTCAAATGATACGATTTTGTGTAGCACCCCTCGAAAGAAACAGCTTGACAATATGGGAAATAAGCATATCTGTTTGCTTGCTGAGAGTTAGATGAAAGAGTGTCGGCCTATACCAGGCCAGCTGTTATGGTTTTAATGCTAAGCTACGCTAATTGTACCCTGGCCGGAGCTTCATGTTCAACTGACACACTACCGTTCAAAAGTTTGGGATCACCCAGACAATTTTGTGTCTTCCATGAAAAATCACACTTTTATTTATCAAATGAATATAAAATATAGTCAAGACATTGACAAGGTAAGAAATAATGATTAATATTTGAAGTATTAATTTTGTTCTTCAAACTTCAAGCTCAAAGGAAGGCCAGTTGTATAGCTTATATCACCAGCATAAATGTTTTCAGCTGTGCTAACATAATTGCACAAGGGTTTTCTAATCAGACATTAGTCTTCTAAGGCGATTAGTAAACACAATGTACCATTAGAACACTGGAGTGATAGTTGATGGAAATGGGCCTCTATACACCTATGGAGATATTTCATTAGAAACCAGACGTTTACACCTAGAATAGTCATTTACCACATTAACAATGTATAGAGTGTATTTCTGATTAATTTAATGTTATCTTTATTGAAAAATCAGTGCTTTTCTTTGAAAAATAAAGTCATTTCAAAGTGATCCCAAACTTTTGAACGGTAGTGTACATATGAGAGGTATCAATCTTCTCAGCAACAACACTAAGTAAGGGCACTTCCCAATATGTCAAGTCATTTCAGGTTTAAGCATAATGTTCCGTAAAGTCATCATTAAGGCATGTCATCGATGTGGGTCCTCACGAATAGAATAATACAAATGTGCGAGTGCCTTTGTGTGTCCAATCGTGCATGAATCCCGAGAAAAGGTGCACGTTGTGTTTGTGAGACTATTATTGTATGCAAACAATAACACCGAGCCCACATGAGCAAACATATCCCGTGTTATGCATCCATGAGCCACCCGATGTAAAGCAGCTGCACAAAGTAATATCCTGTTGTGCATTTGCATTGTTGTTGGACCTGGTTAATGATGACATTTCTCCATGAGACATGAATTATCAATCATCGATTATATCCTGGCTTTCTGTCACGGCTGCCAATAGTTTCATTATTCACGAAATGTAATTTAGCATTTGCATAAAATATCAACCGTGTTAATGAATGACCCAGCTCTCTGTCGCAACTCTTGGTTATAGAAAAATATGTAGATATGTGTTTATTTCCCCCAGGTTTCTATCCGCATTACAGAACAGAAACTTCTCATGTCGGGGTCATAAATCAGAACGTGTTCAATATCGATGTGAGCGACTGATGTTCGTGCTCCGAAATTAACATTGGTGCAACCTTTGATATTGTTGATTATAGCATTCTTATTAAAAGAGTAGCTGGTTCCTCCTAATTCCTTGTTCATGAAAATAATTCCGTGTCTGTGTTTGTCATGATGGGAACCGGTTTAATTTAATTTATTTTGTATAGCCCAAAATCACAGAGTTACAACACATTCAATGCATAAGACACATAAACTGTTCTGTGTGTGTGTGTACACACACACAGAACAGTTTATGTGTCTTATCACAGGTATATGCATAACATCAGTCACTCTCTAGAATATCTTTGTACTTTATCTCATCAAATGTTATCACATATAAAATCTATTATAAAATCAGTTATATTTGATACACATCCTCCATCTATAGAAGTAACCAAATCACTCGTCTAAAAGCGCGACACACACAGGGCATATCAGCTTGCATTGTGGGTGATGAGAGACATACAAATCTAATAAGTGATCCGAGCGGGAACCGCTGAACAGGGCCCCGGCCCCGATGGAGCCATCAACCAGGCCTCCCCTGAAACCACAAAGAACAATTGGAAAATGGCCCTCTCGTCGTTGCCCTCTCCAGAGACGTCGGTCCTGATGTTGCCCCCAGGACCGGATTACTCAGGGACATCAGGGGAGCAACTGATGCTGTGTGGCCATGGGACATCAGAGGGGGATGTTCTGCTTGTGTGGTCAGCCTTTCATCGACTAGCGGCCTGCATGTAAAGACTCACACCCGGATACTATGGCCCAGCTGGACGAGATCCACACACACACACAGTGACAGGTTTCTAGCATAAGTAAGTGGCAACTTGGGAAAAAATTCTGTTGCAAATATTGATAACATGTAATATTTGTTGGAGACTTGATGGACCTATGAAAGGCATTTACTGGACTCCCATCTCCCAGTCACACATGCACACACTAGATGCAACACGTAGAATAGTTTAAAGTCATATTAAACTTATTTTCCAGAATTTATTTCATGACTACCTATGTACTAGCATTAACATAACAAATAACAATACAACACGTTTTATTAATTAGGCTCCATGTGCAATAAACAAAAGTGTCTCACATCAGATTGGTGTAAACCATTGAATTGAGTATGTTGTTGTTGTTGTTGTTGTTAAGAGCTTTATGTCAGGTCTGTTCTCAGGTTTCTGTATCTCTTTTTCTCCGCCTTCTGGGGACCCCACACAAAAGACACACCACACACACACAAAAACACACACACGAATACACACATACACACATACACAGACACCCAATAACCTGGGGAGCGTAAATAAGTCTTGAATCTTTTCCAAAAATAGCCCTAGTGTGCGTTTCTGTTCTCCTCACATGCCTCACTGAAGACCACCGCACGTCATTACAGCCCCCCGAGACATGGGATGCAGATGTTGACACACCATTAGGGGTTGTGTGACGGCTGTGCAGATATACATGTGTTACACAAGTGTCTTAGTCTTCATTTCTGTGGTACTGTGTATCTTTACGTGACACGCCTAAGAAGTAAATCACATGGGCAAGCACGTTTCTGGCAATGCTAAAGTAAGTTAAACAACGATGATATGCCCGTAACACAGTGACGTGCCTGTCTCGCGAACGTGAAAGGAGAACAGTGGGTGTGGTTAGGAGAGGGTTGGGGCACCAGTGGGATATTACTCCTCAAGAAGACGAGGACAATTTGCCAGTCTTTGCTGTGCACTAACAAACACATTGTAGGAACAATATTCTAAACACGGCTCTGAAACATTCTTGACCGCGACTCCAAATCCTCCAACAACATAAAAATCCAAGAGGTGAAGAAATTAATGGTGGCCTTTTTTGTATTTAAACTAGCTCAACCCCGGCTGCATTTCTTCATCCGACCGCTTCCCTCGTTCTCATTCCACCGTTTCTTCTCCTATTTGAAAACAAATTGCCGTGCTGGCATCTGAACAATGTTACGGGGACCGCAGACAATCTCCCATTTTGTTTAGTTCAGCCTTGGACTGGTGCTGAATGTTAGACCGTGGTTTCCTGACTTTGTGTGCTTCTACTAGTCGACGAGTGTGTGAATGTGTGTCGCTCCGGAGCCGAGTTATAGCAGCTGAACACTGGCTTCTTAACAGAAGCACCATTACTGCACAGCTACTGATGTATTTCAGTGTTATTAGCCTGTCGAAGCCTTATTAACGATAAAGTCTGCACATCTCAGTTACAATTAATGTTTGCAAAATGCTGAATGCAAGTAGTTGCATTTACGTTTGATAAGGTAGCTAATTAAAGAAGATAAAGGCTTTCATGTGTTTGCACTTTTCCCACTGCTACATTGGATTTTATGTTACTATTGCATCTTTTAACACAAGTAGATTATAAAATTACACAAGCTGTGGTACACATATTTCGTAGTGATATGCAGACCCGAGGCTTGTGCAGCAATAACCAGGAATTAATGAGGTTACATGTTATTTAAACCGTATGCAGAAGAACATTTATGAGGCTAATATCTGTGAGAAAACAGAGAAAAACATTTGTTGGTTGGGGTTCTTCTCTTTCTATCTGCTTTCACTTTCTACTATTTAGAGAAAGGATATAGGGTTCACAGCAGGCTTTAAATATATAATTCCCTTTATTGTCTCCATGTGACTCTTCAAACCACTTTGCAAAACTGGATGCATTCGTTATTTGGTATGCAAACAATGTGGGTCATGATGCATTTGGTTGTTTTTAATCCTACTTGCACATGCATATGTAGTCACCAGAGCCATAAATCATTTCAAATATTTCAGATTATTTTTTTAATATAATTTAATTACAGCCTTCTGTTCACCATCAACCTCCTCCTCCATCTTCAATAGTCTGACGAGTAATAATCTAATGTGTAAAAGACAACAGTCGGTTAGTTTGGCATGGACGAGGCGAGAATCACAGGGAGAGGGAGGCTTCTGTTAACAACTATATTTGGCTGCAGCATCCAACATAGCAGATATTTTTATAGAACAGATAAAATAATTAAGGTGAATGAGTTTTAAGGGTTGTTCTCAGAGGAAAAATCCATCCTGTCTGACCCCAAACTGGCCCAAAAATCCTCAAACTGACACATTTGGGACGATGGCTCCTTTTATAAAACTGTGCCCAGTCCGCAGGAGCAAGAACATGCAGAACATACAGCTGCAACAATCCTCATTTTGGATTTCCCGCCTGTCACTATTGAAAAAAACTCTTCGACATATATTGGTAATGCTTGAATAATTTGACAACTTTATGTTGTGGCCACATTGTCTGTGCATCGTAGCCATGAGAACGGGCCAATGACAGAGCCGGAACATCTGCTAAATTAAACAATGAATGGCATCCGGACCAACAACAAAAAACATGATGTATAAATATAATTCACTTCTATTTAGAAAGTGCGTGATCCCAAGGTAAAAAAAACACATGGTTCCCAAAATGAGGAACTTCTGAGTTCTTCCAGTTATTAGGTTTTATTCTAGTTCTTCTATTAAATGCTTAAGTTTAAATTCACTTGCAAAATTATAATCATGTCCGCTGTTTCTATGCTGGAGCTTAATGGCAAACCATTTCCATAACCAACGTCAGTAAACCGGGCAGATAACTGGACACAGCTTGTTTTGCTGATAATAATCTTGGCCATTTCTTGCTCACGATCAGTGTCTGCACTTCCTCGTAGATCTTGGTCAGCGATTTGAAAGAATATAATAAAAAGGAACGAGCTCTCTCTCTGTGAAGGTCATTGGAGGAACAATGGATCCTTTATAAGAGACGGAAAATACGAGATATAGAGAAAAAAGGTTTAATAAAGGGCCAAACTGATGAACGTGGGATCACGAAAACCAAATGCTGGACCTAGCGGAGGAGTTTTAATGATTATCCAGCAATCTAATCCATGTATGCAGCTTATGTCTGTTTTCATGAGGCCGTGATTCGGGTTCTCAAAGGGAATTCATTCAGTGTTTATGAAAGACAGTTTTTTCTCACAGTTCTGTCTGTTTTATAAAAGCCTTGAGAAAACCTCGGATGTGTTTTGCCTCTATAAACGTCTATGATGTGCAATTACATAACTGCTTCAATGTCTTTCTTTTGTTTTTTTCTTGTTTTCAGTTTATATCAGAAGGAAATTTTGTTTGAACTTCCTTTACAAATAAAAGAAAGATTTTGAGAGAGAAAAAAATGTGCGGCTGCAGCTGAGAGAGTATAATTGTGTGCGTGGGTGTGTGTGTATTTTGTGTAATTGGATGACAGCTGATAACACACTCACACACAAAATACACAGACAGTAAAAAAAAAAGAAGTGATATCTGAAAATAAACTCAGTGACCTGCAGACAGGATACTGACTCATTCCTCGTCAAAGTCCATAATGAAAGCATGACACAAAGGTGCATTGTCTTCACGCCCGTGTGTGTGCTTTTACCACACAGATAAAGAGAGTGTGTGTGTGTGTGTGTTTTGTACTTGGTCTGACTCTCTTCTGCCTCCTGTTATTCAGCACCGCTCAGGAGATGGCTGCTTCCTGCATTAGTACTTCCCCTGTCCCGGGATGTTAATGAACAATGGCCGTGCAAACGTCACTCCTCTGATCGGGTTACTTGCTGCTGTCATTCAAAGTGTTATTGGCATTTTCTGACCGGACTGTGAGGTTTCCTTTTTGCCAGAAACGCTCATTAGGCAATTAGCAAAGATGATGGAATTTACAACTTGCAATAATGACGCAACAGTAGGAAAGTATTAGTTACACATTGCCCTAACGCAGGGGTCGGGAACCTATGGCTCGCGAGCCACATATGGCTCTTCCGGTGACGGCATATGGCTCCCGGACAATTTTGAGTTGAAAAAAAAAAAAAAATCTCCGCCCGCCACCCTGTGATTTTCTCTATCGCGCCAGATTACAGCAGAAGTAATTCAAGGTCCCTTTTCTTAAAGAGCACGTCTTTGTTCTTTTATTAAACTAAAGGTCTGTTTTTGATCGTATCTACAGCAGCATGTCACTGTCGCGTTAACACTTCTCGGCTCGCCGTCTCGCGCGCCGCAGAGCTCCGATGCCGGCGTGTGCGCGCGCATTGGGGCGGAGAAAGTCACCTGCACCCCCCCCCTCCCCCAATATCATGCAGCACCAGAAGTCGCATTAAAAGCAAGACATATTTAATTTATTTATTATTACGTTAAAAATACTATATGGCTCTCAATGAAATATATTTAGAAATATTTGGCTTTTATGGCTCTCCCAGGGGGGGGGGGGGGCGTCACTGCATAATCCAAACATCATTTTCTAGTTCTTATAGTTATTACACATACAGTCAATGATAGCGATTAATGTACTGTATCAATTCCATGTAATAACAGAAACTATTACAGTGATCAAGTTGGATTGGACACGCCATAACGTGTTTATGGTAACGCAGCTGTGATGCACACATGGCGTACGTCATTATCTTCTAAGCACAGAGGTCATATTGGTGTTTACTTTTACAACATGCCACGATTTAATTAATGAATAATACGCATATTTGAATAGCATTTCTGTTATTTCTTATGACGAGGGTGGAGGTATGCCAATGTAGAATGCGCTGCACCACGGCAGATGTACGGCTCATGCTTAATTGCAGTCGTGTTTTTGAACATTGATGCGAGTGACGTCCATCACATGGTCACACTGTGTTGATGGTGCAACATGCGACGGGTTGCCAATCGCTCCACAGATTCCATTTAGGCCGCTCAGACAGCTGTGCTGAAGAAGAGAAGAAGAATGCATGAAAAGTGGGATCGTGTTGGAAGTTGCAGGTGCTACCTTTGGTCAGTTATGAGTTACAGGGGGTGTGTTCACAGCCGAAATGACTGGCTGCGTCCCAGAGTAGCAAAGCGGGTCTTGGAAAGCGGCGCGTTGGGAGGAGTTCTTTGGCATTTGCGAGGGAAGGGAGGAATGCTGCGAATGAGTCCGACCGCGGACGCCAGGGAATGATGTCGGTCGCACTCGGCGCTCACGCAAAGGTTGTGCAACAGCTTGCAGACGAAGTCAACAACACTCGCAAGTCAAGGGATATCTGACTTTGCCCTTTGGCCTCTATTTGTGGAGTGGCAGATGAGATGAAAGCACCTGTTCCCTGTGTTTTTTTGTCTGAAGCTACAAACCTCATTGAATTTGGTTTATAATGCAAAAAACGACAAGTCTCGACTTCTTTGAAAAGGTACATTGTGTAGTCTCTGCACCATTCATTTCCATGGGGGAAAACCCATTAAAAAAGTAAACTTATGCATAAGAAAAAAGACAATTACACATAGTTGCTTATGAATTAGTAACTGCTTCAAGATTAAAAATATCTAAAAGTCAAGCCCCTGGAGTGCTTTTGTCATTTGCGGTGCAACATTTCAGCTTTTTGGCAAAAACAAAGCAAACAGAGCTTGTGTGCTTGTGTATTATCAACTGTTAAGTGAATATAATGTCCCAAACAAAAGCACCACAGTAGGTCCCACTCTATCAAATAACATGACTTTGAAGATAATTTACCCAGATTAGAGCCAAAAAAAATAATTTGAACAATTTACAATTTAAATAGTATTTAGGCAACTGTTTTATTCTGCTCTCGCCATTTATCCCATTAATAGTGAGAAATCTAAATTAATTCCCGGCAAGCAAGATAAGACAAATACACAATGTCTTACTGAATGAGTCCTATCGTGATTACAGGAGGACCAGTGTGACGGGTGCTGTATGATTTATTGTGGCACCACCATTTGTTTAAATTACAGCAGGAAATAGCTAGCAGCAACAACCCTGAGGTAACTGCTACATTTTTAGATCAACTACATGTTTTATTTCATAACACACGCCTTATTCTAACATCAAGGAGTGCACTTTGATTTCCCTATCTCGACCTCCGGGGCTGACGGTTCCCTTGACCCTGTTCCCATCCTGTGAGGACAGCATGTGTGCTCCCATCATCCCACCAGCATTGTTCACCCTGACTCCTGCCACCTGGGGAGTGTGAGTGATTATGTGTGTGTGTGCGTCCTGTTTCTGCATGTGCAGCTACACACTTGTGAGCATCTACAATTGAAATCCTCGCCAGGGTTAGGTGGTGATGTGGAAGACATAACTGGCACGCAGATAAAGTACACTGCGTTCTTGTTATATTACTGTATGTACAGTTTTTACTCTGGAGACAGAACACACCGGGACTCGGACAAAAAGTTGTTTATCCTCCACAAGGGTTTCTAAAATGGTAGTGGGTGACCATATATAGGGATGGGTATCATTTGTTTTCTTCCCGATACCGGTGCTAAACCGGTACTTTTGAAACGATACCGGCGCCTAAACGGTGCCTGAACCGATACTTAAATTTTTTAGAAAAACACAAAACGACGATTGACAATGACGACATTAAAAACCTCTTCGGCCATATTCCCTGTAAAAACCTCTCTCATGGCCGCATTGACAATAAACGGATATCAGACTTGCTAGTTTGGTTATAATGGAACATTTATTATTTATTGGCCTACTTTTATGAATGCAAGACTCGCAATCAACTTTACGGTACTAATCTAAGTTAATGCTGCTCTTGTCCTCATCGGTCTCCACGAGTTCAGGGGGACCGGTCTCCCCATCGCCGGGTTTCGGTACCCAACCCTCGTCATACACATGTAAAAATGCTTATTTCAGGTTTTGAAGGCGTTTATCAAATGTGCAAATTAGAACATTTTGGGCAAAACTTTGAGAGAGCAGTTGTGAATGTGTGTGAGGATTATCTGTCAGCTGAACCTGCATCTTTACAACTGAAGGCAAAGTCACTCTCCACCATATTTTATTATATTATTTCAATGTTAAGTATTGCTCGTCTCCCGCTGTGTCTCCTTTATCCTTTTGCTTTGGTATTTATCTATTTCAGTGTGGTCAAAGCACATCATCTATTGGGAAAGGTCAACTACATGCAGCATCTTTGAACATTTGTAATGCAAAGATGATGGAGTGTGAGCTGTTGTGCTTTTGTGCCAGTGTGTGTTGGTGCGTGTGTGTATCTCAATGCGAGAAACCCTCATCAACATTTATGATTCCCGATAAGTCAAAATACTGCTATGGCAACGAGCGCCGTAAACACCTCCATTTAAACACAGGCACGTCATAACGATGAAACAAGGGGCCTTCTGGATCCTCTCTTGGATGAGGCGAATGTCAGGAGAGGGCTTTGTTGGACCAGCGCCAGCATCCAAAGTCCTAACAGCGTACATTACGGGGCACGGACGTGGGCAGAGCGCACGTCATCCAATCAGAGGATCGGCGGTTGGATCCCCGGCACCGCTAGTCCATGTTGACGTGTCCTTGGGCAAGACGCACCAAAAGTGCTTCTGAATTTGGTGTCTTTGGGGATGAATGGGTGAATAATGACATGGAGGGTGGAAGCTCTTCGAGTTGTCGGAAGACTAAAAAAGCACTTTACAAGTACATAAAGTCTATTTACGCAGGTCCAGTGAGAAGTGCATCACGTCTTTCATAAGATGACCTCATCTTCAGCGTTTTAATTCAAAAGGTCACAGAGGAGATGTGATTGCTCATCGTGACTGCTGCGTCTTCCCCTAAATTGGTTTGCGTATAAGCGTCCGCAGCCTTTCAGTTGTTGTATTCGTCATGTTTATTGTCACCGTCTTCCTTTGTGCCATGCATAGAAGCAGTCTGTCACCTCGAGGACAGAGTGACACCATGGAGGCCGCTGTGTGCTCACATCCAGTGTTTGACTTTTGCTCATGGAGTGAATCAAAGGGAGTCGTCGTACCCCTCATGCTCATCGTATCACTGAAGCAGCGTGTTCCCACACTCCTCCACTCACAGTGCCCTGGCGTAAGCTCCTAAAAATAAAGAATAATAATCACAAACAGCTCAATAAACGATCAAAAGGAATGCTATTTTTTAAGTTGAGTGTTTTAGTAGCACAATACAGAGAAAGAATCCAGGTATACGGGCTGAGTTGTTGGGCCATGTGGGAGCTTCACTGCCAAGAAGAATTAGCGTGGGAAGCTTTAAACTCTCATGAGGTCACGAGGAGTTGCTCTGTTTGCTCAGACCAACAGATAATGAACTATCTATCTTATCCATCTATAAGCCAAAATCTGAGATATATATATATGCATGGATAGATACATAAAATAAAGTTATAGTTTACTTTAATCCTAACTTTTGGCATTGACGAAATAAATGAAATAAGTAGATGTGAAGAATTTAAATGATAAGTCACAACAAAATATCAGGGTTGAAGACTCCTTTTTGTTATCACAGTGGCTGTGGATTTCACACTTCCTGTCAGCGTGGCCGGCTATCTTTAGACACAGAAGATGTTATGTTCTTGTCTTTGTGTTTCAGAAGATATGTCCCAGAGCATATGTATATTTAGCAAACAGGATGGATACATGGATGGCTAGACAGCCAGCCAGCCAGATAGCCAGCCAGCCAGACACCTAGACAGACAGACAGACAGACCGATAGACAGACCGGCGGACAGACAGACAGACAGACGGACGGACAGATAGACAGACAGACATACAGACAGACAGACGGACAGACCGGCGGACAGACAGACAGACAGACCGGCGGACAGACAGACAGACAGACGGACAGATAGACAGACAGACACCTAGACAGACAAGACAGATAGACAGATAGACAGACAGACAGACAGATAGCTAGCCAGCCAGACACCTAGACAGACAGACAGACAGACAGACAGACACCTAGACAGACAGACAGACAGACAGACAGACAGACAGACAGACAGACAGACAGACAGATAGACAGACAGACACCTAGACAGACAGACAGATAGACAGACAGACAGACAAACAGATAGACAGACAGACACCTAGACAGACAGACAGATAGACAGACAGACAGACACCTAGACAGACAGACAGACAGACAGACAGACACCTAGACAGACAGACAGCCAGATAGACAGACAGACAGCCAGACAGACAGACAGACAGACAGACAGACAGACACCTAGACAGACAGACAGCCAGCCAGCCAGATAGCCAGCCAGACAGACACCTAGACAGACAGACAGCCAGATAGACAGACAGACAGCCAGACAGACTGGCGGACAGACAGACAGACACCTAGACAGACAAGACAGCCAGACAGATAGACAGACAGACAACACCTAGACAGACAGACAGATAGACACCTAGACAGACAAGACAGCCAGACAGATAGACAGACAGACAACACCTAGACAGACAGACAGATAGACAGACAGACAGACACCTAGACAGACAGACAGATAGACAGCCAGACAGACAGACAGCCAGACAGATAGACAGACAGACAGACAGAAGACGGACGGACAGACACCTAGACAGACAGACAGCCAGACAGATAGACAGACAGACAGACACCTAGACAGACAGACAGCCAGATAGACAGACACCTAGACAGACAGACAGATAGACAGACAGACAGACAGACAGACAGACAGACCGGCGGACAGACAGACAGACAGATGGACAGATAGACAGACAGACAGACACCTAGACAGACAAGACAGCCAGACAGATAGACAGACACCTAGAGAGACAGACAGATAGACAGCCAGACAGACAGACGGACAGACGGACGGACAGACAGACAGATAGACAGACACCTAGACCGGCGGACAGACAGACAGACAGACCGGCGGACAGACCGGCGGACAGATAGACAGCCAGACAGACGGACAGATAGACAGACAGACAGATAGACAGCCAGACAGCCAGACAGACAGACAGACAGACAGACAGACGGACGGACAGACAGACAGATAGACAGACAGACAGACAGACAGACAGACAGACAGACCGGCGGACAGATAGACAGCCAGACAGACACCTAGACAGACAGCCAGACAGCCAGACAGACAGACAGACAGACAGACAGACAGACAGACGGACAGACAGATAGACAGCCAGACAGACAGACAGCCAGACAGACACCTAGACAGACGGACAGACAGATAGACAGCCAGACAGACAGACAGATAGACAGCCAGACAGACACCTAGACAGACAGCCAGACAGACAGCCAGACAGACAGACAGACAGACAGACAGACAGACAGATAGACCGGCGGACAGATAGACAGCCAGACAGACAGACAGCCAGACAGATAGACAGCCAGACAGACCGGCGGACAGATACAGACAGACAGACAGACGGACGGACAGATAGACAGACAGACAGCCAGACAGACAGACAGACAGACCGTGATGTAAACTGAAAAACATCACATCCAGGCCCTTTTGCATTTGATTGGATTCAATCTATTGTCGTTGCACAGAGTGCAACGAAATGTATTCTCTGCATTTAACCCATCCTTAGTTATTAGGGAGCAGTGGGCTGCAGTGATGCACCCGGGAAGCAACTGGGGGTTCAGTGCCTTGCTCAAGGACACTTCGACTTGCAACTAATGGGGAGAGCCGGGATCGAACCGACAACCTTGGGGTTGCAGGACGAGCCCCTCACCCCACTGAGCTACAGCCGCCCCATTTTTGTCCTAATATTCTGGAGTGGACTGGAGACTTTGTTGACTGTCCTGGAAGCTCGGTCAGTAAATATTTACATGTTACCCATTTAGGTTTTCTCTGGACACACTCAGCTTGGCTGCTTCTCTTGTGGATTTGAACCCCGGAGACCTTTTGTCCCCTCCAGGCCGCCCACCGTACAGTCCAACAGGAGACAACCTTCTTGTTCCTACAACACTGTCACTACGCTGATTCTGATGTAAACATCACAACAGGAACAAACAGCACTTGATACCTAGTATTTTGAGATTGTTTCCACAAACCTATTATGCATTCAGTCACCGAAAAACATTCACTTAGTTGGCCCGGTCACGCGCACTGATCTAAGGGGCGGACGCATCCCAGTCTGGATATCAACAAGTGCCGTGCTCCTTCATTCCGTATGAACCTTTGAGGAGCAGCACAGTAGAGCGGGGGAACGATGAGTCAGCGCTGGGAACTTTGTCTGGGAAGACCGATGAGAGTCTGGCCATGAAGCTGAGGTACTCGAGGGTAATTTAACAGTACACCAAGTTTAATAGTATTAAATACTATGTGGCCATAAAATAGCAAGTTCTTAGAACTGTTTATCTCATTTATCCAGGAAATGTAAGACATGGAACACGATACTCTAAAGGTGTGATACTCCCAACTCATTTTTGTACATTACCCGCTAAGTATTTTTAAAAAAATACGATTTTTGCACTCTATGTTGTCTATATGTTGCACAATTCACTTTATGTTGGACAGAAGAGAAACGCAATTTCGATCTTCTGTATGTTTGCACATATGGAAAATTGACAAATAAAACTGACTTTGACTTTGAAATATATCTTGAAAAGGTCAAACCAATACTTTTTACACCTTACTGTACTGTTATTGGTATTTCAAGTTGCGTCTATTGCAGCTCAAACATCTAGTTGACTGTGTGCATTGGGTGCGCTTCCGGTTTTCTGATGTTTGTGAATCGATTTGATCTTTCGGATTTAGCTCCGAGGACAAAGGCGAGTCAGTTCGATCAGATGAAGTTGTGTGAGCTGTTTACCGTGTGTTAGATTACACTCGAGGCTGCTACATCTTCACTACATCCGTTATTTTAATTTGACCTGTTTTACTTTTCTTTCAGGACCAGACTAAAGCAGCAATATTTACTATAACACATCATTTAATTGTGCAGTGGCTTCCAGGGCTCCAGACAGAAACAATGAGATGGGCTCTCGTGTGCATCGAATGGAAACTGCCTTCTTGACTGTTGAATTTTGAATGTTGCTCAAGCCAATCAATAGACTTCATATCCATCTTGTTGCACTGTCAAACGGGAAAACGTTATTAATTAACTATTGTGTCACAGCTTTACATTTGGATTGTATCTTCAGGGCAGGATCGAATGTTTCTTTTTATTTCTGATTCTCACTAACTTTAACAAAACTCTCTTCTCAACAATCGGAATTGGTAATGTCCGTCAGTAAGCTGGACGTTTCTTTTTTACAACCTTTCTGATTAATGCTGCAGGTGTCAATTGCGACACACCGACTCTATTTATGTTTGCGTGTGTGGGCGTTAGCACTGGCAGCACCACCCGTTAGCAAGCCTGTTTTCAAGTGTGAATACATGCTAACCGATCCCCATTCTGCACTAAGCACCCCCGTGTATCCTTGAAACAACGCGGGAATGTAAGCCATCACACAACCACCAGTAAACACATTAAAATTGTTTCCCCCCACACGTCTGGAGAGACAGCCGATATTTATCCAGATTTCAAACAAACATTAAGACCCCGTAAACAAAACGTTTGGTCTGCTTAAGCCCAAAGCTCTGGGTCAGATTCACACGTGTCTGTTGCTACGACGTCCATGTGGACGACACACAAACTGCAACGAGATGATGGATAGCGCGGTGTCTGGAAAAAGAAAGAACACACAGTGAGGCGGACACGGCCATCTGTCGGCAGCCGCTGGACGCCTTGTGAGGGCAATCAGGATGGTGATGTCTCTGAAGCTCCGATGATGTAACAGATCAGAGCTGTGTGTGGATGACTTCTGGACTCTCACGCCTTTAAATTCTCTTTACCTTCGCATTGAAAATGCCGGAAGGTTATGTTTTGATCGCCGTGTATTTATTTATTTATTTGTATGCGTGTTATTCGCAAAACTCAAAAAGTATTGAACCGAATCGCATGCAATTTGGTGGGATGATTGTTTATTATCCGGGGACCAGTTGATTAGATTTTGGGATCGATCGGGTCAAAGGTCAAAGGTCATGAACAGGTGAAAATCTTTCGCAGAACTCAAAAAGTATTGAACCGAATCGCATGAAATTTGGTGGGATGATTGTTTATTATCCGGGGACCAGTTGATTAGATTTTGGGATCGATCGGGTCAAATGTCAAGGTCAAAGGTCATGAACAGGTCAAATCTTCTTGAATCACATGGAATTTGGTGGGATGATTGGTTATTATCCGGGGACCATTTGATTAGATTTTGGGATCAATCGGGTCAAAGGTCAAGGTCAAGGTCATGGAAAGGTCAAAATCTTGTATTTACCATAGCACGATACATTTTTGTCCAATTGGCATGCAACTAATGCCAAAATGTTCATAATTCAATGCCCAAACTTGTGATATGCGAAGGTATGCGCTCTACCGAGTGCCCGTTCTAGTTTTAGTTGTTTTACTGCCATTATAATTGTGTTACTTTTTGTGACTTTAAAGGCAAAACATTCTTCAATGTTGTTCTTTATAGTCCAGCCATAGCTCTGGTAGCTTATGTTTTCTTTAACCAATGCTCTCTGTTTGTCATTCAGAGGAGGTTTTACACAAAGCTTTACAATCCGACTTCAACAAGGAGGCAAATTAAATCAAGCTGAAGGTTAGCGCAGCTGAGTGCTCTGTGTTTGTTCCACAATTGAAGAATAAAAATGCTCTGTATTACCTTACTGGGTCTTATTAAATGTGACTGGCTGTGTAAAGCGATGACATTGCCTGTTAAACGTTGTGTTCTAAAACGCCAAATCTTTTTACTCCCCCTTCTTGGTCTTCAACATGTTGTAAAACATAAGACCAACCTGTCAGTAATACTTTTTAAAGAAGTTATTTTGTATGATTTTTGGTAAACAACCCACATCTTAAAACTAATATGAGAGATAAAGTGTGGAGCAATGCAGACACAGATAAGACACTCAGGTTATGTGTGTTTTGCATTTATTCCTTTTTTCTTTCTTAAAACACATTGTAGTTCACCCCTGGTTCAGGAAACACTTTAGGCCTTTTTTTTTTTTTACAGTGACATAGACCACATTTAGCAGCCACATGACAGGAATAACACGGTTTCTTTTAAATGGTAGTCAAAAAGAAAAATCTCTTAGGCGAACCAACGTGACATTATTTCCCCAGACCTGCTCTCTGTCTGCCGCTGGCGGTTCCTGCATTGATGATACAAAAGACACTGAAGACATCTATTGAGAGGAAAAGGTGCGGAGCTGAAGAAAGACAGGACCAGTGTAAACACTGCCTGGCAAGAGAAGAGAGGGGGGGGGGGATTCAATTCTAAAACGAGAGACCGTAGATTCACACTGTGCCTGTTCCTCCGTCACACTCCTTTCTCTCTATAAAGCGCGTGCGCACACACACACACACGCGCACATACACACACACTGTGCAACTCTTTGACTTTGAAAGTACGCTTCAGTAGAGTTCGGGGACTCCCTTTGGTCACAGCGTCTTAATTATTAATTGCACACAATCCAAAAGTGTCCAGAATACTTCAATGTCCTTGATATTTAGCCTACATTGAATTTTTTTCTGGACATCTGATCAGAATTGGTATACAGTATACTAAAAGTAGCAGAGAAGCTGAGGCATGCTTATTCTTGGTATCAAATCATGTCGACAATCGATACAATGCATAATAATATAATAAAATGATTGGAAATGTTCTCATATATTCAAAAGAAATTTAAATAAAGCAATCTTTTCTTATGTTTTAACAAGGCACATCTAATTTACAATTAATTTACAGCTAAATATAACGTTACATTTTCTTTCCAATCCTTTAAGAAAATGTCTCATTTATCAGTGAGACAACTTTCACACCACTGATATGTAAGATCTTTATATACTAGAAACAAATGCACAAACTTTTAAGACATGACGTGAAATAATGGAAGAGTTTGGACACACACACACACACACACACACACAGTAACTCTCTATTTCTGCACCTGGAGATGTCACATGATTTCTGAATGGGGCTGGGGGGCTGACAGATCACTTAAGATAACGAGAAAACAGTCTCAAAGGATTCGTGTCCGTGAAGCCAAGAGGTATTAAAGTTCCCCTTGAATCTGCCAAGACCAACAGGCTCCATTCCTGCTGCATTCCTCCTGTGCACAGCTCACACACACACACACACACACACACACACACACACACACACACACACACACACACACACACACACACACACACACACACACACACACACACACACACACACACACACACACACACAGCTCACACACACAGCTCACACACACACACACACTGCCATTTAAGGCTACCGAGCGCACTGACAGACATGTGGAAGGAGAGAAGAATAAAACTGATTCTGATATTCTACAATGGCGGCCTGGGCACTTGATCCGCTCCATCATGAGTGCATCACTACGTCCGTGGGAGGTGTGTGGAGCTCTGATTTCACTCTCATTTCAAATCTCTCTCCATGTGTCGGCACTCTTCTTTTTTTTAAGAAACATTGCTAAATGCTGTAAGTGGTGTGCAGGTGTGCAGTTCAAACTTCTATAAATAACATTGTTGGGAGAAACGTGCAGGGTTGATTCCAGGTACAGTGTAATAATATTTTATTAAATTATAAAAAACATGGTTAATGCATTACTCAACCTTGGCCAAAGGGAAGTGAGAGAAGATGTGAGGCGATGCATGCTTCCCTCTGTTGGACGACTCGAACAATTACTCGCTGCACTTCAATGAACGGCTCAATGCGCAAGTTATTATAATACATATGTACAGAATATATTCTCTTTCACCTGTGACCCAGTGATAAGTGCACTAAAGCTTCTTATAACGGATTACAAGAAATTATATTGCAAAAGTCTGTCAACCTCTTATCACAAAATAAAGCACTCTTCATATCAAACATTATATCTCATATATGAATGAATCTTCACTTTCAGATTGCACATCAAGTACTTTACAAACAGTGTACGCTCCTATACAACAACCATGTACAATGGAAAGAACATGCAGAACACACTGGCATAAAGGTCATCCTGTGTGTATGTGCATTGTGTATGAAAGCATAAATATATGTGCGCTTCCTCGTGAGGAGAAGTTAGTGTTTTGTAAAAAAAAAAAAATGTGTGGAAGCAGGAATTAGTAATTACTAGCTGGTTAGATGTTTTCTTTTTCTGTCTTGTTTTGGGAGGTCTGGTTTCTCGCGCCAGTATGTACGAGTACCTGAAGGTCATCGTACAGTCGAAGCACAGTTTCTTATGTTTGACCTCAGCAGCTTCATAGAAAAGCAATAAGTAACTTTTATTGGGAGATTTAAACTGACTTCAATGACTCCAGGATTCTTGTGTACTTGCTCTATTCTACCACTTGATGTCACCCTTTTTACAGACTGCTGCTGCGCTGCTGATGTAATAGTTAGGAGACACAAGGTAGAGAGAGAGCTTTAACCAAGTAGAGGTCAGGAAGACAACCTGAAATACTCTGAACCCTATCATTGACCAAATACTAGTATTAGCGTATTAGAATTTATGTACGTGTGTGTATTGTATGTGTGTTACTAGCATATAAACCTGAGCACATTACCCATTAGCGTGTGTCTATTCATTCATCTTTTGAAGTAGGCTTGAAGATAGATAGATAGATAGATATATACTTTATTAATCCCCAAGGGGAAATTTGTCGTCACAGTAGCAGCACCAATAAACTAAACACACGAGAATAAAATATAAAATATAAAAAAACAGGGATGAAAGCTATAGATGTATACAAGTAAAATATAAAATACAAAATGAAGTATATATATGAACTTCATTTTGTATTTTACTTGAGTATTTGTCAATGTGGTAAATGTAATAATGGGAAAGATGTCTTCAAGATGACGTTCGGTGATATGCCCGTTGTTTTCATATCTTCAGATTACACACGAGGACGGGCTTGAAAGACGGGGGGGGTAATTTGAAGCTGCTTGAATTGTGTGTTTGGGTTTCTGTGTGTGTGTATGTGTGTGTGTGTGTTTTGGAATTTATGCACGACTCATTATTCCTTCAGTGTGACACTGCTTACCTTCCTCCCAGAGAACAGCATACACAGCTGATGCATGGAGCCTCCGTTCTTGGTCAGCTCTTTCTTCAGGGTTTTAGGGGATGGGAGTGTCCAGCCGCCCTTGTGGTGCGCTCCCCCCGCCTCATGGCAGTTGATGGCGTTGTCTGAAGTGAAACAAGGCGTGCGGGGGTCTTGCAGGAGGCTGCCTTCACTGTGCGTGCGCCTGCGGAGGGAATTCTGCACGCTGAGCCCCCCCCCTCCGTGCTTCTCACAGGTGGCGCCCTCCACCATGCTGCGGCGCTTGCTGTCACTACGCTGCAGGTAGGCGTCGTCGCTGTCGTCTTCATCGTCCTCCTCTTCGGACTCCTCGTCTTCGTCCTCGTCGTCATCGTACTCTTCTTCGTCCGTGTTGGGCGAGGAGGGGGCGTCGGCACTGAAGGAGCGATCGAGGCGCAGCTCGGGGATGACGAACGAGGAGGAGGAGGAGGAGGGGGGCGCGTTGGTGTCCAGCGGCTCCGAGCCGTTGTCGTCGTCCGTGTTTGACACCGCCAGGTTGAGGTTGACCTCCTCTTCATGACTCTCGCCCTCCTCCTCTTCTTCTCCTCCTTTCTCATCCCCCTCACTCCCAGCACTCATTCTGCTGGCCCCATAGTCCTCCTCTTCCCTTCTCCTGCTCTCCAAAGTATTCGCCTCTTTCCAGAGCTCCATCTCATGCCCCTCCATATTCCTCCAATCCTCGCCTTCTGTGGAAGGAGGAGGCGTGGGAGGCACCTTGTGTCGCTCCACAGATCCCAGCAGACCCCCAAGAGGCATGTGGATGTCCTCCAGAGGGGTGAGAGGCTCGGAGGGGTGAGGGCTTCCCAGGGTTGGAGGCTCTGAGGGGCTGGAGGGATACAGGCTGCTCTCCTCACCTTCTGAGCTGCGGGGGGGCAGGTGGAGGCTCACACCACCTCCATCTCCTCCCACTCCACCCAGTTCGCAGGAAGGGGCTTCCACATTAGGTTCCAACATCTGGAAAAGGGAACAGAGGAAGGCAGAGGGCCAGTTAGTCACTGCACATACGTAAATCTAACAAGTTTAACGGCATGATTGAGATCTACTGGACGGCCATGAGCCAATCCGCTTATCACAACTATTTAATTAGCAGTCATTGAATTTGGTTTTGGAATATCTCCGTCACGCTCGATGCCGGGGCGACCGAGCAGTAATGCCAGGAGCAGAGTGGATGACGTGTACTCATACACATCCACGTCATCTTCTCTGCTGAGAAGGTCACAATAGTAAGTGATGGCAGTCCTGCCTAATCAATGCAGACACTTTTTCCAGAAGTTCAACAACCATAAGCATCACAAAGTCGTGGTGGATGTTGTCAAAGAGGAATGATGTCTTTCCATCGGGGCTGAAGGAGGCGTTGGAGATGCAAAGTGCGGTGTGTTTCACTCCACTGTATAAAACAAACTGTTGCACATGTTTTGCTCATAAGGTGGACAATAGACTGAACTGCTAGACACCACACAGTATCACTGGAGCTCGCAGCACTGACTCCGTCAAATAAACTGAGTTAATGTGCTCTTAGGGGCAGTGGAAGACGTTTTTTTTTTTTAAACACATGCACCACAACTCTCAAAGAAATGAACGAGATGACCACAATGTCTTCGCCACCCATCGGTTCACCCGTCTATCTATTCTCTGATATGTTTCCATCATTTCAACAGACTGACACATGACCACTCAGTCCCTCCACTGCCCTCACACACTTCCCAGGGACAAACACAATATCTCTCAGCTTTTAGCATGACCTCCTTCCCAAATGCTGTTGGTTTTAATGCTGCTTTAACCTGTTGCAGCCCACAGAGCCCTCCCTCAGTGGGTGGATTATTAAAAATGCATTTTGAATTGGCCAACATTGTACAAACCCACGGAATTATATCTCAAATTTGACTAAAGATCATAAAGTTGCTGAATATGTAAAGCTGAATTGTGGAACTGTGAATAAAGTTATGCACAAAACCTTTTTTTCTATTTAATGAAATGGTGCTACCAACTGTGATTTAAAATAATCATGATTATAACTAAGTAAGTATTTACAAAGTATACAATGACAATATTATGTGGATGTAAAAACAAAATTCCTCCTAATTTTTTGTGAAAGATACAATGTAATGAATACACATGCGTTCAAGAGGTCAATCAACTGTGTATTAAAATTCATAAACTTGGTGATCTTGGCACCAGTGCATTTTTGAGCCCTTATGACGTGGTGTTGATATTCAATATGTGTTGGCTGTACTCCAGTAAAAATAGATCATAGGAGAACATGAAGAAACCCTAAGATGGGATACACTGGTTCAAACATACAGGTACAACACAAGTGGGTAAAGGTGGGTTGAAAATCAAACCCAGCTAGTCATAAACCAAAAAAAGTACAGTTAGAAAACATAAGCTTTGCTGCTGAAATTCAGACAAAACCATGTGACACGTTTCAAATAAAACTATAATTTTGCAGTCAGTTGAACCAAAGAAGTGTCATTAATGGTGTTAGCTTCAGAGGAGAAAGGAGGTAAAGCTGCTGAGTTCAAGCCAACGTGTTCTCAGCCCAACTCGTCACACACTTGGCGTCTAATGCACCGGGTGGAACGGTCAAGTTTGTGGAGGATCCAACACACCTTACTGGAAAGATGACCAAAGACAGAGAGCAATCGATAATAATGACCAACGACGGTACGGCGAAGGTAAAGAAGAGATCAAGAATAAAATCAAGTTGGACCGATCGTATTTCAGTGAAACAAAATGGGGACAGAGGAGAGAGAAGTAAAGGAGCGATGCTGTATATTATTTGAAGTGAACAGGAGGGAGCTTAAGCTCACTCAGCGGGCAGCACTAAGGAAATGGGAAGCAAACAGTATGATTGGTATTAAGTGAGGGAAACATGTTATCAGTTGGAAGAAGGTTTATAAAGTGAATATAAACATGGAATATATATATAGACCATGAAAAACCCCAGCTGTACCCAAGACACCCGTTATTAAATGTGGTGGATTTATGAAATCACAAGTGCTCAGCTTGGCTTACAAAGGCCATTCTATCTTCTCTCAGTGTGCAGCAGGCCTTGTGAAGGGCCTCATTGTGCTGGTCAAGTTAACCCATGATGACAAGCTGCAGTCACAAGACGCTCTGCTCTAATGGGAGATAATGCTGCCTCCTCTTAGAACATTTCACAAACTATGTGTGTACTTATGCGGCTCACAATAGGGTCCCAGATACTGATGTGCTGATTAAACTCTACTCTAAACCGTTGACCTCTATTCATGAACTCTTGAATAACTTTTGTCAGGATCAACCTAACAATCAAAAACAATCCTACTAATATCGCAGCTCAGTTCTTGGCCTCAGACAACAACGCGGCACATATATACATACATACTTACAACCCTAACACCCTAACCAATATATATATATATATATTATATTATATATATATACAGGACTGTCTCAGAAAATTAGAATATTGTGATAAAGTTCTTTATTTTCTGTAATGCAATTAAAAAAACAAAAATGTCATGCATTCTGGATTCATTACAAATCAACTGAAATATTGCAAGCCTTTTATTTTTTTAATATTGCTGATTATGGCTTACAGCTTAAGAAAACTCTAAAATCCTATCTCATAAAATTTTAATATTTCCTCAGACCAAGTAAAAAAAAAGATTTATAACAGCTGAGTGTTTGTCAAGGCTCAGGAAACCCTTGCAGGTGTTTCGAGTTAATTAGACAATTCAAGTGATTTGTTTAATACCCTACTAGTATACTTTTTCATGATATTCTAATATTTAGAGATAGGATATTTGAGTTTTCTTAAGCTGTAAGCCATAATCAGCAATATTAAAAGAATAAAAGGCTTGCAATATTTCAGTTGATTTGTAATGAATCCAGAATGCATGACATTTTTGTTTTTTTAATTGCATTACAGAAAATAAAGAACTTCATCACAATATTCTAATTTTCTGAGACAGTCCTGTATATATATATCCTGCAACAATATGACTTCATATTCTTGTAATATGGGCTCTTGAGTTTCTTTTGTATCACTTAATGAAAAAAAACATACCACTATATTGACCAAAACAATCCCATGCAAACCTTTTTATCTTGGATGTGGTGTGTTTTATGTTTATCTTTGATTTTGCCAAATCTGTCCCTCAACTAAACTGTGTTGTCCCTAAACTACAGGTTTGTTCTTTGAGAAGCACAACCCAGGATTATTCAGACCTTTTGCTCATGTGCTTGTTTCGGTGCTGGTCCAATGTGGCCACTGTGAAGTCCGTTGACACGAGAGCGGTGCCTCAGGGCGACAGATACATACACGACTTGTTTGGATGTTCATGGATATATACAACTGCCCCGAGGTGATCCTGACCTCTCCTTTTCTCTTCTAACTACCTCTTAGCCGTCCTGTAATCCAATCTAAATGGTTCACAGACGTGTTACAACCAAGACATCAGGGCTTCTTATGATGCACTGGGTGTAGGGGGGGGGGCATCTTAGACAATGAAAGGCTCTTTGATTACAGCTCCCAGGGAGGAAAGTGGATGTAAAGCCTTGTCTAACCTTGTAGAGATCCAAGTCAGAGTGCACAGGAGAATTATGACTTGTTTTACGAGGCCTTTGATAGTATGAACACTGTAGAAAAATCATGGGACACATATTTATTCTTCTATCCATCCACGGACACGGTCAGTTTCTCTCTTTCCTTTTCTCAACCTCGCTGACCGCCATCTCTCTTTCCCTGTCTTACATCCATAAACTCCTGACTGTTGTATTTATGGCTTTAGACACAATGGAGCCACCTGTTCTGTCAGATACACTTGTTCCTTCTCACACTCTCTCCAGTCGACACACACACACACAAACAAACACACACACACACACACACACACACAGAAACCCAAACACACAATTCAAGCAGCTTCAAATGAACCCCCCGTCTTTCAAGCGCGTCCTCATGTTTAATCTGAAGATATGAAAACAACGGGCATATCACCGAACGTCATCTTCAAGACATCTTTCCCATTATTACATGTTCCACATTGACAACACTCTTCAAGCCTGCTTCAAAAGATGAATGAATAGACACACACTAATGGGTAATGTGCTCAGGTTTATATTCATGTTTATATGCTCGTAGCACACATACAATACACACACGTACACAAATATGGCTGTACGGTTATCAATGATTCAACACAATGCAATGTCCTGCCTCACTTAAGCAGAGACATAAAACCAGCGCTAAAAGGCAGAGTGGGATGCAGGGCAAGAGATTGAATAGATGGAGGAGACAAAGTGAATAAGACAAGCAGAAGGGAGGAGGAGAGGAGTTAGTGAATGCAATGACATAGAAATGAGATGAGTTAGTGGAAAAGGGCAGAGAGAAAGAAAGAAATCAGCAAAGGAGATCTTGGAAAATGTCCATCTTCTTCTTTTCTTTATGTTAACGGACCATGAACCGCATTACAGGGTCAACACACACAGGATGTCTTTTATTTTTTGGGCTCAAACACAATCCCCCTCAAGCTGTCCTTCAACGGCGGTTATCAAGGCTGGAAGTCCGCCCAGCGTTTCTTGATCTGGTTCTGAGTGCGTTCACAAAAAAGAGCAAACGAAAATGCGAAGAAGTTAAACACATAATCAAGGCTAAAAGTAGTTTGGTAACATCGCTGACTGTGTGAATGTGTAAATTAACAGGCTTACAATGTCACCACCAAGACTAAGGCACCAGTCGTTCCGACTATAATCACATTTTTGTATTCCTTTAAGTTAATGTGTGACTTAGATGTGATATAAAAATAGAATCGGCAAGAATAGAAGATACTTAACAAATCCCCTTGTGTCACAATGTTAGCCTTATTCTTTCAGCTGACACACATAAGTGAATATATGATATGAATATATGATAAGAGCACACAAACAGATGATGTGTTATTGTGGTTATATAAATGGAATTTATGGTGCTGTTATACTGCTTTGTTAATTAAGGTGCACATGTAGGAGAACAAACAGCTTCTTTTTTATTTTCGAAGATCATCTATCAGCTGTCCATTTCTTTGCTTTCTCAGTAACAACTGTTTTTCCTTTTAGTCTGGATAAAGACTTTTTGTATTTGTGTCATAATATTTTACACCAAGCTTTAATTAGTCAGTAGGTGGTGCTTTTGTACAAGTTCATCTCTTATCTCCCACATCACCGGCTCCGGATGTGTGTGCAGCAGAAGTTACGTCAAGACGTGGGCCGTCATGGTTTCGACCTGAAGCTTCGTCGCTAACTCCAAATCCTGCTTCACAGTCGAGGTCATCGGCCTCACAATGATCTCACGAGTCAATGATCACCTGCCACACCTTGCACTCACCCTGCCAGGCAACATTCCAGACAGGAACGTTACACTAATACTCACATTGTGTGGTTTTGTATTAGTTTCCAAATATAATAGTGGAAGTGTTTTGTTTGTCATCGAGGTCAAAACAGCAAAAGATTGGATTGAGCTAGCGGAGCAGATGTGATGTAACGCCGTGTTGACCAGCGAACTGCAGACAAGTTTGGAGAACGATGCTTCATCACCTCACAAGTTTTCTTGCTCCTCTTTTTCTTTCAGATGTCGACTGTTTCTGTCAAACAAATGCAAAACGCCCCATTTTGTACAACATTATCCGAGAGGATGACTCCCACTCCCGATTAATCACTTTGGTGATTCTCTGTCTTTGAAACTAACAAACAAACGTGTGCTTCAGAGTGGTTATAAGGACAAATCACAAAAAAATCAAACAAAGGGATCAATTTGGGGTTTTGAAGCTTAGTTTAAAAAACAAACTATATAATATCAATGCGTAGGTGCAGACTGACTCTTTTAAACAAAGACAAATGATATGCCACAAATAATGCATGGATGTTTAATACTTATTAATGCTTTTCAGTTTTCGAAGTGGACCTAGAAGGAGGCTACCCTTGACCTTACTTCCTCATGTGACATATAATTGAGCACAACTACAGCAGCAGAGCTCAGATACTGCATCCAGAAATGATGAATACCTCGTCATATTCAAAAAATTAAGCCAATTGACATGACTCATATTTGGTGTGACTGTGTCACCGGGGTGGGAAAGAAACCGGGTGTGATCAGCAGTGTTGGGAGTAACGCGTTACAAAGTTACAAAGTAACGCGTTACTGTAATTCCACTACTTATAGCGGTAACGAGAGTGTAACGAAGTATTTTTTTTAATCAACTAACGCAGTTACAGTTACTGAAATTTAAATGAGTTCGTTACTCGCGTTACTCTCTTTTGTGAAAAATGAACACTTGCAGACAAGAAGACAAGCTAGGCTACTTTAGCTGCTTCTGATCCGACATCGCAGGACCTTGGTGGCGCAATGATATTGTAACGTCTCGGACGTTATGGACTGATGACACGGAGACGGGACGACGTTATTATTCCTCCCTTTATTGGGCATCCACCAACACAGACAGCGCGAACATCAACAACAACGGTTCCCGTCAACCACCCGTAACTTCCGTTTTCCGACAGGTTAACCCCGCCTCCCCTCTACTCCGCCAATCACAGGCACGCCTCCCCTCTACTCCGCCAATCACAGGCACGCCCCCTCGACCAGCACGCACGGTGCCACACTGTGATTGACAGCCACTTCCAGTGTTGCCAGGTCCGCGGTTTTTGCCGCTGGTTGAATTTTGTGTCCGCTGGTTCGGGTAGACCTATTTTGCATGCAAATTACATGAATATCTTTAAATAAAAATCCATATTTTAAATGAAATAATTTATTTATACCCAAATCCTACCAAACTGACTCCAGATCAGCACGTACACGCCTCACTAGCACCCCCCCCTCAATTATATGCAGCACCTCAAGGCACCTTTGTTTTCTCTTTTAATTAGTGTTAATCAGTGGCGGGCCGTCAGGGCCAGCAAGGCCTTCTCTGCTGGCCTAAACATCATCAGAATATATATTTTTTTCTAAATATATTTCCCCACAAATATGTATTCAATTATTTCCCAGAGTAAGAATTATTCTCTTAATTTCATAGCGTTCCTCTTGGTTGCGCTGCTGCCAGCGCCAGGTTGAGATTTGGAGGGCTGGTCTTTATGTTAGATCTTTTATCCAATCATATTCAGCCATCGTGTGTTGCCAGGGGGCTCAAATCTGCCCTTAGGCCTTCAGAATCAACATTGCGGGCGCTGGTAGCTTCAAGTGAATGGGAATGACGATGTTGTGTCAACCAATCAGCTTTAGAGTTGGCTCCTCTAGGCCTTCGAGAAGGCCCCGGAACCGGCACAGGGCTGCACGTCTTTTGATTGGATTATCAATATTGAGAGGCGGGTCCTATGGGCAGGTATATGCAGAACCTTAGAACTAGGAAACTGAATTTGATAAAGGAATTAATTCGCGGACTACAAAGCTGTTTTTTTCAACCCACAATGGCGGAAGGAGGAGAAGATGTCGATTTGGTCGAGCATATACTTGAAATCTGCTTTGGGTGCGACAATGCCCTGTTTAGTGAACAAACTAGTGCAAGTGACTTTTTCTTCTTCTTTTTCTCCGTCCCGATGCGCGCATTCTGCAGCGTGCGAGACGGAGAGCCGAGAGAAATGACATGCTGTTGTGTAGATACGATCAACATCAGACGGCTGTTTAGTTTAATAAATGAACAAAGACGTGCTATAGAGAAAATGACGGGGGCGGGCCAATTTTTTTTAATGTCATGCGATCTACCAATACTACGCCGCGATCGACGTATTGAGCCCTGGTCAAGAGCCATGGCATCATAATGATAGTAATAAGAGGTGGATTAATTCGGGTGGGACTGTGTAGGACCTCACTGAAGGCCCAGGCCCCAGGCCCACGGCCCGCCACTGGTGTTAATACTGTAGGCCAATCACTTTTATTTCATTGGGCCTAATGTGGTAAAAAAAAAACACTGTTAAATCACTGAGACAGTTATTTTGTATTAAGTTAACTAAAAAAGGGACTTTTGTACTCCTGCTTGATTTGAAGGCCTGTTGCCCTGTTGATTGCAATAAATAGGTCTACAACATATGTTTATTGTGTTTGACTGTTCATGACATTAAAAAAGCAGACATAAAAGTAACTTAAAAGTTACTTTCCCGAGTAACTAATTACTTTGGATATACAGTAACTAGTAAAGTAATTCAATTACTTTTAAAAGAAGTAACTATAACTAATTACTAATTTTCAGTAACTTGCCCAACACTGGTGATCAGTGGGATACCCTGAAGTCATATTTCCAAAAACATCTCACTGAAGAAATGAAGACCGACAACAATGACCTTCATTTGACCAAAAAATACTCTCATTCTGAAGGTTTAAATATCTGAAGGTCAAAATATTCTCACAAGGATAAAGCAGCGGGGAAACACACACACTTGTGGAGAGTCACCCAGGAACAATTATGTGAACTCTGGCCCACGGTTACCATGGCAACGAGACTCCCTTTCCAGGGGAGCAGCTGTGCTGTGCGTTCTCCAAATGCACCTATGAACTCTGTCATCGTAGCTCCAACCCCTCCCGCTTCTCATTTTCAAAGTGCCATATTTCATTTTTATGTCGTTTTTTCTTTTCCTCCTTTCTCTTTTCTTTTTAATTTCCTGTGTCCCGGTATATTTGAATTGAGACATTACATTAAAGATTGGTTATTGATTGATTGATTACGGTCCTCCCCTCCTTCTCTCTACCAAGTGTAATATTAATGATTCAGTGTTTCCGCCATTACAATTGCCAAGTCCACTTCCAAACTAAATAAATCCGGCTCAACTCAATTAGCAAAGCTGTCAAAAAAAAGAAAAGAACATGGTTTCTCTTGTTCTTCCTCTTCACGGCTCCCTCTGTATGCACTCTCTTCAGTGCTGGATCTGTACGACAGCAGGATGTCTGGAAGGATGTCTCAGGATTGAATCAGTCTGCATTACCCTCCTTTCTTTTGTGGTTTTTACTCACTGACTTGTGTCATTGATTTCTTCAAAGAACATGTCAGGTCAGTGAAGACGAGCTAAGACTCCATTTTAAATGGAGGTTGCAATCTTATTTAGCAGAGAAAATATAGCTGTCCGATAAATGTAAAGATCCGGTATGTAGGAGAAAACCAAATACTTACATTTTCACTTTCCCAACACTGGCCTCTAAATTGCTCAAATTAATATCTCAGGAGGTGAAAGTTACATTATTTATAAGTAGATACACCAGTTTTATTAGATAAGGAGCTCCACCATTTAGTCAGAAAGGTTCTGGATCTCTTTCTGGGTCATTACAGTCCAGGGCACAAAAGAAGACATTACAAATATGAATGTGTGTTTCTTAGAAGTGTCTCTGTGTTCCTGAGACAATAACCTCCTTGGGGCCGCGGTGCTGCTCGTTAACAGCGATATTAAACTTGCTTTTTAGTACTTGTGAACCACATTATTTTCCACGAACACATTTTAATACAAACGTAGACTAAGTGTATTTGCCTAAGTGAAATCATTTCCATCTCACGTCACAGGTTGTTATATAAACTCACACACACACACACACACACATGTACACTCACATGTACACACACGTACACACAATCACAAGTTCCATTTTCTACCTCCCTGCACTCACAGGTTATATATCACAAAAGGCACATGTGTCTTATCTAGTTTGGAAGAGATGTATATGTAGGCCTGTCAGGCCGTATCTGATGTGTTAATCATCCTGATGTCGGCTGCTTCTGTGAAAAAGAGTGTGTGTACGGCGGAGGGCGATAGGTTTGTGTGTGTGTGTAGCATGTGCATGGCAACTAAATATATATTAAGCATGCGCTGGCATGCACTCTCCAAAACAGTCTGCGGTCTGAAGATTAAAGAGACATTATTGCTTTGTGTAATACCAATAACTCGTTAAGGGACCATGCTATAGATGATTAATCTCTGAATGACCTCATTACATGCACCGCAATGCACTGGCCTCTTTTGCCCTCGATTTCACAAAGAGACGAGCGACGAGGCGAGAAATAGTCTTTTATCTGTCAGACCCCTCCAATGTGATCGGGCCAGGAGGAAAGGAGGAGACCGAAAACGGAAAAGGGAGCGAGGGAACAAGTGAAAAAAGGGTCTGTGGTGTAGATCAAAGGAAAAACAAGAGGACGAGATGTCAGGTGAACACAGCGGACATAAAAGGGGGCTAAATCGTTTTAGATAGATAGACAGATAGATAAATACTTTATTAATCCCCAAGGGATAACTAAATCATGAAAGATATAGCGTCAAATGGCGAGGGTTTAAGAGAGTAATACAAATATGCTTGAGGCAACAAAGTATAAAGTAAAACTGGCAACTTTATAATCACATACAAAGTGCATTCACTCAAATGTGCAGAATAATACTGCAATACCAACGCTGCAGATTATTAGGAATATCCCGTGGGTTAGCAACACTAATTGAAGCACAATAGCTTTGAACTTCAAAATCAACTATGTAATCGATTTACGGGCATGAAGCCGATTCTCATTTATATTTCCATCTCCACTGAGAGCTGTTGACGTAGTTTTCCTATACGTGTACATACGAGTGTTTAAGTTTAACCCTCCTGTCGCCTTCGGGTCAATTTGACCCGATTCAATGTTTAATGTCGGTGTTCTTTCGGGAGTCAACAAACAAACATAAAGTACCTCACACTTAAACTTGGAAAACAATATTAATTCTAATAATTTTCTGGAGATTTTAATAGCTGGGGTCATATTGACCTCAAGGGTAAAATATGTTAGTAAATATAAAGGTAACAGGAGGGTTAAACATTGAATCGGGTCATATTGACCCGAAGGCGACAGGAGGGTGAAACATTGAATCGGGTCAAATTGACCCGAAGGCAACACAAGGGTTAAGTGACATTGCAATCGCACTCGTTTAAAGAGTAACCCGGAGCACCGCCACACCTACGAAACCTTTTGGAAGAATCAAGATTCACTCGCTCACAGGAAGCAGGCACAGGCCATCACAGCAGGATAGGGGAGTACTGGGAGGGGGTTGGGTAGTTTTAAGGGTGTGTGTGAGTGTCACATCCAAAGATGCAAAGGCATTATTGATAGAAGCTCAGAGAAAATGTTGTTTACGTAACGCGCTCTATCTTTTGTTTCCTTTGTGTCCTACATTGTGTGTGTGTGTGTGTGTAACATTTTTATTTAACAGGTTATAACAAATAACAAATCTAATTTGCTCACGCTGGGGCTAGCGGTTTGTCTGTGTGTGTGTGTGTATAAATGTGTTTTTGCGTGTGTGTATGTGTGTGTCTGAACACTGTCAACTATTGATCAAGGATCACGGAGAAGAGTAGGAAAATTCTACTTAAACTAAACTTCCTAAACTTCATATATCTTTTCACATTCACACACACACAAGCTACCAATTGTTTTTCTCCTTCCAAGAAGAGAAACCGCTACAAGGAGGATATTGAAAAAGCCATGTTCCCCCGTGTGCTTCATGTTGTTCTCCTCTGGCTCCTCTGTAAGCTCTCTCTATCACATTCAGCTCAGATTCGGTTTTAATGGCAATCTTCCGATCCACTCCTCTCTCTCTCAGCCTCCCTGTGCATCACCCAATGACTCTCCAGCCATGTGGAGGACGACATGATGTCACTGGCATACAGCCAGAGGTGAAACGAGTGAAGTAAAATGGCCAAACGGGGGACGTAAACAATCTGTTGTCCGCAATATACTGTCCACAACTCTTGTTTACAAAGGGGGCGGCGATATTACGAGGGGTAATTATATTTAAGAGAGCTAATAAAGCAATATGCGAGGAAGGGACCGAAGTAGATGGAGTGATAGAGAGAGAATAAAACAAAGATACCCAAGTCTTCATATAAGCGTCTCATAGAGGCGCCTTGTGATAAATAAGCTTTTATTGCTTTTTCCTATCTTTCCTCCCATCGCTCTCTCTCTCTTGTTTTTCTCTCCGTATGACTAAACCACTCCCTGCCCTCCAGCAGCACAATATAAGCAACTCACACGAACCACATGTATACTCTGATAACCTTTTTTCACCAAAGAAAGAGAAAAGCACCACAGAAACCATTAGCATGAAACCGCTTCACAAAATAAGATGAAAGATGAAATAAAGTGATGGTACGTAAACCCTACCTGGCAAGAGGAAGCCGTTCCTGGTTACAATCCACTCAAGGCAGATACAGGCGCTCCACACATCCCCATTAAAGTGGCCTACTTCCTCTGTCAAACTGTTGTGTGAGTGTTTGTGGCTGGAAAGCCGGGCGGGTGTGTGTGATCCTGTCAGTGTGGGCTAGGCCAACTGAACTGTGCACAGAGAGAGAGACAGAGAGAGAGAGAGACCAAGAGGCTGCACAAACAAGTGAGAAGGAAAGAGGGGAGGAAAGGAGAGGGAGGGAGGAGATAGCGATAATGATAAGAGACAAATGAGCAGCGAGGGCTCAGAGAGTAGAATATGCATGTGCGTGGTGCATATGTCCACCGAACATAATAACTAGTCTCAGTGATTGCAGATGTGTGTGTGTGTGTGTGTCTGTAAATATTGTCTGACATCTGTGTCCATTTGTGGCTGCACAACCACCCTCAAGCATGAAGGCACTGCAGCAAGGTCCCACAGGATGCACAGAGCATACAATGAACACATATCCATTGTGAACACACACACACACACACACACACGCAAACACATGCATTGACTTTAAACTAATATGAAGGTAGGTCTCTGACACAGACAATGCAGCTGTGAAGTCATAGGGTAAAAATATATGAAGCACAAACCAACCATAAAAACAACCTTAAGCAGAAACACCCAGTCTTCAACAGTATCTGCATATAATGGCTGTTAATCACCAGCCCAACAAAAGGAAGTAATCTGTGTGTCGAGGGCATTCTGTCAAATGTTTGTTCCCAACTGTTAATACGGAGAATGTCCCGATACGTCCTGGTTTTGCAGCCACATTTCAAAGTTCAGTTCTTCTTAACCCTTGTGTTGCCTTAGGGTCATTTTGATCCGAATCAATATTACACCCTCCCCCCGCTTTAGGATTAATTTGACCCCATTCAATGTTTAATGTCGGTGTTCTTTCGGTAGTCAACAAACAAACATAAAGTGCCTCACACTTAAACTTGGAAAACAATATTAATTCTAATAATTTTCTGGAGGTTTTAATTGCTGGCATCAAATTGAACCCAAAGGGTAAAATATGTTAGTAAATATAAAGGTAACAGGAGGGTGAAACATTGAATCGGGTCAAAATGACCCAAAGGCGGGGGGAGGGTGTAATATTGATTCGGGTCAAAATGACCCTAAGGCAACACAAGGGTTAAAGTCTTAATTCCCAAATAAAGTCTCCTCTTTACATCTCTTACCTCTTACACAAGCATATCCGCTGACCTCTGCAGCTTGACAGTGTTAGACCGCTATCATTTCCCCTACTTCACACACATCTGATGCATTACTCACAACAACAAAAAGAGCCCACTGGCACAGAAAGACAGCAGATCACAGATCACATGGTTAAAGACCACGTGTCATAGATCTGACTGTGTGACACTCTCCGGCCACCAGGTGGCTTTTGTGAGCGCATGACGCCTCGAGAAAACATGTTGCGAACAAATCTTCTGGAAAGCTTCAATACTTCACGAAACTCCATCTCGCCAACACTGCCTCACACGAGCAAAGCCATCTCACGCCTTCGGTGTCACGTATGGCTCATTTGAAATTGATCGTCAGTGACGGTTTTCATTATTTCCTCTATTGTTGTTGTCGAGGTTGTCTATTGTTGTTCTAGTGGGCCTTTATGCCGTAACAATGTTCGATGGAGGGGGTACACTGGTACCCTGGTAGCTCACCTCGCAGACCGTAACTCACATTTAAATAATGTGTCTTTAAAAGAATACAAGGACAGCAAAGTGTTGGCAAACAATGGTATGGTGCATTGTCTGCCATTGTTTTGCTGAAAGGAAAAAGAGATGTGGGAGACAACACAGACAGTAAAAGCTCCAAAGCGGTTGGTGAGGAAATATTAAATATATAAACCCTGAATACATACAATTTTGATTTATAACAGCAGTGGTGGTGACGGCAAGCAGAATATACATTATAGTCACAGCTGACATAACACACATACAGCCCAGCTGTTATGCTTTTAGTTGTTTTTGTCATGTATGGTAAGGTTGCCCTTTAAAAAAACAGAATTGGTCATTAACTTACAAAAGGTTGAGAACCCCAGGTTCCAGGACACTATCGATATGTATTCACCGACTACATATAGATATATTTGAGTCATAGCCAGCCATATTATTCTTGATGTGGGTGACATCAATGCACCATTTTGTTCAAACAATGCCTCGAGGAGGCCGACGTCAGGAAGGGCCCACTTCGATTTAAGCCGGACGAATGGCGGCTTCTCACTTAGCAACATGCCCTCGACTGTTGTTCCATACAGACATCAACATTTACTGAGGTTTTTAAGATCAAAATAACTAATAAGACAACCAAACCTTTCAAAGCATCATTGCTTGATATTTACATTACATTTTTTACATTACATGTCATTTAGCTGACGCTTTTATCCAAAGCGACTTACAATCCTGTTACACAAGCAGCTGTACAATAACCTTTGAATAGAAACAAGTCCAAATGTAGATGAGGAAATCCTATAAAAGATGTCGTAAACAAGACTAAGAATCTGTGTTCAATGCCAACTTAGAATATTGGACTGTTTTTAAAACACATTTAGGTATTCTTCAACATACCCAGTCCTAAAGTGCTATTGAATACAACAGTGGTGCATACAAATACCTTGTCAGCATTAATAATTATAAAGTATAACAACAAATATCATAAAAAGGCTATATACGCTATTCAAAAGTTACCGAAAATGTTTTTTAAATGCCGTAATTCAGCAGGTGCATTTTTACCTATTTATTTATTTATATATTTATTTGTCTGCGTGTTATTCGCATAACAAAAAAAGTTTTAAACCGAATCGCATGAAATTTGGTGGGATGATTGGTTATTATCCGGGGACCATTTGATTAGATTTTGGGATCGATCGGGTCAAAGGTCAAGGTCATGAAAAGGTCAACATCTTCTTGAATCGCATGAAATTTGGTGGGATGATTGGTTATTATCCGGGGACCATTTGATTAGATTTTGGGATCAATCGGGTCAAAGGTCAAGGTCATTTTACCATAGGACGGTCAATTTTTATCCAATTGGCATGCAACTAATGCCAACATGTTCATAATCCAATGCCCAATCTTGTGATATGCGAAGGTATGCGCTCTACCGAGTGCCCGTTCTAGTTATTCAGCTGTTTTTGTGCTTTACCTGAGCACAAACACCAAATACACTGCAAACAAAATCAAAGTTGTCACGCTTAGTTGAAGTGGGAAAGTTAGTATATAGATAAAATCAATATGCAACAAAGTGCAATGGAAACAGCAAATAAATCCTGACAATCATGAAGCATTTGACTTAATCATCCACTAAAGCTCCACTGAGGGGACTAAAAATAGAGGCAGACAAAAACATCTGATCTGAGGGAGCGCTGAGGAGACCGTCACGTTCCTCAGGTTAACAAATGATTCGAAGACCAATGACATATTTACAAAAGGTTTTTCCATAGTTTTCAATTGTTTGAGGTCTGACTGTAGAGATCCTGATATTTGCGTAATAGTATTTTCATGAGCAGATTTCCTTTAACATTCTGTTAAAAATGGCCCTATATTTAAATAGAAACAAGTCTCCGGTTTTTTGCAGATAAAAAGAATTACCTGAGTGATTAATTGAACAACATGGCTCTCTCTCTCTATCTCTCTCTCATATATATTCTTTAACCTTTCTCTCACTCTATTATCTCAAGAGCCTCTTCATGCTTCTTCGAGGAAATGTGTTTTTTTATCTCCTCAGTGTGACATCTCCTCGTTTGACATGAAGGCAGGAGACACACAGATACACACAGATACACACACACACACACACACACACCTGTCGTCTGTGTTCACGCGGGTCAACGACTATCCACCACTGACAATAAATACCCTTCAAGATGTAAATGTCCAACACAAAACAAGAGGTGTTGTATACAGAAGGTAACACTTATTCCAATTACTACAAGGAAAACAAACACATGAACTCTAAAGTCTTTGATTACACAGATACTGAGTCAACATGACCAGTCGTAGAGCTTCTCCATCCAGACATCCTCAGATGTTTCAATGCACTGCCTGTGGAGCTCCATGAGCCCCAATTCACTAAAGCATGAATATAAATGTGACTGGTACTCTACGTCATGGAGTTTAGAAAAGAGTAACAACATGTCCATGCTCATCGGAATGAAGCAAAGAGAGTCTCAAAAGAAACTGCTGCTGCGCAGGCTGAAACATCTGGTTATGTAAATGTGAATAATGTCAAATAGTTGGGACCAAGGACGTAAAGTGCTACTTGCACACACAATGTAAACAGTCAATTATCACGCAAACACTGAGATATTTAAACCATATTTACAGAAATAAGCACACACACACACACACACACAATAATCTCCTCTATGGAGATGCCACCTGAAGTTTCCAGAAAGAGCTCTCAGTTTGACCTTCATACCAAAAGATAACAATACGTTACCTTAGACACAGGCATCTGGACTCGGAGTGTGCTGAGTGTTTAAGTGTGTTGTCATCGGTGTGTGTCCCACAGTACGGCAAAGAATGGCACATCCACACACACACACACACACACCAACAAAGCACGTGTGCTGCGCGAATAGAGACAGGCTGCTAATCCAATGTGACCATATGTGATCTTTTTTGTTTTTCTGGCTGTGTCAGTGCTTCAATTTCTCCTCCTCTTTCTCTGTTTCTCGTCTTTGTTGCTGCAGTGCCAGCTTCTGCCCGAGCTCGGCAATAACGCGCGTGTCAATGTGTGTGCAAGGGCGCAAAAGAGGGGAGTAAAGAAAGAGGGATCCGCTGAAGGACGGGAAATGAAGACAGATTGAATCGGGTGAGAGAGAGAGAGAGAGGAGGAATAGAAACGAAATGTGATGTTTTAAAAATGTAGAGAGAGGGATGGTTATGAGAAGATCAAATGCAACTAACTCTCTGGAGACCAAAGCAGTCAGTGTCCTTCATTCTCCCCCTCTCGCTCTCTCTCTCTCTATCTTTCTCTATCTCTCTCTCCCGCATGCTATTTTTAGAAGTTGCTCCGTTGCAAATCAAAGCACTGAATCAAACCCTATCAAAGAGAAGGATATTAAGGGCCATGTCTTTCACACCTCATAAGATACACACACGCACACCACAGAGACACCTCCACACACACACACACACACACACACACACACACACACACACACACACACACACACACACACACACACACACACACACACACACACACACACACACACGCACACGCACACGCACAGCCCTGTCTGTTACAGTGACCATGTGTTTGACCTAAGGGGAGCCATGTAAGCTATACGTCAGGCGTTATCTAATCATATCATGTGGTAATAAATAATGGGCTTTTCAAACAGCTATTTTAAACCTTTGTGAATAACACTGCACAGGCCGCTGTCTCGCTCACTGTCTGGCTGGAGGTATTCTCGGGGACACATTTCCATGTGATGCATGAAGTAATGATTGACATCTAAAAAGTAGAATATCAACTTATGGCCGACTACTGTTCAACGTTTGCCTGTTTCGACCGCTTCCAGCAGCGTATACCCAGTTCTCTTGGTAATTGGTGGAAGGATATTTAGAAATGTCTCACAACTGTCATCAATCACTTCTACTAATCAAACATGTAAAAAGAAAGGAAAAAGAAGCGCTGTCGTTTGAAAATTAAACTATTATCCCGGCTCCATTGCATGCTCAGTGGAGCATCTTTTTAAGTAAAGAATGCGCATAATTAAACTTGACAGTGAATGGATTTCATGCTCGGCTGTACCTTCTTAGGACTAAGTCTGCGAGGCTCTTATCTACACTAGCTCCTGAGCTGATGCAGAATTGCCATTATGTAACACAGTTATGAATAGTTAAAGGTGAGCTAAAATGAAGCCAAACACCACTCCATCAAAGGGAAATCATTAATGTTTAAAGAGAGACGAGGGAATTAATCCTAAACTACAGGCCACAATGAATAACATCCATGATCTGCGTGTGTGTGTGTGTGTGTGTGTGCGTGCGTGCGTGTAACTGATGGAGACACAGAGAGTGCTAAAGGGAAACGCAGTCAATGATAAAGATATCAGAGAGAGACTGAAGGTGGAAGATTGCATAGTTGCACTTGATAATGCTGCAATAGAATTAGTAAAGGAAAATAAATATGTTCTTGATTTGTTATATTGTAAACATAACAAAGAGAAAAGAAGAATACGGTGGGGAGATAAGGTTTCTTATTTTCTGGTCAACCTTTTTAATTTGTAGTGTCGAATGAGGAAAGCGCACCAAAATAACAAATGTGCATCCACATAGGAGTATTATTATATTATTATTATTATGGAGGACTCCAGAATTCATCAATATCTCTAAGTGGTCAGCTAAAGGGCCTTTATTTAAGAAAATGAAGGAAAGTTTAAGATGCTGACAATTTATCTGTCATATCAGTCCCTCACATACAGAAAATAGGTATGTTGTTTGTGTGTGTGTGTGTTTGACAGGACAAATGTGACTCATCCGTGTCTAATTAGAGACAATGAAGGGGAAAGTGTGTGTCCGTTGCATGCAAACAAAGAGAGCGAGAGGAATGTGAATCACGTGAATGAGTACACGTTGCCCGAATCGGACATTATAGATTGATAATTTACACTCACGACTGTTTTCAGACTGTGTGTTTAAACTGAGGAGGATGTTGGACGTGTACGATGTAAATATTTGTGTAAATATACTGTTTGTAATTCCCCACTCATGATGCGGCGACAGGCGTGAAGGAGCCTCTCTCACGACTTACTCCTCGACTCATTCTCCTGCATCCCTCGCTGAATCCTATCGTGACCCAGTGAAGCGACTGTACACGCCATGTCTCAGCCTACTGTCCATCACTTCTGACATGTGATGGACAGCCAAAACCATACAACCCTGATCTCATTGGGGACCTGCACAAATTCACTCTAGTGACCCTTTCTCCCCCCCACTGTCAAACTCCTCTTTAAGGCCGTCGTCGTCTTTTTTTCTTCTTTTTTTGTCACTAAATTTTTTTTATTCGTTTAGTAATATAACATAAAACAAGTACAAAAATGTCAGACATAAACATATATATACACACATATACATACACATACACACACATACATACACATACATATACACACATATACACACGCATATAAACACATAAACACACACATACCACCCCCCCCCCCCCCCCACAATTTTTAAAATAAAAGTCTTTTGTTTGATCTAATTCTCCAGTTGATTTGTCGCGTATGCTGTCTTGCAATTTAGGGGAAATAACCAATCATGTATACCTCAAGTACATTAACTATATTTCTCTGTATAAGAGCACTTGTGTTGATAAACTGTTGGATCATTTTAATACATGTTCAGACAAACCCGTTTTAGAAGTGTGCTTGAAAGTAGACATTAAGTGTTTTATTCCACTAAATATTTGGATGATTATGTGTCATTTGTGTACTTGCAGTAAATCAACGTTGTTTTTATTATAAGACACTGCTTAGAAAAGTTGGATAAAAAAAAAAAAAAGATAACTTCTGTTAGGTAAAAAAAGGTAATATCTCATTTTATCTCTACATCTTTTCATTCAAGTTTCTCACGGAAGTTTTGACTATTGACTTATTAATTAATTATTATTATGCTGAGAAATACAGAAGCATAGTTGCACATCCTGAGAAAATGACCCGTGTCAAGACAATAGCCCTTCAACAATTTTACAGGCAAAACGAGAAAAATGGGAATGAATAATTCCGTTTTCCGATAAATCCTGAACTGTGGAGCGATCAGCTTATTTTCTGTTAGTTATTTTGTGTAGCTGCTTAAGATTCGGCGTGCCCTCGTAGTGAGATATGCTGCTCGAAAGGATGCATATTCACCGGCACTCCCAATCTGTCCACAGCTTCATTTATCATTGATCGAGTTAGCTGCGGATGGAGGAACACAGTAGAATAGTCGGTAAGAGAAGAGGGGACCGCCACTTTCTTTAAAAGTAGAAGTTTGACAAGTCGAGAGACGGAATGAGAACTCGTCCTCGTCCTCCTGAGTCATAAATGCTGTGTCATTAGCGGCTAAAACAGATTCTAATAAATGTGAAATGAGACAGCCAGAGAGAGAGAACAGAGCACGCTGCATCCAAACACAACAGACACACTTTCTTCAATAGCAGCAGCCGTCTTTTTTGAGTTGACTCTTGTTTTGAGCCTATGCTCTCCTGTGAAAGGTGTATTCACCTTTTACTGAAGATAGTTTGTTTTTCTCTTGTTACTCAGAGAAGGAGTGACAGCATTGCTCATCGAATGCTAACGTTGTGTGTGATGACATGCGACTGACATTTTCAAAATGGCCAGTCCTCCCTTAATTCACATTTGAGGGTGTGTGTGTGTGTGTGTGTGTGTGTGTGTGTGTGCAGCTGAACAAATGCATTTTTCCAGCAGCTTAGTGGCTAATGCTGCCCAGACAAGAGTGTACCGGAAGCTTTCCAAGGAAAGAGCTCACTGGCTTTTAATGACTCTGGGGTACCACCACAAGGGTGAGTGTACATGAGTACGGAAACAAATAAAAGGGTTGAATTTGCATCATAGATTATTAGTTTAGTGTATACAGAGCAGTTAGACTGCTGCATCAGTCATTTAGGAGCACACTATTGAAACTCCTTCATTCTGATTAAAGACCCTTGAAGTCACAGCGTGACGAATGTGTCGGGAAATAAATAGATTGTGAACAAAGTGATCACAACGTGGAAACAGTGGATGTGAGCAAGGCAGAAATTAAATGTGTTATCAAAATCAAGTCAAATTAAAATAAAAGTAATGCAAAATGACTGCTTTATACTTTGACGAGCCTCTTTTCCCCTGCAAACACAACAGCTGCCTCCGTCCAGGATCATCCTCCGTTAGAGCAGCTGACAGAGTCACATTTCCAGAGTGTAAAGGGCTCATGCGGCAATTTTTTCAAAGCGTTCAGGGACTTGAAGGAACTGATCCATATGTTGGAAAAACATGAATGGACAAAATAGCATAAGGAGGTGGAATGGATGCGATTGTGTGTTTGCCCTTTGGGTGGATTCTGCTCTCTTTGCACACTTGAACCTAACTCTTGAGTAAAGTGCATACTTCAGTGAAGTTTGGATTTACTGGGCTTTGTGCGTGAAAGGACCAAAGCAGTTTCCTACACAAGGGAAATGTGTGATTCAAAGGGTCACTTTGTGAAGCTCCTTTGCTGCCAGTCTAACTCTCTGGAACGTGCATCAAAGATACGCCGCTCTGGTCAGTAAGTTGTAGTGTTGACTCAGCAGTAAAGAAACAACACGGTGCACATGAGTCGCATCATATCTATCAACGGGACATTGTGGCAGATTTGTTAACATGTGATTCACATATTAATGTCAAGGGCTAATGCAGTTGTTGTCTGTGGAGGGATGTGAATGTCTATATATGAATGTGTCCTCCTTTCTTTTGCCAATATTAAAACAACCAAAGGAGACTTCCAAGTGAAATACAGAAGACATTTGGTTTTAAAGCATCACTTACAACAAATAGAATACCACTAATTCAATTCTCCTCATATCTCCAGTCCTTGACGAAGCTGATTTGCTGATTTTTGATATAATTAAACACATCTGGAGTTGATTCAAGACAAACTATTTGCCTCCAAGGTACTCTGGAGAAATGCAATCAAAAGTGAACTAATTTGTCTCGATGTAAAATGATTAATCATGTATTCTCTTGCCTCCAGGACACCGTTTTTATTTACATTTAATAAGAGATGAAGTGCATGAAGATGATATACAGGAATAACTCCAGAGGGCAGGACACACACACACACGTGCGTGTATTATCTCACTGACTAACAATTACGTGACTCACAACTCACGGGACAAAATACCAACCTTTAACATTGTCAGACGCGCATATTTTAAGGTGCAACATCCATTCATTATGTCTGAGCGGGCATGGCAGCACCTGTGAGACTCACTACCTGGTTTATTTAGCTATGAAATAAAACAGCTTCAGCTTTAATCAGCATAGTTTGCTCCCAGTTACAGAAAGCCAACATGTGGGCCAGGAAGATATCCTATAAGGACTATATGCTTGACTTAAATACAAATTAAAATTGGAAAAAGCAATCAATCAGTGCAGATTTTTTAAAAACATGTCTTTGCTGATCAATATACCGGATAGGGCAATAGAGTTTGGGTAAATGGCATTGACTTGCGTGACTTAGCAAGCTTTCCAAAGCGTGTTGTTATTGAGCGTATTGATCACTGCAGTGTGTGTCTATGTGGTCATTCAGCCGAGTGCATCTCATTTCATGCTGATCGCGTCAGGAAACATGCTAACAAAGCTTCATGTACAATGTAAATATTGTTTCAAAGCTTCAGTATTTTATCTGTAAAACAGTGTTTAAATATTTAAAATCCTTTGAATTTTTGGGCAAAGTTCACCCGATACTAGCATCAATTATGGGCCAAGTTCTTGGACTTCTGGGTTATCGGGTCTCATTCCTGAATCGATTTGAATGGACCATACACACGTCTATAAGTCAACACATGATACGAACACATGCAGAGAGAGCAAGGCATGGAATACTGTCGGTTTGTCGCTCTCTTTCATGTGTTGATGAAATTAACCCCTAATGTACCGCAGAGATCTATGTATCCCATTTAATCACCTTTTAAAGACCTTTTGACTAAACTCAAATGAAGTGAGTTGGATTGCTTTGAAGCGATCTTGTCTGATCACCACAAATGAAAGAAGTACGGAATTAAGAAAATAAATAAAGCCAAGGGCCCTAGATTTTGCCAGATTGTAACCCAAAAAATATATTTGTTCCAGTAGATTTCCCTAGGTAATGCTTGAAATGACCAAAGTGGGCCGCAGTCATCTCATTGACAGCTCCCCTGCAGTGAACCTCTTAATCAGGGCACTCGATTGAGCCCAGTCAGCACTTACAGATCAGTTACAGTGCATCTTTAACGGCACCATGCTCTGTCGTAGTAGTGCTACATTACAAGTGGGGTATTAAACTCAATTTAAATTGATCCATTTGATTGTTTCCAAACAATAAAACAGGTTTACAAATGTACAAATCATCATCCAGTTCCCTCGGCTCTCTGGAGTCTTGAGCATCTTTTCGACATTAGATTTTCTGCCACGAAGATGTAGTTTTGGTCCACTCTCATCACCTTATTGCTGCAGAAGGAAAATCAGCCCAGCTCCAAACAGCAAGCAAAGTGTGTGACTCCAACATAGTGCCGATGTTTCTCTCAATGTGTTTCAATGATCATAAGAAATACAATTCATAAGGCAAAGTTTAGTCAATATGTATACTGTATATATACAGTATATAAATCCAGCCAGACAAAAAGCAGCATTAAACATGCCGAAATAAATATAGGAGCCAAGTGGAAATTCATAGCGATGGTTATGTGGTGCAGGAAAGTGTGTGGTGTTCACTCCAATGTGTCCATGTGTTCACTGATTGATCTTCAGGCCTCAAACTCAAGTGTAAATGCTCCTAGAAGTGTGTGTCCGTGTGGCATACCTGTTCAAAATGCGGATAGGAAGGCTCCCTCCTGTGAAGCTGGAGCTGCTTGTCAATGTTGTCCTTCAGACACTGACACACACGCCGCTTCTGCTCTGCTGAATAGGCTTCGAGGCTGAGCAGGCAGTCACACTTCTAGAGAGAGAGAGAGAGGGGGGGGGGGGGGAGTGAGGTAGAGAGAGAGGGAGAGAGAGAGAGCAAAACAAAAGACAGCAGGCAATTAGGCATCGCCTGTCAGTGGAGAGGAGAAGTGTCTCCTGATCTTTGGATCGTGAAAGGGTTCAAAAAGGGAAGAGCCCAAGGGAACAAATTAGAGGATTAGACGAGAAAGTATGAATACAAAAGAATAAATCAAACGCGTTCACCTTAAAGACTAGGGCTACCTGTGTGTGTGTGTGTGTGTGTGTGTCACTACTGAGTGTATGTGCCGGCATGTTCATGTGTGTGTTATTGTCTGCATGATTCATCTTCTGTTGTCACGTGAACTTTGTGTCTCCGTGACACCACAGACTGTAAAGTGGTCAAATGGCAGCATTAGTGAAATTAGATAATGGTTTACGATCCACTTCAGGCAGAATTTGATATGCTGACAAAACGATTACCTGACCAATGGCAAGATGGCCCTCCTAAAAGAGCACCAATCAATACACCACTGCTGGGAAATGTATGAGAATAAATATTTAACAAGCCGCGGTTAAGTTTGAGTTTGCAGAGCTTGGTCGAGTAGCTTTTCACTCAAATGGGACAGAAACATCCCTCGATCCACGACATCCAGAATCTGTGTTTGATCTCACTGATGTCCAAAATTAAATCTCTCTTAGTTTAATGGCCACATTTGGTTTTTGGTCATGATTCCAGCAATGCACTTTTGATAAAAGACAGATCTCATGCATCATCTAAATAATACATAACAAAATCATTTATGTGGATTTTCGCTCAAAATCCTGATGTGGCTTCAGAGAAGACCTCTTAAAAAGTTAAAAGAGGAGGGTTAATGGGAGTATAATATCTACGATGTGAACATGTTGTGTCAGTTATTGCCAGTAAGTGTGCCGTGGTTTCTGGGCTGCAGTGTGAAAAACAACTTGTATCTCTTTCCAGTGACATCGATGTTTACACCCGTTTACGAACGTTTCGCAACTGCCAACCAGCGTCCTTTGGGCTTCGCTGTAAAGACTCGACGTCGTAAATGCCTCTTAGTTTAATCAATCACACGTATAGACTCACATAAGTCGGTGCACGCAGCTGCAGTAAGTCTCTGACATGGCAATCCATGGCAAGAGTACACATTCTAGGATCACCTAATTGCATTTTCTATCGAAACACATCATCCATGGTTCTCAGGGTACCAACTAACAAATCCATCACTCAATACTCAAACAGCCTTAAACACTCACATCAACTCCTCTGATCCACCAGTTAAAGAATAGTTTTCATTATTCTGTGCATTTCTGATCAAAGCACACAAAAATGCAAGGAACCTTTTGTGCAGAAGTACATTTTTTTTAGCCATTTCTTTGCTTTACAATTGTATTACTCCCATCTAACTTGGTTGCTCTGCTTCCGGCAGTGTCAGCGAAAAACATTTGTATCCTGACATTTTTGGGCACGAGTCAGGCTATAAATAGTATGTTTCCATCCTGTGTCTTCAGAGATCGACTTGAGTCCTCGGGGCTTTCCTTGATGCTCTGTGCCCTGGTCAGTGGTGAATCACGATGCCAGTTTATATGCCTGTTGCCTGGCGTGTTGACATGTTGTGTAGCCGTCCCTTGGACTAGCTGTCCATTTCAATGTCACTCAATGTCCCGCTGAAGATGGGGATGCTGCTGTGTACAGAATGCCTGGTGGTTACAGCCTCGTCAGTGTTAGTGATGCTAATGTCGGGTAAAGGGCATTAAAAGCTGCAATATAGGGATCAATGTCGAGGCTGTTTGACGTGATGCAAGATACAATGTACAAAGCAAAGTTGGATGTACAAGAGTTGACTAATATTTTGTTGTCTCATGGTTTTGCTGTCTCTTTTTTTCTTGTATGTGTATTTTGCACACTGAAAAAAAAGAAAATAAACGAATAAAGAAAGAGACACAAACAAGATAGAGCAGCAGGTTAGATCGCAAAAGCCTTTTTTGAAATTGAGCCTCAATTGCACCACGAGATGATGAAAAAGGGATTTTTCAGAGAGGACAGAAATCAATGTTGATGTTCTTTGATATGCATTATAGTGTATATAGGGCACAGCGGACGCCATAATATTTGGAACGAATGCACACACACGTTTGAACACTTCAACGTAAACAACCCCCGAGCAAACGCTTATGATATTGCTGCCCGTGAAAATCTCAGAATTCTTTCTAAGATAAAAACTGTGAATGAAAATTATATATTTTTTTCATTCACAGTTTTTCTTCTTCACTCAGCTATGGCATTAGCTCACTGACGAGTTGACATCATTTCATTTCCTGGTTGCCTAGAGACAGCAAAGCAATATTACATATGCAGTCACCAAGTTAAGGTGTAACAGTGTGCAATCTGAAAAAAAGAGAGATGTGACACATGGTCGCAACCCAAGCCAACTAACATTCAATCATGTGATGATAATGACACCTGTTAGAAATGTAACACACTCGCAACAGACAGCAGCACGCACACGCACAAACACACACACACACACACACACACACACACACACACACACACACACACCAGTCATTTGCATTTAGAATTTCCAAATCAGTGATAATGTGATGCATTCTGTTCTGATTAAGATAAGATTTCAGTTTCTCCGTCTTCCATATCCGTTGAGCCTCAATCAATACAGAAATCATTTGGGATGAGAAATACTGTAAGAATAATCCAAACGCTGTCTCCCATCGACAGGTTTCTCCAGGAATCTTCCCACCGTCCCAGATTAGAGAGAACACGTCTGTGATGGAGCTGTTCAGGTTCTCAGACGCACACGTTTAATCTAGGTGTTTAAATATAAGGCGCACGATGCATATTATACTGTAAACCATGTACGACCATCATACACATTTTGTCTGGAAATAACAGATAATGAGTTGTTGAGAAACATAGAGACCACTCTTGTTGTGAGTAATACAGCATACATAATATCTTAGGAGACTCTGACTTTCAATCTCTCTCTCTCCCCCTCTCCCCCTCTCTCACACACTGTGCTTAACTCTCTGTTAGTTACAGTGACTTGCATTATCGCATTACATCAGTAAATATAATCAGTCATGCCAGCAGATGAGTGAACTGTTGACAGCTGGTTTACAGAACACATGTTCTGGGCAGCTCCAGCTGGAGCTCTCTACCCTGTACTGCGACAGCAACAGCTGTCTCTTAGTTTTCAGCAGTACTACTTCACCACTGTGATACATTCAGAATGTTTGTTGTTCTTTCAGGGTTTTTCAAAAATCCCAGTTACTTTGAAATCCCAGTAAACAACATGAATTCCATCATATCTGTATGATATGTATCATACTCAGTGGAACCAGTTATTTGGGGATTGTCATGTTAAAGTCACATTATTTCTTGGCATTAAACAACATCTGGTTAATATAATCAGAAAATCAGAAAGGAAAACACAGACTTCAGCTATAGAAACCATAAGTTATCCTTGTCCAATACAAATTGTCCTTTTTCAGTTCAGGCAGCCCAGTCAGATCCTAAATAAAGACCCTATTATTGGATAGCTAAAATAGCTAATGGTGCCCTTATTCTAGCTTCTACCTTAGTTCATCCCTGTTTATAAATCCACCCACCCAAGAGATAAACATGAGAGCTAATGAAACAAAATTCAATGATTGGCCACTGGCCTGCAATGGAGGGGCTAAAAATACAGGCCGCATTTCCCCTTAATCAGATTGATTAAAGTGCTCCCTGGTTGAAGCCCTACCCCTGAGCCATCTGGCAGATGAGCGTTCAGTGTGTCGTTGGTCAGCTGTCAACACAGCTCACCTAAGCTGCCTCAGCACAGGTTAGCATGGCTTCAGTGACAGCTCATGGAGCTAATACTAATAAATGGACATGCGGGTATCAGAATTTTAACAATTTCAACAGGTATTAATGACTACATTTTCAGTATTTTTCTCTCATGTGGACAAGATCACATATATTATGAATGTTTATAGTTCTGACGCTTGTTTTTTTTATTATATGGATCAGACAATAAGACAGATAACACTATCGTATCTGTATGCTAAATATGAAGCCGTTACCAGCTGATTAGTTTCCCTTAAAGAAAGACTTGAAGCGTACCACATACACATAGCACAGTATGCCTCGGAGCGAGAGGGGACTTCCAAGTGATCAACCTCAATGCTGCCGGGCAATGAGCGGAGACTCAAGAAAGAGAACACAGCGTGTCACTTTGTTCGTTGTACGGACTAATCAAACAAGATGAAACACGTTATTAAACGCAGAGTTGTTTTTTAACACTCTATGCTAAGATAAAATAAGCTAATCTAATGTAGCTTCATATTCAGCCCAAGGAGACTGGTATCAATATTTTCATCTAATTCTTAGCAAGAAAGTGAATAAGCATATTTGTCCAATGATCGCATTAACATGGAACATTTCATGATTATATTCTGTTCTTTTTTTGCAGCACATTCAAATGCGATAAGAATCGAGATGTAAATTGATTTGTTTTCGGTTCATCATAATTTGCTAGGAATGCTTGCACAAATGAGATGAAACCAAAATGCCGTGAGCTACAAACCCCTCCCCCCAGCCCAGCTCCCCCTCCTCCCCCAGATCATCCACGCTCTTATCCAAGGTCAAACTCAGCTTCAGTTCATCTCTTTTTGTCATTTGCACTAAATGAGTTCAGTTTTTTGGGATATTGTTGATTTAGAGTGTTTTGACTGTACACATCTGAGGCAGATATAACTCACTTGTAAAAGTAGATTGTAACAAACAGAAGAGACGTGTCGTGTAATGCTCACACCCTGAAGAGGAGTGCAGTAAAACAAGTACACACTTCTGGTAATGCTAAGAGATGTAAAACAAAAACCCATGACAGGATTATGATGATAATAATAATAATAATGTGTAAATACTGTTTTATACATAACTATAATAATGTAAACCACTATAATAGCTTTAAAGATACTTTCGAAAGAAAGCCAGAAGGAATGGTGAAATATATTCAATGTTTTTTTGCCTGTTATATGAAGTGTAGTGAAGTATTTCTGTTGCGTATAATATTTGCTTAATACTATTTTGTTGTGCTTTTCTTTGGAAAGTCCCATTACATCGTCAGACCTTAGCATCTCACCTTTTTTTGTCATAGCCCATATACACTGATGTTGAACATGGTATCGTGACTACTCACTCCATCCCGATTGAGGTAGTTACAGATAAAACTACCAGCACGTCATCTTCCCATTATCTTGCCTATTCACGTCCCTCTCTGTCCATTCTCTGGGCTTTCAGCCTTCACTTCTAAGCTTTGAGGCTTTGTGAATGAAGCAGTTCAGAGGTTCATGGCTTTAAGAGGCATGTGAACAAAAGCTCATGATGCTTCAGCAGATAGCTGACTTTTGGGACAATAGAAGACAATCCTCCAATTTTATATATCATCTCCTACATATTTACATTTCATGCATGGGATTTGACCTCTGTATTGAACCCTTAATGCCTTTTTCAGGAACCACTTAGGCTTCAAGGACACTTAAACAAGCAGATAGTGGGAGACTTTTGTCACTAACACCACCATGAGGTTGATCATTTCGGTTTTTTCGTGGAATGTCTTGACAAATATTCGCTCTGTTATGCCATGAAATTAGATAACAATTTACATGGCGCCCAAATATATCTTTATGACTTTGGTGACCCCCTGACCTTTCTACATGGGCTTGCAAAACAATTTGTAGAGACAAGGTTCCCATTCATACATCTGATGAGGTCAGGGTAGTGGCGGTCAAGTCTGATGCTCATGCATGACGGTCTCATGACTGTCATTCCTAAACCTGGGAGTTTATATAATCAAAAGGAAGTGGCTGAGTTTGAGTGTGTTTCTTTACACTGGAGGAGGACGACACAATAGACAATTTAGGGCAACAAATGTAAAAAACAAGGTTTAGGTTTTTTGTCCCTGTAATGCGGGAGAATTTGTTCTTATTGTGTGGTCTCAAAGGTAACCCTTAATAGAGTAACTAACTGTTAATAAATTGCACCACACACACACACACACACAAACAAATCTATGATTTATGCTCTACAAAAAAAAGAAGAATGGAATGTCTCTCGACTCTCGGCTTTCCCACAGTCTTTCATCGATTTCTACTTTGTTTCTCTGGTTTGCAGCTCACAGCTCGTCTGTGGTTTGCCTGGACAAAGGAGCCATGAAAAGAGCATGCAGACTGGAGCGCTGGCCCGGGGTGCTTCCGATAACCACCGGGGAGGATGATAAACACATGACAGGGCCAAGAGGAGGCTTTCTGAAGTCATGGACTGTTTCAGGAAAGTTTCCTCAGTCTGCATTTATTTAGGAGTCAAAGTAGTGTTTGCATGTTTTCTTCTTGGTTTGTTTTTTCATCATGACCTTTCCACAGTTTATCAATCCTTTGGCTTTTTCTTTTAGGGATGCAGTTAGTACCGATACCTGAGCTTTGGGTGTCTGTCTATAATGAGTAGCGATCTGATCTAAGTATTCAGGTCATTTATTTACATTAAATAAGTGACTTTGACATTTGGTTGGCAAATACGCATCAGTGGTCATCATATGAATTTAATGTTTGCGTATCTGCTATGATTTAACCCGTTATTGTTAAACATGGTTAAAATACTGTTCATAAATACATAACTATCACAATTTAAAATCTATTTTTAATTTGGAAATGACTTGGGCACACTTCCTCACAGAAGTACTTGAATATCTTAGATGCTGGTTACCATTTGCCCTACACCCGATGGAAAAGGGAGGTCATCCACAGTTTAGTGCAGCTCGGGAGAATTATTTCCCCGCTGAATGTTTTGCTGATAGCTAAGTTGTTGGCGGTCGTCGATCTTAATGCAATCATGGTGTAAAGATGGAGGTCTTTGAGTGATGGTAATCAGACCTATGGCCACTGTCACTGCAGTCCTGCCAATCTGTGCTGGCATATCAGATCAGACCAAAAACAAAGGACACTTTAAGTTCCGGGTCAACTGGAATGAAGAGGGTCCACCTCGGTTCAATCAGACCCCCGACTGGCTGTTTCTGACATGGCCTTGTTGTAGATGGCCCCCATAAAGTGAGTATTATGCTGACAGAAGCCCCTGGGTGCTCATCACTCACACCCTGCCTTCAGACAGCGAATGACAAAGTGCATGTCATGCAGTCAATGATGTCCCTGAAAGCAACTTCACACAGAGATGCACAAAAAAAAGGCATTTAACAAACACCTAGATGTACATTATTATAGATGTGTTGAATATGTCTTGCTAGTCCTAGAGAAAGCATCAACAGGGAGTCTTCACTTGAAGTAAACAAATCAAAATTGCACAATTATTTACTGCGTCCACAAACGTCACCTGGACGTCAGCCTATGCAGCCAAGAGCCCTTTGACCTTTCATTCCACGGCCCTGTTGAAATAAACGAGCCTTCGTACGCACGCCATGAGCGCAGAGCTCTATTGCTGCTCCACGGCCGACACGCTGTGACTTCACCGAGTTTGTCTGTATCGCTCTGCCCCTGCTGCCTCTCGTCTCGTCCCTTCTGAACCACCACATTCTCTGCGTTGTTCCAAGATGATTCAGACGGAAAAACAATAACTGCAAATCCCATTTTAAAATATGGTTTGCGTGGTTCAGGAGTACACATCTGATAGATAATGTAAATGTATGCAAACGTTCAAATGAGGAAAGTAGTTTCAGTCGTTGTTATCGCTGGGCTTTCGTGAGTGGAGATTATTCACGATCTTATGATATTTACTGATTACATACAACAACATACAATTAATGGAATTATGAGCTTTTACTGGAAACTTTACACACATCAGCAACCGAAACCAGAACCACGTGAACACAGCACATCGGTACACTCCATCATCAGCACTAGCAAAGTACAACATACCATATACGGTCATCATGATCCCCTCAACGCCACTTATTAATTACACTGTATTCATTCATTAAGTATGACATACAAGCCAATTGTACAACTCATGCAAATCATTTTGTATACAACTCAAGAAAGGGAGTCGGAGACAGTAACCAGAAGTCATCTCGAGTGATAAAGATGCTCTTCTGGAGTCACGCAGCGACACAGTGAGAACAACACAAATCTCTTTCTCTCAACCGGTGAATGCCTCTCGAGCCGAACCGTTAAATCAGCAGGACTTACATCTCCGCAGTCAGACAGCAGGTGCTTCTGAAGAGAGTTCGCCTCCCTAATTAACCTCTTCTTAGGCCCGACCCGGTCCGCCAAGTTGCCCATGACGACTCTGTGATGACCTTGATGCACTCCGCTGTGCAATAATCTGGTACAGCGTCGCTCTCCTTGCTGTCTGTGCTCCTCGTTTACCTACACAACGCTTTCTTGCTTTCTCTCTTCCCGCGTCACTGACACACACACACACACACACACACACACACACACACTTGCACGTGTAAATCTGGGTTAGATCAGTTCTGTTTTGAGCAAGTGCTAAAATAGGATGACCTCTAGTGATGGAGGAGAAGGGCAGGAGGAGACAAGAGGAGGAGAGTAGACTTTGACAGCGTCCCAACTTGAGGAGAAACGAGGGGAGATTTTCCTCCTTCACTTTTATTTTTCTTATCCCAATCTATGCTAACATATTTTAAGTAACTCGTGAATAATTCCCTGTGCAAAGAGACACTTTCCAAGGTCTCTTTCAAAATAAACACAGTGGACAGCAGAAAATGTGTGTGTCCTTTGCACAGACTGGCCAGAAAGAGCAATTCAATTAGTCCATCAGGTAATACTCATTTCACATTTCTGTACACGCATGTGCACGCACGCACGCACACACACACACACACCGCGTAGAGGATCGGGAACACTTAAAACATGCCTGCATCCTGACTGATCTTTTCCTCTCCACTTCCCTTTCATCCCTCTCTCCGTCCAAACAAGAGCGACCAGGAGGGCGACCGCTCTGTGAAGACTCCGTTATCACTTACAGACAGACGAAAGATGAGCACTGCAGCAGTTTGGCAGCTGCTCACACTAACTTTATGTAAACCTGAATTACAGAGAGAAGAGAAGCATCTCTCACAGTAACATTGAGATGTAAGAGCTATACGTGCGAGCTGCATGCAGCGTTTCACTGTGGCTGCCGTTTGCTCCTCGAGGTGTGAAATTAACTGCTGACAGGTGTATCAAAAATAATAGATGGCTGCACCCTTTGTGTATGTGAGTAACAAGCACACACACACACACTCTCTTTATTCGCTCTGTCTATCTTGTCTGTTCTCTACACACGAGATGCTGCATGCGATTGGTATTTTGGGAGCACTCTTGCTAGGCTGCCACAGCTGACTGGAGTGTGATCTGCCAATGAGGGAATTACTGGATCATATACTGTGTGGCATGTATGTGACATCTGTCAAGCTCCAAGAGCAAACAAAGATAATAATGATCCAATTGAAACAACTATGTATGAGATATGATGACATATAAAAGCTGCTGCACTGAAGACGACTCAACCCGAGCTGATAAAACTTTTCTTGTGTCGGATAAAATCCCATATCAAACTCTCTCCCTTTCTCTCATTTGCTGTCTTACGTCAGAGTTCCTATTTATATATGCTGTCTAATTGGACAGATTGAATAATATTAGAGCCTTTTCCTTCCTCTTTTCCAGCCTGGCCTGACAGATAGCAGGCCCCTCTCATTGTGTCTGGAATTTCTCAATAAAAGACCCTGTAAAAGATTCATAAGCTGCTAATGAGGTTAAGCAGCACATTTCAAAGCAAAAATAGTGTGACAATGTGTGTGTGTGTGTGTGTGTGTGTGTGTGTGTGTGTGTGTGTGTGTGTGTGTGTGTGTGTGTGTGTGTGTGTGAGTGTGTGTGTGTCTGTTTGTGGCAGGAGGGGTGGAGGTTTATATTTGATCAGTGAAAATAAAAGATTATCCAAATGACATTTGCAGTCGCAACAAAGAGGAGTCACAGTGGCCGGATGGATGAAGAGCCCCTTTAGCTATCCAGACATTCACTCTTCAGTTCCTGTGATGTGTGTTTAAAAGCTCCGATTTCATTACGTAGTATCCAATAGGCCAAAAAGAAAGATTACCTTGCTCTATATCAGGGGTTCCCAAACTTTTTAGGCCACGCACCACCTTCTACATCCCGACCGGGTTCACGCACCCCCCGGGGACGGGGGTGAAGCAGCGAAATTTGTAGACATAAAAACACTCTCAGACAGAAGCTTGTTGTTACGTGCGCCTGCTGCCAGTCTGACTCCGCTGTTTTGGGTGAATGACGTCACGTGCAACCTGGAGGTGTTAACCACTTGTGTGCCAAATCTTTTTTTTTTTTTTTAAATTAACATTCGGGGCTAATTAAAAAACATACGGGGCTTTAGCCCCGGGTTTTTTAGCCGAGGGACGCCACTGAGTCTCACGCTCAATGCGTGACACTTGAGAGCCCTGAGAATGTTTAATATTAATTATTACACCATTAGACCGCCATTACATTTTTCCTCTCGCGCACCCCCTAGAGACAGCTCGCGCACCCCCAGGGGTGCGCGCACCACACTTTGGGAATCCCTGCTCTATATGGTATCAAGGAGGCTAGAGATAGGATGCAAGGGTGTACTGATCATCCAAAGGATTGGTATCAATGGAAATGTTGACATTTCTGAGCGGGATCAGCTCAAATATAGCTGATCAAAATCAGATGTTTCCTTTCCTCTAATGAGTTGTGTCCACCTCAGCGTGGTATTATTTTAATGCATTTCACACTATTTATAATAATAATAATAATCATTTATTTTATATAGCGCTTCTCAAGGCATGCCGACATCCCGAAGTCGCTTTACAGAGTCCAGTAGTCACACACACAGTCATCCCGGTGGTGGTAAGCTACATCAGTAGCCACAGCTGCCCTGGGGCAGACTGACGGAAGCGTGGCAGCCAATCAGCGCCTACGGCCCCTCCGACCACCACCAACACTCATTCACATCCATACGAACCGGGGTGAGGCTGCGGTGCATGTCTTTATTTGTGAAAACTTACTCGATTGCTTCCCGTCCACTTTGGACAAAATAACATTTTTACAGTTTGTTATTGGACATATGGGCATGTGTAACCCTCAGTGTGTTCAGTTTAACTGCCTTTCTGTCATTACCCCGTGTGTCATCTCTTCATTAAGGTTAGCTTCTGGATCTGGTGTTTAAAAGCTAAAGATTTAAAGCAAGGATCTCGAGAAAAACAGGGCATAAAAGAAGGCTGCGTTTGTTATTTAAATGTGTCAAAACTGTTGTCTTTCTACCTTAATCTTAAGATATTGAAATGTAAACGACTTAATTAAGCAGTGTGGCTCCTTCCATCAGAGGATCGGCGGTTCGATCCCGACTCCGCTCGTCTTTACCAACACTTGCTGTATTCATGTGGCTCTGATTATATTTGCTGATGTGATGAAAGTTTCCAGTGAAAGCTGAGAAGTCCACAAAGTGTTTGTCGTAAGTGACAAATTGTTCCCGTAGGCTGCCTGCAGTGTATGAATGGGTATGTATGATTGGATAGGCTGATGGGCAGGCGGCACCTTGCATGGTCGCCCCTACCATCAGGGTGTAAATGGGTGTGAATGTGTGAATGACATGTAGTGTCAAAGCGCTTTGAGTGGTCAGAAGTACAGTCCAGTAAGGGACTGATATGGATTCAGATTCTATGAGTGGATTCAATACTGAACGATGGACTTGGTAAAATGCTACTGAACACCAACCCTTCACATGGTGCCACCCAGCTACACATTCATGTTAGTACAGGATCAATGGAAAGGGGCAGCTGAAGAGATGGGAGGAGGACGAACTGCTAAACATTCTCATAAACAAAAGAAGACTATCAAAAACTATCTGAGTAGGTGTCAGATAACTGAGATGGATAAAAAAACAAAAAACAGCAATGACATATTAATTTGAATGCCTAATCCCTTTCATCTAGAAATGACAGCCACAGAAATGTGACAGCCGATGGAAGAAAGGATGATTATTAAAACTAATATTCTTTGGCCATACAGTTTAGTGGCATATTCTATTCCACAGCCTAATATACATTGAGGATTATTGTATATCTGAATGTATTTTCAGAATAAGATCAACACATTTTATAGAATGTGTTTCAACGCTTCTCTGTTGCGATTTAAAAACAAAAATATCCCAAACAAATACATGTGTGTTACAGAGTCTGATCTGAAAGACACAGAGAAAAAATACATTTTCATTTCAGCTTTCAGCTAATCCGCATGTCTTCCCTTTAATGTGATTTTCCACTGGAGTCGATTGCCCCTGTGGCTCATAAGCAAAATAAGCTGCTCACATTATCCCCCTTTTTCTTTTAAACACACACAAATACACACAAACACACACAGACACACACAAACACACACACACACAAGCCTTTCTCTTACCTCGGTCATGTGGATCAGGTAGAATCTCAGTTCATCCGCATAATCTGCAGGAAACAACAACAAAGACTTCAATTTACTACCCAACCATATTTCCTCCGTTTCATTTTCACTCACTTCCTTCTTGTTCATAAAGTAACATCTTTGATTTCCGATTATAATTTTGCGAAAATGCTTTTATTGATGGAAGGCTTTTGATTTAGGTCAGCCTCATAGGCATCCACCCGTAATTCAGTGTAGTAGTGCTCTGTGAGACAAGCCTGTGGGTAGGGAGTCAAGATAAATGGTTTTAATCGAGTGGTCCCCCTCCCCCTCCAACACACACACACACATACACTCAAATACTCACCCACAACAATACAGGACTGTCTCAGAAAATTAGAATATTGTGATAAAGTTCTTTATTTTCTGTAATGCAATTTAAAAAATATTAAATATTAAAAGAATAAAAGGCTTGCAATATTTCAGTTGATTTGTAATGAATCCAGAATGCATGACATTTTTGTTTTTTTAATTGCATTACAGAAAATAAAGAACTTTATCACAATATTCTAATTTTCTGAGACAGTCCTGTATGTTGTGTTGTTGTTAACTATTTCATTTTCAGTAAGTCTGCACACAAGCTAACATTCTGACTGACACTGAATATCACACTGCAGAGTGCCGTGTCCCGGGGGTGAGATTCAAAATGATTAAATATCTCCTAGAAGACAAGGATCACCAATTCCAACCGACACACCTCCTTTTCCCCGAGCCTTCCTTCTATCCTACATCGGGATAAAAGACTATCTACCCATCTGTACACGCTCCACTCCCCACATTAAGAAGATGATTTAAAAAAGGAGTATTCTGGGCCTGTAGTAATACACATCAATATATCATTTGTAATTGAATTAGCTGAACCTGAAGGTCTGAATTTACCCGACTCGAACAGCAAAACTAGTTTGTACAACATTCATTGACATAAATGAGTATTCAAGGTGGGGTATCTTATATCTGTTTACCATGTACATGCACACATTGAAGGACCTGCTCCCCGTCAGAAGCTCTGTGTGTATCTGGTATGAAGCCTCAACCTCTCCACTCTGAATACTGGCAGCAGACAGCAGCCTCTCCAGGCTCGACAGGTTTCTGATGCGTTTTTTCATTATCAACGTCTCCATGATGCAGCTGAACAGAATGTTTTTTTTAATAATCGACAGCAGAGGTCACTGTTGGATATCTTTCTGTTAAAAAGTCCAGACGAGTGCTGCCTTACAGCAGAGTTCTGTATGAGCCTGTGTTTTAAGTTTGAATTAAAGAATGATACTATTCTCTATCGTTTCCATATTTTCAAAAAGACACATGGACATACACTTATAGCCTTCTCCTACTGATGTGTTCAGTAAATCCTCGTCATTCAGACTCACTTCCTGTCACACTGAAGGACAACACCAAAATAGGACGACAAAAAGCAGGAAAAAGCAACTTGCACAGTTTTAACGTTCCTGTAACTGCGGTGCAGCGTCTGACTGAAGGCTTGATAAGGTCATGGAGGCCTGGAGGAAGACGTCTTCGTACTCAGTTTAGGAGGACAAATGTTTGGCTTGTCACATGGTCGTTTTGGTTTTATGTGTGTTCAATACTACTCTCAACGTTTCCCACGCTCCTCGGCCTCGTATCACGGTGACAGGAACACAGGAAAGCTCCTGCATTGAACCCGTACTGTGTCATCACATGCACACTCATACGCACACACACACTCATACGCACGCACACACACACACACGAAACACACCCTTGCTGAAACAAACACAATCCCCCGGCGCCTCTTTCCTGATTGACGCTGCCGAAGCAAAATAACAATGACAGGCAGCCGAGTGGAGATGTGTGTTTGTGTGTGTGTATTTCTTTGTCCTCTCATGCAACACACACACACACACACTACTGAAACCGCACCCTGGTGCTCTCCAATTGTTTGGATGAAGGGTGGAGGTCAGAAGTGGCCCAGAGGAGACCAGCGGTGTCCGTGGGGTAGGGGGGGGGGGAGGGCTTTATTTTAGATTGGGGAATGCTTGTGCCTGACTGTTCGTTGGATGTTCTTCTCTGTGCTGACTGTGAGGGGAATATCTTTTTTTCATAATCCTGTTATATATCTGAAAGTAATTACCAAATTAAGTATTTCTGTTGATTCGGCAAAATAGTCTGACTCATGAAGACGAATAATGATGCAGAACTTTGAAATGATAAATAAAAAGTATCGGCTTCAACAGGAAGAAAAATAATCTTATGATTAGAATTGAAAATATAATTATAAACAAAATAACATTATTTTGTCTTTTTGTTTTTATAATTTTTTATCAACAAATAAAAAAGAAACAATAATATGAAAGAAAAAATGTTGGACAAATTCATGTTTAATAGAATCTTATCTAAAGATCTGCATGCATCGGGGAATCACACATTGTATGCTCCTGTTAAATCCTAATTAATTTCATTCTCACACTCTCGCACCACACATTTCTAACTTGTTTTGTGGTTTATATCTTGCTCAGCCAAATAATTAAGTGACCCTACACACAATACGACAGTCAGCTTATCAATCACCAGCATTATGGGTCTAAGTGTGCCCCCCCTCACCTGGCCCTGGCCCAAGCCCGTCTCCGCCCACCACTCCAAACATAGATATTTACAGTCGGCCCTATTTATTTGACTCTCCCGGGCTCTGTGCTCTGTTCCCTGATGGCCGAGCTATTCTCTCCATATTGCTAGAGGAGATGGTTGTTTACAAAGAGGTGAAATAAAAAGACAAAGTAACAGGAATTTTGGGCGGTCTATCCCGAAATACCTCTGGTTGAACTCAACCGAAAATACCACTGTAATCATAGAACTGTGTGTTTATTTCTAGTTGTGCAATCTGTGCTTGTTGTATTTCCCCTTTTATTCTGTATTGAAATGTAAAAGTGAACGGCCAATGTGGTTTCACATGGTAACAGATAAGATTGTTAGGAGGTACAGTATGTTTACATAATTCAAGTTTGGTCCAAGTCTTTTTTGGACTTTTAAGAAATGTGGAGAAACATGAATTTCTAATAACGTCTCTGACGTCTAAGAATACCATCGTTTCCCACAGTTTGCTGAGAGATGTGTGAAAGCGTACATACCGTCCTGGAGCCTCAGCTGCCGGAGGAAGAGGGGACTCTGAAGGACGTTACACCTGCCCGGCTCATCTTCTCGCGTCACCAGCATCAGATCACTGTAGACAAACACCGTCACCTTCAAGAGACGAGCGGCAGAAATGGAAGGGAAAAAAATAATGAAATATAGGTAATTTAACACCTGGGCCTCTTGTGGTCTCAACAGGACGTTACGCCGTAAAGTAATCACACGTCACAAACGCACATCTGCAGAGTGCACACCGCCTAACACTGAACAAGCTCACCCATACAAAAGCTCCCCCCCCCCCACCTCATTTCCATGCACAGGAAATGCAGTTCACACTAAATATTTGGCAATACACACATACATCTATCCATAACTTGCATTTTAGCCCATTAAGTTGTAATCCTGTGCTAAAAAGTATCTTATTAAAAATGATTATTCATTAACCTTAGATACCGCCATACGCAACTCAAAAAGGTAGAAGCTGAATGAAAATCCAACTCATTTTGTATTGAATTCATCCTCTTAGTTTGGATGCCTGTACTATTTTGCTTTACTTATACTCTTCTATCAAAGTAATAAACATGCACATTCTTGCATCACTGTAATATGACCCATGTGTCTGCTGAAATATATCATAACACTTTAATTTTGATCATTTAATGTATGTCTGCTTTTGTAGCCTTGGAGATATCTTATCCTCCCACACTTCCTTCAGAATGAAGACACTATCCTCTCCCACCAGTATCCCCTTCATAGTGCAGAATAATAATTGGTCGTTATTCATCGCTCACATGGAGGGATGGCTCGAGGTGAGGAGCGGCTGTCAGTGTGTGCAGAAGAGGCAAAGCTGCAGCCTCTAACTAATTACACACACACTCCAAACTCCTCACACACAAACTCCAGATTGTTACTTTGGGGATTGGACAAAAGGGTTTTGCAACACGTCATGATTCTACACTGGTTAGGTGAGAAAAGTCCTAGCGGTGAAGCATGTACATGAAAAGTGAGTAAGAGCATGACAAATAAAGACAAATAAGTAGATGAAAAAGAAGAAAAAGGCAAAGAGCCTCTTAAATAACACAATTTTGCTGATGGAGATTGTAGAAATAAAGTAAAAGGACTAAAAAAAGTAATAGACTTTATAAACTGATTTAATTACATAATAGCTATATTAATATAGATAAACCAGGACATGTTCTGTTGTACATATTAAGAATTTATGCAACTTAATCCACTTACATTTGTTGTGACCAAATGACAAATTGATTTATTCTTTTTATTTAATCCACTAAAAATCTAGTAGTCCAAATGTCACTTTGGACTCAATCAAATGAGTCATTATTAGTGCCATGCTTTTCTCATTGTTTCTGTTCAGATATTATTATTTTTGAGTGAACAACAGAGCATGTGTGTGTTTTTTACCTGGGCCGACTTTAAAAAAGCTCTGGTGAGTAAAAAGTAAAAGCTGGATCAACACTGACTGATCATTACCAGCAGAGAAACTCCCTCCCCACAAACACTGGCTGTGAAATATTTGTTTAATGACCGACGCCAGAGAGAAGCCAGACTACCTCCGAGGTCAGCAGTTCCTTCACTACACAGATTACCGCACAGGGGAAATTAAAGAACTGCTGCAAGAGCTTAACTAGATCAAAGACTCCTCGTTCCTCTGACTTTTCTATTTCCAAATATGCATTGACATGTTTCTTCTGAAAAGCATCATAATGAAATGTCAGATAGGATTCCCTTATTTGAAACACAGATTCTCAAACCTCAAATTTCAGAAACATTACCCACCTATCATTCCTCTAGAGTTACCGTGAGCAGGCTGCTGCATCTGGTGATGTCTATTCTTTGGTTGTGATTAATTCCTCTCCCACAACGTAAAGCAGATATTTGTAAAATAAATATGGGTAGATTAAGGTAACTGACAGTATGCAATGTTAACTTGAGTTAGAGTCAGTTTATCGATGCGAACATGGCGAACAGACAGATTTATTATTGTTATTATATTTATTATTATTATCATTAATTAAGTATGATTCGGTCCTGAATAATTTCTTTGAAGGACATATTTGCATGTTCAACCCTAAAAGCCCATTATACATATACACCTATAGCATTAAAGTTCTTGTTAGAGAATAATCATCTTTCTTTTATATTTCCACTACTTTTAAATACTTGCGTGTAGATACCTTTATCGAGCAAAATATAACTGTACGGTGAGTTTAATATATTGTGAAAGGCTCGTTAATATATACTGAGAAAGTTTCTTTACATCCATAAAACATTATTTCTTCCTGTGGCACTCTCTTCTTTAATCAATTATTCATTTTCCTCAACTCATAAGGCTCTGATAGTTCAGAGGACTTCTAAAGCCTTGCAACAACTCCTCTCTCATTTCTCCTCAAAAACTGGGCTGCTTACCTCCTGCAATCCTAAAAAGACTGTAGAGGAGAAACGAGGGCCACAATCTGTCTGCATTAATCTATCTCTATCAAACTATAGAACTCTTCGAATGAGGAGGAAGGAGAAAATGTCATTCTGTCTCTCCTCGAATCAGAAAGATCCAATTCTGCGTTGTGCCATTTTGTAGCTCTTGGGTTTTCCTTCAATTGCTTTTCGATCATATCCTGCATAAAGTGTTGGATGTTATTTGGTCAGAAACTAAAATTCCTTTCCTGTGCAGAATAGTAAACTGAAGCTTGAGGCTTGGGGCTTTTTACACAAAGCAAACAGGCAGAAAAGTTTAATGTGTAATTTAATTACTATCCCTGCATGTTCTGACATCACACGCAGAGACAAAGATGAACACTCAGATTGAAACCATTAACGCGCTAATGGCACGTACCTTGAGAGAATGGTGCTTGCTCTCATGGAGAATCATCTCCTCAGATAAGATGAGAGATCGGCTGCACAGGTCCAGAGGCTGAAGGGGGAACATAAAGTCACACAGACGGATGAGCAAACAAAGGCTTTGGACATCATTGTGAGGCTCACTCATCAATTGTTGATATCTTAAACCAAATGCGTATTAACGTTACGTTATTAACGTATTATTACCGTAAGCGTCAAAATTATGAATATAATCGAAGCATTTATGAAAATCAAGAATATACAATTGTGTTTGTTATAGATCAGTAAAACTAAACACAAGGTTGCAGTACCAGATCCATGTTGGCTCCCAAATCCCAAAGATCTGCTCAACAAGAAGCTTTCTTTTTACTGTGGGAAGCACAACCCAAACTGATTCTATGAAGACAGAACGTGAGCTGTGACCGAGAAGTGTATCTATACGTCTGATCTGAGTATGACAATAGAATGACACTTGAACCAGTGAGGCAACGTAGGAGGAGGGGACTTCCTCTCAAGGCAAGGGTGGGCCAACTCAATGTGTATGTGTAACAATTGCATGCTGTGTGAAGTAGGGTCAGGGTTGCACGCTTTGATATGAACAAACAGGAAGTACCACCACAGTCCCTATATTTGAAATAGTGCAGTAGGTGCAGATATCCTATAACAACTGACAATACTCCACATGTTCTTCTTTGGTTATTAAATCACACGATAATCATGAAAACAACTGTATACCGCCTCTACATATGCAGACATAACGGCTTTTTATGTTTTAAATGACTCATGTCTTCACATAACTTGCTTCTGCGTTCTGCCTTTAGAGAAATAAAAAAATGGTAATCATCATTACAGAAAAGAAATAGAAACCAAAACAAGCCCTTTCATTCGATCCACACAGGTCTCTATTTTATTGTGCTGTATCCAAAAGAAAATAACCAGAGAGAGATGACAAGTGATGTCGCCTAAAGACACTCCAAACCGGCTCAAACAGAATCCCCCTGAGATAACATTTCTTCAAACAAACTTTTATTTCTTACAATCTACGCTTGAGATGATGAAGGCACTTGAACGCGACGCGGTTCCCCCTGGATCCCCCTGCTCGTCGTGGTCTTCGATGCACAACACTTAAACGCGACAGTATGTCCGCAGTTCAAGGTCGCCCAGGCCGCTCTTGCTCCCGACGCATCCTCTCTCTCCTTTAAGCTCTTTAGCCAGATGAGAAGATCAATACCACTCTCATGCCTGGACGTTATATATGAGGAGCTGGAGCCCGGAGACAGTTAGCTTAGGTTAGCATATAACCTGGGAAACAGCTCACCTGAACAAAGATGGGGAAGATGAGGATCTTAGGAGCCACGTTGATGTATCCGTAGTTGCCATGTGGAGTGTGTGAGCGGACAATGGTGCAGTTCTGGTAATTGGAAAAGTTGGCACTCTGCTGTTGGTAGTTGGGTACAGCTGCATGAGTGGAGGTGGACGGCGTCTTTGTTGTCTTGGAGTTGTGAGACCGGCGTAGGAAGCCAGTGCGGCTGGAGAGTCCCAGTCCCCCTCCCCCTCCCCCTCCTCCTCCTCCTCCTCCTCCTCCTCCACCACTCATACCTCCAGAAAAAGTACCCCCACCACCTGCATGGGGCTGCGATCCAGAGGCCTGCTGTGTGGGATATAACCTGGCAGCTGTGAAAGAAAAAGATGGCACAGCAGGTGAGTGCAAAGACAGAGATCACATCAAAGTTCTGGAGCTGCTTGTCGCGCTTTTTTCGCTTTTTTTCTAACCGTTAGATGAGAAGATAAGATACCACTCAAATGTCTGTATTGCAGTTGGAAGATGGAGTCAGATCATTTCAACTTAGTTTTAAAGTGTAAGAGCGGCTGCAGCTGCTTCACTGCTAAGTGTTGCTATAAAAATGTGTTTTCAGTCACCAGAGTAGGATTCTTTGTTCATTTTTTGTTTGCCTTATAGTCCTGGACAACACAGAAAATACATATTTGATCTTTTAAGCCGTTATATCAGCCAGGTTCCCGGAAAAAAAAGACATCAACCAATTAGCATAAAACTGCTGATAGTTGAGTGCTCCAACAAAGCAGTAAAAGGTTTGTAGTAAAGTCATTAAGGATAACAGGGTTAACTAAGCAGTATGTGTTTAGCATTTGTTGTATTTCTACGGTCTGTTTAATGTGAGACTCTTCAAGGGTGCCAAATGTTAAGTAAATGTAATCATATTCATTTCAATAACAAAAACCTGGAGCACATAAACTAAATCTGTCCGCCAAAATATAGACCACAGTTCCCTTGTGGCCTTTCTCTAAACATGAGAAACCTTACCTAATGTTCCCTGGTTGTCTTGGTAAACAGGCCTCAACATCTGAAAGCAGAATAATGACAATAGTATTAAATAAAACATTGAAAATTGTTGAAAATCCAAACTAACCAACAATGGCATATGATACAGTATTTCATTGTTGAATTGCTACATTGAGAATGACTTCATGTGATATCTGGACACGAAGACATACTGTACATGCTACATTATAAGAAAGTCTTTTTTGTGTTGTTATGAAACACGTTTGTGTTTAGGGCTCAAAGCAAGGCATTAATATGTGGAGATAATATGTGGAGTACATGAGACAAATTATAATCAACTGAGAGAGTAACGATAGATTGTGTGTCGGTCTGATGTGTCACCACCATGACCCATGAGCCATGTGATGGCCACCACTGCATCTTATCCAGTCCCTCTGTTGTTTGACATATTATTGGCTGTTTGAAGGAGAATGTGTTATCAACATGTCGGCGCGTACCGCTCGTCTTTTTCCAAAAGCTTACCAGACGACTCTACACTCTTTGACTTTAGGTTTTGATTTCTCTAAATCTCCGTCTTCTATCAATCAATCTTATTTTCAGGCTGTCATAGTGTCTTTTGCAATGCACAACAGTAACTGATTCACAGATGAAGACGGACACTACATGAGGCACACGTACACAATACACACAGCTCCAAGTTAAAGACTTACCGACACAGAGAAAGACAATTTAACACGAACAATTTTACTTTCCTATAATTTCTACATATAAAAGAACAGTAATTTAGTTGGTGAGAAATGTTTTGGAGGCAACTATTTAGACACAGTGGGCTGAATCTAGAGGACAACTCTCAACATAGTTTGTTAGCCTGAAATGGTTAATGGGTTAGTATCATGTTGTTACTAGTTTTGTTAGCTGAGGAATTCAGTTCAGTCTTTTTGATTTAATGAGTTTGCTTTATTTAGTTTTCATGATCAAAGCTTTTAACCATTTACATGACTTCACTGGATGGAAAAGTACATGCAGTATAAAATGCCACATACGTACTTTGCGTGTACGTGCATGTTTTACTGAAACTGCATATTGTGAAACGGACCGCAAATACATTTTCATCAAGTGTTTGTTGAGCTTTCTTTTTCTTAAATTTCAGAGCAATTTGTTATAAAAAAAAAAAAGTGTATAATGCACGGCACATGGATGATTTATCTATTCTGTCTGATATCTGGAGGATAGATTATGTCAGATACAAATGCATTGTTTTCCTAATATGAACCTAATACCTACTTTGTTGGTAGAATTAAATGAAAAAGATATTGCCAAAGCTTCACATAGTACAGGCATACAATATATTATTAACAGCTACATATTATAGGGTATGTTATTGTCTGCTCTGCTTTTCAGTCTATTGCCTCCTCTACATCACATGACCTGTGTGAAACGCATGCAGTCTGTTGGGAGCATGTGTTAAAGCACACGTCAGTGAGACGGCAGTAACCCAACTGGCCCAGACATACTGTATGCAGTCCTTTTATCTATCAGCACCAGGGATGAAAGGTAAGGAGACATATCTAGGATGAGCCACCATATGACCGTGGTGAGGATGGGGAGGACGAAGAAGATGATGAAGATGCAGTCCACCACCAGCCTGCGGTACCTGGCTTCCAGGGTTGATGGGGGACAGGATGATGTAGTTTTCCCCGTTGGACGCCTTCACCCTGGTACCCTTCAGGGTGGCAGTGTGAGGGTGGAGGAGGTGTCGCGGTTCCCCATCCAGCTCCTCGGCCGACCCTCCCTGGGCCCCCCACCCCATGGTCCCTGAGCCTACGCCACTGCTATTTCCAGCTTCGGAGCCGTTGACCAGCAGCCTGCGGGTGGCGGTGGCACGGTGGTGGGCTGGGAGAGGCGGCACAGCTGGGGGGGTTTTGCTGGTCCCAACATCTGGAGCACGCCGGCGAGTGGGGGGTGAGGGGGCATCATAGTTTGAGGCGGACTGCTTGTAGGAGGGCCGATGGATGAGGCCCTCGAAATGGGGTTTAGCTGAAGGGCCTGTGCGCCACACCACCAGGATGATTTCATTTGCACTGTTTCTACAACGAGAAAGACAAATAAAGAGTGTTTAGGTATATTGTATATGTATTTTGTGAATCTTAAAATATGTCAATCAGCTATGTACTGTATCTGTAAATAACTTATGTAATGTCAAATGAAAAACAGAATATTTTCCAGATAATTGAATTATTGTATAAGACTATGATATAGGAATGTAATAAAATCTAAATAACTGAGCAAAATCTATGTAAATCTATTATGCTATTTAAAAATACATGAGTCATAAAAGTATGTATGGGAAAACTCAAGAAGGAAAGAAAGGGATATCAAACACTAACAACACTACAATATAACAAAGATGATGTTATTGACTCCTGATAAATCACGGACGTCACAGCATCCGATTGGACAGGAAGTCACTCACTGCCTGCCGCCAATAAGAATTCAGGTACAACCTTTGAAATGAACACTCTGTCCACACTGCGCCTCTTGTTCAGGCATTCATACACATCCGAAGGGCTCAGATGGATCTGGAGGTCAATCATGATCCCAAACTCCTAAAACACATCCTCCCCTCAGAAAACCAAGAGAAGTCACTGGTCCTCTTGGCTGAATAAGCCGGTGAAAACAGTATAACAGCCCATCATCCTCTGGCATGTTGGACTCATTACCTGATAGCATGGGCTAAGTCCATACATTTCCACTGCTCCACTGGCTGACCATTCAGCTGCAGGAGAGTGTCCAGCTGCTGCAGACCTGCCTGATCCGCTGGACCCCCTGAAGAGACACAGAGAGATCTTTACACACTTTCCAATGCCATTCCTACGATCCAGGGCGACAGCTCCTTTATGTATTAAGCTTCTTCCTTCAGTGTTGTCGTGACAGAAGGGAAAGCTCCTGTGCAGGTCAAACAATACATTAGTTATCTGATGTTATGGTTCTCTGTTGTTTTGGCATTTCCTTCCATCTTTAGTTGTAATCAGCTCAAGAGTCAGCGTCTTCTTGGCCGCGGGGCGGACGCCTGCTCACAAAGGCGGCTCGACTCCAAGTCGTCCATTCGACAGACAGCCTCCCTGTTATGTCCTGCTGACTGAGACGATGCTAATGGTAACTCTCAAAGCTGCGGACAGTGAAATATCAGAATGAATCGGCCAAAGGTGACGTGAAACGTTCATGAGATGCCAAATTCAGGTCAATCGATGTGAAACGAAAGCAACCGTCACAGTAATATAAGCCACTCCCATATTGCTGACATAGTGTAGTGCCTTTAATTGAGAATACAAGGGGGGAGGGGAATCAATAATTTCTGATTAAAAATGCAGTCCAGCCACCGGCTTTGACACCATATAATGTTCATGTCATAAATATTATTCAAACTAAAAATCGACTACTGTTGGCAGTCCTGAGAGTAAAAATGAAAATCATCACAAAATCACATTTCAATCCACTTTGGTAAAGAAACTTTAAACACTTCCAAATTGCAATGAGAAAAGCAGAGTAAAAAAAAAGAAAATAAAGATGTTCCCGCAGCAGTTTTGGCCCAAAGGCAGAGCAGAGCCGTGAAGACATTTTAAACAACCACTTCTCTTTGGAAAGTTGAGTTTCATTCACACTGACACATGAACGCAGAACGTACCTGGATCAACAGCCTGCACCCTCACAGGGGAATCCGAGCAGATGGTGAAACCATATCCATCCTTTCCTCGAAGGATGTTCACCTGCAGAACACACACACACACACGTTCATTTTGTGATAGGAGGCTGGGACCTGTGTGTCGCTCCCCCACGACCCGAGGAACCAAAAGCAGCATGCTGGCAAAAGACTCAACTTCCTTCCTACAGGACGATAAAGTAGATTTGTATTCTGCTTCTACTTCCTATTAAAACCAGCTTGACAGCAGTTTCACTGTGTACCCAATTAGCTGGCTTAGTGGGAAAAACAACTCCACGAAATGGAGGAAAGATGTTCTTTGTCCCGGAGTTGGGTAAATTACTGAAATAGGGAAAGAACATTGCCCACTTTGTCGAAGTAGAAGTACAGTTGGTGCACACAAAAACACTGAGCATGCTGTGAAAACAAACACAAAGTCTCTCTAGCATAGAAAACATACATTTATAACCATTAAGAACATTTATTTTTGTCATGGGCACAATTATCATTATGTGTGCAACGATTCGTTCTGCATCTGCTTCTCTTGCAACTGATACGAACTGAAAAGATCTAAACTGTCATTCAACTCTCACCAAAGTTAGGTAGTTAATTTACAAAACTTGAAACAGTACAAATACATACAGAAAGTTACCGTGTATTCTGAAATTATTATTCCAGTCAGACCATTGTTTATATATAAGTCAACAGCTTTACATAGTAGAGTAAGGATCGTAAAGCAATATCTCTGACCAAAAAGCTCAGTCAGCACACACACACAGACAATACTGCCGCTCCCATTGTCTCTCTTTCTCTTTGACCCCGCCAAACATTCAGGACACTACCTATGACCGAAAGTCTGAGCCAAAGTCAATAAAGTTCCATCCAAAACATCTCACTTTCCATCTCATCTGCTGACAACCAGGGGCCCAGAACACACACACACTCACACACACGCACACACACATGCGCACACAGCAACCGCCAACGCAATTTCTCTTTATTTCTGATGCAAAGGAACACATATTAGTAGTTACATTACAGTCTACCCGTAAGCGAGATGCAGCTACTTGCCGAAATTTGGTGATTATTCATATTCAGGTGCCTGAAGGTTGTGATGACCCTAAACTGTCGGGTACGATTGTGGATTGTTATAGTCCGATGATTTTATGCGCGCTGTATCACACAGTTTGGGACCACAATGGCTTGACCGCATTTTCGTCCCCTTCGCTACTCCATTTCTCTCTGGTTCAGTCGAAAGAACACTCCAAAGGACTCAGTTGAACGTGTTATTGTTAAAATAAAGTAGCACTGTCATCTGTTTCCTTGACGTCTCTGAAACGTGATCGATACGCTAAGATTGATGCCCTGTGCTGTGCGTTTATTTTTCTACAAAGACGGACAGAAATAACCTAATCGCCCTCGAGCCCAGCTGTGTGACAAAAATATGGAAAGGAAAGAAGGAAATCTACAGAAACCGAGTGGAGGTGAAGACAGAGGAAAAGATGATAAACGGGGAGAGAACAGATAAAAGATACGACACATTGGTACAAGAGACCTGAGATGGAGCGGATGATGAAGACCAATAGAAGACCAGATGGGATGAAGAACAACTATTTGACTGGAATTACAAAAGACAAACAACAAACAGTCTGAGGACATTTTGAAAGATGAACTCGGAATCTAATATGGGGGAGAAAAATCTAAATGAACAGAAGTGAGAGAGAATGGGTTTACCCCCCCTTTATCGCTTCATCTATCTATTCCTGTGTCTTTATTAAAAGCGGTTTCAGACATTGTGTCTTTTAAGGGACACAATTCATCCGAACTCTGGAGCCTTTTTAATTACATTTGTAAGAATAGTTGAGTCCGACCACTTGGACTCCCGTGGTCTGCCTGGGAGACGCTTCTCCACTTCTAAATGGAATAGAAAAGAATAATGAGTGAAATCAGCATGAATGTTCCTTAATGGGAGTTTTTATTTCTCAGGGCATCAATCCCAAAATGTATTACTGAAAATGAATGATGATAAATGAATGGGAGAAGTTCCCCGCATGCATTAAATATTTAACTTGTATGAGAAGTTTATTAATGAATTAATAATTCAATCAAAGGGATTGTGTAAGAACTGACGAGACTAAAATGTGAGATTTGAACTTTCTTGTAATGAGCGTAGCCAAACGAGAAAGGTCTTGTCGCCCACGAGTGTAAAGTATGCGAGACGTCTTTTTATATCGACGCCCCGGTGCTCGGCCATCCTGTCAGACATGTCTGCGTGAAGCTGGAGCACGAATCCTGCCAGTTTGTGTTGATGGTCGATGGCATGCCGCGTCTGCTTTCCCACAATGCAGCAGAGCATTAACTGCATCAGATCAATGAAAACTAGCACCCGCCCACACATGATATACATATGTGGTGAGGCGATGTCATCGGGGTGATTATATTCAAAGGCAAAGCACAAAGCCCACACCGATATGACTCAGGGGAAAGTCCAGCCTCCATTGTTTTAGTGTCTTCAACACACACACACATGTACTGGAGTTTTTTTTTTAAATATTCTGTTTTTATCATGTGCACAAAGTGGCTTACGTGAGGACGGGGGCATCAGTTCATATCAAAGCAAATATGTCTCTCCTCTCATGCTGCCATCCTTCTCTCACTTTGTGGACAATGAATAATGTAGAGGACACAAAGCTCTCAAGAAACCACATCCCTTACAGACGAGTCTTCCTCTCTGCATGCTTTGCACACGCAATGAAAAGTTTTTGTATTACAGAAATTACAGCAAAATATCAGGATTTTATACAAAGATATAATACATCCTCATTTGTTGTGCAATTTTGACAGCTGACTACAGTTTCGCACCTTTATTAATTATGGAATTCAATTCATCTTTTGCTAATTAATTTTGAAAGCACTGATTGGAGATAACTGCCGAACCTTTCTCCATCCTCCCAGTCTCTCACTCTACGATCACAGGCCGATAAGATACACCAGATGCCCCCCCTCTCTTCGCCCCTCGCCTCGCTCTGGAACACAGACACACCTGAGGAAGCCTACATCCGATGCAGAGGTGGCACAGCCCGTGGATGGTGTGCGTCACACCTCCCTCCCGTCCCCCTCCTCCGGTGTTCAGGTCCGCAGCCAGCACGCACACACTGCGACGGTGACCCTCCACCTGGCTGGCCCTCCTGCAGCCCGAGTATCTCCACAGCCTCCTCTGCGCGGCCGAGTGCGTGCTCCTGGGGCTGTGCTCCGTCGGCTGGGTGGACTTGAGTGTGTTGTGAATCATCTCCACGGCGACGGCCGACCAAAGCGCGGACGGCGTGGCTTTCGTCTCGCGGTATTCGGAGTTCGGGGTTGCCAGGTGAGAGTCCAGTTGAGTTGCGAGTCGAGATAATGATAGCGCGTCTCACCTTGCTGGGAGAACAAAGCGTTGTCCTGGGAGACTTGGCACCCAAACTGGCCCCTTGCAGAAAATGAGTGGGGATTTAATTCTCCTTGGTAAAAGTCCTCTCTGCAAACTTGCCGTCACTCTGCGCCTGACCTCCAGCGACACCGTCATCCAGTCAAGGCTCCTTCGTAACGACTCCGGTCATCAACGCACATTCCTGTAGGCGAGTTTCTTACGAGTCTGTCGTTCCATCCACAACTTCACGTCTTCCACTTGGCAATTTTAAAACTTCAGTTCAATCCATCCTTCTTCCTCTCGTGTCCTTCCACTTTTCTCCGCTCCCTTCTCTCCCCTTCTACCTCGGCTATCCCCGAACACACCGTCCGGCCTCGGGCTCTGTGGCGTGAGCGACCCCTGAGATCGGCTGTGTGAGAGTGTGCGGCGGCGGCGTCATGTAGACTGAAACTGGCGCTGGCTCGGCCTGCTCAGGCCACACTGTAGCTCCTGGCAGGGGCGCTCATGGGAACTCTTCAACAGCAGAAGAATAGGAGGAAGTGCCTCCCACCGCCCCCCGCCCCCCCGCCCCTTCCCCTCCTCCTCACACATACACACACATGCTCATGCACTTACGCATACCTCGCCACCCCACAGCCAGGACAGCTTTGTGTGTCTGTCCCCGATAAGGCCTGTTTGCTTCCTGAGTCCACACTACGAAGCTGTGAGAGGTGCTACAGCTCTCAGTCTTTTGCAAATATGCACTACAGTGACTAATGCAGGTGGCACAAGGGAGACGGGGAGGAAAGGCAGCAGTTTTATGGGAGCGGTTGGGCCCGTCGACGTCTGCAAATATAAACCAGCGGACTTCAACTCTTGTCCATATTTGCACTGTATACGGAAATTTTGCTTAATTGCTTACGACTTTTGGGTCGAACAATTTTTAATGACCACATTTCCCAACAAAAGAGAATGACAGCGGCATTGTTTGAACTCACACACACACACAGCTCAGTCAGCCTTCACTCATCAGAATCGTTCCACCTTAGCTCCCACACTACCCAATCTCTGTCCAGACATTATGCTTGTTTGTTATGTTTTCAACGTCCATATTTCCTCTGCTTTTCCTCTCAGCTGCTCCCCCTCACCCCCAACCACACAGAACGGAAATTCGCAGGTCTGCGACCTCTGACAATCTCCCCTACTCGTCCAGTAATCCAAACATTACTTTTATTTTTGTTTTCAATATCCATATGCCTGGGAAAGAGGTGGTAATCAGCTAAAAAAATAACAACAAACACCTCAGCAGAAGTGAAAGAAAAAGCCTGTTAATTTACGGCTAAAACAGTAGCCAGTCTAACCCCTAGCAACCCCATTAATTCCCGGCTTGCCTCTTTTTCTTTTTAGCAGTTGGATGTCTGGCTCATGGAATGAAGCATGGACAGAGGAGTGGCGGAGAATGAGAGAGGGGTGAAAGAGGAGCAATTCTGCACAGTTCTAATAAAGTGGCAAAAAAGGGGCCGTTGTCTTAAGATCCCTTCATGCCAGTAGTAATGGCAGCTTTTCCCTGTTTGCCTTTTCAAAAGGGCGAGGGTTACCCATCAAGCACACAAAAAACACTTTCTCTCTCTTTCATGCTGCGCTGTTCACCTCTAAATCGGCAGAAGGACGGATTAGAGGGCGAGGAGAAAGAGAGAGAAGAAAGCATGTCTTAGGGAGAGGAGTGAAAGAAGCTTGTCTCGGAGCCAGACGAGGCCAATCTGGTGTTTAGCAGTGTGGGATCTCTCTCTCTCTCTCTCTGTTTCTCTCACTCTGCCCCTCTCTCTCTTTATGACCTGAATAGACAGCTATCAAAGGAGAAGGCGTCTTCCAAACCAGTGAATGCACAAGTTCAGCGTCAGCGCTCAGGTTGTACTTAAAATCCCAAAAGTGGAAGCTCAGCATATGGATTCATACTGCGGTTACACATTTGAAGGTGACAATGTGTGTAATATGAGAAGACTACACACCTAAAAGAAGAGCCCCACGTCTCCAACCTTTGACTAATTAAGATAGGCTTCACACAGTTTAGCACTTCATAAATCTATGAGTCAAATAAATTCAGTTTTCAAATGCACAATTCAGTGCACTTCAAAGTACTTTACGGGGCAATGAAGAAAGTAGAAATATAGGCAGTGAAACAGTTGTTAATGGACAATGCTAACCTGCTCATAAGACGATGCACTAAGATGTACTAAGAATGTTCATTATCGTATTTTAACCCTTGTGTTGCCTTCGGGTCAATTTGACCCGATTCAATGTTTCACCCTCCTGTCGCCTTCGGGTCAATATGACCCGATTCAATGTTTAACCCTCCTGTTACCTTTATATTTACTAACATATTTTACCCTTGAGGTCAATATGACCCCAGCTATTAAAATCTCCAGAAAATTATTAGAATTAATATTGTTTTCCAAGTTTAAGTGTGAGGTACTTTATGTTTGTTTGTTGACTCCCGAAAGAACACCGACATTAAACATTGAATCGGGTCAAATTGACCCGAAGGCGACAGGAGGGTTAAATATTGAATCGGGTCAAAATGACCCGAAGGCAACACAAGGGTTAACATAACATAATTCCCATTTAGCACTGAACACAAAGTACAGCTGAGGCTGAGGGAAATGTCTTATTTGTCATGTTTGTAATACTATGTATGTTTCATTGTCAACCTCATGATGGTGCAAGAGGAAAAGTAAGAGTTTCATTAAAGTCACTCTTTCAGCCTGGACCTTGGGGTGGATGACTCAACCCTTGCTATCCATACCGCCATGCTGCGATCAATATTCAACCCGAGTAGGACAAAGGTATTTATAAAGCCTCTCATTCCCCCATTCACACACACACCAATATCACACCAACGGCAGAGCAGCTGCAATGTAAGGCACCCGATGGCTCATCTGGAGCCCTTTGGTGTTGAGGGTCTTGCTCAAGAACATGACACATGAACAGGAAGTGTGGGGGATCAAACCGCCCTCAGGTTAATGGATGACTCACTCACCCACCCACCTGAGCCAGAGGAGTTATTACAAAATGGTAAACAGTGTACAACTACAGCTATGTGCATCCCATCGAGTGCCTGTGGCTTGGGTCTCAGAGCAGCTGGGCCTCAATACGCCTGACGCGCTGCATCTAGCAGAGAACAATATGAGAGCAGCCAGGGTCAAAAATACTCACATAGAAATACATTCTGGCAAGTAAAACCATTCTATATCTAATCTGAGACGCCGGCCAAAAAGATCTAACCTCTTTTCATCTCACCTTTCCTTCCCATCAGACCCATTTTCACAGAGACGATTTTGGAGCTAATGCTATCTGACAAGCAAAGTGATGCAGGGTTACATTGTCTGGGGTGCAACTATTGTTAATATTCATGAAGTCTCTGCTCCCTGTGACATGAGCAGGCTTTTTTTTTTTTTTCCTGTTAACATAATTGGTAAATGCTTACATGGCAAAGAGGGAGATGGATTCTTGTTTTGCTGCATGTCGAGTCTTGAATTTTAGTTAGAAAGCGAGAAGACTCATTTTCTCATACACACGCCTACAAAATTGTCATAATGCTTTCTAACAAGTACTATTCAGGTCTTAAAGAGAGAGAGGCAGAGTGAGAGAGAGAGAGATTCCACACTGCTAAACACCAGGTTGGCCTCGTCTGGCTCCCATAAAATATGATGTGTTATTTTAGCAGTACCATTTTTATACTGAATTAAAAGTCAACACTGATATTGTATGTTCATACAGAATCAATGTTGACTATTTAATTTAGGATTAAAATGTGTACTGCAAAAATAACACATAATATGTTCTCATGCGTTAAGAAACTTGATTCTTAACGCACACTTGACTGTTAGAAAGTAAATGTGAAACTTTTTCGAAATATCCCACTGATTGAAATCCCTCCTCTGACTGTGACTGGTATTTATCCCAAATGCCACCACTTCCTGTCTTCATAACTTTAAAAGCAAACCACGGAAACACTCGATATTTTGTAATGTATTGAAAAGACGTCAGGCTTACATTGAGTCAGAAGAAGCTACATAACAGAATTTGAATGGTGTGGCTCTCCTGAATGCATAATTTCTCCCAAACATGTCGAAATTATCTAAATACATAATGGCAATTACACTAAGGTTGTAGAAGTGCAGACAGAGGATAGGAAAATGTTTCCTGAAATAGCCTTGTGGTTTTCTGAGGGACATTCCATTGTGGATATCAAGTATTATCTTCAAGAACATCTGAAGTGTCCTCAAGCTTCAATGAGCTCCGTGCAAATCGTGGAAATGTTTAAAGTGTACGGCCATCATCAAACACGGATCAATATTTGAATAGGTAAAGAGTGGGCTGTTAATGATACCACAGAGCTCTTTGTGTAGTGAGGGTGATGGTCATGGAGTGACAGAGGGGAGAAAGAGAGGCAACAGAGAGGCGGAAGAGGCCAAAACAGTGAAGGAGGAAATGCACTGCGGTCTGCTAGGGAGCAAGGCCAAGGAACAGAAAACGAGGACAGAGAAGAACAGAAAGTCTAAAAGGTTTTCCATTCTCCCCTAATTTAGTTTCCCCCCCACCCCTCAACTCTCCCCTGAGACTGACCCACACAAACCACACAATCATCTGTTACTCTGATTCACCCGGAGATAAAGAGGAAGAGAGAGAACTAGAACGAGAGGGGAGGGAGGGAGAGGAGAGGAAGGAGAGAGGAAAGGAGCATTCACAAATACGGATGTAAAACTTTTCCATCTCAATGCTGCGCCACATCATTACTGCCCCCTTCACCTTCCACATGTCTTCATAGGCTGCTGCATAATATTAATAATAATAATAATAATAATAATAATAATAATAATCATTTATTTGCATGAGTGTTGTTCTCATAGCGATGTTGAAATGTGTGTGTGTTCTTGAACTTCTATCTCGGTGGGGACAAAATGAGGATTTTTGTTTATTTGTTATGCTTTTTTTTCTCAAATTGCTGAATTTCAGCTTTGTTGTTAAAAGAGCTGAACTGCTCAATAGGACATTGAATATGTGTTGGGAGGTCAACCAGATCCATCCATCCAGGATTCCCCCTCACCCGCAACGTTCTCTAGCTCATTCGGGGGGGGGGGGGTCAACCAGAACACATCCCCAAACTAATAAAACTGGTGGTGACGGTCCTCATGCTCACAAAAAGATTTTAAATACCTGTATTTGTGTGTTTGTGTGTGTGTGTATGTGTGTGTGTGTGTGTGTGTGTGTGTGCATGTCCACACAGTTCAAATCCTTATTTTCCTTTCAAAAGCAATATCAAAATCTTTTATTGGCATGCTGATCACACCATCAGGCGCTTTTTAAAATTAAATTCTGGAAAAGCATCACAAGAAATTATTTACCAGCCATGTACGATTTGATGGCTACAAACTAAATAAAATTGTCAAATACTTTCCCTCTTTACTGTTCCACCAAATATAAGATTTCACTATGACTACAAGAGTTCTCTAAGTTCTCTATTCTCTATAAAGCACTTGATTACGGCGATGGGGAAATGTCTGGTCTTGATTTAATATAGAAACAATTCTCACACTCTCCCGAACATGATTTCTAAGTATTTCTTGTCCGCCACCGGCGTATTTGGAGCAGACTGAGGCATTTCTCTTGTGGCAGACGGCCGTGCCTTGTGCGGTTGTGGTTTCCTCTCTCTCTCTGTGCTTATGGTCTGTCACTATGTTTTATTGGGAGACTGCTTATGCTGAAACGCTGTGCTGTCTTCTGACACTATGGAGGAAAATAAGCCACATAAGCCACACATGTGCTGGAGTGAAAGCTGACCTTGCTTTCAAGTGCTTGTGTACAGTCTTCTTTCCACACACTGCTCAGTACACTGCAGCCCCTCCACCTAATCATCTATAGCAAGTACCTGGCGTTACAGACAAGTGATGCATCTGACAGTCACAGAAAAAAAGTTTCTTTATGCCTCATGTTCACCAAGGGTTTGCCCCTATCTAGATACAGCTACTGCCACACATGCACCATAACATGTAAAAGTGAATTTACTAAATATTATTTATGTTGGCTTCTTGTGGGCAAAGGAGCCAGAGTCCATTTTCAATGAAAATTACTTGGGGAAATTTGCCAATTCTCTGTGTGACATCAACCACTTTGTGGTGGTGATACTTTGCATTTAGATAGTATTTAAACCTTGATTTCTTCAGGTCATCAAAGGAAATCCTAATTGTAATCCAGTGGCTAAAGTATAACTTGCACTCTGTACTTAACTGAAAACATTAGTTTTTATATGATAAATAGCTATCTCGCCGACAAAACTATGTTAGCAAATGCACTGTTCCCTGATGGAACAAGCCTTGTGCATGTAATGTAGGATGCAGCCTGGCTGTTAAAATTAATTGTTCTGATTTATTCTCCCCAAACAAATTCTAATGAAGCTGGCTCGATAAGGCATGAGCCGTCCGAGAGAAGCTCAACAGCAGATAGTGCAAAGAAGCTGCTTGCAAAACCATGTTGATTAGCCAAATATATAAAATATAACAAATATAATTCATCATTACAAACTGTACTTTAATATAGTTGACTTTGACGTCTTTTAAATAAGTTTCTACTCCCATTGTTGTCATTATTAGCTACTAATCAAATGCTCACTTTAATAATCACTGACACTGCTAAAGGTGTCGTGAGTCATGCTCCTGTGTCTCTGCAACAGTTTAAGAGGTCTTCTTCTTTCATTTGTAATGAATTCATGGCTACCACACAGTCAACAATACGTAAAATGTGAAAATGGACTTTTCCTGTCATGACAAATATTCTGCTCCACATGCAAGTGAACAAATATCATCTTTCAAGAAACGGCATCCTGCTCCATTCACTGCTCAAAAAAACAGACACATGATTCAATTAGTTGCTATGGATGCTGGGAATGTGTAACATGGAATTCATGCAGTAAATATCTTACTGAAGGCATGTTTATGCATGATGAGTTAGTTGGACATGGTGCAATGTCATGGGTCAAGTACTTAGTATCCATCTAACACAGGCCTATCCATTCGTTGTGCACGCACATGCAAACGCATTCAATAAAAACACGCAAACTACCAACAATCAAAGCAATGAATAAGTTATGCACCTGGATAAAGACAAAATCCATCAACAAAAAAAATCAAGAATATACATTAAAAAAAATTATTTACTTTATGTACTCACATCCACATACTTCAATAAACTCCCATACTATGTATGGAGCATAAAGAACCAATTATATAAGCGTTTCAAGCTTTACATGCACACACAGAAGGTAAAGCCAGGTTAGATTGATACTTACTGTTAAGCATTGCATATTCTCGGGGCGATTGGTCTCGGGGGCAGCACCATGGTTTGACAGCACAGCCTCTGAAATGTAGACAAAGGAATCACGGGCTGAAACAGTGCCTTTGGAGCACATTTCTCTCTGTGCCAACGCAAAACAGCTTTCTGGATGCACAAAAATAAAGTCCTCAAATAGTTCTGAGAGTCCATAAAAGTGACTCGGAAAGATAACAACGAGCAATTAGGGCAACATTTGTCCGGAGCAGCATTCGCTGGGCTGGAATTCAAACTTCAGAGCGCACATAAAGGGCAAAAACAACGTCCAGCCGAGTCGAGGAAAATCCCATAAGATGCGAGGATCCAACAAGCTGCCCAAGAGAGGAGTGGAAGTGAGAACAAGTGAGAGGGAGGGAAGGAGGGAGGGGTGAAGAAGAGAAAAGGAACTCCTCTCTTACTCTATTATCCGTCCGTCACACAGGGCTCCTGGGAGGGTGCCATGGTTACAGGGACTCACGCCTCAGTGTCCTTTTAACTATTGCTCATAAAGGCAGCATTCAGCTGTGAGCCACAATGCAGATCTCCCTCTCTCTCTCTCTTTCTACTTTTCCTTCTGTTGACATAGTTCACTTAATATGTCAATATTTCCTTCTCATTTCCTTCTCTGTCTCGCAGACTTCACAAACAGCAACGCCACTGTCCCCCCTCCAACCACTACCTCCTTCTCCTCGGTGTGTCTGTCCTTCCCTCTCTTTTCTATACTTGTCCATCACGCATACCTCCGTCACAATAGGAGAGAGATTGTCCGAACCCTGACTGTGAAATGTTATTTAACAAACTCTGCCAACCAAGTCAAAACCGCCCCAGCATGAGTCAAAGAGAGTAAGTGGATAAGTACCCTTCCCGGTAACCTCACAAAAAAGCAATGATCACATTCTATACGCACACATATTTTGAAATGCCTACTAAACTAGTTTTAAAGTAATATATCTTAACACAACATTACAGTGCGATCATGCCAGTACTGCTGACTGAGTAGAAGTTATGATACGGCGTTGAGGAGGTGTGGTTACGTTGCTATCGAGCCAAAGAGTCAGCACAGGGAGGTCGAGGGTGGTTGGGTGCGTCAACAAAATGTAAGACGATGCCACGGGAGACTGGTGTTCATTTCCCCTGTTTCTTATATCCACGATGACAAAGAAGCACTAATCTAAACAAAGTCAAGTTTGTATTTATTTTTTCACCCAATCAAATTCAGTGTCAGATCATAACTGATTATTTTTTCTCCAAAAAGTTATGTTACATTTCGGGTACAAAAGTCTGAATTTTAAATACAACATTTCAAAGCTAAAAGATAAACTCCTCACCTCAGATTTAAAGTGAGCACAAACAAACATTCCCTCTCCTTTGGTCACAAAGAAACGAAACAATTTAACAAAAAAAACCAATATTTCAGTCAAATTCTTCCTTTATTGTGCGTTTTGTGTATTATTGGTAGGTGTTAGTTAAGGGAGGTAAAAAGAGTCTGCAGCCATAACTGTACAAAAGCGATATTTTAGATGCACCGATTAATTCAGAATATATCATCATATATGTATTATGAGAATGGAAAAAAATATTTCATTGTTTTAATATCACGGTTATCACCAAAACTAGTATGCACAGATAAAGTAAGTAAGTAAACATTATTTATATAAGGTCAAACATCCAACAATAAGCAAAACACATTTTTAGAGGAGGATACGTATTGAAATGTATCCAGTCCGTAGAAAAATGAAAATCGAGCATCCCGTAACATTTTAGTCACAGTTGCTGCCATCCTCTGTAACCCTAAGCAGTAGTCTAACCCCCGAGTAAAGGAACCAATCCCATAGTTGTAGTTACCATGGTTTACCAAAAAAAAGGGATTTTGTCATTTGTGGATCTGAAACCTCCAGGGGTCGAGCAACAGAGAGGGTCTAACCTGGCTGGCATCAAGCCCAGGAGAGGACTCTTTTGTGTGGGGAAGACATCAGTAACTCTGGGCATAAAAGGGGAGAGACGCGGAGCAGCTGGCAACGAGAAACATCCAGCATGACTGACATAAAGATGGGGGAAAGAAAGAGGGACAATAAGGGAGGGAAACAGCGGACAGTGGGAAAAGTATACACAAGTTCAGGGACCGAGAACTAAAGGAATGAGTAAGAAACTGAGGAGATAACAAAAAAAAGACAATGAAACTAGACGGTAAAAAACAAGAAGGGGTAGAACATGAAGATGTACAAAAGACAAGAGTAAAGGATAGAAATAAAAATACTTGATAATCTTCGGCAGTTGAGTCAGCCATCTGCCAGAACATGAAAAGCCCTTGACTCTGGCCGAGTCCCTCATTGCAGCACTCGCTCACTTGACACCCAGTCCTTCCTTTCACCTCCTGTCGCCCACAAACAAATACACACTTAATGGAGAGGGTGGGAAAGCCAAGATGGGAGGAGATTGCCTCCATTTTACCGTTTGGGCCTCTTTAGATCACATCAGCTTCCTCAATTTAGGATTTTAATTGGTGGGAGAAGAAACTAACAAGTTATATAAGAAAACTATTGCAAAAGAATGTACACGTATAGTAAAAGCTATACTAAATGTAAATAATTACTTAAACTTTTATCAATAAAAATTATCTACAGTAAATCAAATTTATTTCAACCATGAAATATCAAGCAGACTGAAATATTGTATTATGTATATTATATATTGAAATAATATTTTATATATATATATATATATATATACACGATTTTATAATAATAATAAAAAAACATGCAACAAAAACATAATACATCTTACTTTAAATTAAAATAAAGATACATTACATCACATGTGATTTCATATTATGATGATACACCTGAATAAATATGTATGTAGTAAACTAAATAAAAATTAAATTTTAGATATGCTGTGCGAGTGACCATGACTATGTTTGTATATTTTCTGAGCAGTTCTGGACTGGTTTAGACTGGACTGGAAAACATCAACTCAGTCCTCATGCCAGAGAAACAACACAAACATGTAAGCCTGTATATTTTTCAAAATCACATTTGATTACTATCTAAAAATTCACATTGACTGTTTCTTGCTAAATACCCAACAAGTCAACAACAAAAAAGAAGGATAAAAAGAGAAAGGTGCATTTACATTGTGTGCCTCACTATTGAGACCAGTACAAACTGAGTATATTTACTGCTTAATAAAACACCTGGAAAGTAGCTTATTATTATTATTTTGAATTGTGCCTTTTAACCTAAACATCTTCACTGCCTTTGTTGTCATATTTATGTTTATCTTGGCGTCTTACTACCCCAAACTGACAATCACTAGGATTGGCAAGCTGTAAATGGACAATGCACAACCCAATTGGAGGAATTGCATTTATTTACTTCTTTTTTTTCTGCCAGAATGTACTATGTTACAGTACAATATATACTCGCAGTAACTGAAACATTATGAAACCTTTGTATTGTTATGTGTAGGCACTGGCACTTGGTTGCGGTTCGTATCCTGGTCTTGTTGTCTGGATGCAAACCTCCAGCTCTGTACCATCTTTCTAGAGGTAACTGGGTACCAGTGTGTTAGTGGTAAGGTGTCTCAGCCCAACACACTCAGCTTTCCTGGTGGCTGCTTTTTTTTATCTTATCGAAACTCAAACCATTTACACACTTAAAAAATATAGTTGGAGCTTCAAACATCAGATGGTATAGCGTGTGTATGTGTACATAACAGGTTTTGAAGGATGTTTGCAATTCTAGGGTTATAAAAACACAAGTGGCCCCCAGAGAATGTATCCTGCTGAAAATACTCAATCCTATTTTCTTACTGAAATTCTGGATAGCCGGACAGTCGTGATTGACACGTTTAATTTCCTGTTTGTCTCGAAGAAGACAGACGAGCTAGAAAGGATTATGTCTGCCGCCTGTTGACTTAGTGTTGCATGACTGTCCCTGAGATAGATAAAAGATTGGAAGAGAACAAGCATATAAACACTCTGATATAATTTCATATCCAGCCTGAAAAGTACCTCCAAATTCATCAAAGCATCAGCCACCACCAGTTCATCATCATTTGATTAGAAGCAGAACTCGTTGCAACACGATGCCTTCCTTCGGGTGGAGCTTTGGGTATGTTGTGAGAAATCACCAACAAGATCATCAACATTACTATCAAGCATACACTAGAGTTGTACAAACAGAGCGAGAGCTAATGCATGTTTGGGGTGGTAGTTACATTTGTGAGTGTAAAAACAATCGACGTGGGTCTGTCATCCTCTGTGGACATTAACCTTAAATTTACTTTCAATGCCGGAGCACAATGCAACTGTAGAGAAAAGACGAAAACCAACCTTTACGGGAAAATAAATGAGCCATTGTATTTAAAAATATAAATGAGTGTATTTAGAGCAATTTATGAATTACATGTATTATTTATACGTTTACAAAATATTAACAACATGACGATAGTAACATTCCCTAAAGTATGAGAACATAAGGTTCAACATATCTCACAGTACTCTTGTTCTTGGCGTGAGAAGGATCGGTCACACAGAGCCGCCATCATGAGTTGTGGCACACGATAAGAATATATCTGCAGAACGGAGACTCTTGAAGTGGCATAATGGGAACAAGGTCGTTTTCCAGAGTGTGCCCCTTGTTGGCGGTCACACACACCCTCCAGTCATGACCACTTTGTTCCGCCGACATTCTGCAGGCTCAATATGTCTGCCCATCAAGGAAATGTAGTCCAATTTACTTTGTGTCCGTGACGACTTAAAGCCGTCTCGGCGCATTGCCTCTGTCCCTAACATGTTGGAAGTGTCCACCCACCGCAGATTAAAGACTATGCAGCGATTCAGTGTGTGATGCAAAGAGATTGGGTTGAACAAGTTGTTCTCTTCTGCTTAGTTCCCCCCCCCTTCCCCCCCCCCACCCACCCAGCCCTCACAACCCCATTCAGCCCTCTCGTGGTAAACATGTGCCTGTCCACGCTCTTTTTCACATCATTCCTATGATTACTGAAACATTTCCTCAACTCAATAATATATTAGTTTCTGTCAACTAAAATGTGGCCTTCTTAGGTTTCGACTATAGATGCAGCTGGGCGTGATGATTAGGTCAAATCCGACATATAATCATTTTTTATTTATTTTTATATAGCGCTTCTCTAGACACTCGAAGTCGCTTTACAGTTCAGAGTCCAGTAGTCATACACACAGTCATATTGACTGAAAACACCACTGTGTGCTCAGGGCTGTAGAATTCTGTAGAGTTATACGCTGTTAACATGTTTTGTCTTCGAATATGCAGCTCATGTAAAACTGATTATACTTTATAAAAGCTCTGATATGGTTGTGGTGGAAAACGTATCATGAATCTTTCTTCTAAATGTAACTGTGTTACTGAACTCTGGGAGCAGAGTTCAGCTCATTTTGCGAGGGACAATGACAGATCATATTATTGTAAGCCAGAGTGCTTTGTTGTCTTTCTTTCTCTCTCCATCACCTCTTAGTTAGACACCACAACACCAACTGGGAAAGCCGACAGAACCTATTCCCATGGATGCCGTGGGAAGGAGAAAGAAGCAAGGATGGGGGCAAACACTTCATCAATAATTATGAATGTGTAAGACTATGTCGCACTATCATTTCTGGGTCAGATCTCCTAACCGTTTGTGAGTCTGACCTTTAACCTGAGGAGGCTCCTCGTGCCGGTTCTGGTCTCAGTTTGGTTTAAGCGAAGTATAACCTATGACTCGCATACATTATTTAAACGCTGAAGGTGCACCCACAAATACTCGGTCTGATTAAACCTCTCCTGAAGATTGTGTAGGCGTGGTCAGACAGCTTGACTGACATCTGTCTGACCCTCCTCGAAGTTATGTTGTGTCAATAAGGGTTGGAACGATTACACTTATGAGCCTTTCTAACGCAAAATAACCGAAGCAGCTACATTAATTGCACCTATGCTTTCCCTGCTGTGACATGTCAAAATTGCTCTGTGTTATCGGTTCATCTAAACACACAGTCCAGTGTTTTTATATTGGTAATCTTCTTCTTTTTTTAAAAAGTATATATTTTTGATGAAATTATCAGTACCTCCAGAAAGCCATCAATGAATCAAATGCTCAGTTATCTGTGGCTGTCGCAGGACTTAAATACGCCCGTCCAATCATTGTGTTCAGCCGCGTGTATTGATATTACAAGACGCCTGTTTGCCTCTGCACTCATTGCTCTTCTACAGTCTTCCAGCTGCTAGCTTAACAGCTGTGAGCCATAGAAATCTCCATGTGTGTTGCATTTATTATGAAAATATTAGAGGAGTGGCATTGGAAGGAGTGCTGCCGACTTGGGGAATCTGTTGCTCGATCTAGCAACTCTTGGAACTTGTGCTGCTAGCTACTTTTAATTGAAGAGTTGGGTTTTTCGCTGTGATCATTTTCTAAATCTAGTATGCTTTTTTGTACTTTCTCACGATTTTTAAGAGAGAAACGTATTTTAACAAGAAATACGTTTGTTGAAGCTGAGTATATTATTCAAGTCAGCCCTCACATCTCCACGTGTATGTTCATTTACAACCGCTTCCATATTAAGTAATCACATCGTGTTTATTTTAATCTTCTGATTTAAAGAAGTGCCATCTGGAAGAGCCTGGCAGTGTTTATGAGTGTGTGTACAGTACAACTGGACTGTATCCATCTATTATGAAAAGGGAAACAAGTGTACAATGCAGCAGATGACACACTTTTTAAGCACAAGCCAAAGGGTGCTTTGCTATTTTTGCTTTCACGCATATACAGACCATCTGACCCACATCGTAAGCTTGTTGGAGGGCGATGCATGAGCCATGGTCAAAGGCTCACACACGTACATGTCACTGTGGGTCAGTTGTCTTCGCTGACACATTACGCAAGCCAAAAACGCAGAGCTATTAGAGTTCTTTAAACACTCTTTTTAATTTTTTCAATAACAAATGTAGAGACATACAAATTAAAAAAATACAGGACATATGCTTGTGCACAATTATGCACAGATGGGGAATTACATAAGCTCCAAACAATAACCCTTTCAACCACAACCAACTCAACTAAAATAGAGAATGGTGTGTTGTATCTCCACTGAAATGTGATTAATCAAATACACAACCATTAGATTTATTCTGTTGCTTCAACTATTTGATGCAATTGCAAAAGAAAAACCTCACAGTAACACAATCAATTGGTTTGTTGCCTTTACAAAAGAACAGAGAGGAAGGACGTGCAACATAACCTGTTTTTAAATGTTCAGTTACATGTCAAAAACTATATATATAAAATGTAAATGTATATATGAATCACCAGTAAGATGGCGCGGCTGTGTCCAGTCGCCGTCGCGGCAGCTCCGCGGAGATTGTGCGCTCTTTTAGTTTTTTTGTTTATTTTTAATATTTTCTTTGCCACAAACACATCGGCACTAACAGCATACGACCACAGCACACTTTTGGACATAAACTTTTGCGCAAAACAAGGGTTTTTGTCCACTTTTTCCATCGATCCAGCGTGGCCGGCAGAGATCGTCGGCGAACCACAACAACAACAGTGGAGCCGCTACTACGGGAGGCAGCGAAAACATCGAGGGAAGCGGGCGGAATTCGAACAGACTGAGAGTTCAAGCCCACCGTCCACCTTTGCCCAGCATCCTTCTTGCTAACGTCCAGTCTCTGGAAAATAAGATGGATGATTTTAGGGCAAGGATCAGATTCAACGGGACATGCGGGATGGTAACATCTTTTGTCTGGCGGAAACATGGCTGAACCGCTGGTGCGGATCGAGTCATATGCCCAACCGAGTCCTTCTCTGTTTTCCGTGCAGACAGAGCGGAAGAGTCTGGTAAATCTAAGGGTGGAGGGTTTGCTTCATGACAAACAACATGTGGTGTGACCCCAAGAACATTAAGACTCTTTCTCGTTCCTGCTCGCGAACCTGGAACATCTGGCGATCTCATGCCGTCCATTCTACCTTCCCGGGAGTTCAGCTCGGTCATCACCACAGCCGTCTACATTCCACCACAAGCGGACACCGGCGTAGCACTATCGGACCTACATGATGTGTTATGTCGGCATCAGAACAAGTATCCAGACGGCTGTGGTGGTGGCTGGGGACTTTAACAAGGCAAACCTAAAAAAGTCATGCGAACTTTCACCAGCACATTACGTGTGCTACCAGAGGAAAGAACGTTGGACCACTGCTATCGCCATTCAAGAGAGGCTACAAGGCTGTCTCTCTCCCTCCGTTAGGAAATCAGACCATGCCGCCATTTTCTGCTTCGGAGTATAAACAAAGGATCGCGGGAAGCGGTAGTGACGAGGCGTAATGCGGTGGTCTGACCAATCAGAGGCTGAGCTACAGGGCGCTCTGCGTGTCGTCGACTGGGACATGATCCAATCCAGTTCCAGTGGCGTCAGCGAGTTCTTGAAGTAGCAATGAGCCTCATAGCAACGCTTAACGGACACCATCGTCCCCACGGTAAAGTTAGGGTCTTTCCTAACCAAAAGCCGTGGGTTGATAGATCCATCCGTGAAGCTGTGAACGCCCGTACTGCTGCCTATAACTCCGGTCTTGTATCCGGCAACATGGACGAGTACAAGGCAGCGGTCTATGGACTGAGGAGGCGGTGAAGGGCCAAAAGGAGGTACCGAGACAGAGTGGAATCACAGATGGAGCAGCGCGACACCAGGCGCCTATGGCAGGGGCTACGGACTATCACAAACTACCAGAGCAGACCCGCGCAATGGTGAGTGCCGGCGCATCCCTAGCGGACGACCTGAACTCATTTTATGCACGGTTTGAGGCTAGCAACAACAGCGCTAGCTCGCCGGCTAACAACAACACCGTTAAGCGTAGCGGTGAGTTCTACCGCTGGGGATGAACACACACTCTCTGTGACCGAGCACAGTGTGAGGAGGGCTCTGTTGAGGTGAACACCAGGAAAGCTGCAGGTCCAGATGGCATATCTGGGCAGTACTGAACCTGTGCTAACCAGCTAGCTCCAGTGTTCACCACAATATTCAACCTCTCCTGGCTGAGTCCGTGGTCCCGCCTGCTTCAAGAGATCCACTATTGTCCCTGTGCCCAAGAATGCTTCTCCAGCATGTATGAATGACTACCGACCGGTGGCCCTCACCTCGGTGGTCATGAAATGCTTTGAGAGGCTGATAAAGGACTACATCTGCGCCTTCCTCCCTTCCTCCATGGACCCGCTGCAGTTTGCTTATCGCCCAAACAGATCCACGGATGATGCTGTCTCCCAGGTACTGCACACACACTCTCTCATCTGGACAGCCAGAGGGGGCTATGTGAGACTACTGTTCATTGATTATAGTTCAGCTTTCAACACCATAGTCCCTCCAGACTGGCGGCAAGCTGATTGAGCTGGGACTGAACACCCCCTGTGTGCTTGGATCCTGGACTTCCTGACCGCCAGGCCACAGGTGGTCAGGGTGGGCAGACACACCTCCAAATCCCTCACCCTGAACACAGGATCCCCCCAGGGTTGCGTCCTCAGCCCCCTACTGTACTCCCTGTACACACATGACTGTGTGGCCAGGTTCAACTCCAATACCATCAACAAGTTTGCGGATGACACAGTGGTGGTGGGCCTGATCTCCGACCGTTTGTGAGTCTGACCTTAACCTGAGGAGGCTGTGCTGATCTGGTCTCACTCTGGTGCCAAGTACAACCTACTTAATGACTCATCATGAAGGTGCACCCACAAAACTCGGTCTGTTTAAACCTGATTGTGTAGGCGTGGTCAGACAGCTTGACTGACATCTGTCTGACCCTCCTCGAAGTTATGTTGTGTCAATAAGGGTTGGAACGATTACACTTATGAGCCTTTCTAACGCAAAATAACCGAAGCAGCTACATTAATTGCACCTATGCTTTCCTGCTGTGACATGTCAACTCTGTGTTATCGGTTCATCTAAACACACAGTCCAGTGTTTTTATATTGGTAATCTTCTTTTTTTAAAGTATATATTTTGATGAAATTATCAGTACTCCAGAAAGCCATCAATGAATCAAATGCTCAGTTATCTGTGGCTGTCGCAGGACTTAAATACGCCTGTCCAATCATTGTGTTCAGCTGCGTGTATTGATATTACAGGACGCCTGTTTGCCTCTGCACTCATTGCTCTTCTACAGTCTTCCAGCTGCTAGCTTAACAGTATTAGAGGAGTGGCATTGGAAGGAGTGCTGCCGACTTGGGAATCTGTTGCTCGATCTAGCAACTCTTGGAACTTGTGTTGGGTTTTTCACAGATCATTTCTAAATTGCCATCTGGAAGAGCCTGGCTGTGTTTATGAGTGTGTGTACAGTACAACTGGACTGTATCCATCTATTATGAAAGGAAACAAGTGTACAATGCAGCAGATGACACACTTTTTAAGCACAAGCCAAAGGGTGCAGACCATCTGACCCACATCGTAAGCTTGTTGGAGGGCGATGCATGAGCCATGGTCAAAGGCTCACACACGTACATGTCACTGTGGGTCAGTTGTCTTCGCTGACACATTACGCAAGCCAAAACGCAGAGCTATTAGAGTTCTTTAAACACTCCAATAACAAATGTAGAGACATACAAATTAAAAAATACAGGCCATATGCTTGTGCACAATTATGCACAGATGGGGAATTACATAGACTCCAAACAATAACCCTTTCAACCACAACCACACACAACTAAAATAGAGAATGGTGTGTTGTATCTCCACTGAAATGTGATTAATCAAATACACAACCACTAGATTTATTCTGTTGCTTCAACTATTTGATGCAATTGCAACCTCACAGTAACACAATCAATTGGTTTGTTGCCTTGCAACATAACCTGTTTTTAAATGTTCAGTTACATGTCAAAAACTATATATATAAAATGTAAATGTATATATGAATCAAATGTGGACTGTGTGGTCTTAAACCAGTCACCATTTGAACATTAATAATATGTCATAAATCAAAATATATACACTACCGTTCAAAAGTTTGGGGTCACTTAGAAATGTCTTTATTTTTCAAAGAAAAGCACTGTTTTTTCAATAAAGATAACATTAAATTAATCAAAAATACACTCTCTACATTGTTAATGTGGTAAATGACTATTCTAGGTGGAAGTGTCTGGTTTCTAATGAAATATCTCCATAGGTGTATAGAGGCCCATTTCCATCAACTATCACTCCAGTGTTCTAATGGTACATTGTGTTTGCTAATCGCCTTAGAAGACTAATATCTGATTAGCAAACCCTTGTGCAATTATGTTAGCACAGCTGAAAACAGTTATGCTGGTGATATAAGCTATACAACTGGCCTTCCTTTGAGCTTGAAGTTTGTAGAACAAAATTAATACTTCAAACATTAATCATTATTTCTAACCTTGTCAATGTCTTGACTATATTTTCTATTCAATTTTCAATTCATTTGATAAATAAAAGTGAGTTTTCATGGAAGACACGAAATTGTCTGGATGACCCCAAACTTTTGAACGGTAGTGTACTTTTTAAAAACATTTAGCAACAAAAAAGATTTACTATCCACAAGATAGTCAGTGAGTCAGCATTCAGTCGTAAATATTTGATCTAAAATACTCTGTTTAGGATATTGCATTTAATCAGTTTGACAATTTCTTCTCCATCACTATTTTAATAATCGACACATTGACCACATAAGTGGACAAGCTATACATTGTAAACCTAGACAACTAGTCTGAGTATACCACCATCCATATATTCTGTATTGTTAGTATGACTACTGACAGAACAGTACTTGTGTATGTACATTATAACTGTCGCTCAGGATAAGCTTCTACCAGTGTAGAAAACAAAGCATGTTTCTGACAATCAACCCCAATTGCCCTGTCACTCCTTATTTCAGATAAGTTGTTTGGCTGCCACGCATGCCTCTCAACTCATGGTGAGCAAAGTTAAGATGGCGGCCTTTTTGTTGTATAACTAACTACATTATAATTAGCTGTCAGAGCTCAGCAGGTTTTCTGATGGAAGCAGAGTCTGAAACACACAAGAGGAAAGTCTGTCTGGTATGACTTGAAACAACCTGATATGTATAGAGTACATTTCTCTCATTTTGCTCTGCATTTGTAATTTATTTTTAAAAGTACAAATATTTTTAATTTGACCTGTCACGGCAAAAAATACATTAAATGGATCTGTCGATGCATCTGGCCTGTTGATATTTTCACATTCCAATATTAATCAGATTGTTGTCTTTCTAAATACTGAATGTCTGAAGCTAAACAGTGCACCTTTCATGAGAGTCCGTACACATTAACATGGATTCATCTAGCAGCATACCAGTCAAAGACTTGTTTCAACAGATGATGTTTGATTGTAATGTTCGATTTTTGTTTTTACACTACATTAAAGGATTTGGCGATTGTTTCACAACTCACAGTTGTGACTTCAGCCTGGTTTACAATGCAAGGAAAACCTGACGATGCAAATATGCAAGCCCTTAATGTGTCTTAATTATCCCATTGCAAAACAATTACATCCCGACTGATTATGATTGGATAATGTGGCTATCGTTTTGTGCTATTTTTAACTCAACAGAGTCAAGTTGAACTCAGACAAGACGATTGTTGACTATGAGTGATGTTTGAAGTTTTAGCTGAAGGGCGTCTTAATCGTGAACAAATCTGAGCGGACTTCAATGATTTAATGTCCTTATAGCCCGTTCAACCATCTAAAACATAACCGTATTCTTGACCATTTACTTAAATAAACTTAACACCTTGGGTATTTATGTGTTCTTTTGAGGAAACTGATAAACAGTCAATAATCTAAGACTGATTCATGTATAGAAAGTATTAATCATCTAGTTTATTGTATTTTAAAAAACTATTAATTAAATTCAAGCTCAATCTTTAACTCACTTAGAGCGAAGGATGCTACATTAAAAACGATAGACCACTGAGAGAGGAGAGAGAGAGAGAGAGAGAGAGAGAAGGCTGGTAGCTAGTGATGTTAAAAGTGTTTCTTTTAGCATTCGGCCACAGTATAAAGTTACATAAGAGGTCGACTGAGGACCAACAGATAAGTGACAAAGATGCCAGATTACTAAAAGTCGGTGACGTCTGAGAAAATGTCTGGAAATGAATACAAATAAAACATATTTTGAGCAGGAGAGCGTGAAATGAGAGACACAGAGTTGCATTGTATCGAATGGGATTTTGGTCATTTCAGTGTGTGCGTTTCATGGTGCAGCAGTGCCTCCATGGCCTATATTCTGCCAGCTGGCGACAACCAAGCCCATGCATGAGTATGCACCCCCACCCTCACACACACACATGGATCAGATGAGACAGTAGTGGGGCAGTATTTCCATTGGGAACAATTAAAACATTGTACATCCATTAAACCCACTAAGCACGCTGTTGTTTTTTTGTGCCATAAAATCCTATGAAGTTCCCTATTTAAGCAATTGTGACTACAATAACAACACTTGTGTTCTAGTTTTAAAAGCCTGTCAGCACCCAGCGCTTGCCTGTCTAACCCTTAAGTGTAAGTCAGGATCCCCTCATGGGAGCCTTGGAATGGTCCAATCTGATTCCCCTGTCCCACTTCCATGCACAGAAGCAAAAAACTCATTTTAAATTTGCATGAAGCAGATTAGCAGCCAAGCGGTGTAAACTGGAATGAGTAAGCTCACGTCTCGTGATATCATTTTTATTCTCATAACCCATAATGGCACTATGCGAATAAGCAAAGGAAAGTTGATGGTATTGGGAATGAGGAGGGTTGGGGTTGTGCAGGGGGGGGGGGGGGGAATAAACGTGTGTGATGTGAAGGCTTTATGCTTAGATGTGTACAAAAAGTTGGTGTTGTGCTGTAAGTAATCTACGGATTTGGTAAATTCCTGAAGGGGTCTTTCACTGAAAGCAACTTGGAAATAATCTGCTTGAAATGAAGAGATTAACAGCACACGTGTGTAACAAAGAGATGCAAATTAATATCAGTGATAATTAAAGGACAAAGGAAAGAAACAAAGACAGAAGAAGACGTGAGCAATGCAAGAAACAGTCGCACGCTCACACAGCATCCGCAAGAGAAAACCATCCACTTCACGTTGAAAATGTAATTCTTTGCATGATGCAACTTCAAAAACACACTCATGTGCAGTGAGTACAGTCAAGTATGATAACACAAACATAGTACTCACCTAGTCTAGGCACAGAGTAGCATAACTCCAACACACAAACACCACCACCTCCTTCACCAACGTGAAACTATGAGTGAGAGCAAACATAAGTAGGAAGAGAAGGAGCACTCGAAGGTGGAGAGAAGGAAAAATTAATTTCCAAACAACTGTGTGAGTGTGTGTGTGAGTTGGGTGGGTGTGTGTGTGTGAGTGAGTTGGATGTGTGTGTGTGTGTGTGTGTGAGGGGAGATCCACTCCAGCAGCGAACGGTATGCTCGAGCTCCGTCTCTCTCGCTTTCTCTCTGGCGACTGTGACGTGTCAGGGTTTCATCCAGACCCCTCCTTCGCCACCACTCTTCATTCATTCGCCCTCCCAATCCCTCTCCCTTTTTCCCTCTCCCAACCCCTCTCCCTTTTTCCCTCTCCTAATCCCTCGCTACCGCAGTCGCCCCGCCTCCAGACTGAAAAACTGATAATGATTTAGGATTGCGAGCCTGACACACAAACATGTGACAATATGGAAAGTTGACTTGTTCTTACAGTTTCCATTTTTAGATTAGTTTGACCCTCACAAATTGCTGATTTGGCATTACACTAAAAAAATGGTCCCTTTACCTTTTAATGCAATATTAACAATATTAATATTAAGTTACCTGTTATATATACTGTATATGTATCCTGTTTTCACATGTCTATCTAATTTAATCAGGACTGGGATCATTTGAAGAATGTTTTGAGGGGAATAGAAAAAAAAATGCTGTGCACTCAAATATGAGAAATTAATATATCAGTATTCAATATAAATCACTTTTTAAATTAAAATATGGCTCATATAATGAAATGTTTCCTGATTTAAATGAGGAAATATTTGAGAAAAAAAACAAAAAAACAAGCCTCATAATCTTGCCAACTTTCAATACTTCACATACTTCCATATTCATTACAGCAGACACACTTCAATTAAGTTTAACTTAAATCAGGGTTCCCTTCTCATTTATTGATTAATGATTAAGTTAACTTACCAGTGGAGTTGGACTTGCGTCGTGTGGCCACTTTAAGGTGCTTCTTCCTTCCTAGCTCTTCCCCAAGTAGGTAGTACCATCCTTGAACCTCCTACAGTACACACACAAAGAGTGACTGTGTGTGTGTGTGTGTGTGTGTGTGTGTGTGTGTGTGTGTGTGTGTGTGTGTGTGTGTGTGTGTGTGTGTGTGTGTTTTTGTTCACTGTCTATCATCCGTCACTTCTTCTCTCCCTCACTCACAAATTGTCTGCTTGTTTTCCTCCTCTCTCCTTTCCTCTGAGAGTCCTTAGCACATGCCCGAGTGTGCCTGACTTCAAGCTCGGGGATTTCATTTAATGAGAGCTAAATCTAAAATGAAATGTTTTACGTGTAAACATGTACAGAAACACACACCCACAAAGATGCAAACACACACACACAAACGCACAGAGACACACACTTAATGTGCTTGCTCTTCCAGGACTGCAAACACTGAACATACACACACTCACAATGCTTTAGCTTATTCCAGCAGCTGATACCTTCACTTCTGCACTGCTGCCTTGTGAGCCAGATGGTGTGTGCGTGTATTTGTGTGTGTGTTCATGCGCATGGTTGTATTCGCCACTACTGTACTGTACGTGCGGTTTGCTTTTTAATCCTGATGATTTGTCTTGCAAACAGTACAACACTGTTTTAAGCTCTGTCGTGTTTATACTGTGTGTACACATTTATTACAGCGCGCGCACACACACACACACACAGAGCAAGCCTCCTCTTTTGTACTACATAATGTGATCCCATGGACAGTGACAATAATCTCCGTTATAAAAGCATCTTATCTGAGTGGACAGATTTCTCCGGGCTGTGGAATAAAGGGGGAGGACGGGCGGGGGACTTGTATAGAAGATGGGGGAGGGGAGGGCATATGTCCTGAAAGTCGAGGATAGGTTTACGCCATCGTTCAATATTACTCTGCACATGTGACAAATGGGCGGGCTGAGAGTGGGACAAAGAGAGCTGTAAGTAAGGAGGAGAAAAGAGAAATTAAAAAGCACAAAGGGGCAAAAGGATGGAAACAAATGGCAAGAACAAGCGAGTCAGTAACAAGAATAACCAGAAAGCTCCAAATGTTTCTGCAACAAAAGAACACATTGGACAGAAAGGGGTGGGTTTGAAGAAGGGCTGAATACAAAATAAAATTTGAAAATTAGAACAGATGTGACTCCATGTGTCTCAGCTAAATCTCCCTCATTAGCATATTAAGCAAATTCAATATGCATTGAGATGAATAGAGGAAGGAAGCCAGAAGACCAAACTCACTCTTCTTGTTGTTTGTTCTTCTCATTGATGCTTATAGGTCAAATAGTCAAAACGATGATTTTAACACCAGAAGCAGAAATGGTTATATTGTGCGAAAAGATAGCTTCTTTTTTTTTCTGGAGTGATTTGAACCCCAGAATATCAATATCAAGATATCAAGACGTCACCAGGACATTCATATGTTCTACTTATAATAATAACAATAATAATAATAATAATAACAATAACAATAAGCCCTAGTTGTAGGGTTCTTGGGGCAGAATGCTTCGTTAATAAAGGGCTGATGAGTGAAATAACTGACAAGTACAGAAACAGACAATTGGAGAGGTGTTATTGTATATGCTGTAATCACAGTGAGCATAAATGTGTCCTTAAATACACAGAGGCATGCACAATGATGTAATAACACAGAAATAATCAAGTGCTGAGGCTTTACATACCAGACATTTGCAGTCGTTACTGCACTAACCACTAAAACGTGGGTTTTCTTTTTTTAAACTGTGAATATGCGACAGACTGCAAGAAGAACATTGGCACATATGGAAAGGCAATGGAATAAATTGGAGTTAATAATTAAATTGTGACAGGAAAGAGCGATAAAAAGCAGCAATGGGGACAAACTGTACATGGAGAAGAACCTTTTCTCAGCCGAGGAGCAGCGCTCAACTTTTGGAGCTCACATTCATCTGCTGTCCCTGGGAGCGTTTGGGAGGAAAGTCTACGGGCTGTGTTCTTCTATGTTATGACGTAAGTGTGTGGGAGGAAGTGATGTCACCCTTTTTGTGTCTAGGGAGGGCAATGCCCGTTGGTCGAGCTGTAGGTCGGTCCACCACTTTGTCCCTGACTGAAACGTTGTGACAACTGTTGGACGAAATTGTATTTCGACTTTCACGTCCCCCTCTGGATTTATCGTAATTAATTTGATGACTCCTTAACTTTTAATCTAGCACCACCATCAGGTTAAACGTACAGCCCCCAGAGCACTAAAATAGCCTCACACTGTTATTTTCCCATCTGTGAGTATTCAGTGCTCACTTCAGCAAGACAAGCACAGAGGTCCAGTTAGAAAACAAACAGTGTGTTTAGGGGGTTTAGAGCTCAAACGCGACTTTGGGCTTTCTTCTCTTGAAAAAAGAGGGGTGTATATAAAATGTCTCCCCATATAAAATATTCTATTAAGATGCACTACATATTCATAATTTCCACGTACAATGCATTGCTTTCATGGAAATATTCACTTTAATTAGGTGAAAGATTTACTGTATGCAATGTTCACAATTTAAAAATGTTCTAAAATGTCCAAAAATGACTGTACTGTAATTATTACAAAATCAAACCTCAGTACAGCAGAAGAAAGACATTCAATTAAATAAGGAATGCATGTTTCTCTATGTGCGTTTCTCATAATATTTCAGCAGAGAGACTCAAACTGTGTTTTACTGCAGTGACTTGAGGCACCGCTGCTGCGGTGTAACCCTCGTAACCCCAAAGTGTTTCTTCTCAACTATTGAGGTCACTGGAATTTATTCACACTGAACTAAACTGTTAGAATCACGGTCTAATGAATGGACACACATACACACACACACACACACACACACATACACACACACACACACACACAGAAAGAGTGAAAGTTGAAAAGCTTGCTGTGTATATTGTTGACGGAATGTCTTTACACTCCTAATCTCTGTGTTGAAGTTACCTTTTCTGGATCCAGAAGGGAGTGCACACCAAAGCTCATGCAACCCAGCAGCTCACTCATCCTGTTGGTACAGAGAGGGGCACACAAAGAATACATAAGTAGGGTACAAAAATCAATTAATTCCCCAAAGTAAAGTCGATGTGACTTCTACCTCAGGTCTGACATCTTAAATGTGTTTTCTTTGTCTGTGTGGAATATCTGCTGTTAGAAGCATCACATAATGAATGAAGACAAAACAATAATACAAAGTTGAAAAGAGTAAAATGTGATCCTTGGGCCACATATTTCATGAATGTGTCAAAATACTGTATATATATATATATTGTGGCATCACAAGGGGTCAGGTAGTGGATGGACGCTATTTTCCCACTCGATTACAGCGGCCACCTGACAAAATGGCCGCTCAGTGGAAAACTACAGCTCCCAGCCTGCCTCACCACTCACCCAGCTGCAGGTGTTTAGGACATCTAATTGAGGCAGGGCTGGGAAGCTTAAGAGGAGACAGAGGGCAGAGCACAAGAAGGAGAAGGAGCTGGACAAGCCAGGAGAAGGGCCTCCAGGACGAACCCCAGCCCAAGAGAACAACCCAGAGGAGGACTTTGTGAAGTGGACTTTGTTTGAGGATAAGTTTTGTTTAAAGAACCTTTTGCTCCCCCGGGACACTTTTTGTTGGACTATGGACTTTGTCTTATTTTGTTGGAATGAATAAACCTTCTAGGTTATTTTAATCCTTGCATTTTGCCAGTTTTTATTGCTCCCTTGCACTGCCCCACCCTAGACGGCACTAGGGACAGCCCGTGACGTGACAGATGGTGGAGAATGCGGGCACTGGGGCCTAAGTGCGGATGATTGGGAGTGAAGATATTGATGACTTGGCCCTGTTTTTTTCAGAACTTCAAATACCAGGCCAACCATCCCAAATGGAGTCACTGGTGCAGATGCTGGTGGAGAGCCAGAGGGCCCCGCAAGAAATCAATGCAGCCCTGTTGCAACAACAAGTAAGGTCTAATGAACTCAAAGAGCAGGAGCTCCAACAGGTACGAAGGGTGAAACCCAAAGTAGCGGACTTTATCCCTAAACTAGGAGTTTCTGATGATGTGGAAGCGTACCTTCATGCCTTTGAAATTACTGCTGTTCGAGAGGAGTGGCCGAGGAGGCAGTGGGTTGGACTCCTGGCTCCTTTCCTCTCAGGGGAGGCACTTAAAGCCTTTCAGGATGTGGAGGCCCAGATTGCCCAAGACTATGACCAATTAAAAGTAGAGATTCTGAGTCGGCAGGGCCTTACTAAATTTAGCATGGCCCAACATTTCCATAACTGGTCTTTTCAAAGGGGTAATACGCCCCGGTCCCAAATGCATGAATTGATAAGAGTGACAAAAAGGTGGCTGGAACCAGACCGAAGCAGCCCGGCCGACATCATAGAGACCCTGGTTATGGACCGGTATTTACGGGCTCTGCCTTATGAAGCAAAAAGGGTAATTGGTCACCAGAAGGTACGAACAACTACAGAGTTAATAGAAGCTGTGGAGCAGTACCAGGCCGCGGCAGAAATGCTCCGCCTACCCTGTAAAGAGCCTGGGGGGTTTGTTCCCGCCCAGCCAAGGGCGTGTCGCCAAAGAGGTTCGACGCCGACCAACACCCAGTCCGGCCCACCCTATAGAGAGGATAGGCAACCTGGGCAGCCACGAGCCGTTCCGACCCCAGAGCTCCGCCAGTGTTATCGCTGTGGCGAGTTAGGCCACATCTCATGGCAGTGTCAGCTAGATGAGCCCATGCCTACAGCTGGTTCCGCCAGTGGCCCCATGTGCACTTTGCTGCCCTCCTGGGGCAAAGTGGAGACCGGCGACCCACTTGCCCCGTAACTGTGAATCAACGGGATGTAGAAGCCTTGCTCGATTCAGGAAGTTCCAGGACCCTGATACAGGAGGCCATCCTGGAAGCATCTTCCTGCTCAAGGCGACCCCGTCCAGGTGGTGTGTGTCCACGGAGACACCCACGAGTACCCCACCACCATGGTGAAACTAACTACAACTAAGGGCACATTTCAAGTCAAGGTGGGCGTAATCAGGAATCTTCCTGTCCCGGTCCTGATTGGGCGTGACTGCCCGGCCTTCCCGCTGCTGTGGAGGGAAGCCCTGAAGATACTCGGTCGTGAGCCCCGGAAACGTAAGGCAAACTATTGTGAAACATATGACACCTGGGTTAATGTTGCCACACCCTGTTCTGTCCCACCAGTTTCAGTACAAGCCTTGGCCGAGGCATCTAGTGGCTCGGAATCGGACGGGTTCGAGCCACTACCGGGGCCAAGTGAAGAGGATGCTGAGGGGCCCCCGGAAAGGTCGCCCCTTACAGGTCAATATGGAACAGCGCAGTTGCAGGACCCCACCCTGGGAAATGCCCTAGCGAATGTCCAGGTACTAGAGGGAACATTGGTGGGAACCCGGGAGGCTCCTTCTACCCTCATTTTTCGGTGAAAAATGGCCTCTTATATCAGGTTACCAAAAGTAAGGAGCAAATTGTGGAACAACTACTTGTGCCCAAACCTCACCGCTCCACCGTTCTGCAGTTAGCCCACACCCACTTGTTAGGAGCCCACTTGGGGGTAGAAAAGACCAAAGAGAGGGTGTTGCAGAGGTTCTTTTGGCCAGGAGTCCACAAAGAGGTAGAGGACTACTGCCGCAGCTGCCCAGAGTGTCAGATCACTGCACCAAAACCCACTTATAAAAACCCCCTTATCCCCTTGCCAATCATAGAAACTCCCTTTGAAAGGATAGGCATGGATATTGTGGGGCCGCTGCCCAAGAGTGCCCGTGGACACCAGTACATCTTGGTCATAGTAGACTACGCCACCCGGTACCCAGAAGCCATCCCCCTGAGAAAGGCAAATGCTAAGCAAATAGCAAAAGAACTCTTCCTCTTCAGCAGCCGGGTTGGGATACCCAAGGAAATTCTTACTGACCAAGGAACCCCCTTTATGTCCAGAGTCACCAGGGAACTGTGTGCGCTTTTGCATGTGAAGCAGGTGAGAACCTCAATCTACCACCCCCAGACAGATGGGCTAGTGGAGCGTTTTAACAAAACCCTCAAAGCCATGCTGAGGAAGGCCATCGACAAAGACGGAAGAAACTGGGACCAGCTGCTACCCTACCTTCTGTTCGCGATAAGGGAAGTTCCTCAGGCTTCCACCGGTTTCTCATCCTTTGACCTGTTGTATTCTCACAAACCCAGGGGCCTGCTAGACATAGCCAAAGAGACTTGGGAGGAGCAGCCCTGTCCCCATCGTACTATGATTGAGCACGTGGGGATGATGAAAGACAGGATGGCAGCTGTTTTTCCCATTGTGAAGGAGCACATGGAGAAGGCCCAGAGGGAGCAGACAAGCGCAGCTAAGAGAATTCAGCCCAGTTCTGGTCCACTGTGGAATGCAAGTTCTTGGCTACAGGGCCATATGAGGTAATTGAAAAGGTTGGGAAGTCAATTGCGGCAAATAGGGAAGAGGAAAGTGGAGCAAATATACCATGTTAACCTCTTAAAGAAATGGCATGTTGGGAGGCGCTGTTCAATTGTCTTCCACCCAGAGAAGAACTGCCAAGTGGGACCCACCAGCTGCAGCATGCAAAGGAGCTGGTGGAAACCAGGATGTATTTTCATCCCTCCCAGGCTGCACCCACCTGGTTGAACATGAACATGAAATCCGTCAACCAAAGGCCGCGTAAAAAGCTGATTGACGGGTAAGGAAGATGTTAAAGTTGAATGTGATTGAGGAATCCAGAGTTGCCTGGTCAAGCCCATTGTTCTGGCCAACAAGCGGACAACTCGGTGTTTTGTAATGATTTAAAAGTAAACGACGTGTCTGAATTTGATGCCTATCCCATGTTCGGGTTGATTGAAAGCCTGGGCCATGCACGATTCCTGACTACACTGGATCTCACAAAGGGTTATTGGCAAGGTCAAGGTCATGGAAAGGTCAAATCTTCTATTTACCATAGCACGGTCAATTTCTATCCAATTGGCATGCAACTAATGCCAACATGTTCATAATGCAATGCCCAATCTTGTGATATGCGAAGGTATGCGCTCTACCGAGTGCCCATTCTAGTTTACTTCCTGTTATACTCCTGCCATTGACTGCCTCCTCACTCACGATGTGTAGTCGACTCCCGGCCGGTAGAGACCTCAAGAAGTAGTTATTCCACGCCGTTATATTGGGCATCAACCTCATGTTAACATGCATATTGTTTGAAAGACTTGAAGGTTATATAAAGGTTTCGGCGCTGAGACACACACTTTGCACAGAGCCGGTGTCAAATATTAACATTACAGCAGTGGTCGTCGTTGCACATGGCGGCGCTAGGCGCTCGACTGAGTTCACCTTTCTAGTTTGAGTTGAAGATGCACACATTTGTTCCCGCATTTCTATCCTGTCACTCCCTTTGCTCTCCGAGGCAGCAGGTTCAGAGTTTACAAATGAGACAGGGATTCATAATTCCCTATTCAATACAGGGTCCGTTTATGTGCAATGCGAATTTTGATTTATGTTAGGCATGTTCTGCCCTCAGGTGAACGAGATTGGATTTCTCAAAAGGTTGCGATCTCAATTTCCTTGAGCAACTCCACAACAAAGCAGTCGATAGAGTTGCCCAGGTCACTGCTGTTCATCTGAGGTGACAGACGGCCAGTGCTTAACCGATGCTGCCCTGGCGTTAGAATAAGGGTACAATATTGTCCTTGCTTGACAAAACATTTGGAGAATCCATGGTTTTGGGTGAAAAGGCTCTGTTGGGATTGTAAGTAGTGTGCTAAATACATCTAAATGCACCATGGCATTGGTTCTGAGAAATTCTGCACAAAGAAAGCGGGAGCATGTAAGAGTCTGTATACCTCTTTAATCTTGTAGTTCACTTATAGCCAATTGCAGAAGATGAAAACATCACCTGCTTTAAATAAATCAATTTATTGAGAAAAGTACACGTGGAATCTTATCTGCATTATGAGGGGACAAAATAATATTCAAACAAACAGGCATACTGTAACAGGGAAATGTTCTAAATGTGTAATACTATCGGAAACATTTCTTCCAGTTGCCTTTTCCCATTTCACAAAGCTTAATGCTGCACAAAGATGAGTAAATCACTCTTAATCTGTGTCCCAGAAACTGGCCCAAAAAGGTCTTTAAAAACATTTCCATGATCTTATTACATAAGCCTTTCCCTGTATATTTTACATCTGTATGCATCTTTTCCAACACATGCTGCATATGATATTTAGTTTGTATTCCCTCAGTGTTGTATGGTCAGGCCACAGAGCTTTGAATCATATTAAACATCTCAAATTAGTGTTCGCCAGTATTTCTAGCCAATAGCTACGCTTTCCATCATCTGTCCTCTCAATACAATACAGCACAAAACATCTGTGACTCATTCAACCATATGTCCTCCATCCCCGCAATGACCCTGTTTCAGCTTAAGTCTGGTGAGGCAGGGAGGCGAGAGTAACACATTCACTCTGCCAAATTCCGAAACAGACACACAAAGAAATGCACAAACACAGACTCAACCCCACAGAAGCATGCAGCAGCATCAATTATAAAATGGAGTTTTACTGCCCTAGTGGGCAGCTCCAGCATGTTACAGCTTCTTGAATTGTAACATTTAAAATAGGAGTTTAAATGGAAAAATCCATTTTCTTCATTAGGACTATCACCATCACCAAAAACATCATCACCATTCCCATTAGGTACCTTGTTGTGGAGTCAGCGTTCCACATTGTGAAGAGCAGTCTCTTATGAAGGTCCGCCTTACTGAAAACAAAGGAACAGACATATATTTTCACACACTGTACGCTCTATATTTGTGGCTAGCTAACAGCTGAATCTTTTGTTGGTGTCAACAAAACTTCCCTCAACCGAGAATAAAGACCTGTTTCTGTGTAAAGCAACGGTAAACATGCATTTATTACATATTCGTCACATCCAGTTATCTGTCCTCCAGATAGCGTCAGGTGATGTTGGGGATGGTACAATAAATCTGAGCTACACAGAACTGCCTCTCACTAAGTACTCAACTGAGTCTCAAATGAAACTACACCGAAATATATTCATTTTTAACAAATCTTGAATTTATTAATGTATAGATTGATTGCTTACAAGTAAAAGGTTTGTAAGAAGACGGGGTTCCTACAGTGAGGAACCATCTGAGTCTTCTGTCTGTCGCGAGGATCCCCGTCTGGGCACATGCCGATCTGAGGAGGACAGAAAAACTAAAGTACACAGTCTAGTCTGCATTTGTTGGTCAAAGTTCCCCAAAGTTGAACAATAATTATTTTGTTTACAGTTGAACATACCTTAACATAAAAGTCACAAGGCCCCTGGCACTCCTCCAGAATGCCCCTCGCCTCCAAAACTGCAAACACAGTACGAACATAACTGAAAAAATGATGAATTTGTGGTCACATTAATTATGTATTAGCACATGTCATGTTCAGGTGCTTGGTCGAAATGTCACCACGGCTCCGTTTCACGTAATGCTTCGTGTGGCTTTGTGGTTTATTTCTGAATGGTCTCACTATCGCTTCAAAAACACACTCCAGTTCGCTCATGTCGACATGTGCTATTAGTCCAGATGGTGTAACATTGTGAACCATATTGGGCATGCACGCTGCTTTGGTTGAAGGAAAATGGGCTGTCATTAATAATATAGCTTGTATCATAACTCAAGAAATGCAGGCAGAATTTATGCTATTTGACACTGTCCTAATAAAAGTAACTATAGGCTTATAGGCAGGTGCAGGTGGGCAGGTATAGGTTCAGGTTCTGGTTCTGATAACAAAAGCAGAAACACAAAGCAAGAAAAGAACATTGAAACTTTGACAAACTGGCATGGGGCGAGTGGAAGGGCTGATGAAGAAAGTGGGAACAGGTGAGCAGGTGGGTAGAGAAGGTCAGGTGACTGGGACTGGAGGGAGAAGAGGTTATTGCAGGGTCAGGGGGAGGGGCCGGATGTGTGAGTTAGGCGACTGAGACGGGAGAGAAAGTCAGAGGGCATCAGGTGGACAGGAAGAGAATAGCAGTGGATGGGTTTGAGGAAGGGAGGGACGGAGAGGCCGAATGAGACAGCGTGGCTGGTTCACATGAACTCAGCCATAGTTGTGTTTCTAGATTGAGGTATGTGCAGGAAGAGTAAGAGGATGTCTGACTGCTGCAATAACAATGAGTGAACATGATTTGTAAGAAGCCATTAAGTATTTCCAATGACTGAGAACCCAAAAGGGAAATCAACATACTTTATAGAAGTGCTGCTCAAGTTGTGTGAGTAAGTCAACATTTGATGCACTTTTTCTCTGCCTTTATTCTTTTTCCACTTCTTATGGTGACAAAACATGGATAAATAATAAATAGTTCAATGGTTTTTGGTATTACAATATTTGATGTATATAAAATAACAAAATCCAGTGTCCTGGAAAAATATATATGCCGTTGTCATTTTGAGGATATGGTTTGTGATGTTGTTGAGTTGTGTAATCTAAAAAAAATGCATCTGATGAGTAAATGGCCCTTCACTCAGAGAAATGACACGGGCACAGAAGACCTGGGAGAGCAGATAGAAAATCACAAACAAAAGTCGGCGTGTGTATGGCCTCAGTTGCTTGGTGACCGAAATAAACAACCACTTTTCCTTTTCTCATTAATGGTCGGCTGTCGTAATTTGACAGGTGAACTGCACTGTGACATTCAATATTTAACTTCACAAGTTGCAAATCATATGTGCTATACAAATGTAGTTGCACTAGCCATGAGCAGGCACAGACTGTGTACTTTATTCAAAAGAACAAGTACAAAGTGTTTCTCTCTCTTCATAAAAAGGCTTCTTTTTTTTTTTACTTACCGCTAACAACAAGAACTTCATGCTCTTGGATGATTGACAGCTTCAGCTGACCTATTGAAAAAGAGAAAAGGAAGATTATCATATTTGATAGCAGGGCATTAGTGTAAAATAAACTTTCAAATTATTCGGACTAAATTTTGTTGCTCTTTTAAAAACATAAACAACTACCAAGATGTTCCCGCAGAGGAAGACGAACAAACAGCTTTCAAAGTGCAACGCAAAAAGTGAATGCAGCTTCGATGGGCCAGCCGCATTTGTGTGTGTGTGTGTGTAGCATGTTGTGATTGCAGAAATGCAGCATGTTCACACTGTAACATTGTGTCATCTCCCATCTTCCTTACTTGTTTTTTGGGTTACGGTGGTTCTACAGTCTCTACACTAAAAGACAAATCCAATGTGTGTGTGTGTGTGTGTGTGTGTCTTTGTTCACTGCCTATCATCCTTTCACTTCTTCTCTCCCTCACTCACAAATTGTCTCCCTGTTTCCCTCTTTCTCTCCTTTCCTCTGAGACTCCTTGGTGCTGCTCACGGCTCTAGGAGACTCGATAGCCATGTTGACATGGCCACTGCTAACATTGGCTTTGTGCTATTCTAAATGAATCCTGCTCATATGAGCGCAGTCTACAGCTGTAATGTGGGAGCCTCGTTGTGTGATAACGCTGCTGGCACTTCAGAGCTTGGGTACAAGGGATGTTTGTCGTTCCCACACTGAACTTGGCATGGTTTTGTGCTGCTGGCCAGCAGAGAAGAACAAAGTCAGGACACATATATATTACTGGAGCCTCTGAACCTTAAGGTAGTTGTGATGCAGTCTTAAAAAGATCAAACACAATCTGTATCAAACTGAGTTTGAAGCCAAACCAAATGGATGAAGGTAAATATAGACTGTCAAAACTGTTTCAGGACAGCCTCTGACACGATGCAAGTGAATACGGACTACTAGGTCGATTATAACATGCAATGCATTTTGCACAGAAGATAGATCAATACAAGCTGATGTGATCAATTGTAAACCATTGTAAACAACGGTTAAATAAGGTGGTAGACTGACAGTGTCATATAAATTGTAATTATTGCCATTTCTGGTTTAGCATTTTAAAAATAGCTTTTTATTTTCACAAACGCTACTTCTGCTCTTGTGCACCAATAGAAGAGCAATGCTGTATAATATCGGGGATATTCTTTTCACTTTTAGTATCACATGGCCCAAAAGCAAAGAATACAAAACAATGTGCAAAGTGCTATTTGACAGAACTAAACCGGCGGGTCAAATTTAGTCAAATCCTTTCCGGCTTCTTGACCCGCACTGCTGGGAAATTCATCTTGTTTAATTGGACTCAACTTGCTTACAACATTGTTTGTGTGTTTAAAGGGTATTCTTGTTTGCAGTTAACAAGCAGCAAGAGTGAGGTTTTATTGATCTTATAATGGCATTTCCTTTGTTTTTCAAACACTGCAGTTAAACACTGAACGTACAGTCGATACATAGCTCCATTAGCTGAATACATTAAGCTTATCTGTAACATCAGCTGACAAAAAAGAAAGAAAAACATAATTACCATACGATAAATATTAGTATTTTGGGGTGTTAACAATGGAAGATAAACATTGCAACGTTTTTTGGAAGTCGACAGAGTGAAGAGTGAGAGGCACAAAAGAGAAGAGAGCTGTGTTTTTAGAAAGCAAATGGCCTGCGATAGTTGAACGCTGACATTTTAGAGTAGGAGTGATTTAATGGAGCACGGCCGAGAAGGGCAGCACTCTGGGTCAATACAAGCAAAACTGAAAACAACCCACGACACACAAACACATGAAAATAAAATCCAGCACACGTAAAGCATGGATATCAGACTCCTGTGCACAGGGCTCTGACAGCTCTGCCTCGGAATAAATCACCAGGATTTACGCGTGACTACACAATCTAGTCTCATCAGAGACATTTCCGTCATGGAGTAATGTGCAGCTGCCAAAATAAAAAATAAAAAATATTGAATATTCCTGGAGTTATGTAAATAATCCATAAGGACTGATGAGTTTTCCCTCTGAGGCAAATTTATGAAAACAATTCAGAAATGCTCACTAAATTCACACACTGAATGTAGCAGAGGTGCCCTGCAGCAGATGTGCTGTTGTGCGTGGCAGAATTTGGAGCAGGAATTAATTTTAAATGCTTGGCTTGTCCAGGTGAAGGAAGGTCAAGAAGAAACAAGCCTTTGGTTTGAGGGAGATGCCAGCCGTACAACCTTTAGAGAGAAAGTCTATAAGAGAGTCTATAATTAAAATAATGCAGCATAATAAAATGTCCAGAATGTGACGTTTTATGGCAGGAGTAAAAAAAGATTAACGAGTCCGCTTAACAATGAAAGTATTGAGCACTTGGGAAAGGCAAAACAGGTTATACTGAAAGACAGTCAAAATCTTTAAAAGCATAAACTCAACTATTGTGTATCGGAAAATATGCAATACTCTGACTACAAAGGAAAAAGAGACTATTTTCAAGCGTTTGCATTTCATGTAAAGTTACAACTATTCCAAAAGCTGCAAATTAAAAGATAACTTTTCTTTAGTTGGCAGACTCTTGTTAAGGTGAAACCCTTGACAGATGTATCTTATTGGTGTAGTGAATCAATAGAGCTCAAATGCATGTGCAGAATGTTATTGTCCTCAAAATCTCAATTCCCTTTCTTCTGTGTTGTTAGTCTGTGAGACATTTGTGAAATTGCATGTTTGAGAAATTATGGAGAAAGAAAAAAAAAGAATTTAGGAAAGAGGCTTTTTTTTTTTTAAACCCTCAAAAAAAGATTCAAGACACTAACATTGATGTTGACGAGGGTCAGTGTCCAGTGGCCGGCGCAATTACACCATGAAGTGCTGTTGCCTGCCCAGTAACAGGACATGATTACGGTCAGCACTTATCTGTCAGGATTTTTTTGTACATACAACATCTCCAACCTTTCACCAAAGTACTGAGTTATGTTTCATGGATCAGCAAACATGAACAGCATTATACTTTATGTTTAGGACCTCAATATCTGTTATTGCTGTTCTATGTCCAAACATAAATACCAGCAGCATCCATTCTGTCAATGCAACAGGGACCTTGTCAGTGATGCTATCCATGTGATGTTGCTGATAACAACCCGAGGCTAAAACTAAAGAAGGTCATGTTCTCTTCTTTCTTAAGGCGTCCTCGCATTTCTTTTCCCACACAAAGCCACGAATGAGGAATGGAATAGTCTTTAATAATTTTTGAAAAAGTGCTGAATAGAATACATAAATAAATGTCCAATTAAATTACCAGACAATGGGAGTAACGGCCATTGGAAGTTGTGTGGTGTTTCTGTGTGTGTCCTCGTTATCCTGTACTTCCCACTCCCTCTCTTTCTGCTGTCACATTTACATGTGAAACCCTGTGACCCACCAGCATCCAATAAGGCCAAACCAGGGGACACTGTTGGTCTTTATGTGACAGCTAAAGTAGCCATTATCCGCAGACAGAAGCAAGAAAGAAGGGTCCAGTTAATCCGTGTTCAGTCACATTTTCTGTGAGAACGGGAGCAATTTTGAGAAGTTGTGAAGCTGCTATGGGTAGATATAAAGTTTCAATTTGGCGCAATCACAAATTCATCCAATTTGATCCAACAAAGAGCAGATTAGATGAGACATACAAGGTGTCCTCTCGTTTGCCTCGCGGACTTTAATTTAATGAGGTGGTTATACAACTTCCCAACACTCACCTTTCTCCATGAGATGGAAGTTATTCACTAATCTGAGGAGTAGATACAACATGATTGTGTCCACACTAAATGCATGAGACACCTTTATGTTAGATGCCCAGATGCAAGACAGCCAAAACAGTAAAACATTGTTTGATGGCTTCCAGGAGAACGTTCTGGGTGACTTCAGTATCTAGTAGACTCCACATTTCATGTTTCTAAAAAGCCTGTGTTTAACATTTCATAATATGTGCACTCTAATCATGACAACAATAAACTTCCATCAACTAAACACAGTCCTTTGCAGACTTATCCATTCAAGGGGAAGAGAGACAATTGCTCTATGCGCATCAAAGAATACGGCATGACAATACAAATAAGGTGATCACAAAATGCATTCAATCTTCTTTTTTGTGGTAACTTAAGGATGTTTATACAGCAACGGTAGGATTAATTTAGAGTAAATCAAGCCGACGAATAGTTGAGAAGTGCTTGGGAATGGAAAACCTGTCGAAAGATACAGTAAGTAATCTAATACAAAGAAAGAAGTGAGGTACTGAGAATGATAAAACACCCTCCAAAAAGAACATCTTGCAGATTCACAAACTGTGTATTTGAAATAAACAGTGTTCAATTGTGTGATTGCTGTCACTCAACTACATTTGTTCAGTCTGGATCTATAAAATGGAGAAATGGTTTTCAGATCCACAATAAGTTTGATTCATTGTAACCAAATGCAATTTACTCTTTTGTTAACATTTAAAGAGGACAGATTTACCATCTTTCTCGTGTCATTTTCTCTCGACGCATCTCGAGTCTTTGTTACAGAAACAGACATAAAAAAAGAATATTAGCTCAAACCACTCCAGTCAGTAGTTTCACATCAAAACCTGACAAGTTACTTTAAATTTCTCCGCAACAAATTGGGAACATTTCTGTTACTATCAGGTAGCCAAAAACATGCATGTGTGTCTGTAAACCTTTTTTAATTTGTGTATTTTGTTGATTGGTTTGTTACAGAACAGTCTTAAGTGACTAGAATGGTTGGAAAGGTGTGGCAGAGGTTGCACCCACCTGTACATGTACAATACATTAGTAATGTCTTCTGCTATATATTATATGAACACATTTATTAGATTATGAGTGAAGGAAATAATGATAAAAACTGTGGTCAACGGGGAAACCTGGAGAGAAGACACAAATTGCTCAAAGGAAGTAGAAACATCAGGTCCTGACCGGGTTGGTGACTGTTACTCACACTTGGGCAACACATGATTTTTCCCTGTGAGTGACCACAGACACACTCCACCAAACAACGGATGCTTTCTGGAGGAATTCAAGCTTATGGCAAAGTCTGACCCATTTCTGAAGGAGCACACTCTAAGAATAAACTCACTGAGTCCCCAAGTGGGGGGGATCGTGCATAACACGATGACGCCACAAATCAGAAATCAAGGTATTACCGTTATTGTTCCAGATGGAATGTCAGATGTGAGACCTGCCAAGCCAGGGTGTGGAAGTGGACCACACTGTTCAGAGTGGTCCACAGAATGCAGAGGCTAATGACTGTGATGCTAGCGAGAGGGAAGACAGGTAACAAAGGCTATCGTTTGCCATTTGGGTCAGATCTAAGTGTTTGCAGGCGACACTCTACAAACCCCTGTTTTATATTTCAACTAAATAATGGGATATGTTCAGAAATCCCTGCAGGGAAATGGGAGAACTTGCAAAAGAGTCTTTTGGAATGGAGAAAGCTGTTGATGCTCAATGATGGGGGTTACTTCTCTAGGCCAGGTCTTCAAAAGGGAAAACTCTAAGGTTCATCTCCCTTAGTAAACTAAAAATAGACATAACCTATTATCCTCCATCCATTTGAAATATCGGCGATTCTCTTGCACAGAAAGCAATCATTCCAATGATGTTTCACAACAAAGCTGTGTGGACATTATTTATTTTGAATAGGCCTAAGTCAGCCACAGAGACAAGTTCCCCTCAGACCTCTTCCTCACACATTCAAACATACATCCCAGGCACATGAATACAAAAGTCATGCACCCCCACACGCACCCGTTATATGTTATATGTCCATTTTCATGTATGTGGAAAGGTAGATGATGGATGATTATGGCTTTAGTCTTACAATAAAGGGTGCAGGTGCATCCTGCTCCAGTTTGGCTAACGACCTCTCTAAATGATTCAGGTTGTCACCAGATAGGTGAGGGGACCAAAGGACTTGTTGCTACATCTGAGCCCACGTGTTGCTGCAAGTAATACGCGTCTCACGTCAGACACACTGCAGGATCGTGTGACAACTTTGTGATACAATGCTTTACACAACTTTGACACATTCCTTTACTGCCAAGAATTATTCAAGATTAAGAAGAATAGACACTCTTTTGTATTCTTTTGGTTGAAGCCGTTATGGATTCATGACAAAAAACACTTACCTATCACATACGACGAAACTACTAAAAATGAACAGGAATAAACCTCACCATGGGTACTGAGGAGGAAGGACGGTGTCTCAGGTATGCTGGCAGGGGGCTTCCGCAGGTAAACTCTGAGACAGGTCATCTTGGAGAGAGCATGCTAGATGCCACTAGACAGGACGGTTTCAGCAACTACAGAGAAGAGAAGAAACGAAATGTGATGCGTGTGCGTATGTGTGTGTGTGTGTGTGTGTGTGTGTGTGTGTTTATGTGTGTGCAGTTAAAGACAGAATCTTTAGAAAACTGCTATATCTTTGTGTTTTTCACAGTTGCACTACTTCAGCCAGCAGTAGGATGTGACCTGTTACAATAGGTGACAATTACAGGCTTCAACTGTTTTAGTTTACAAGCTGTAGTTGGATAGCGGCAGTGGTGTTGCCATGTCATTTTACTGGGGCTTAACCTCCAAATGCTTTGATTGTAGCCCCAAATATAATTTTAAATGTAAACCTGTGAATTAAGTAAAACCCTTATATGTGTAAATGTGTGATAGTGTAAGTGAGTCTGTCAATATCTGTCAATGTGAGTCTGTCAACAGTCTCCGACAGTCATCGTCATTAGGTTAGGTACTGTCCTCCTCCCAATGAGCATTAACAAAAATCATAATTAAATTCATCAACAACAGTACCACATACCCATACCCCACAGGGTTCATCTGATTATTTTGAATAATTCAATTTAATCGGTCTGTTGTTAGTCATTACTGATGAGCCACCTACTGGTGACAGATGGCTTTGAATTTGAGGTCAAACTAAATTGTTTCTGAAACCACTGCTGTCGTTTATAATAGAGCAGTGTCCTAGTTTTCTCTGAGCTGGTCGGTTTAGCGGCATCTGTTGCCGAGCAAAGACAATATAGCATCATTCACTGTACTGCTTACAAATGTACTTGGCAACTGTCAGATGGATTTACTGTCATTGACAAATGTTCGAAGACAAGAGTATAAATAACATCATGTGAGTGCCCACGGTTAACTTCACAATGTCTCCTCAGTTTACAAGGATTTCCAGAGGAAAATAAAGATGTTCACCATTTACTTTGATCATGAAAGTCAAATGAACATATAGCATATATTATTAATTTATTCAAAATTAATGATTATATTTAGTTAAAAAATGTTAGATGGGAAGTCGTTTTTAAAACGGCAGGTGATGTGCCATAATTTAAAACAACAAAAATCAAATTCCATGAAGAAAAGCAGCTTCCAGAGCACAAAACAAAGATTAAAGATAAAAAACATGTGTTTAATACAGAGATTAAACCATCTGTGTACTGTAGAATCTAGATGGAACCAAGCTAGTGATCGGGTTGTGTGTTTGTAATCCAGATTACTTTAAAGCATTACTTAACACACCTCCAGGTGAAATGTCACACAACAGCTATAACTATCGCACATTGTTTTTGACATATTGCCCAGTTGCAGTGTACCACTAACCCAGAGATGAACTTCTCTGCTAATCCTGATTAACAAACTGTCCACCCGCCTAAAAAGCACCGGAATAAATCTTTATTTCAGGGAAATTAAAAAATCTGCCTGTTGAATTGCGTACCATTTAACACACACACAGTGTCCAAGTTCAAAATCAACAAGTATTGTATACACACATTATGCTCACAAAAACAACATACTTTATGATAACCTATTTTGGGCTGACAAAAATATATCTACAGTTGTCTCTTACTCCTGCCTTGTCCTCTCCTCTGGATTTTAAGTCGTAATCCTCATCCTTTTTCCTCTCATTCTGTCCTTCCACAAAAATCCCCCGATTAATTTGGTCCTTATCAGTTGCACTGAAGGGAAAACAAAGGACCTGCCTGAAACTCATACTATGCTTCCTCTCTGGGTAAACTGGGCAGATAATGCTACTGTGGCACAGCATGGACTGTGTTAGAATTTAGCAGACTGGAATTCCATATGTGAGTCTCCCACAGAGGTACAGAATACAGACACTTTTAAGCTTATTTTTCGGAAAAAAATGCTAGACATTGCAGTCTGTCAAATATGTCATGTCTCCAATACCAGTCCATCAAAACAAACCAAGGTCAAACAACTGCTTTCCAATGTACCATTCCCCAATGTTTCCCACTATCTTGCTTTCATCCAGCCCAAAAGAGCTTGTTAAGCATTGGTTGGGGCTGACTTTTTAAAAGGAAAAAGAATATATTATCCATGTTATTCCTTCTGAAAATATAATAGATTTGTAAAATGGTTTGTTTGTCATTTTTGTTTGATGAGTAAGTTCGGACTAAAAAGAGTGACAGGAGCTTTTGTTGTGATTTGGGAAAAGAATGACTCATAGATGCAAATGTATGTAGTTTGCTACACTAGACTTGGCTCGTGATTCATCCACACACATTATGTTTATTCATTCTTTCCAGCCCAGTGCAAAATGAGGCACACGTGGGGGCACTAATCATTAGATGTTACAAGGTCATAATTACTGCCATTTACAGGAGCCTTATAATTATAGTTGATGTATTAAAAAGTCGAAAAACTCTTAAACACTAAACCGTTATTATGTCAAATATTTTGGGTTTGGACAGCCAGATTTGGCCCAATGGCCCGCTATTAACCTCCCACAGCATAGTTCTAAGCCATATGCCAGGAAGATATACAGTTTAATGCTAATATTCCAACACGCCCTATAGGTTCAGGCATGATAAGTAAGAGCAATGTAAAACATACAGTTAGTGTAAGGCAGAGAAGTGTGAGGGAGGGGCAATATCAGGGGCAACTGGAAGAGGACGGTAGAGGCGAGGAAGACTTAATTAAGATAGTAGATATAAATATAGGAGAGCGGGACAAGTTCCTCAAAGAGATGAGTTTTCAATTTGCACTGGAAGATTGTGGATTACTAGGCAGGTTTGACTGGGGGGAGTTGTAGAAGGAGAAGAGAGAAGGCTGTGTACAGAGATGTCCAATTTACCTCAGGGGGCAGCTGAGCACATGGTGGTAGCAGACTGGAGTGCACGGCACACTATAAAAGGCTATATACAATAGTAACCATCAAATAAGATCAGCATGTGAGGCACCGTCAGACTAGATACAGAACAAATACTTAAGTATTAGTTGAACTAAAAACAAACACAATAAAGGTACAGATTACACAGACTTAAACAGAGTGAGGTATTGATAGGCAATTAAAGGTCCAGTTTGATTTAGAGCCATCTAGCGATGAGGTTGCAGATTGCAACAAGCTGAATACCCCTCCGCTCACCCCCCTGAGATTCAACTAAAGCGCGTCAGTAAATATTTGGTAAGAGGTGAAGAAAAAGTTTTGCAGCTGAAATGTTTTGTTAATTACTGGAGTAGTTGATCAACACAAAAATCTAAATAATTTATTGCCGAACATTCACATCTTCCCACTCAAATGTTTGGATTTGCTCGATTTCCTGTTTAATGTAGATTCAAGATTTGCATAGTTTGTACAGGACATGGACAAAACGAGCATTTGGGGATGAGAGATGGATTATTGATGATTGATTTTAGATATGTTGATGGGAAATATTCATCATTACTTTTTAAAAAGGAGGTAGAAAGAGTATGTAGAGTGTCTGTAGTCAGTAGCAGGTAGTATTATTTATTTTTAGGAAAATACTATTGACTTCCTTTACAATTACATAATGTACATATTTAGTTATGGTGCTCCTTTTCTTCGAGACTACCACCATTGATTATTTTTGACACCAGAAAGTCTTTGAGCAGTGTTTCCTTTCTTGAACCTATTTGAATGGATTGTTTTGTCATCTATTTATCCAAGAAGCCCCATCAATGTATTATTAATTTCTGGATTACGTATTGTTTTTATGAGGCACTTATAAAGCAAAACCTTTGGGGCTTATAGCTTGTTGCATTCTCATTGGACCTGTCCTGTCTATTTGATGTGACAATATGAGCTACTAACTATTCAGTATTGTAGTACTGCACATTTTGTTCTAGGTCTTCCAGTACCTGTGAGAAGTCTTTCGTAAATATCTTTGGAGAATATTCAGTAGATTATGGTGGGGAAATGCTTATTTATACTGTACTTTTACCACCAGTACATTTATTGGACAGCTATAGTCAAATGTTACAATAAATAAGGAAACATAAATAAACTACCTAATGGGCTGATCTAACTGATCTAATGAGTAAATATTAACATCACCATTCACATTAATTAATATACATTTTCTAAAGAGGTAACATATAGTGTTGACAGAGGACTGAACTGAATCAGATTTGTTCACTCTACGCAACACTCATGACTCTGCAGGGTGCTTTGAATTTATAACAGCATGTGAGTTTGTCAATGTATATTCTAATTAGAGATTAAATCTTTACTAGCTCATTTCTAGTCCATGCGCCATATTAATATTACTTTTTTTTGACACACACAAGTAAATAAAATTAAGTTGAAGGCAAGCAAACACACATAAGATCTATTACATTTATCCTAATATAAAAAAGCAGATTCTCATCGAAAAAAATCATATACTAAATACATACATTTTTGTTGTTGCATTTTGTGTTCATGACATCCTTTTACTACTTTTAAATAAGGTCCTCTAGTTTAGTATTGTATTGTATATATTACATTAAGACACAAGTACACCAGAAATAGCCTACCTCTGCATTCAGGTTAATATCATCATCTCCAAGGCAGTCCAGGCTACATTTAGTCCGCCATTTAAAATGTTAACAAAAAAGACAATGCTGCAACCTACTGGACATATTATGAAATGCAAAGTTATAACATTGTATTTTATTACATGTCAGCTAAATGTACCGTAAATGATCATACTACACTTACTTGGAGAAATATACTTCATAACGGTAGCTCCAAAGAAAAGAAAAGTACTATAAGTTACAACTGTAGCCGTATTTTACATCTTGACTTGTTTAAAATGCACTTAGGTGCATGCAAAGTTATTTTGTATACATTTTATGAAAGTATAATATATTCTAGATGACACATTATTATTACACAACAGCTAAAAATGTATCTCACACTTCTTAGTAGTGTTAAAGGTCCAATTAGTTCCTGCAGCATCAACATGAGGGTAACCGCAAGAGGGTCCTCTCTCTGTCACTGAACTGCAGTCATTTTATGTATTTCTTTGTTTGAACTTCTATTAATACAATGTATTTGGGCTGAGGCACTTCATCTTTGTTTTACTATGAACTACAAATGTTGCAGGATTACATAATTGTATTCAATCGTATAGTGTATGAAATATAAACTAATGATATAGTTTGAAAGTAGAATAATTAAAAAAGGCTTTTCATTAAATGTATGCAGATATGTCACGTTCTGACACCATCTTTGTTTGATCGAATTGCTTTAAAAATCTTCCCTGCAGAATAGGTCCGTTTTTAGAGTTATGGGTATCATGAAAACATTTTCAAAACCGCCATAGTTGCATGTCAACTGATTTTCTGGGATTTTTTTATAAACACTGACATTTATTTCAGTGGGAGAAAAAAAGATAATTAGCTAAAGTTAGCTCATGTCATTGCAAAAACGTGTGACGCAGCTGTCACTCAATGCCTACCTTTACTTGGAGCGGGAGATAGGAGTATTTGGCGTCAGGTCAAACGGAAACTGCAGACACGTTTAATAGTGTAAAGCGGAGAGTTCCTTGCTAACTACTGCAACGAATTCGCATTCTTGTTTAATGCATGATAAAAGCGGGAAAGTTGTGGTAACTCGTTGCTCCATTCAGCAGAGTGATGGACAGGTCAAGTGAAAAGCGCATGCGCTACAGGTAGGCCTAACCATCCCTGCAAACTCATGAGGGGTGAAAAAGGTGACAACATGGGGGGAGGGGGGGTGTTTTGTCTCCACACCACATCCACGTTGTTTGATGACACCTCAACGCTTTTATAACTACGGTCTTTTGATCGTTCTGACCGCAAATCTAAATAATAATAACAAACATTTTAAGAAAAAAGGTCCTCTGAATAATTCAGTGATCGGGCCCTAATAATAGTAATAACAACTTTACATAGTCATTATATATAATATGGTTAAAGTCATTCATGAACCAACTTCCTTTTTTTTTTACTCGTGTGCTCTGCTGAGCTTTGAGTCTGTTCCATGATTCTGTTCCATAATTCTGTTCCATGATTCTGTTCCATGATTCTGTTCCATAATTCTGTTCCATGATTCTGTTCCATGATTCTGTTCCATCAGCCTGTTCCTTCGACGTGTCCCATCAAAGATGTTTTATTGCGAAGATCACTACATCGCATTTTCTCCGTGTCTCACTCCAATCTCATAAACGAAAGGTGACACGTTTGCAGGTATGGGTAACCATGACAACTACGTTTGGAAGTTGTGTCAACCGGCGTTTCCAACGTAATGCTTGCGTACTGTTTTCAACGTAGAGCCGTGTTGTGGTTGGGTGTTGTATTTAGCTAATGCTAAGCTATCATTACAGTCACATGCAGCAATAGTAACCACTGTCGCTCTATGGACGTTAGAAAGTAGTGCCAAGGGATACTTTCTTCCCTTAACGCTACGACTATAACTCTGTCCTCTTTCAATCTGGAAGAAAAGGTTAGTCGGAAGGAAGTTCTTCAAGTGCTCTTTATAGTTAGCAAGTTAGCGTCTTAATGGCGCGGTCAGTGTGTTCACCAACTTGGTGACGTTGTCGCTAAATTAGGTTATATTTCACAGGTAATATTGACGGTTGTATTTCGCTAATAAGCTACTCGTCTCCAGTCGTCTACAAGAGGAACTATAAAAGGCCTAAATAGTTGGGTTGCTTCTACTGTAACGTGAGCTAGATTTCACCAAAGAGCGTCTGTGGAAACCCTCAGCTTAATACATACACAGGCCTACTATTATGCTTATTGCATACTATTAAAAAAACATTCACAAAACTCAAATTGACAATAATATTGACCAAGGCTAGTAGTTTACCAGCTATTTGTAATCACACCGGATCCATAACCAGAGAAGAATGCCAAAACAATAACACAAGGTTAACTCATATCTTTGGCAGCCATGGAGTTTCTCCCAGTACTTGACCCTCTTGATAAACCAAAAGAAGGAATATGGTAAGTGAATTCAGATCATTTAATTTTACTTGTGATGTAATAAGCTAACCTTTTATCCTGCTGAAGTTGTTTTATTGTCAACAGGTATTCTTTGATACCCAGGGGGGCTTCTCCAGGTGTTAGTGTGGGTCACACCTGCACGTTTATTCCATCGAGAGAAGAAGGAAAAGGAAGAATCTTTATTGTTGGGGGAGCCAACCCCAGTGGCAGTTTCTCACTTTCGCACATCATAAATCTAGGTAAAAAAATCAGGACAGAATCTACTCGGGGATATAACATCTGCAAAGAAGAAATCTATTTTTTAACTATTTTGTATTGCTTGTTAGATTAATTTCACCCACGTTTGGGCTTTTGTGGATTCCGTTAGCTGTTTGAAGACTTGTTTCAAACATAATAAGTCAGTGTATGATGTGTTTGTCTTGAAATCACCATTTGTGTTCATTTAAAGTAAGTGTGGGGAAAGTTGGTTATGAAAATGTTTAGTGCTTTGCTTCTGAGAGTGTTAATTACACTATACGCTCAACCATAAATGATAAAGCTCCCATCACCGATGATTATGAAGATAACTTGAGCTAAAATTGCAATTAGGTTATCAAGCATTGTGCATGTGCATATCACAGCTACTGGTAAACACATTAATCATTTGTTAAATACTTGGCAGGATCATTATTGTGTTCCCTCTTTAATTGTTGTTCTTTCCGACTCCACCAGATAATCATGAATGGGACATCCCAGAGTGGGAGGGTTTGGAGTCACGGTATGAACACTGCACCTTTGTGTCAGACAGCTGCCCTCAGACATTGTGGGTGTTTGGAGGTGCACAACAGTGTGGCAATCGCAATTGTATCCAGAATATGCAGCTAATGGGTAAACTCAGAATTCAAATTATCTGTAATGTTGTATTACGGTAGTAGTTTAGCACTCCAGTAACTTCACAGATTAACAGGGCTTCACTCAAAGGCAAGAGTGTGACATTCTCTGCTGTAATGGTTTTCACTGTGTTGTAACCAATGTGTTTCGATAGGTTGAGCGTATGTGACCAGAGTTTTCTGTAAACTGAGTATAATCCACTCTTTACATGTGTGTCCAGATAGTGGGTCTTGCTGGAAGAATGTAGTGGTCAATGGCAAACCCCCCAGTCCCAGGACATACCACACCAGCTCAGCGTGCCAAGGGGACAGACTGTATGTCTGTTCTGGTGGGGAAGCAGGAGCTTCACCAGTCTCAGACCCCAAACTTCATGTATTTGATACAGGTTTGTGTTTAATAAACCACCTGCTTCACATAATTGTATCTCCAAAACCCAGTAAATCTTTCTATGCATAAACAATATTGAGACATTTGGCCCCACAGCCCTTTAGGCTCAATTTTGTTTTCATTGAAGGATCCAGGACACATATAGCATAGTCAAAATGACCTTGTCATATTCCATGATCCCCCAAATTGGGCTTTTAAGATACAGACTCAATCTGTATGTGCTTTTTGAACTGCTCAAATGTTTAATGGCATATAAATGTCTTACACGGAACGCCCCCCACAGATGCTTTCAAATATGTTTGGCTGATTAGATCCCTTCTCAGGGCTGAGTGGGCACTAGTACACTAACTGTAAAATGTATAGAGGGAATCATAACAAGCTTTTCCACTGTAGATATTTTTGAATTGTCATATCAGGACAAGCACAGGTGTAACTAATAACCTTAATTAGTCATAGCTGCAGTGCATTGAGGTGTGCCAGTTCCAGGGCCCTGTTTTGTGCATACTGACTCACTGGCAGTGCACTTAAATGTAATGGAGCCATCATTCATGTTATTAGTATCCCCTGTGTTTTTCAAACTGTCTTCTGTAAAAAGGCCACTTTCGAAGGTTTGATAATAGACATGAATCCTTAACCTATGAACGAGATTTTAAGATTTACTGTCTGATGCTACCTCACTCCATATTATATACACAGTTCTATGCGTTTGTGTTACATTTTCACTTCCAGACATTTTTAATAGCCACAAGTATGAATGCATCATCCACCCATTGAAGGTGTGACTATCTTATTCTGCCTCAAATATGTGAACGCATATATCTTATGGTCTTCCCAGGGTCTTCAACTTGGTCCCAGCCAGGAACACAAGGCAGAAACCCGCAAGCCAGACATGGCCACATTATCGCTGCAGTTGGTTCAAAGATCTACATTCATGGAGGCATGGCTGGAGACAAATTCCACAACGATTTGTACTCTCTTGATACAAGTAAGCCTGAACTCTCCTGGATCAAAGTGATATCTATTTCCCAGCTGCATTCATCTTAGATCATACAGGATGAAAATAGACGGTCGGAACTTGGGAATGGGAGCCTTATTGTGGTTTAATAAAATATAAGTGTGTGTTTAAGGGAGCATGAAGTGGGAGAAAGTGCAGGCCAAAGGAGACATCCCACCAGGAGTAGCAGCCCACTCAGCTTTGGTGCTGGGTGAGAACATCTACATATTTGGGGGGATGACTGCTGATGGAGCCGGCAACTCCATGTACAGATTCAACACAGGTACATAAGCCTTAAAATGTCACTTTACATTTGTGCTTATGTCATACATTGTTTATGACTAAATCTGGGATAAACTTTCAAATACTTAAACGATGTGCCTTATGTTCTACTTCCTGCTTGCAGACAAAAGAAGATGGGACCTGATGAAGTTTGAAGGGGATATGCCCCCCAACCGCCTAGACCACTCCATGTGTGTATTGCCCTGGACAGTGTGTGGTGAGAGGAATGAAGACGAGGAGGGCGCCAGCAGCCCAGCAGCTTCAAAAACTATAAATTTGGCTTTTGTATTTGGAGGAATGGACACCGAGGGCATCATTCATAATGACTGCATTGTGACTGTAATAACATGATGTACATTTATTTAAGTTGTAATAAAATGTTTGTCAAGGACTACCTAGTAATTGCAATGGTATTAAAAAAATCATTTGAAACATGTCAATACTGAAATGAACATTTGAAAATTCACTGAAGTATACATCTGTGTTCTAAGGAAATGCTGAAATAGTTAGAACTTGAGCCATTGGTGAATATATTAAGTGTTGGGCAGTGTTGAAAAGAATTGCAACAAATAAACCAAGTAGCATTTTGTATCAAACATTTATTTCAATGTCTTTCCAGAAGTACAACGACCAGATTCAATAAATAACTTTTAGCATTGCCTGTGAACATAAATGGTCTCTTGAGCCCACAGACACCAACTCATGGACCCACAAATACCTGTCCCCTCCCTCTAAATCCCTCCCCACTACAGAACCATCAGGACTGCCTGAGAACAGCAGCAGCAAGCCTCGTATCCGGCTTGACGAATATCTCCACCTTCCAGTGAAGAGAACACCTCTCACACTGAACGTATTTTAAAGTCTTTCAGAAGATTCAGGATGGTTGCTTGTGATCGCCTCCCCTTCCCAATCATTCCTCTCACTATTTGAGTCCCATCAGTCCAATATATACATCTAGATGCAACTACCAGAGAGGCAAGGGGCGACAGAAGAGTTGACTTCAAATCTGCCTACAACTCGTCCTTCTCCTCTTGCTCACTTTCAGCACCCTCTGGTGGCGGGCCGCCCGCACTACCGTAAAGCTTGCTGATAATGGGTTGAACCAACTCCTCCAGCTCCTTCTTCTTGGCCTGGAAGTCTTCCAGCTCAGCTTCCTGGTGCGACTCCATCCACTCTATCTTCTCCTCGACTGCCTTCTCGATGATTTCCTTGTCCTCATCCGACAACTTGCCGCCGAGCTTCTCCTTGTCGCCGATCTGGTTCTTCAGTGAGTAGGCATAGCTCTCCAACTCGTTGCGGGAATCGATCCTCTCCTTCAGCTTCTTGTCCTCATCAGCAAAGCGCTCGGCGTCGTTCACCATGCGCTCAATGTCTTCTGGTGTCAGGCGGTCCTGGTCGTTTGTGATGGTGATCTTATTCTTGTTGCCCGTGCCCTTGTCCTCTGCAGAGACGCGCAGAATACCGTTGACGTCGATCTCAAAGGTGACCTCAATCTGTGGGACGCCACGAGGTGAAGGAGGGATGCCAGTCAGGTCAAAAGTGCCCAGCAGGTGGTTGTCTTTGGTCAGGGGACGTTCACCTATAAAGACAATCAATAATCAAGCTGTTGCAATATTTAATTTATTTCTGCATGCAGGGAAAATGTGATGCATGTTAACCAGATTTGTATCAATGTACCCTTTCCAAATCTTACCTTCATAAACTTTGATGGTGACAGTAGGCTGGTTATCAGAGGCTGTGGAGAAGATCTGAGACTTCTTTGTTGGCACCACAGTGTTCCTGGGGATCAGCTTGGTCATTACTCCTCCAACGGTCTCAATACCGAGGGTCAGCGGACACACATCTAGAAGAACCAGATCACCTGCAGGAGAAGAAAATGTTCAGTAATCAAGTTCGCAAGCTCAGTCGTGTCAAACGGACACTACAGTGTGAATGAGGAAGATAACTTACCAGTGTCCTCCTCGCCGGAAAGCACTCCAGCCTGCACAGCAGCTCCGTATGCTACAGCCTCATCAGGGTTGATGCCCCTAGACGGCTCTTTGCCATTGAAAAACTCCTTCACCAGCTGTTGGATTTTGGGGATACGGGTGGAGCCTCCAACCAGGACAATCTCATCAATATCAGTTTTCTTCAGGTCAGAGTCATCCATCACCTTCTGTACAGGCTTCATGGTGGAACGGAACAGATCCTGGCAAAGTAAAAGACAAGGTTAAAAGGTGTTAAACGATGTTATCATTAAAAAAAAAAATGTAGTGTATATAGTCATTGTTTTTACAAAACCGAACTGTTATGCAACATACCATGTTGAGCTCTTCAAACTTGGCACGAGTCAGGGTCTCAGAGAAGTCTTCTCCCTCAAAAAAGGACTCGATCTCAATGCGGGCCTGGTGCTGGGCAGACAGCCCCCTCTTTGCCTTCTCAACCTCACGACGCAGCTTCTGCACAGCACGGTTGTCTTTGCGCACATCTTTGCCAGTCTTCTTCTTGTACAGCTTGATGAAGTGCTCCATGACGCGCTGGTCAAAGTCTTCCCCTCCCAGGTGAGTGTCACCATTGGTGGCCACTACTTCAAACACACCATTGTCGATGGTCAAAAGGGAGACATCAAAAGTGCCACCACCCAGATCGAACACGAGAATGTTCTTCTCGCCATCCCTCTTGTCCAGACCATAAGCAATGGCAGCAGCAGTTCTAAAGAATAAAAGGTAGGAGAATATATTATTTATTACTTTTTTTAAAAGAGGGAAATATTTTCACAATTTCAAAAAGGACAACAGATAAAAATTTATTTGTATTGACACTCACGGTTCATTGATAATTCTCATAACATTCAGACCAGCGATGGTTCCAGCATCTTTAGTGGCCTGGCGCTGAGCGTCATTGAAGTAGGCAGGGACAGTGACCACAGCATGCGTGACCTAAAGAAAATATAACATTTGATGAAATATACAATATCTATTTAAGAGCGTTACATTTTGTGATTAATACTTTTTTATGTTGCGTGTACCTTCTTGCCCAGATAAGCCTCAGCAGTCTCCTTCATCTTAGTCAGCACCATGGCAGAGATCTCCTCTGGAGTAAATGTCTTCATCTGGCCACCACCAATGTCAACCTGAATATGAGGCTTGCTCTTCTTATCAGTAACCTGAAAAGGAACATGCATCAATATTAATCTACCAAGTAGGTCACTCAATCATTTCCCAAAAACCTTTAGACCCTAAAACTGTAACTTCCCCTTCTGTCAAATAGGAAAAATGTACCTTGAAGGGAAAGTATTTGAGGTCCTGCTGCACAGCGGGGTCAGCAAATAAGCGCCCTATCAACCTCTTGGCATCAAAGACGGTGTTCTCGGGGTTAGAGGTCAGCTGGTTCTTGGCAGCGTCACCAATCAGACGCTCACCCTCGCTGGTGAAGGCCACATATGATGGGGTGATACGATTACCCTGGTCATTGGCGATGATCTCTACACGGCCATTCTTGAATACCCCAACACTGCAGGAAAACATTGCAGAAATGATTAACATTAACATAAGCCAACCATTTTTTATTATATTTCATGGTCAAGTGTCATCATTGCATTGTCTTAAAGAGACGAAAAAAAACCTTACCATGAGTAGGTGGTCCCGAGGTCGATTCCAACCACAGTTCCCACACTCTCCTTCTTGTCGTCGTCATCGGCCACCACGGTGCCGAACAACAGCATCACAACCCACAACAGCTTCATCTTTGCTTGTTCAAACTCAGATCTAAATAATAAATCTGCGGAGGAGAAATATAATATTTAAAAAATATATAAAACGTGGCCTTGCGTTCATGACGTAAATTCTATGCCTCCTAAATTCCGGTAGCTACCAGTTAACTGTAGCGGTGGATGTCATTAAACGTGACTAGGACTTATCAAACCCATAAAATGTCAAACGTAGCTTAATGCTCGTTGAAAGAATATGGATGACTTGGGTGGAGCGCAGCCTCTTCAGACAGTTAACCGTTACACCCCCATCTGCCGGTAACTTGCTAACCACGTTAGCGTACCGAGCAGCCATGTGAGGGGGAAATACCTCACCATAATGACTTATTTTTACATAGTAGATTAAAATTGCAGTGACTGCCAAACCGTTTTAAAAGCTATAATAAATGCCGGGTAAATACACCATTATCGTCAGCTTAGTTTGCTTAGCTGGCTTCATCGTAAAAGAAACGACTAAAAAATGAGGTTCAACGTCGTAGAAAACACCCAAATACATCGTCACATTATCAGATTCACAACAATGTTTAAATACATACCTCAATCGCAGTTTTGTCAGTCAATTACCGGCCTTGAGGTTGCCTCTAATTGTCGCCTCGTACAGCGAAACGTATCTCTCTTTTCCTTTCAATCCTATTTTCTTGCCTCGGTGAAGTGATGTTGAATGAACAGTGCTCTCCCAATATATAAGCCGTCACCGCTTTCCCATCGTGGAGCCACGCGATTGGCTGAGTAGCAGCTCGTTGGAACCAGCCGATTGGTCTCCTGAAGCACGCTGTCCGCCGCTGATTTGCACACATCGGGTCGGGGCAACGTCACGACTTTTGACTACTGTGCTGATGCGGATTGGCTGTCTGTCAAACAACGACACGCCACTCTACCGATTCAGGAAGAGTGCAATTTCATATTTGATACATTTTAAGTTAGCGATGCCTTTTTTCCCAAAAATGGCCCCCTCGTGTATGTCTAATAATCGCTGTTGTTTCAAGATGTGAGATACTGTGTTGGTATTATGAGAAGTAATGATGACTCAATACATTGAGTAAGAAATGTGCAAACCAAACCCTGTGAAGTGTGCATGTGACTAATTAACTCAAAAGCAAAGGATGTTACATCAGATTGACTGGATTGTCTGTGTGTTTCATCAGTGAATGTTCGTGCAATTATGGTTCAAGACATCCACCTTGAAAAGCAAGCAGCCTGTAATAATTTCACAATCAAGTGTTAACATGGGCCTTCTCTAGACTACTGATTTAGTGGTCATAATGATGTCGATGTAATTATTGTGTACACTTTATATTCAGCAGGCCACAGACCAAATCAAACAATACTGCATACCCTGTATGTCCTAATATAATCTTCTATGTCAAAAGCCATAGGTCAATGTTAGATAACTGGTTTCCAAAGCTACAAAGACAAGTCTGTATGAACCCTCTAATGTTGAAGTGGCAAACTTAGTCATTATTAATACTTGGTATGGCAAGCTAAATATGAGCAACTCAATGAGAAATACTCTTATTACAACAACAAAAATTAACAATTGGGTCATATTAGTATAACAAATAAAATAAAACAATACTACTACATTTGAGTATTGCTTGTAATCCACTGCTCTGGACTTGAGCCAAGTCTTAAGACATATATTATAAAATGTTGTAATAATTGATTTTATGTCATGTAATAAATACACAAAAGGGTATCAGGTTACAGGTTAACATAATAACCACCTCAATTAAAATACAATAATAACAATTGCAGTGATTAAACAAAGTAATTAGTATGTAAAGATATATCAGAAATCATGATTTTGTAAAAAGTATTCTGAGGGCCATAATAATGTCACCTGTTTCAATTGTCCTAAATATGACTCTTGAACATGGTCCATTTTTCTTTGAGTTTGAAAGATATCTACAGAATTCACACTCCCTCGGCATGTAACTTACATTAAATGCAAGTAAGGGGGATAAGAGACCTTTAAATCATCAAAGAGTGTATTTGTTCATCTGTATTTGCCTATCCTTGGGATAGAGATGATCTCTGTTGAGATAGGCTCAGCAGTGCACAAACAGTATTACTGCGAGCAAAATGAAAAGAAAAGAAATAAATATATGACAAAACTAGAACGGGCACTCGGTAGAGCGCATACCTTCGCATATCACAAGATTGGGCATTGAATTATGAACATTTTGGCATTAGTTGCATGCCAATTGGACAAAAATGTATCGTGCTATGGTAAAAAAAAAGATGTTGACCTTTCCATGACCTTGACCTTTGACCCGATTGATCCCAAAATCTAATCAAATGGTCCCCGGATAATAACCAATCATCCCACCAAACTCCATGTGATTCAAGAAGATTTGACCTGTTCATGACCTTTGACCTTGACCTTTGACCCGATCGATCCCAAAATCTAATCAACTGGTCCCCGGATAATAACCAATCATCCCACCAAATTTCATGCGATTCGGTTCAATACTTTTTGAGTTCTGCGAAAGATTTTGACCTGTTCATGACCTTTGACCTTGACCTTTGACCCGATCGATCCCAAAATCTAATCAAATGGTCCCCGGATAATAAACAATCATCCCACCAAATTTCATGCGATTCGGTTCAATACTTTTTGAGTTTTGCGAATAACACGCATACAAATAAATAAATAAATAAATAAATACACGGCGATCAAAACATAACCTTCCGGCATTTTCAATGCGAAGGTAATAAATTAAGAATAATTCCCCTATTCTTCATTAAAAATGTCTTGGCTATATATAAGCACAAAGTCTAAAACACAAACTAAAGTGTCACAGATTACATACATAAAGCAAGAAAAGTAGTACAAGTAAAGACAGCAAGACAACCAAATTGCCACATATTTCGTTGTAAACATTGTTTGGACTATTTGACAATTAAGACATATCAACCCAATAAAAAAATGGATGGGAGGATCGCACCACAGGACGTATATGGATATCACATGAGAACCCGGTGCGACCCCTACCGGCAGAGAATCAAACAGGCACCAAACTGATGACGTGGTCGGGTCTGTCGTTGACCAGAGCAGCAGTATGGCCGACCAAAGCAGGCAAATTAAACTCGCTGCAGCTAAGAAAAAGGTAAAGTATTTTACAACTGACCCGGAAGAACTGTTCCTGTCTCTCTTCCCTAGGTTTGCGTTGCTGGTGTTTTCCTTCGCTTTGTGACACATTCCTTAACGGAGCATGGGTGTTGTCATTCCACGTCGACCGACCTCTGCGATGTTGCTTGTCCCTCCTCTCTTGCTTCTCTTGAGGCTTAAATGCGCAGGAGAGATCGGTGCTTCTTCTGGGCCTCTATTGGTAGCATTAACTTTCCTTAGATTATGCTGACGTTTTGAGCCCTTAGAGGTTTTAAAATCATCTTACGCCGTGTTGCTAGTCAGTGAGTAACTTAATTTACTCTCTTTACCCAACGGGGTTATGTGTCTTTCAAGCTAACGTTAAATGTGATTCACGTTATGTGGTGTTTAGCTAACCTTAACATGCTAGCTAGCTAACTAAGGCAAGTTAACGTTAGCAAGCTGGCTAACTAATGCATAGTTTGCTCTCTATGAGTGTAAAGGATACCACACAGCTGCTCGGCAGTGTTATGTCTTTTTTGTAGAATGGCACAATTATATAAGGGAATGGTTAACAAACAACAAAATTAAAACAAACGCTGAGCTCGCATTGAAGCACAGTGAGAAGGATAGAATGACGGGGACTGTTTTGACAGCTGACACCCGTCTTCCCCGTCCTGCTGTGTACTTTAGAGCTAGCGAGGTGCTACTCAACAAGATGGTCTTCTCAGCTGTGACATGTTAGCTTCGTGGAATGACTTGTCAGCATTCTTTACTGCCTTACACTTTGCATTCCTATGCAGATCAACACCACAGTTTACTGCAAGTTATCAACTTAATCTTGTTTGGTTTAGAAAGTCGTTGAACAAGTATGTCGTGACAGTCATTATCTTGTTGACTGTGGCTATGCTTCTCACTCTTTTTCAATTAAAACTGGATCTTTGACTCGCTTGGAGAAGAGGGGGAGCAGTCCATCCCTGATTCATCTCGGATCATCTGCCAATTCAGTTAGCTTGACAAATCGCCCCAGTTAGCGATTACCTGTTATCATCAATGTCTCAGTAGATTGTAAGTGAAGGGAACATTGCAAAGGCCTGCAAGATTTACGAGAAGAGGTAATGCAATAATGTGTAATGTTGTTATAATAGCTTGCTGCACTTTTTTTCACACGTATATTGTTTCCTTTTCTCATGTGCCGCTCAGCTGAAGGAGTTTCAGCAGAAGGGCTCTCCTGTTAGTGTGGGAGGTGGAGGAGGTGGTGGTGGTGGTGGTGGAGGAGGAGCAGGGGCCAAGAAGAAGAGGAAGGTGAAGGGACTGAGCCAACACGATGCATCTTCAACAGATAGAAACTCTCCAGACGATGTAAGTCGGTCTCAGACGGTCTTTCTGTGTCTGTATAATGTATATTTTCCAGGACAGTTTTCGAACATGTAGTTTAACCCTTGTGTTGCCTTCGGGTTAATTTGACCCGATTCAATGTTTAACCCTCCTGTTACCTTTATATTTACTAACATATTTTACCCTTGAGGTCAATATGACCCCAGCTATTAAAATCTCCAGAATTATTAGAATTAATATTGTTTTCCAAGTTTAAGTGTGAGGTACTTTATGTTTGTTTGTTGACTCCCGAAAGAACACCGACAATAAACATTGAATCGGGTCAAATTGACCCGAAGGCGACAGGAGGGTTCAATATTGAATCGGGTCAAAATGACCCGAAGGCAACACAAGGGTTAAACACTGTTGTAGCATGAGCAAGCATTTCAACTAAATGGCAAGTTGGCTTTCTACAATAGGCAGACAACATTCATTGTTTTATATATTTTAATGGTTTGCACATACACTCTGAAACATTTAAAAAAGAACAGTTTTATAGTAACTTTGGGCTTGTGGAGCAGTATAAACCCAATTTTAGAAAGACGACACATGCTTGTAGACAAAATCTCTTATTGTTTGTTTTATCCAAATAGTAATAATTTGTAATGGCCTGCTTGCTCATTGATCACAAAATATGTTGCCGCTTGCAATGAAATAGCCGATTTACTATCAAGTCAGCAAACACTTTCCTCCTTGTTATCAAACACATGCAGTGCCAAGAACACAGTAGCAGTATTGACACTTCTGCTGGCCAGATGACAGGGTGGAAATAATGTTTATCCAAAAAAGAGAAGCACCCTGGACAAGAGACGGTGGTGGTGGCCATGGTTATAATGCAGAACAATTGAGATATTTTCTCAAATTTACTTCATCATCGATGATTTAATCGTAAAGTCAATGTATATCAAGAACTGTACATACACTAAATCATTGTCTTAGCTAGAGCACATTTGATATGATAAGTATGCAAATTTAAGTAATTCTTTTTGTAAACTGATCAGTTTTAGACATTGGTTTGTGTAATATAAACCTTATTATGTTGTAAAAATACATTCATACTACATGCATCTTTATGCTTTTAAAGTGTTGCCTTCATAACGATCAGTCTCGTCTCTAGTCTCCATTCATAGCTTCTTGTTTAATCCTGTATGCTGCTCTGAGTGAGAGAATGTGGACAGATGTAGAGTGACCGACTGATCCTTATCAAAACAGTGATGTTTATCTGATTAGTACAAATGTATCGTCCTAATCGTGAAAGCGCTGAATCACTTTTGTTTTTAACATGTCAAAATTAGGATTAAGACATATCCGAATTAGAAAACACACAGGTAGTGTGTTTTGTCTGGTGGATTTTGGTACGCAAAAAAAAGGAAGTAATAAAGACAGTTGGTTTCATTTGATTATGTGCTGCTTGTCTCTACAAACGTCTACATTTAGAGATAAAGTATTCTCTACTTCTGTGTGGTCTTCGCTTTGTGTTACAACTCTTGAGTCTCGTCGCTTGTTCTGATGCATTTCTTTTTCCCAAACACGTTTTGATTTTGGTTGTTCAAGACTGGATAGACTTCTGTAATCTAAAGCTGGATAATGGATGCTGGCAAAGACCAAATGGAGTTCAGTTATAAGGATCAGAGCTGGGGAGACATTCTACAATCATTGAGTTGTCATTGATAATGATAATTCATGTCGTTAAGATTCCCATGATGGCTTCTTATCCAAACATAGTTATTTGGCCTTAAGGAAAGACAACATTGTCTTGATTGGCTTTCATATGCAAATGTGATTGTTTGGCAAATCATTATTGACTTGGCACAGGGAAAATGCGAGCAAGTAAGTGTGTGAGAGCTGATTGTAGAGGAAGCTGAAGCTATAGGAGAAATGCTGCACTGCCCCTGCATTCTTATCCAGATTTAAGTTGTATTTGCATTTGTAATATACTTTTTATTCTGATTGGGTTATTCGATACTGGCAATATTTCCTGACCTCTTGGGCAGGGCATACTAGCCTCAGTTTCTCCTTATGACACACCCTCGTAGCCACTGAAACCCTCTCCAGCTCAGTTCTCTTGGAGCAGCTGCCTCTCTGTGCCTGTTTGTCACGTTCTAAATCGTTCTCCCCCCTTTTACATCTCTTTCATTTTCCATTCTTGTTTCCTCTTTCCTGAAGTTTGACTGTTTTCTGAAAGCACTTAGTCAAAGCAATGGAGTAGTCCTACCTCCTTATGGCAACAGTAAGGTGAGCCTCTGTCTCTTTCTTTCCCTTCTTTTGTTTTGCGCCACCTGTTTTCTCTGGCTCTCCATCCTTCTGCTTTCAATAGCTGCTGCTCATGAAGCATTCAATTGTACATCTTGCTTCCCCGTTCTTGTCTCAAGTGCACATATTATTTTTTTGCAAGAAAGCATGGGATGGATTTGAGTGCAAATTATTTCGTCTGTAATTTTAAATCTCTGTCGAGAGTGCATTAATGATTAGTTCACCATATTATGTAGAAGTATGCACAGTGTATGAGTCTCAGAGCTGCATGGCTGTGTTATCTGCGTCTCGGTACATAAAGCAGGCATACTTCTGGGAAAACAAATGTACGTGTTTCACTATTTTAACCGTCTTCTCATTGCTAGGTTTGTTTGTTCTCTGCTTGATTTAGATTATGCAGATGTCTTGCCTGCATTAGCTTTAAAGTCAGAGTGAGAAAGAGATGTGTTATTTAATTTGACAGTCATTCAATTCAATGTTGTTATTTATACAGCATAGTCTGGGTATTTCAGTGCTTTCATTCTACGTTTCAGAGTGCCATGGGTAACGATGGTGGAAAACAGTGGGCATTGTGTAACAGCTATCATGCTACAGCTGTCACCATAAGTAGCCGCGCCTTCTTTAAATGCTGTGTAGCTATTGACCACAGATGTAAATACTATCAGAGGCCCTTCATTTTCCTAGTACACTCTTATTTCCTCTTAGACTGTGGACAACCGTGCATTAATCTGGATATATAAATGATATATAATTGGGTCAACTGAACTAACATAACAAGATCCAGTACAGTAATCAAGTTATTCCCTTGCACCTCAAAACATATACGCTTTGAGACATCATTGTGGTCTTTCTGTTTGTTGTTTCATCCGAACTGCTCTTGTTCTTGTCATGAAACCAGTGTGTGCATTTGTTGTGTATGTGTCACCTCAGGCCTTTGCTGACATGGAGGCCGTCGGGTCTTCAGTTCCTCAGTTGCTGGAGGACCCAAAGGGCGAGCTGGGTCATGGCTCACCCATGTCTAACCTCGCGAGCACTAACGCTGCTACTAACCCAGAGTCTGTTGGTCACAACACTGACCTCCAGGTGTGTGTCTCTTTCTGTCATTTTCTCCCTCTCTAAAATCATATCTCGTCTTACCCTTCTTACTCTTGTATGTCTTTCACATCTAAGATTATATGCCAAAGCATAATGGATCTAAAAGGTCGATTGCCAGCTGCTGTATTTCCACTGATATATGTGTGACAAAAACAACAGATCCCCTCTTTGTTTGGGATATGCTTTGTCAGCACACACATTAATTTTTTTCACGCAAATGTTATCAAATATTTTCAGTTTTCCTTCTCTGCCTGTTTGTCTGTCTCCCTCTAACTCAATGTTCCTCTTTTGATCTTACTCTTTCTGCAGGACTATCCCGATACCAATGGCAATGAGAGTTTAACGGAAGAAAATAGGTGGGTTTCCTGATTCCTCACTGCCCGTGACACACCCTTGAATCTGTTTATGGAACACACACCATATTCAAATCATGGCGCATTTGCAGTTAAACACTATATGTTTAGAATATGGTGAGTACAACTTTTGGAAGCTGCTTATTCAATAATGTCAATTTATCATAAGCATATTAAATATTTTTCTGCATGTAGGAGACTACTTTAATATAATAACATTTGTCATGAATTAGGTATAACAGGCAATACTACTGTGGCCATTGATTACTTCTGCAACATAGTAAACTAATTGGTTAATGTGTGTGATTGATTTTTTATGTCTGTTATCCTGCAGACCACTGTCTTCCACAGAGAGCCTGCGACAGATCTCTCAGAAACTGAATGGACTTGTCTCTAAGGTACAATTTTAGGACCGCTAAAGTCCTGTCTGTCTCACACACACACACACACACACACACACACACACACACACACACACACTTGTCATTCAGTATTTTAACAATAAAACAACATCACTGATTTCATGTGTGTTGCATCTATTCTTAGCCGGAATGTACCAGCTGTTCACAATCGCCTCAAGCACACTGAATGTTTCAACTGGTGCACCGACTTTATACATTTCCTCTGAACTAGGTTTGGTTGAGTTTTGCATAGCCAGCAGCACATCTCAAAGTCTGCTTTTTGTCAGGTTTCATACAGTTACCTTTTATCTGATGAGTCACAAGATGAGTATTATAAACACGTATAATTGCTGGTTTAGTAGTGGGTATTTCGTAAACATAATAAGCACACTGTTTTATAGTACTTTTGATACAAATGTATGTTTAGTCATGATTGCCTCAGTTGAAAGTGAAATACAGGTGTTATGACTGCTCACCGATTGCTCATCTACAAGGCAGACAGTACATGTCAGCTTTAACCTCAGAGATAGGTCATTTTTATAGAAGCACCATTATAATTCTTATGAATGTCTAAAGAAACTTGGTCACACATTTTTTTTATTTATTGCGATGTTATTACTATTGAGGGCTTGAGGCTGACCTGTCTATACACTTGACATATGATTATATTGTGTTGAAAATGCAATAATGTGCTCGTCTGTGTCATTCTAGTCATCTGCTGCGTATGTGAATGGGGACAGTCCACCTGTTAGTGAGAGAGAGCTGGAGGTGAGATGGAAATCCAATATGTTCTATGATCAGAAAGCCAAAGTTAGAAGTCAGGTTACAATAATGTATTGACACTATTCAATTTACCAAGTGAGCCTTGAGCCAAAGTGTATCATAATGTGATGCATTCAATGGTTTAGATGCCTGACAAAGAAGAAACTAGCACATAGCAACACAACTCTTCAAGAGCAATGGGCAGTTTTGAAGTGTTAAGTGGTCTTTCTGTTGAGGGCTGTAGAACAATTACCTAAAGATTCTCCATTCATCAGTTTAACAAACATATTTTGTTATAATTTCTCATTATTGAAAACCCATTTTTACTTTACTTGTAAAAGTGCTATTGTTTGCCTCCCATGTTAATAATTCACATCAAAAGTCTTTGTTTGACTTTTGCCACAGCATCTCATCCTTCTCTTCTGTTTTCTTTTTTTCCCTCCTTTCCCGGATGCATGTGTGCACGTGATAGTGTCGGAACCAGGAGATGGCAGCCGCCCTGGAGTCCAGCGAGCTAACAAACTCTCAGTTAAATACCAAGCTAGACCAGCTGGTAAGCAGCTGTGTGTGTGCATGTGCTATATGCATTCTGCATGTCATCTTGAGTAATCACACACTGGTAGAAGTCATGCATGGATTACATGTTTTTTTATTTTGTCGTTTGGTTGACTAAAATACTTTTTCTACAAGTTGTAACAACAGCATAAGCAACAACATGAACAGAGGGGTCATAACCTGATGGCAGATGCCCTATTGTAGCACTCTAATGAACTAACTAACTAACTAAACTCAAAGCTACACATACAGTTAAACGGTTAGCTTAACGTATGTAACAGAGCCGGTTTATCACTTACTTACAATACTTTGTGCAATCCCTGTCGTGTCTGGCCTTTTTGCCATACTTATGTTTTTTAGGGATAGACTTACTGCAGATGAAAGAAATGTCTTCCACAAACTTATATCTCTATCCTTTTGCTCTGGCAGACACAGCAATCTCAGGGGCTCTCCGATCAGCTACAAAAGGTAAACAGGAAGTTTTTGTTCTCTGTCTGTTCATTCCTGTATTAATGTATCCAGCCTACTGAATGTTCACTCTCTTTCTGTTGATTCATGAACTTTGCTATTTTTCTTCCTTCAGGAGCGAAAAGAATTTGAACAGAGGTGTTCGAAAGAGCAGGGAGCCATGCGGGAGCAATTACAGGTACGCTTTTACCCAAACATCTACATGGAATTTGTTAAATCGTGCATTTTTAGAATGTCTGAAACTGTCATAGCAGAATTTTTTATTCAAAGCCTTATTGTGCTGCGATGTAATGTATCGATATGAATGGCATAGCCCATGGTCTCACCCTGATATCAAATAGAAAGAAATGTGACCTGAGGTGGTCTGTCTAGCCAGGCTGAAGGACTGAACTGTCTCTATACAGTTGTATTTAGTTAATATTGTTATTTAATGAAAGTCATGGACATTATCTAGTCCCACATTGTTGTTTGTCGGTCCTCCCCCCAAGGTTCACATCCAGACCATTGGTATACTGGTATCAGAGAAATCAGAATTACAAACGGCACTACAATACACACAACATGCTGCGCGGCAGAAAGCAGGTGCGTGTGTTTTATAATCAGCCGTATGTGCACTTGAACAAAATATTTGTATCCTGACAAAACCTTCTTTACCACTCTGAATGTGTGTCTGTGTGTAGCTGAAGCAGATGAGTTGAATAACCGTCTGCAGGCAACGAAGCAGAGAGTGTCGGAGCTGGAGAGAACTCTCTCCTCCGTCTCAACACAGCAGAAACAGTTTGAAAAGGTAAACAAACTCTTCATCAATTAATCCTGTACAGAAATCATAGAACACTTTCATCCAGATACTGTATATAACATCACACTGAAGTAACTCACAATTGGCTGCCTGCTTGTAACACAGACCAAAACAATCACATACAAAAGCATATACTTCCATTCTACATTTTTAAATGTCCGTGTAATGTGTGTTTGTTATTTTTAATACATTTTCCTTTTTGTCTCCAGCGCAACAAAGAGTTTGAAAAGGAGAGAGACAGCCTGAGGCTAGAGGTGTTTAGACTAAAGTAAGTCACTTTGCCTTCGAATATACAAGGAGACATATTTTGTGACATTTCCACAGCAGAAGATAAATAGTATTTAGAGTCCATTCAATGATGTGCAGCCCAACAGATGGCACATGCAACTGTCCAAAGTCCTGTTAAAAGCCGGTAGGGGAAATGAACAATCTCTGCATATCTGTGTTCACAGTAATTTCAGTGAGGAGTCGAAGCAGCAGAAGTCCGAGCTGTCGGAGCAGATAAAGCTGAGCTCACAGGAGAATATCGCAATGAGGCTGGAGGTGGAAGATCTTCGCAAGAGACTCGAGATAGCTGACCTCATGTTGCAACAGGTGCATTAAGACACAGGCACAACATTTTACAGTACACATATAAACTGATCTTCCTCTTAAAAATAATTGAAACTCTAAATGTCTGTTTGCCGACGCTGCAGACCGGTGTGATGTTTTTCCACGTGTATACCTGCATTTCACTCCAAATGTGGTCCCTTTTTTCTCTCCAGTGCTCCAATCAGTCCGATCCCACCAGCGTCCACCAGCAGGTCCAGTTACTGCTGGGAGAGAAGCAGCAGCTGGAGGAACATAACCACCAGGTCTGTGCACAAGGACCTTTCTCTTAGTTATCTGCATGTGTCATGTGGACATTGTCATTTAAAACCGTAGGAGTTGGTTCAAGATGTGTTGATAAAAATTTTTACGACTATGGTGCTTTTATCAGATTCACTGTTATTTTATTCTGGCGAGTACCCCTGTAACATTATTTCTAAAAACATATACCTTAACCAAAGTAACTTTCCTGTTCGCATTGGCATCAAATGACCCACGAGATGTCGTCGACCTTTTATTATTGTCTTGCTAACACCATCCCCTGCTCAATGTTTTTGATGTTGTAGCTGATGGAGTCAATAGCCCAGCTGCAGACAGAGAGGGATTGCTATGCAGAGCAGATCCAAGAGGAAGGTCATGTATGGAAGGACAAGACGGAACAGCTGCTAACACAGGTGACCTACAGGACTGTCTCAGAAAATTAGAATATTGTGATAAAGTTCTTTATTTTCTGTAATGCAATTAAAAAAACAAATGTCATGCATTCTGGATTCATTACAAATCAACTGAAATATTGCAAGCCTTTTATTCTTTTAATATTGCTGATTATGGCTTACAGCTTAAGAAAACTCTAAAATCCTATCTCATAAAATTTTAATATTTCCTCAGACCAAGTAAAAAAAAGATTTATAACAGCTGAGTGTTTGTCAAGGCTCAGGAAACCCTTGCAGGTGTTTCGAGTTAATTAGACAATTCAAGTGATTTGTTTAATACCCTACTAGTATACTTTTTCATGATATTCTAATATTTAGAGATAGGATATTTGAGTTTTCTTAAGCTGTAAGCCATAATCAGCAATATTAAAAGAATAAAAGGCTTGCAATATTTCAGTTGATTTGTAATGAATCCAGAATGCATGACATTTTTGTTTTTTTAATTGCATTACAGAAAATAAAGAACTTCATCACAATATTCTAATTTTCTGAGACAGTCCTGTATATAGTAACATCAGCATCGACTTACAGTTTATTATGGCTTAGAAATAAAGAAATCTGTATGTTCTTTGTTATTTTCTTATTGTTTTGGTGTGAAACTAATTATGAATTGATGTCTGTGCAGGTGTCTTTGATTGCAGAGGAGCGGGACAGAAACATTAACCTTGTCCAGGAACTGGAAGACAGCATCACAGAGCTAAAAAATGCTGCAGGTAAGAGGCTCACAGATGCGTGGTTCTTCCTTTTCCCAGCTTTTTGGCTGCTCCTTCCTTGAGCTGCATATTTACCTTCGTCAACTGAGCTGTACAAAATGGTGCATTCAGACATACATTTTTAACTTGTGTTGCAGTATTCATTACTGCACAAACATTTGTCTTTTAAGGGCTGTAAATCAATCGGTGTGCTTCAGGTGTTTTTTCTTTATAGTCAAACTTACTATTTTAGGAGATTTAACTTGTTTGTATGTTCATTTAGTTTAAAAGTAGAAAAACCTAAAAAGAATGTTTTGTGTATGGTCATATTTATTTCAACATAACCTGAATAGCTTTAGTATATATGTACTGTAGCATTCGTAATACTGGCCACACAGATGCAGTTTGGTGTATTTTTCTCAAGCAAAAGTATTAAATCTGATAACTGTCATCTGTCTCCTCCTCCTCCAGTGTTGTTGTCCCAGGAGAGGGAGGCCCTGGATAATGCAGAGCCTCAGTCTTCAGGGCCATCAGAGAGTGAGGTGGCTCTGCAGGAGGCCCTCAACACTCTACATCTGGAGAAAGACGCTCTTATCGCACAGTACCAGGCACAGGTACCAATTTCATTGAGACATCCTTGAGCTGTCGTGTTTGAGCTTATATTTAGTTCATGTCTTTGGAATTTTTATGGAATTATGTGATGCAGATTCTTAATGTGTAATGGTCATTTGCCCGTAACATTTGAAAGGTTCAGCAATTTATTTGTTTTTCTACACAATGTTTAAAAGATTATTAGAAAACTTATTTTTTTACTTGGAAAGTTTCTCTAATCGGCATCTAACATTTCCCCCAGCTACGAGATAACGAGCAGCTGAGCCGCCTGTGTGTGGAGCAGGAGACGCGTATGGGGGAGATGGAACGGCAGGTGGAGAGACAAGTCGAGGAGGGAGACGACCGCCGGCGCATGTTGGAGGATGTTCAGTCAGACAAGGCCACTATTAGCCGTGCTCTCACCCAGAACCGAACACTGAAGGACCAGCTGGCTGAGCTACAGAACGGTTTTGTCAAACTGGTGAGGCTGAACATCTAGCTGTCCATCTGTGCTTTCTTCATGACATTTTAAAAAGTGCTATTATTTATACTTTTGACTGTCATGTTTTTTCTTCTTCCTACAACCGTCTGGCCTTCTTGCCGTAAAGACATTTTGTGCCAGAATGTGTCTTGCATGTCTTTTTTATTTTGTTGTTGTTCTATGATTTGATACATTTCTCTGTAACAATAACTTGACAAACGTTTCACATATTAGGAAAGTAAATTCATAGAAAGTATTATTTCAGAGGGTGTGACTTCTCTCTTCAAGCCGACATTGTTGTTGCTCCTTCATTTGTACAGACGAATGAGAACATGGAGCTCACCACTGCCATCCAGTCAGAGCAACATGTCAAAAAGGAGCTGGCCCGCAGAATGGGGGAACTGCAAGAGGCGATGCACGACGTCAAGGAGCAGGTACGGCGAACACAAAACGCTCTCAATGACAAATCCAATTCTGTATGTTACTTTTTTTAAATATTTGTTGCCTGCCATACACATACTCACACACTAGAAGGAGTGTGTGAGTATGCAGTCGTTTTCTGCGTCATCCTGGTATTAATGTTCCTCTTTGTTCCCTTTTGTCCAGCTGGAGCTGAAAAGTAAGGACAGCCAGGCTCTGATGGAGCAGAGGGACCAGGTCGTGGCCCACCTGCAGCAATACTGTGCGGGCTACCAGACGCTGGCCTCAGAGAGGGAACAGATCCACCACCAGTACCTGCAGCAGATCCAGCTCATGGACCGGTTGCAGCACGATGAAAGCCAGGGCCGCGTGCAACTGGAGATCAGTCACAATCAACTCAAGCAAGCGCAGGTGTGTATTTCAAATGGCCTTGTTCACAAGACTTCTGACAATGTATGGAAAACTTGTCTATATATATATATTTTGCTTTTAAAAGGTTGAGAGTCGGGTTACAACCACACAAATTTCCATTTTAAAAACTGAGTCTAGTGGCATTATCAGTCCGAACGAGCAGATGTCTTTGAGGAAAGCGATGGACACAAAACCAACAGCTTTCCCTTTCTTATTAATACTTATACTCAAGTTAAGAGAGGAAAAAATAAAAGCTGTTTCCACTAAATATAGAGTGTATCGAGGATGATTATAGAGCACGATCTGAAGGAAACGTATTCATGTGGATGGAGCCTAGGTTGGTTTTGAATCACTCTCTGTCTCCCCCTACAGGAGCATTTGGAAACTTTAGTCAAAGACAACCATCAGCTGCAGGCTGAGGTGAAGGAGCTGCTCAGCAGCTCAGCTCTGGCCACATCATCCAGAGACCAAGGTGAGCGTCGTCTCTAAATGGTGGATTGGTACTTGTTAAGCCTTTGTGTTCTTGGAGCTTCATCTCACATTCTCAAGCTTGTCCCTCTGTCATTTAGGCGATGGAGTGGAGAGCCAGTCCATGCAAGAGAGCCCAGAGAAATCCCCCTCCATAGTTATACCAGAAGACTTTGAGAGCCAGAAGGAGATGGTGAGGATGGTGATGAATGTTCTTCACAAAAAAACGACTTTAAGGATTTGCAGATTTCCTTTGCTTTTTTTGCACATTCTGAAAGCCTCAATCAAGTTTGAAGTTGACGCTTTCATGTTATGCCTGGTGCCATATCAGTTTAAATAAGTAATTTAACATTTTGATGAAGAAAAATCGAATACAGAAGTGACTTTAACGCCTAAATGATGTCAGATATATTTAATACTACTATATGAGGCAAACATTTTCTTATTATTATTCACCGTCCTCAACACCACCCTTTCTCCCCCCCCCGACAGGAGGAGTTTATTCGTGGAGCTGTGGCTCAGGTGGAGGCCGAGAGGGACGAGGCCAGGAGGCTACTGGAGGAGGAACACCGGCTCCACATGGCAGCCAGGCACCAGGCCGCCCTGGCCCTCAGCCTCGAGCACCAACACCACGGCCACGCACCTGATTACGACCATGACCACGACCACCATCACGACCACGACCACGACCTTGACCACAGCCACGACCACCATCATGACCGCGGCCGTGACCACCATCACGACCACACGGAGGGCCAGCACGGTCACTGTGAACACAGTCACGAGCTTTCAGGTGAGGACAACTAAATGGTTTGTTTGTGTGTCGGGGTGCCAATGTTTTTACAGTCCAACAATACGTTTTCTCGAATAGGGCAATGAATGTGTGTGTTACTAAAATCATATTTCTGTAGTTGGGCCCGATTTATTATCTGTAGTCATCTATGTTTATATTGATTATTCTTGTTTCTGGAGTGCATTCTCATAATCGGCTGTATACTCTTCCCAGAAGGAGGAGTACCGGTGGAAGTTCATCTGACCCTGCAAGCTGCCATGGAGAAGATTCAGCATCGTTTCACCTCCCTCATGAGGGAGAAGGCTGACCTGAAGGAGAGAGTGGAGGAGCTGGAGCACCGCTGCATCCAGCTGTCTGGAGAGACGGACACCATAGGTCAGAGAGACGGAGGTTATTGTTGTAATGCTTTATTTTTAGTCTTCACCGCTGTACTAATGAGTTACTACATTCTCCGTCTTCCAGGGGAGTACATCGCTCTGTACCAGAGTCAGCGGGCCATCATGAAGCAGAAACACCAGGAGAAGGAGCAATACATCAGCATGCTGGCCCAGGACAAGGAGGAGATGAAAGTACTGGAGAGCAACCTTTTTGTTTGGAAGATAACCATCAATGCAGTCCGTTGTCCTTCGTCACGATGCATGCTTTTGCTCGGCTTTCTCTCATTGTTCTGCCGTCGTCCATTAGGCGAAGCTGGCAGAGCTGCAGAATCTGGTGATGCGGCTGGTGGCCGAGAGGAACGACTGGTACAGCCGCTACAACGGAGCTGTAGCCCGCGCGGGCCCAGTGAACCCCGACATGCTTCCTGTTGGGGAGGAGCGCCACACACACACACCTTGATGCTTCCAGTGGAGCAGGTAGGAACACCCAGTCCTGCTGTGTGGGCACTCCAGTGGGTCGAGTGGGTCTCCTCTCGGGCCACATCGACCCAATAGGTGGAGTTAGTTAGGCTTAGTATTCTACATGTTGCTGTGGACCACGTTCACATCAGACAGCAGTATTTACCGAAGCCAGGATGTCAGAGTAAAGGACCGTCACCCTGGATTTCAACTAAAGTCAGCAGTCAGATAATCCATGTAAATTATATCATTGTTGTTTTTTCCGTAAGAATTTAAACGCCACTTGCGGTTCTAAAAGTAAGAATAAAAGTCCTTAAATTGGGTCTCTTTCATATTCAATACGACGTCACCGTGCTGGTCTCTTCCCTCTGCTGCAGAAGCCATGGAGGTCATTCCTTTGTCAGAGCCCACCGCGGGCCTGGAGGCCGCCCCCTCGTCCCAGTCGCTGTCGAGCGGGTCCGCCCAGAATGACTCCCAGCCTTTGGGGCCCAAAGAGGACGGCACAGCCCAGCAGATCATGCAGCTGCTCCAGGAGATCCAGAACCCCCAGGGAGCACAAAGATCACCCCCTTTCCTCGGGGAGAACCCCTGCATCCCCTTCTTCTACCGGCCCGACGAACAGGACGAAGTCAAGATCCTGGTGGTGTGAGGTCTGGCTGAGGCTGCCGTGTGTGTATGTATGTGAGATATTGGACATGTCGTGAAGTCTGGGGAATATTAAACGCCACCGTATACCCGTGTTTGTAGCTTGTTGATCTGATTCACAAACACTTTTCAAGAAATATGACACCCTGCTACATTAGTCACAGATATCTGAATGTCTTTGACCCAGTTACATTACCCCCCCCCCCACCCCCCTCTCGCTCTCTCTCTCTCTCTCTGCTCTGTGTTGGCACACATGTGTGCATGGTAAAAAGGAGTGTATTATCTATTTTGTTTTTTTGGGGGGTTCTTTGTTTATGCTGCTCTTCCCAGGGAGATAACCAGTATTTCTTAGCGCAATCTAATTATTTTCCATACCACCTTTTTTGAATCACCATTTCCCCTCTTGTCTCCCATTTTACACATAAGTGCAATAAAAGGGCCGTATATATTCCGAACCCTCGCTGACACAGGACTACAAGAGCTGTAACGTGTGTGCAACATCAGTGCAAATCTCAGTTTTACACAATTCACTGTACAGATGCCAAATAAGAGCGTCGCGTGTGAATGTAATAACCCGAGTATTTACCCGTATGTCTGTGCAATGTGAGGAGAGCTGTGGGTGGTGAAGAGGTGCAAGTTGAAGTTGGATGGAGAACCTGAGGGCGCAGACTGGCCTTTGAACTGTCGGCGCTGTTCTGTTTCAAAGTCGAGAGTTGGCTCGTGAGTTACATGATGAGATTCAGGAGGACGGGGGCCGGTGTCGTCGATTGGTCCTGTTGCTAAAATAACCTTTTCTCTACCTTTTTGTTGTCTTTTTGCTCCAAACACTGAAAATAAGTCTCATTTTTGTACAATATGAATTGTTAATGTCTGTGTGTTGTGATGTCAAACATCCTGTTGGACTGAGAAGTCACGGCTGTTATGAGAAGATGGTTTCTAACGTCATTGAGGGGATAGATGCAATTTATAGAGTCCATGTAAACATATTTTCGACGGTTATTAAGACATTATTGTCAGAGTGTAATTCTGATGAATGGTAGTGCTTGGGCTGTTTGCTTTGGATTGTTTTCCACATTATTTTTTTCTTTGTCATTAGCCTGATAGATATTTAGGTTTAGTGACTGGAGGAAGTTACAGGAAGTATGGCGTTAAAATAAACGCCTAAGTCGTCGCTCTCCTCACAAATGTCCACACTTTATTTTATTTATTTTCTTTGTCCCTCATCATCGCTGCTCAACTATAACTGAGCGCTAATTTAAATTCCATGTTTTTTTGTTTTGTTTCTCAACAAACACTATTGATATGAGCCTGTGCTTTGGTTACGTTTGCTTCTATTTCCACATGTCAAAGATGAATTAATGCACATCCTTTACAACTGGACTGAGTTTACGTGTGTGTGTGTGTGTGTGTGTGTGTGTGAGAGAGAGATCCAAACTGTTTCCTCTTTACCCGAAGTTGCATCTGTTGTCCTTTTTGAAGAGTTCTCTCAGATTGATGTAAGTATGATTCACTAAACTGTACAAAGCCTCTGAGGAGTCTGCGTTGTTTCTACCACCGAGCCCCTTCATGACCTCTGGGGGAATCCTATGACGCCCCAGTCTGAAGCTGAGGGTTCCAGTTGAAGCTCATTCATGTAATGGAAAGTGTGTTGGTGTGTGTGCAGTGTTGCACTCGGAGGGTGAATTGTAAATATGAATAGAAGGTGAGATCCCAAAGTTATGGGACCACTCTGAATATGAAAGTCTTTCCAAAACTAGTCACAATTGTTGTATTCATATTTTGGAGCTCACTTAGTAAATCTCCTTCAGGCATTGAAAACCAGAACTTGGGTGGGATCCCAATATATGAACCTCTTTTTCTTAAATGTAGGACACGTCTGGCTTGAAGGGAGAGATGCTCATTTTCACAACTGTAGATTGGCGGATGGATTGATTGACAACTTCACTGTCGAGCCTTTTCCCTTTGCAACGAGCGACTCGGAGCAACGCCGTCACGGCTCACTTGTGTTTAATTTCAGATGAATTCAAACAGAGGCCTCTGGTTTTTCGGAGTCTTCCCATAGTTTTAATATGCAAGGACAGGAGGGGCATACAGAAATCCCGGTGACTGCTTTTGGAGGTTTTTTAACCTCATTTGGATGTCTTTGAATTTTAAAATCCTCTGTTGTGTTTCCGTTGAGCTAGAGGACGCGTCTTCAATTGTTAAATAGCACACTTGATATTTATAACTAAATGCAACGGGGCAGAAGGCGTTAGTGCAGATCTTGGTCTTTTAAACCTATTATAAGATGTAATATGTGGAGGCCATATGCACTTTACAGTTGTAAACTGTTTTTCACAGGCAAAGTAAACAATGCATTAAACCTGCAACATTGTGCTAATATCCGAGGGTTTTGAATACATTTACTTTAATCATTCTTGATTTTTTTTATTTTTTATTCCTCTGCTTCTTAGCATTTTCTCACTTAGTGATTTTCCTTTTTGAAACGTGAAATAAGATATATTTTTCTTCCTTTTATGTTGTTTTTGGTTAGACCAAAAGTCGAGCAACAATAAAATCCTTTGTGTTTCGGGGCTTGTAAAATAACAATTAAGACGATGTGGATACAATTACTTCCCACACTCTGATTCTCTGTTAAGTAAGATATGCGTGATGAAACTAATAGCAATGAGAAAGCATTTATTGTCTTTCCGGTCAACGTAAAGGTGGTGTATATACTGTAACTGTGTAACATATTGTATATTCATTATGCCGGGTGTGTGGGGGAAAGCTGCTCTGCCATGTTTACTGGCGGTGGGTCTCTCTGTCGTTGGCGGTTCCTGACGGGCTGTGATTTAATACAAAGGTCGACTAAAAAAGAGAGAATATTCTATTTATTTGGAATACGTTAGTATCTCAACTAATCAGTTTAAATGTAAAATAGAAGTCATTTTTGGATGGAAATGAAGGATCATTCAGAGAACCGATTTGTTCGAGGCCTGCTTCTGACAGAAGCTTTCTGATTTGTTTTCCTCGAGTAATATTTTCTCCCATTCTCCTGATTAAAACTGATCGAGCAACTTGAACTCATCGTGTCTCGATTTCTTCATTATTTTGATCCACAGTTCGGCAGCACGAGTGTCGCTGATGACATCATCAGCGGCTCCATGTGACGCTGAGCCACAAAGGAATGGAAGGATTCAGCCGTCCCGTATTTGATTATTTTCATCATTGCGTGTTTTTCACTGACAAAAGGCCTCTTCCTCACTCACCCATGTTCAGCTATATACCACACATGCATTTAGGATGTACATTTATTTTAAACCCATTTTGTTTAAGCAAACATCTTATTTGTTTTGTAGATTTGGATTTCATAAATTGTGAAAAGGTTTTAACCTATTCATACTCTTAACAAGTATCGTTATGACTTAATTACTTTCCATTAGATGTTGTAGACAGATTTTCATTATTTATTCATTTGCTGGTTATTTTCTTGATTGCATAGTTTGATCTGATAAATTTCAGAAAATAGTGTAAAAAACCCATCTAAAGACCAAGTTGATGAAAAAAAACATTTAGCTCTTTCTGATCCAGAGTAATGAGAACGTGGAGAAAAACAAACATTTAAGAAACTGAACAAAATCTTTTCTCAGCTCTACGATGTATGTATTTGTTTCTTTTGCAATTAATCTCAGTTCAGAAGTACAAAGAGAATTGCATTCCTATTAATCTCAGTTTGTCTGGTGCTAATTACAAAGGAATGAATGGAGATGGAATAGAATCGGTTCAGCCACTGGAGATGTTCAGAAAAAAGTTATTTTTATAATGATGATGATGATGATATATACTTTATTAATCCCCAAGGGGAAATTTGTCGTAACAGTAGCAGCACCAATGAACTAAACACACAAGAATAAAAATGATGTTCCCCTCCTTAGCCAAATCCAGTGTAGCTCTTTTGAGTTCTGTTGTTTACCACCATAAAGAGAAGAAGACGATGACAAAGAGGACACTTTAAAGAGTACTGAGGTTTTTAATGCATTGACAAAGCACAGCAGTTCTGCAAGATGGAGTCATCGTTCCACCCACAGCACTTAAAACAAGATGCAGGACTTGGCTGCTGCAGGAGGTCACACTCACACACTCTCCTGCTCTCTTACACACAGAGACAAACAACAACTAAAGAAAAGTCTGCTTCCAGATAAAGTATCAAACAACCTGCCAATGTCCACATACAGCACTGCATTACACATTTGTCAAAGATCTCCTTTTACCTTATCCTTCTTTATTCATAATCATTTAAATATTCAGCAGACTAAATTCTCTACAGGGGAAGTACAAGTCCCATACGAGGCACCACACATATACATTGTAACACAATAACACATGTCCAAAATAAACTATTTACTTTTAAATAAGTAGAATATGCTTTGTTGTTTTCCCGTTGCAGTCGTGGAGGAGGGCTCACAGAAGTCGTTTCTAAGAGGCTAAAAGGACATCAGTTGAGGTTTTTGTGGAGGGTGGGTTAGACATTTTAGTTTGGGGTCAAAACACATCTCACTGACGGGGTGAACAGATGGAGGAACTTACAGGCTCCCTGACAGCGATGTGAGGAGCGCTTTGGCCGTGCTATGCATAGACTGTGGCTGTTTTCATGCTCACTCACCCCCGTGACCACTGAGAGAAGGAAGAAAAAGAAAAGAGGAAAAAACAAAAACGAAATAAATGGCAGATTGTAAACCTGGATGAATGCCGAGAGTTTTCCTGTCAGTACATCAGAGGATTTAATGCGTCATGTAATAGAAAGCTGAAGGGCACATGTCCCCATTAGGGACCTCATCCCCTCTTCATGAATAGGATGGACAGGAGGATATCGAACAGTCTTAGGGTCTAACCCAGGCCACATATTCCCTTCCTCCTAGTAAAAAAGGTGCTCTGATTCTTGAGACCGTTGTCATGCAGCTGTCTGCAGAAGGATATTCTTTATATTGCACTTTCTATTTAGATCCCGCCTTGATAAGATAACACAGCAACACTGTTTTGTTTTGTTTTTTTAAGAGGAGGAAAATCGGAAAAGTGGCTCTTTAAGCCAAAGATTGGTAAACTGAGTGTGGATTTGTTGCATAGGTTCTGTAGAAGCACAGAGGTGATTTTGACAAAGTGAATTGGCTTTCCACTGATTCAATTACACAAGAAAGTTTAAATATCACAGGTGAATTTAGTGACAGCGAGGCCTTACAACAGGTCCCCCATGCCGGTCGCTTCAGTCCTAGTGCAAGGGGAGAAAAGGATGAAGAGCAGGAGCTCATGTGTGTTCATGCATGTGAGGGTGAGGGGTCTGTATGTGGTCTTTTCCCCCCCTTATTTCGTACAAGCCCGAGTGAGTGATGGTGCAGTCGGTTTCATAGTTGGTGTGTGAAAAACAGTTTTAAAGGAGAGGAGATAAAAAGGAGGATGAAGGGGTTTCTTGTTCACCTTGTAGCCTGAAATGTTGTGAGGAAAATAAGTCTTTTTCCGACGGGACTTCACAGAGAGCAGACTGACATTTTTACAAAAACAAAGTCTCTAGTTTTCAGCTGCTCAATTTGTTGTAAAAACATGTATTGTCACCAAAAGTGAAGAAATTGTTATGGACATTAAATCATTTTTTAAAACTCTGCTCTGAAGACGTTTGATTAAAAGATGTTTTCTTCACGCATGACGGGCGGTGCAAGTTAGTCAAGAAATCAGGAAAAAACACACGATTAACAAAAGTTAAGATAAGCCAGTCATCAACCAGAATATCCATCAAAAAGGCTGACGTGTCATGTAATACTCAGGCAACGTGTCATGCTTCGTTTGCAGTGTGTGTGTATTTATGAAAGCAGTGTGCATGCACCTGGCACATACACTCAAAAAAGTATCACTTATTTTATATTCTCTATGTAGTTTTGAAATGTTGAGGGTGAAACGGGTTCAAATGGCAGTCATGCAAGTGTGTGTGTCTGTGCGTGTGTGTGTGTGTGTGTGTCAGAGTAAAGTAGGAGCAGGAGAAGGGAGATGGCTTGGCAGAAAGCAACAGGAAGGTGGCACTGTTGTCCATGGCCTCTCATCCAGAAGTGGGACAGACGATGGGGGGGAGGGAGGAGCTCAGAGTTCTAGTGGGTTGGAGAAGGTGGGGGTCTCCGACTGCCATGGACACACACACGCACATAAACAGGATACAAAGAAGAGAGGATGGGACAGGTTGGGTTAGTGTTTTCTAGGTGTTAGCAGCCCCCGTTAGAACTTCAACTTTTTTATACTTACATGTTTTTATTTCAGGGCCCCCCCATGTGTTAATCATGCACATAAATACAATACCGTCACTCACACAGACAGCCACTTATATCATGAGATAACACATGGTAGGAAACCCCCGAAAACACGGCTCAGTTAGCACGGCCACAATGCAGGTAATGTGTGTTGGCAGGAGAGGCCAAAAACGAGCAGAATAACTTCATATCCAAGTGTAAGTACAGTAGCAGGCACTAATGCACTTTATTTTATTAACTGTTTGGTGTTGTAACAGGAGTGATAAAAAACCCTGAAAGGCGTAAACATATGATAACATGCTATTGTTGAAGGTTTAAGGCATCAATGTAACATCACCTCCAGAACAGTAGCTCTAAGCCGAGGGGTCGCACTATGGACTTAAGGTCACAAGCTGGTTCACAAATAAGCATCCTGCATCGAGTCTTTATGCTAAGCCAAGCTAACCTGCTGCTGGCGGTTGCTAAATGTACTGTTCTTCTCATTTAATTCTCGGCAAATTAACAAACTTTTCTTTTCATAAACCCATTTTTGTTGGTTTCTTATATTTCTTACACGTTTTAGCGTGTCGGCCCTTAAAGTGCAGTAAAGTAATTTCTACTCACAACACCCTTTGAGAGTTGCGTATGTCTATAAACTGTAAGTAGTGCAACCAAAGAGAGATGTTCCCCACTCAGATTGTTTCAATTAAATAGTTTGTAGAGGCCTGGGAATGTAAACAATCCTGTTTATCCCTAGAGGGGGGGGGGGGGGGGGTAGAAGAGAGCAGTGCTACCTGCACACATGTTGATATTAACAAATGTCATGACTTTAAACGACAACGCCAGACACTAAGACAAAGTTCGGGATGAGTGGGATGTCATGGCATAAATACGTCACAAACAACACAAACACAACGAGCACCTTTCAGGTGTGGACAGTTGAATCGTGTCTACCTTGCTGTAATCTGAGAAAATGACTCTTTCTCAAGACATTCGAACACATTCTGACGTCCTGACACCCCATCAATAAAGGAATTATTGAGACGACTCCAAAACCATCAGCTCAAACACTGATGCAAACACACACACTCTCTGAGCTGCGTGTGTGTGTGTGTGTGTGTTTGCCCATGCAGCGCTCTGGGAAGAGAAAAGAAAAGTGAGAAAACCAAAATGGCATGCAGTGAAAGGATGCCTCCTGAGAGGAGGAGAGAGAAGGAAAGTGGCCATGATGATGATGATGATGATGATGGCGGACAGTACCCAACGTACCAGAAATGTTAGTCCTCATTGGTCAGTGATAGTGATTCTGTAGAAGGAACCATAGTCATGTGGGACAGAGGTGTGGTGAGGAAAAGAGGGTTGAAGAGAGAAAAGGAGTGCAAACAGTTACAGTGCAGGAAATGACCAAAGTCACATGTGCTCAGCTCTCACCTGGACGTACCAGAATCAACACGTTTCACCACTGATGACTTTGAGTCAACGTTTTGGGAGGATGTTGAGAGACTCCTCTGTTTAACTTGTCAGGGCTGCATTAGCCAGTGAGAGCTTTGCTCAGCAACGTTAGTGTCTCCTACTTTAAGAGAGGCAAGCTGCTACTCTGACAATGAACAGGTACAGGGGGAAAAAGAAAGTGAGCTAGCTCACACACAGAGGCAAGCGGTGATGGAGGACCGACAAACATAAACACCTCGAACGCTCATTCCAGTTTCTGACTTGCTTTGAGGGGCACATTTCTTAACTATTCAGACGAGGACAGTGGGGAGGTGGGTGTAAAGCAATGAATAGTGGAGTGTTAGTAAGTTAGAAAGTTCAAAGTGGTGGAAGAAAAATATTTACCCAAACCAAGAGAAAAGGAGGAAAATAATCCACTGGTTATGAGTTGTATTGTGTCTATTCATCTATTAAGGGATCTCTATCCATCGATCCATCGGTCCACTTTCCTTGACCTCCCTTATTCCCCAGGTGTCTTCACATGTCACAGAGGGGACCCCACCTTCAGGTCGGATATCTCAGGTTGCGATGGTAAAAAACGACTTTGACAGGTTTCGAATATGTCGGCGTGAGGAGCGGCTCGAAAGGCCTCCCGTGTGTTCACTCACCTCGGCACATTTGGGGGCGCGCGGTTCGGCCGGGAAGGCACAGTGGGTGGCGGCCCACCGTAAGGGTCCGGAGAAGCCCCCGGGCGAGACGGGACAGGGGGCCCCCCGGCAGGAGGGGGCCCAGGTGGAGGCCCACGAGAGAGCGGGCGACCCGGAGGTCCCGGTGGTGCTCTGCGGTTTGGAGTTGGACTGGTGGCTGGAGACCTGGAGGAGAAGGGAGGACACGGACCACTGCATTCACAAAACACAAAGCAACCAATCGGATAACTCGCCATGCTCATATTCTACTTGATCGTTCAATAGGGATCCAAATGAAATAATAAGTTCACATAAAACAATAAGTTCAAGGGTCCTACCGTCCCCCACACAGCCGCTAATCCTCTGTCCCTTACCTTCCTCCGGAGCCGCTCCGCTGCACCTGCAGCCAAGAGTCATCCACCGGAGGCGGCATGGTGGTGGTGATGGTGGATGTGCTGATGTCACCGATGATGCTGAGGGCCTCCCGCAGGGCGTGGTACATCCGCAGCATCTCATCCCGGTGCTGGGCCTGCTCCTGAGACTCCTCCATCAGCGTGCCCTGGTCGCCGCAGGAATACAGCTGGGCCAGCAGCTCTGCGTTGATGAACACTTTAGTCTGGACAGAATGACAGAGACGTTTTGGGATGGAAGTTGTGTATATCTATATCAATTTATATATGTGTCTGAAAGAGCTGTCGGTTGAAATGGCGAGCTCACATTGTTAATCATGAGGTGCATGATGGTCTTCGGCATCAAGTCCCGGACGGTCTTGTTGACGATGGCCATGTAGGAGTCCACCAGGTTACGAATGGTCTCCACCTGCCGCTCCAGCTGAGGGTCCATGTTGTGCATTATGTTGTCAGAGCCATTCTCATCGCCGCCGTCCTTTAGTGGAGACAAATGGGGGAGGGAGGACAGAGGACATCGAGTTCAACTTCACTTCAGAGAGGAGAGAAACAGAGACTAGACACAACAGACACGATCAGAGGTGACATGGCAACTCTGAAGAAGACGCTCCACTCAATAATGGTTTCAGGGTGAAAACTTATAAAAGACACAAAGATACTTAAAATGCGGGATGCATACCTTTCCTTCCTTATAAGGTCAAACAGCAATGAGGAAAACAGACATTGAAAGAGAACAGATACACATGAGAGATATGACAACATACAAATAAACATCCCAACAACTCGTATAAAACAATAATTAGCTTTACTTGAAGACAAAATCAAGGTTAATAATGTGTTGTGTTTTTTGCATATTGTTTCGTACTTCTTGCAATCAATCCAATGATTAAAAGGTAAATATCACTTATTGTACATGGTATACTGGATGTATGCATTAAAACAAATGCTTTGATCAAATCTTACCGTGACCCGTTCAGGATACACTCCGGCTCTGAGGAAGGAGGCCTTCCAGGCGTCGATGTCTTCCTGAGTCTCACAGGCCAGCTCCAGCTGCCGGTAGTCCTTATACACATTTCTGTGGACACACGATGCCCAATGATGTTCTTTGGGTTTTTATAGATTATTCTTTTAGACCTCAAATGTGTTACTTGCAGCCGCATATCCCATACTACTGTATTGACTCAATTACTGAGATACATTTGTGGGCTTCTTTATACTTTTCTTTTACTCCTCTGCATTTATTTCACAGCTATGATTACTTCTCAAACTTTCACTTGAGATTTGACATACAAAACATGTGAATAACACATTAATAATAATAAATGGTTTCCTCAGCAAACTAATAGGTATATTCAAGTGTTACTTACATTGTAATGCTTAAAAACAATTACCCGACAATATAAGACTTCAGGTCGATACTTTGTAAACTTTAACTTGGCATTACGTGATCAATACTATTCCTCAGCTGTGTATGTGTGTATTGATGTGTGTGCGTGTGTAATAAAACCTCTGTTCGGTGTTGAAGAGGGCAAAGATGTGCTTGCTGGACATGAAACCTTTCTCCACATCGCGCAGCTTCAGGTTGTCCACCTGCAGCATGTACTTCTTCTCCTTCTCCTGCAGGGGGCGACAGAGAGACACACTGGTTGCAAACGTGAGGGAGAGAAAGAAGGAGACTGAGTTGCTCCTTGGGTGAGGAATTTGGCTCAAGAGTAAACACGGTAATATAGATGCACAGTATTTTGCACTAACATTGTACATCAGAACAAAATAAAATAACTACTGCAGAAGGCACTGCTGCATTATAATAACTGGGCTGATCAATTTAGGCTACTACTTAATATTTAAAAAAACTTCTAATTTCAGGAGACACAACGACAGAAACTCGATTAAGAGACGGGAAAAAAAGGTGATGAAATAACTCTGGAATCAGGAGTGAATGCTCACATCTTACATTTAACAGCATGGAGAGAAAGAAAAGAGGAGAAAAAGGCAAGAGAGACAAATGTGAAAGTCACACACAGCCCTCAAGTCTGTGGTTTTGATTACAGTTGTGCAGAGTTAAAAAAAGAAGGGGTGGGGGGTGGTGAGCAACAAATGAGAAACACACACGTGCAGAGCGAGAGAGAGAAAACCGCTTCCCAGTGTAGAAATCTCTTGTAAATCTGCACACAGCATATGATATCCAGACATTCAACGATTTATGAATCAAAGCATCTGACACATGCCACCACTCTCACTTCTTCTCTATCTCACATTCACGCACACAGGCACGCACACACAAACACACACGCACACACACGTGTTGTGTTTTGACTCCTCAAAGTCTATTGTTACAAAATGAAGTTTACTGAGGGTGCATTTGTGTGCGCATGTTTTACTATCCACAACAAAATGTGTCTTAAAAAAAAGATTAGCCAAAAATAGTACAGGATGAGTGAGTTTCTTTAAACATTGATAAACACACACACACAAATACACACACAAATACACACACACTGCTTTGGTAGCAAACAGCACCTTTAAGCGTACTCTCTAACTAACCTTAAAACCATCTGGAGAGCTAACCACGGGCCTGCCCTGCCCAACCCAGTGTGTGTGTGTGTGTGTGTGTGTGTGGACAGAAAAAAAGAGAGGGAGACAGGGGGTTGTGTGTGTGACCAAACTCCTTCATCAAAGGATTTATGACCTGTGCGGCCAAATGGCCATATCCCCTAACTGCATGTAAAAACTCTCTCACACACACACACACACACACACACACACACACACACACACACACACACACACACACACACACACACACACACACACACACACACACACACACACACACACACACACACACACACACACACACACACACACACACACACACACACACACACAGACACACTTAAACCCATGGTTCACCCAGGTGTCCGCTATACAAAAAATAAAACTAAACAAGCAGTCGATCCAGACTGCTGACATCATCATTAATGGGGAAAAGAGGTCCCCGTCCTCCGTCTCTAAATTTGCTCCGTATTTCTCCATCTTCCTTCTTTTTTCTTGCTCTCTCTTCATCATTTTCTTCCCTCCTCTTTCCCCTTGTTCCCTCGCTCTCTTGCTTCCCTGGGAGTGAGCAACCTTGGATTGATTCATACATTTTCCTTTCCTCTGGCCAGTAAATCCAGTCAGGAGAGTTGGAAAGGGAGAAGGATGAGGGGAGGGAGGAGGGAGGAGGGAGGAGGGAGGGGGGGGGGTTCTGGTCTGTGAGTGTGTGCATGTGAAGAAAGTACAGAGAAAGTAAACTTAAAGTGGAGACGGAACGGCAAAGTGTGGAATAAAGCAAGCAAGACATATTAATACGAAGACAAATTTGGGTTACTACTTTTTTTTATAACTGTAGGTTTGATGCACTCTCCCCACTTCTGACAGATTATTTGGGGTTTCTGTCTGTCAACTAGCCCATATTGCATGTGTGTGTTCATGTGTGTGTGTGTAGTTGTGTTGAAGGAAGTCAGGAGTTGAGTGCTTTCCCATATGCTCCCATAAAAGCCAACCAGCAATAGCGGCCAAATGTACAGAATTCCGACACACTGACGCATGAGAAAACATACTCCAACATCCAGATACACACATGATATGCATTAGCTATATGAGATACATACGTATGAAGCACACACACACACACACACAAACTTTATTTGACCTTTATCCGCAGCAATTATACTTGCATTGTGAATCAACTTCCAAGAGACAGACCGGCAGAACAAAAAGACTCAAAGTGCAGTGAGGAATGGATGTGTGTCGGGGGACTTCCCTTCTGTTTGCAATAATCACGATGGAAACAGCGCGGTTGTGTGTGTGGTCATTGGTGCATACCTGCAATGTAATCTGTGTGTGTAATCGATACACAAGAGAAGATTTGTAAACGCAGAACAGCGACTACCTCATGTCACACATTATTTTGTCTGTTGAATACCGTAAATACATTTCGTGGTTTGATTAAAGAACTCAAGTCTCTATTTTATTTGATTCATGCAAGACATTTATTGACAATTATCATGAACCGGCAGTGATCTGATTACAGTCCTTTGCCGCAGGTCTCTCTCGCTGTGTTTATCTTCCTCGTGAGTCCCTCCAGCGAGCGTCTGTCCTCTTCTGGGACGGCCTCTTTCCACTGCGTCTGGAAGGCACGGTGGGTGGAAAGGTTTCCGAGGATGTCACGTCCGTGGCGCCTCACGTCCACTGCAGCATCAACACATATTTTTCTTAGAGCAATAAGGAAGTGTTTGGTGAACTTGTTGCTCCCGGTGAGGGTCTGTGTTGCTCCAAGGATGTCGCACAACTGGCCGAGGTGTTGAGCCGCGGTCGCTCTGACTGCGGCGCTGCGGTGACCCAGACCTGCACTCAGCAGAGCTTTCATGCTGCAACCGGGACTACAGTTTTGAACCATTGCGTCCAATGTCAGATTTGCCTGCTGCTGCATTAAAGTGTTGCACTTGGACACTTTCAGCAGCACGGCACACCCAGTTTCCCCCACCATGTCATCCATGGATGTCTGAAGGTGAGCATACATCTCACCCAGGGTGGTCATAGCAGTGCAGGAAACAGCACAGTGCAAGTTCTGCACCTCCTTTATGACACCCACACAGACTTCATGAAGTGAGGCCTTCAATGTGTCCTGGTGGTTCCTTGCCAGATCTTGAACACATGTTAAACCATCAATTTTGTTTTGCCAATCGTCGGAGCCAAGCAGTTTGAAGATATGGTCCAGGTGTTTTTTAGGATTGGACATTGGCCACAGTCGCTGCTTGTCTTCATCAGACTGTCTCACCTGGAAGGGTTGAGATGGTTTGGCTGTGGTCGGAAGCGGAGGAGGAGGAGGAGGAGGAGATGTGAAAGACGGCTGAGGGACGTATACCTCAGCAGGACGTTCAGCCTCCGCTGTGCCGAGACGGGAGCCCCAGAATCTGGAAATCATGTCAGCAACCTGAAAGGCTTCCTGCCTCACATGGGCAAGAGTGGCCTCATCCTCCATCAAAGTCCAGAATATTTGCTTTTTACTTTTTGTAGGAGTCCTCCAGTCTGTCTTGTATTTAGAGGTCCTCTGATTACCCGACTCGGTGGTCATCAGGTCAGCCATCTTGTCTTCTTCCTGCTTGAGATGAGCATGCATGGCCTCATTCCTCATGATACACCTGACGCTGTCCTCATCAACGTTTGCACGAAGCTGTTTGTCTTGCCTGGACTTTAATGTCTTCCGATTGCCCCTTTCTTTCGTAATATCATCAGCTACCTTGTGGGCTTCTGCCTTGATATGAGCGTGCATGTCTTCATCCTCCATGATCGACCAGAAGTTGCCCTCATGAAAGATTCCCAGAGTCCTCTGGGGTCTGTTGTCTTTCCAGAAACAATGCATGTTGTCTTGTGTCTCTTGATGAGCCATTGGTGATGTTGACAGAAAGATGCAATGAACAGTCAATCACTCAAACGGACACGTGGTCATAGTTACTGAAGTGTATTCTTGAATGTGTTCTAAAACACTGTGTGTAAGCTAACCGTAGAATGATGTCGTTCCAATTCCATAAACTCACATAGCTATGTGTATAAATGGCTGTTAAACAGGGAAATTAGTCATTTACGGACAATTCGTCCCTATGTGTTTGCGAGAGAGATTTGTGCCTCTTACGTTTTGGTGCAAACTACATAAAATAAACGCTCAGTTGTGAGTTTGAAGAAAACCAAAGGTAAAACTAAAGCAGTCTAACGTAACTGCAATGAATCCTACCTAACCAAGGTTATAATGTTCAGTTAGTCTCTTCTGAGGCTGCAGCTTGTACTGCATTGCCTTATGCAGAGAGGCGTTTCTGTTATTTATCCTACCTTCATGGATATAAATGGGATGGACAAAATAACAGAAACATGTCAATATCATGCAATACAATTCAGAAGCTGAATCAACGTCTCTTTTAAACAGTTTCTACGGAAACTTAAGGTTATAACCTTCATCGGATTTATTGCAGGGCTGTTTGGCTTGGTGTACCTAATAAACTGGCAACTGAGCGTACGCCTGTGTGACCCTGCTTACTACCGGGAGTTGAACCCACACAAACACAGTAAACAAAGTGCTCTGGGTGTAGCTGGCCTTGAAATTATCCACCACAAGCCAAACCCAACTACTTAATACGAGCGACTGTGTTCAACAGAGTTAATAAAGTAAAACCTTTTTTCTATTTATTTACAACAGACACGCGTCAAAGTAGGTTAATGGGTCACTGAATCAATCTGTTATTCTCTGGATTGTCCATGACTCAGGATATTTTAAAGACCGTGTTGTGAGCAGGGAAAGTATTTTCTACCAAAGTATACCACAGTACTTTTGAATAACGTTGAGGTTGAGCTCTGTGGGGCTTTACACGGTGCTAGTGACAGTCATTCTTTAAAGAGACGTTGCCGTTAAGTCTTCTGAATACGATTTCTTAATATCACCTCCTCGATATTGGAATGGTAGCAGAAATCACAGCACTGGCTGACACCCTCATGAGTTGGTTGGGAAAATGTATCTTTTAAAAGTTGGGTGACCTGACCCTTTAACCTGGGATACTGGGTTTGAAACCTTTTGTCTGAACCTCAACACACACACACACTCTGACACGCAGACACACACACACTCAGCAGGCAGTGCACTCGGTAGTTAACCTGTGGTGTTTGGAGCAGTGTGTGAGCAAAGTACTTTCCATGGTTTTATTTTTCTAGTGAGTAATAGCCGGCTCATTAGGAAAAGCCAGAGGAAGTTCACTTCTGGATTCATAAAGGCATTTCACCACTCACGGTGCACACGGTCCAAAAAAACGTCTCAAACACTAATTCAAAATGCGGATGAAATATGGCCTCACACACACACACACCCCCACACACACTCACTCACACATACATACAGACACACAAACACACACACACACACACACACACAGAGACAGACAGACAGAGAGAGAAATGATAGTGTGTACAAACACACACAAGGAGACCTTACACAAACCATATCCAATTAACACTTTAAAACAAATCGGAGTAGTTTGGTGGGCAAAACCAAAGAAGATAGTCGTTTACGGCATCCATGTTGTTTTAAGAGGCTGCATATGTCTTAGTGTGTGTGTGTGTGTGTGTGTGTGTGTGTTGATGGGAGTCTGATAGGAAAGTCCTGGTGACTTGGGCCATGCATCAAAGGGCTGCAGAGAAGCCGCACGGCATCTGGGAGCAATAACGCTGCTTCTAACCCTTCATTACCACAAAGACTGGGCCCTGGGTGGCAGCCAACGGCAATTTTCACAACCCTCCTCCTCACCTCCCTCCGGTTTTCTTTCCCTCCATTCTTCTACCATTCCCCTATTGAGTTTTGCCTTAAATTAAACACAGAGCATTTCTGTAAGTCGAACATGCTGGGCAAGGGGAAAGACATAAAAAGGATGGGACTCGTGTTTGAAGCACTTGCTTAGCTTCAATGCAAAGTTGTAGTTCAGTCCAATTAATATAGAAAGAGCTTTGGACAAGTAGATTTGTTACTCGAAACCTAATGCACTTTTGGGAGGGAAAACTTCTTTTTTTAAATGAAGACAGATATTGCTGAGTCTACTTTATAATCAAAAATCCCACTAAGGCACGCCACAATCTGGCTTTGGTCTGTGAGTAATATGCCTTTGAGAAACAGCATCTGAAGACCCAATTTGACTTATGCCATTTGGACTTTATTTGAAGTAAGGACACATGTTGCCAACATTTATATCAGGAGCAACAAACAACTCGGTTCAGAGAATTATGATTGGGAAAAGCTAAATTAGAGCTATTCTGGGACAATGTGTAAAATCACAGATGTTGATGCCTCGTCGAGCTACAAAGTTGGGCAATAATGCTCATAACAAATCACTTTGGGCATCGGGCCAGTGTCCTCTCCAATACTTCATATTCCTTGTTGATAACAGTGCAGACTAATAGTTTTTTCCCGCTCATCTGTCAGCTACGGATAAAAGTTTCAAATCTAATCAGGAACGTTTCACAGATAAGAACAGTGTAATGTATGACATATTTTGCTTGGCAGGTGGAACTTGCTTTTCATTGCTCTTTTTTCTCTCCCAAATGTTTAATCTCAGCCCCCTCTAGAAAAGGGACTCGGCTTTTCTCTCCCTGTGGGAACAAGCGCAAACACAAATAAACGTCTTCACGGAGAAAGGAAACATCCACACGCCGACGACGACACACACAGCCAGCGGTCCGGTTGAAATGCGGGCCGGCCGTTCGGGATACTTTCCTGTTTGGCAGCTAATTGCCGAGCAGTTAATTATATGCTCTGCGTTTACTTCTGCAGAAGGTCAGTCTAACAACCCAGGGCCTGGCTGGGACATGTGATCAATCACTGTGACCACCAAAGAGTCAAAGAAAGAGGGAGGGGTGGGGCGCCGCAGTCCGCTAACCACACAATTAAACATGTGAAAATGGCCACACGTCGAGCGGCTGCTGTCTGATGGAGGGCAACGGCTCTGGTCAAGCTTTGTGTTTAGTGTCTCTCGTCTCCCGAGGAATATTTTATGGTCTCTTGAAAAAGCATGCGCTTGCGCAGTAGATTTATATATTTCAGATTCACGCGTGAGCACGTGAAATAAAAAATAATGCCTGTAGAAGGTCCCTTACTTTCACGTGTGAAACAAATATTGTTGGATATATGTGCATGTGCAAAAAGGGGAGAAAGAAAAGTGCAACTACAAACTGAAATATTCACACGTGAGGTAAACACTTGCTGTTAAAATGACATTGAGGTAAAACGTTCACATATGGAACCACATATATAACCAACAGGAAATCCCAAAGGGGTTGAACTTTTTATAGAGTTCTATAGTGTATTTGTGGTATTTTATAGATGCAAAATTGGAGGAATACTGGCAGTGGGCTAATCCTTAAAACCCTTATCCGGTTTTACTTTCGTCCTTTTATCGTCAGCCCTACATGACCCAAATCGGACTGAAATTAACTGCTAGACTGAATACATTTTATATGAAAATAAACTGCCAGAATATAAAATGTGCACTTCTAAATCAAATTTGTTCTGCATACACACACACAAAAATACTTTTATGACATCATTTTGCCAATGCTGCTCCAATGGTGTAGACTAGAGGGATTTTTATTGTTTTCACTTTACACATTTACATGAAATGTAGTCTTGTAAATGTGATATTCAGGATCACAAAAAGTCTCTCACCTATGTCAATGTTAAAGATGTTCAATTATACCTCAAGCAAGTCATTAAGACGAAAAGTAATATAAAATATAACGAGTATAAAATAGCTATAAATAAGGATGCATGCGCCGTGAGAGTAGTTTGGAAAAGGTGACATGCAGCATTCTTTAAATGTCTGTCAATGCTTCTTCAAAGCCGGCAGAGAGCCTGCACAGTCTCACATACACATCACAAAATGACAAACTACACACACACACACATGCGGGAGACATTAAGACATTAATGAGTTTCTTTTTATCTGCCCCGTGTCTGTTCGGTTATAATCCCTGGCTTTGTTTTCCTCATGATTTCTGTGTTGATCTTGTGTTCTGGATATGCAAGGAGCAATCAGAAAAAATGAAAAACACGCATTACTCATTTATCTCATCAGTCAGGCAGGATAAACTTCTAAATTATCCCCAAAACACCCTGCGTACCTCCTCGGCCTCTGACACGCTGCGGTCGTCACTCGGTTCCTGTTTCTTTTTTTAGTAATCTCCAACCCGTTTTTCTTTTTCAATAAGGCCCTGTAATTTATTCATCACCATTTCCCCACAATTTTGTCCATTACATCTTTCAGTTTTCTTCTAAAAAAAGGTTGCATATCTTTACAGCTATTCTCTTCTGCTGCCTTGATTCACTTTAGTAGATTTCATATGTTTAGCTGTCCGCTCTATTTGTTTTGTGTCTCTGAGCCGGATATTCTTAACATTTCAAAGACAGCAACCATATAAAATATAATAATTGGTGTCTTATCACATCTGAGCTCATATTTGAGCTGTTTAAACTACATTTTAGAAAGTTTCAGAGTTGTTAGCAGTTCCCCTGCCTCTCAACTTCTCACATGGTTTCAATCAAATAAATATTCAAGATCAAGAGAGCTAAAAGTATATAAAAATACTGTGTGTCACATAACTAATAGGAAGAAGAAAAAAAGAAGAAAATACAAATTTGTGTGGCAGAACCACTGGACTAAACTGTGCCGCTGAATATAAAGTAGTTATACCAACTCCACTAGCACAGGAAATACCTAAAAAATAACTAGAGGAATACCAGTCAAAGAGGCCATTTTCCTTCAGAGACTTTGATATTTCTTCTGTATTTTTTTACTTTTAATCGAGTATTTTCACATTAATGTATTATTACATTTATTTTAAGTTAAGAATTTAAATACCTCTTCCACCACTAGACTTTGACCACACCATGATCCTTTTGGAAAATATCTGAAATATGTTCGACAACTTCTTCAGTTTATTGTTTCAACAAAGAATAAATAATAAAATGATACTTTGAAGGAGAAAGAAAATAAAACCAAGAAAATAAAACCAAGCTATTATGTGGTCGACATTCGTGCTAACCAACGATGATGATGGCGATTGTATATCTCTAGTCTAAAAACTATGTGTGATCTTTCACTGGGACTGATGACACTCACATGAAATACAGGGGATCACGTTCATGGGTTTGGCCGGCGTGTTGCACTCACACACACAGCATGGTGTTCACACGCTTATAGCAGACTGACTCTAACACTTGTATGACAGTCGTTGGCTTCATGCAGTAGCAAAATACAAAGATGGGAAGGAAACTTGAGGTTTTCCATGAAAGAATTAACCAGCACCAGTTCATGTCAAGAGAGAAGAACATGGAAGCACATTACATTTGTGTGTGTGTGTGTGTGTGTGTGTGCATACTTTTAAAAAGAAGCTGCCATCCTGGTCATCCAAACAGTGGAAACAATGTTGGTGTAACCGCAGCGGCCCCCATTAACATTCACTCCTTCCAATCACGAAACTCGAAACTGAACTGCAACAATAAAAAGGATTAGTTCTCTTTTCTGGCTTGTTTCTCAGCAAAAAAAAAATTATATTTCTTGAAGCCTACAACCCCCTCACCGGCCATCATATCTGCTCCTTTTCGCCCCACATTTTTTAAGTTGCTTCAGTCTTTCATCTCCACTTTCCTCCCGGTGTCCCTCACTTTCTCTCCAATTCCCTCCATCCCTCCATCTCTGCCAGTAATGCTGACTCGTCTCTCCCGGGATTGTCCCTGCTTTGATTTGGAGCTCAGAAACCATAGCTAAAACAAACACACGCCATTGGCCACCTCTGAACACACGCACACACACACATACGTACACACACACACACACCTGGAAACACTAGCCTTGATTACTCCTGTCTGCAAGCGGTAAGAAAGAATCCTAAATGTGAGTGTGTGTGGGTGTGTGAAACGAAGAAGGTGAATGAGGCAAACTTTACTTGTGTAGCAACTTTGAAACACACAGACTCTTCCTTTGCGTCTACTCGCACACACGAAACACACAAAACCTCTTTCGCTCTGGTTCTGATTTACCAGTAGTATGTCACCCTTCACCAGCATCCCCCCTCTGTCTGTGTGTGTGTGTGTGTGTTTGCATGTGTGTGTGTGGGGGTGCGTGTGAGTGTGTTGGGAAGACGGCAGAGCTGCATAAAGGGCTCTTTATTCGAGTTGGACAGGGAGAGGAAATCAGCTTTAGATGTAAAAACAGAGGGAGCAGGAGAGAGATGGAGACCACAGGGCTGCACATCTGGAGTTGTTACAAGGCTTCCTCCGCTCGCCAAGAAAACGCCGACATTCCTGCCCTCGCTACAAAGACCATGGAGCCTCTGCTCTCACTCCTACACACACACATCCATCACTCCAAAACCACAGATACATGTAGCATAAGAGGAGAGGCGCGCACACACCGAATGGAAAGGACGGACATGCGGACGCTTTACGAAGCTCAGATCGGCCTCCACGCGAGACGTCCTCCCATCTGCCCACACACACTTTCAACAAAAAAGTTCTCTCCCTCGGCCGCCAATCCTTCACTCCCTTTCCAAACTTTACGACACACACGCCAACTGAATGCGTCTCTCTTCCTGTTCACCTTTGACCTTCCACTTTCTCCCCAAAAGTCAGAGAAGAAAGAAGGAAAGGGAGAGGGGGGAGCCAGACAGAGGGAGGGGAGAGGAGAGGAAAAAATGGGGGGCCGGCGAGCTCCTCCTCCTTCACTCTCCATATCTCCTCTCTCTCTCCTTCCTTTTTCTCCTTCTGTCTCTTAAAGGGGAAACTTGATGGCCAGTCCTTTGCCACGTCGAGCCTCCAGCCGGTCCACCGTGCTCCTTGCCGGCTTTTTGGCTCCGGGAAGCTTGAGTAAACAAATCCGAACGACTCCAAAGTCGCATTTGGACACCATCAGCATGATTTCGCCTCAATGGTGCCCGCGGCGTTGAATGAAAGGATGTCGGGAGATGAAATGGGGCTAACCAGTCAAGAAGGAGAAAGAAATGATATCAGCCAAGAAGAAGAGAAAGAGTTGAAAAGAGAGCAGACGGTGGAGTCGCAGGTATCCCCTCCGCAAGGAGAACTTTATTTCCGTTTGAGTCAAGCAGACAAAAGGTGATGTGTTCCGGTGTTTCCGTGAGAGGTGTTGGGTCAGACTCGGTATGATCTCAGTTGACCACAACTATTCGCTGCTTAGAGAGATTGAGGGGAAAGAGCTGGCTTTGGGGAGTTTTTTTTTACTGACAGCTTAATCTTAACAGTTTTTTAAACTGTTATCGTTGCAAGAAAAATCCTGGATTTAATTTATTTGATCTTAGCTTCAGGGTCAGCCGAGTTTAGATTGTAAAAAAGTGCGCCAAATGAGGTATGAACTCTATGTGTCTGTGTATGTGTGTGTGTTTGTGTGTGTGCGTGTGTGTTAAGATATGTGTGCTCTTCTTCCTCAATCGCTGTTTGTTGTCTGCTTTAATCCTTTTTTTTGTTAACTACTACTAATTTTTCCGAAGAAAATGGCACTTTGTTTTGTTTGCGTTTTTTTTGAGCAACAAATTACTTCTTGCGTTGATTTGACCAATAATATCCAAACAATACAGAGAATTTACTTAATAATACATGAGAATATTTAAAGGGATTTATTACACTTCAGCATCAGAGCTCCGTCTGGAAGGCCGCGTCTCACGGCGGGAAACAGGAGGGAACGTCGTTGAATCTGCCAATCAGCAGCTATCACCTCTGTCTAACCTCCCTCACTCCTCCACCTCCTCTTCCTTCACCTCCCTGCCGGCCCCTTCATCCATCCCTCACATGCTGTTTCTCCTACAGCCCGCAAATTCAGCCTGATCAGCACTTTGAGTCAGACTATGAGAGCAGAAGGAGCTAGACGTAAGAGTCAGACACTTGAATCACAGTGAGTATAGTTTAGTGTGTACGTGTGTATGTGTGTGTGTGTGTGAACGTATCATGGCATCTTCCTCCTGATGGTGGGAGCTCATCTGTGTGTGCACGAGGAACACCTTCTCTACAGCATCTTTTAGTTGCCCAGCCCGCCTGCCCAGTGTTCAGACTACCTGTTCAGGAAGTAGTGGTTGTACAGTAGTCTGCACATTGGTTAGGCTGGCCGGGGAAGCACGGGACGACCCGCAGTGTCCGAAAGAGGGACGAGCAAGACAGCGACAGCCCTCCAGACGGCATCCAGCAAGCTGAAGCATATTTAAGATATGGGAACATGCAGCACCAGCACTCGCCCATCTGGAGGAGTCGGGCACGGGTCTAAATAAAGCACCCAAAGGAGTGCCGCTACAGAGGCTTGGCCTTCGCGTATCCTGGATTTATGAGTGACGGATACACAAGTAACAAATTATGTTTAAATCTGTTGACTAAGACATGAGGTCACAAGTTATTGCGTTGTGTATATAGAGTCTATATTGTATGTGTTGTATTGTTTGATTATTCATTGATCTGTTCAACTGTAAAATAGTTTGAAATAGCTGAAATAAAGATGTTTGGAGATGTTTTTGACATTGTTTCTCTTTTTCTTTTCTCAAGCGAGTTACAAAATCACAGAAAATAAACAAATACTAATCCATAAAATGGGGAAATCCCGCATCAACCGACAGAATCATATTCATACAACTGTAAGTGAGAGTTGCATGACATTCCCAACATATTTTTCTACAATACCAAAAGATCTAACTAGGAATTAAAACCAAAAAGAAGTTCAGCCACATAGTGGAACTGAACACGTAGCCAAAAAGAAAAGGATAGCTCAAATACACAGTGAAACCCAGCTTTGCACTGAGATGTACAATTACGTCTCTGCCTTCACTTCACCAACTTCACCTCAAATCATAACGTGATGTGCAGGGAGGCGGGGAGCAACCGTACCGACATGTTGAAAGAGAAGCCACTCTGTCATTGTTTAGTCGCCATTCTTTGTATAGTTGCCCCCAAAAAAAGGCCGAAAACTGTTTGTGTCTTTAGTGTTTGTTGGTGACGTCAAGTGAAACGTTACTAAAGCTCGACCCCTTGCCTCATTCACATTATGTGCCGTTTTTCTTCCAGCCCGTCTGTCTTTGATAAAGCGAACCCACAGCGAGCGTACCATTCTGAACTGCTTCTATCTCTCGAGAACACAAAGCGGAGCAGCAGCAGTCACACGGTGTCCCCTCACAGGGCAACGGCGGCTGGAATGAACACCGCAAAGTAACCTGTTTCCATTTAG